>NC_137470.1:93494637-94156970 GCF_964235325.1 Thermobia domestica
GGGGGAGTGATGGCAACATTGTGAAAAAAATAGAACTGAAAACAAATGTGCTTTTTCCAGAATTTTTCAACCATTTTAGAGACCTCAGTGTCAAGCTATGGATATTTCTTTGCCAGAGTTCACGATTTTTATTTTTCTTTCGTCCCTTCCGGTCCTGCCGTTCTTCGGCTGCTTCAATTGCATCCATTTCGGAACAAAAGCGTCAAATGTCTCCGTACCGGTGCTTCCACTTCAACCGACTCTTGCAGAACAAAGTTACACACATCTGGTGTCACCACCTTGCATCGACCAGTGCTTGTTACACTGACAGACAGTAGCGTCCTTTGTTAGCCGTATCGGGAAACTGCGACTCGCTAACGGTTGAGTACTGTTTTCTCAACTGACACTTCGAATACGCACTAGAGGCAGCGAAAAGCAAGGTATGCCTTCTATTCATAGGTTTACCAGGAATCGAAGTAACTCTACGTACCTTGTTATTGCAGAAGGGCCTTCAATTAGTTGGATAACTATCGGATAACAAAGCATGCGATTTGTTTCAGATTCTGTGTGCCATGTTTACAATTTCATTTCTTTGTTTTGTTTTTTCTTTGGTGATATGAGCTGTATTTGTTGCTGTTTCGTTTCTTCATTTACAAGTACGTATATTTCAAAAAGGTTGATCGCATTGATTAGGCTATTTTGAGGAAAAAACCTTCTAAGTCCAATCTGGAGTATCTTCGGAAACAATAAACCAAAGATGCAAGGTTCGAGACCCCAAGCCAACTTTCGCAATCTAGAAAAAAAATATACAGATGAGTTTCTTTTTTTAAGTATAATAAGACATGCTGAAATGTTATGAAGTGTAGAAAAAAAATTAACATTGATTGAGCACACTAAGGTGCTCGTGAGAAAACTATCAGAGTAACCAAATTTACAGAAGCATGTAATCCAGTCCTAGGGAACATTTACCAGATTTTCCTTTTGGCAATTCCTGAATCTGTATCTATTCAAGATAACCAGTCCCTAAATTCATTTTTATAACCCTATGTTGTAATGAAGCCTCTCAAAAGACAATAAATTAGGTCAATAACCAATCACGTGGCGAGTACACAGAAAACACGTATATTAAGGGATTTTTTTTAACCCAATAGAACGGGACAAGCTCGACTAATCAAATTTACGGAAGTATATACTCGATTCCTAAAGGATATTTACCATATTTTGTTTTTTGGCAATTCCCAAATCTAAAGGGTGTCCTATGTACCTTTCAGGACATAGTAGAAAGGTATCAAAAATAATTATAAAAATAACAACACGTATAAATAACTAGATGTATTTCTTCTATTTGCATAAAATTAAAGATAACTTTTCATTAATGATCCAGACTATGATTTGTCATTAAGGTTCGCAAGTGTGAAATTGATGTTATTGTATATCAATTAACTTTAGTAATTACTTATCACGTTTCAAGTTTTAAATTTATGTTTTTTAAGACATGAAACATGGGTTATTTAAAATTAGAAATAACACCCAAGATGATTTTAAGCAATAAAGTAAAATATCTGCCAAATTCGTATCTACTAAACCGTTTCTTGCTTATTCAAATTTCCCGCCAAAACATTAGGTGCAGCGTACGTATATATTTGACAATTTCTTACCCATAGAAGAAAACAATCAGGACTTGCCAAATTTACAGAAGTATATATTCGAGTTTAGAGAATATTTACCAAATTTTATTTTTTTATAATTTCCAAATTTGCAAGGTGGGCCAATGTTCATCCCAAAATTTAAGATAGTGCATCAATGTACCAATGTTCTATGCAAGATAGAACCCTTGTACGCAAATATATAACGTAATATCGTGATAAACCTCACACATAAGAGGTCAAAAGCCTCTGAAATTTGATTTTTTTTTTTTTTACCCATAAATGCAAACGAGATGAGCCTACCAAACATACAGAGATACATACACCAGCTCTATGCTACTATACTAAATATTTAGTTTTGGTAAAATTTAAGGAGAGTGGTCCTGTGTATTCCTCCCAAAGTTTCGTTGGTGATCCAAGGAATCTCTGCAAAATTTAGAGAGGATCATCCTATATTTTTTTAGGTCACTGACCTCAGACCAACGCCCCCACTACAGTTTTTTGCTGACTCGTTAAGATGAAAAGGGGTCCATAGTACTTTTATGCATGCGTAGAACAGCATAAAGTGCAGATACTGATGGAATTAAATTTTAAGAATAAAGGCATTGCTCTTTAATTGCATTAACAGAAAGAAAAAATGCAATTTTTTGATAATCAAGTGATCACAAGCTATGTTTATCGAGTACAAAAGCTTTCACAATGCGATGATCGACCACATGCTCCAGAGAAATGCACTCTATTCGGTTTTATTAAATCTTGTACGCCCATTTAAAGCCGTATTTTCACTTAAAATGCCACATAAAGATCATGTTCTATTGTACACATTTGGAATGAAATCATGGTATTCCCTTGTACAAAGGGAATCCGTGAAGACTCGTCCGCGTTTCATGGGATACACTTTGCATTTGATTCTCTCATATTTCGATTTCTAGAGAAGAGGAAGTAGACACTTTTGCAGAGTATGATGTGGGTAATCTATATAGTATAGAATAGAAATGAAATCCCCTATTACACTTAGGATTCAAGGGCCACCATACTGACTAAGATTTCTTTAACTTTCCTCGAAACTTAGCAGACAAATACTAGGATAGTACCTCAAGTCAGGAGCTAGAAATGGAAGAAACCGACTTTTGGAACGAATGCTGTATTATGCACATACATAAATATTATCATTCCCTGTATGCTTCCTTCAGTGATTTTTTTTTTTTTTTTTTGTCTTATATTATAACAAAATGCACTTCTTACTCTTCGCATTTGACGATATAGTGATGACGTTTCTTTTTGTGCTTGAAACGAAGCAATGTTTTTGGGGGGTAACGTAAAGATACTTCTGTATTTGCTTCACAAAAGTAGAAGGAAAAGAAAGTATATCAGTATTGTTTGTCGGTATTTTAGGACCACAGTTCACGCGCATATACTGAGAAATAAACAATAGCATTTTCCACCTTCCTCTCTTCCCATTTCTCTCCTTATATTCAGAATATTTTATATGATTTAGTTCTGAGCCAAGCAAGGGAAGTGAATGCTCTCTTAGCTGCTATTTATGAGGGCTTGTTGCGTTTTTAAGGGCGAACAGTAATTGGGTGATGTAATTTGAATGTAATGCACTATATTAGAAGGATAAGAGTATTTTTACTATGTTCGATTTTCCGATAGTATGTTATTTATATTGTCAAACAGATTTGAGGAATATTTTTCCCTTGCAACTATTTTAGATATTGAAATGAAACTTGGCACACGTATTACATATAGGCCGTATTATTTTTCAAGGGAGATTATGTTAGAGTACTCATAGTCAAGGCTGCTTCAGGGAAAAATCAAATTTCACCAAAGTATTTTTTTTTTTTTTTTTGAGGGACATCTCCCTATTTTACCCCGAATTTCCTTTGTCTCGTACATCATGCACAGATTTGCATGATATCATTTGAAAGCTTATTCTGAAGAGAATGACGTATCAGCCGTAATAGTCGGATGGAAAGTACTCAAGCAAGTAGCTACTTAACTGAAAGTCAACACTTTCTTTAAAAAATACAAGGATCTTAAAGGGTTAAATGGATTTAGAAATTTTTTTTCGAAGAACTGGAAAGATGGAATCTTTTTCAAATCTCATTTCCAGTTGCCAATTTGTTTTCTTAAAATGAATTTTACGATTAAAAGTCCTTTGTGACATGTGATAATTGTACTATAAGTCACATATTCACCAGATACGTAATAATTTGAAAGTTTCCCGACCTTTTTAAAGCAACTACTTTCCGATTTTGTATGTGTAATTATCCACCTATAGTGTTGAGAAAATAGAGGTAGATCTTCAGTAATTTCTTTCTTATAGTGAAGAGTTTGTAATGTCTTTGATTCCAATTATGGTATTACAAAAAGAAAAAAAGTGTGACTTGTGCATTTATATTTGTCATAAGAGAAGATTTTGTTTCCTTTAGAATTCAACTCTGTATGTGTGTAGTTATGAAAATGTAGTGTCGAGAAATTCTTTTTTAAGTGAAGCATTTTCAATTTGTAATTAATTGATAAATGAAGAAAGACATTATGTTTGTACTAATACGCAATTATGTATTACAAAAACAAAGGGAACGTAGTCAGTTAATTTTTGTCCCAGATTACAGTTGAACACCGTTATAGCGAATCGGATCGAGCACGATCTAAATTGGTTATGCATGACTCCCAAACACTTTTTTTTTGTAGTATTTTTTCTGGCATTCATTCTGATACAGAAATATTTAAAGAAAATTCTGAAATTACGAGTGTACTGAGAAACTAGATGAAAGAAACAAATTATGATCACATTAAGGTTAGCACTTGAAGTGTTGAAGTATACTTTGGATGTGGCTATAAAAAGATGTTTCTTGTGAGGGGAGCTTGTGCGAGTTATCTCCAGAGTAACAAATAACAAACGATACTGGGCAAAAGGGATACGATAAAATATTGCTGTCCTACGAAAGCACAGAGGCACAGGTAACATCAAAAATTGTAAGCATTCTTGTTTTCTCTGTAATAATATTACATAACGTGACAATGAGCTAAAAGTTAATTAATAATCAATTATAAGTCAACTGTGAAATTAGCACGCTAGGACCCTTGTCAGAAAGTAAAAATAACACACATTCTTTAATTCAAAATGCTTTTAAAATCAAGATCTTATAAAAATGTTCAATGTACTAAAATAGTATTTTCTAAACAATGTAGTTAAGTATCGTTTAAAGTGAGCTAGCATTACTTTCTAAATTTTCATGGTCATCGAACTGAAATGTATCATTCGTTGTCATATTGGTGAAAATATACTGAGATAAATATAACATTTTTTTTTAAGAATTCACAGATAACTCTTAGTCATAAATTTGACATATTTATTAATCTAGGTGACAGATTTTTAAAACTCGTTTATGGTTTAAATTATAACATTTTGTAGCTTTTCTTGGTATTTCCGATTTCGAGTTTCAAAGGCCCATCGTCGATTCATTCCTTATTCTATACTTTAATGCTCTTATACCTCATTTTCTAGACAATATTTACAACACTACTTATTTTCCAATACCGTTTGAATAAATGATTTATCGATAAATTTTCTTTTATACAACAGACTTTGGTGTTCCCAATAATTTAGTCAATATTCGTAATTACATTTTTTTATTTTATAACAAAGTGGTCTGACAAAATATTTCTGAACAGCGTCTATATTATTTATTAGCGTGTTATAGATACTGTTTCATAAGACTGAAGCAAACTCTAGTTTAATTCTAACTAGTATCTTATATGAATAAATATATGAACTACCATATTTAAAAATCAGGCTATTGACTGAAGAATAAATACCGTAACTTTTTTTTTTGCCTCTTGTACCGTATTATTTATATGGCTACGAAATTTCTGCCTGTCATATACAATATCTAGATCTTTCATTTGTTCTTCCTTGTTTACTGTTACTTTACTTTGAATGTATTAACAAAACACTGAATCTTGTTCGTGCACGTCATGCATTTAGCTTTTTCACGGTTAATTTCTAATAAATTATTTTTGCACCAGTTATTTATTGTATCTAAATCTTTTTGTAATAAGTAATTATCGTATTAGTTGTTAACTATTCCATAAAGCTTCATGTCATCTGTGTACAGTAACATTTTTTATTTTTTTTGGGGGGGGGGGGGTTGGTCATTTAAAAATAGGGAGAACAGAAGGGTTCGTGATTGCACGATTAAGTCTGTTTTGGTGGAAAGACAATTTATTTTGGAGGCTGGTATCTCAATTCATTTAAAATCAGGGAGTGGAGTAAAGATAATGAAACATTTGTGTATCTATTTGATTCAATGGGAGAAAACAAGTGGAAGAATATTAACGAGTTGAACCTTGTGAACGAGAAAAAAAAATGATATTGAAGATATGATTCGAAAAGTTGAATTAGTTTCTTCACTCACGGAGCAGTTTAGGGAAATAATATATGAGTACAGAGAAATTTATTCAGAAGCCAGGTTTGATAGAAATAACTGAACATACAATAAAGTTACAAAGACATATTTTATGTCGCATTTAACACCTGTCAGAAGATAAAGGAAAATGTTGGATTTATTAACTGATAAGGAAGCTCAATGGATTATTGAGAAAACTACGTCTGATTATATAAGATGCCCTATTTTAAACAAAAAACAAAACGGTAGTTACAAGCTAGTTCTTAACTCCAGGCGCCTTAACCTGGTTAAGGAAAATGAAACCTCAAGTACTTCGTGGCTCTTTCAAGCATTGAGTTATCTAGGGAACAAGAAGTTTTTTCTTAAGGTTGATCTCACTTACGCGTATGCAAATTTAAAAATTACAGTGTGTCAGCAATGTACAGAATTCATCACACACAAGGACGTATACAAATTGAAACGGGGATATCATGGACTAACGGGATTATCTTTCACTTTGAATAGGTTAATGCAATTGGTACTAGAACTGTATTAGACAAAGTAGTAAGTTTTTATGATCATCTCGTAATTTCAAGGGAAACTCGAAGAAATGCTGGATAACTTCAAGGAAGTAGGACCTAATTTGACAGCCAGTCCTTCAAAAGCATTATTACTCGCTGAAGAAATGGAATTCTTGAGATTTCAGATTAAACAAGGAACGGTGTCATGCACAGAAGAAAGAAAAGAAATGGCCCAGAAAATTCACGGGCCGAGAACTAGAGAACAACTGCAGTCTTTACTGGGATATTTTCCTTATTTTAGACAGAATATACCAAATATGGTTAGAATTTCGGCGTAGGCGCTACAAGACATTTTAGTTTCCGAGACAAGGGAAGGAATTTTATCTGTTCGTAGACACTCAGAATGGCAATTATGACACCAATTATGTTTTGTTTTAAAAGCATGAACAAAATAAATTATATGTAACTGTTTATGGTTGAAAAAAATTGAAACGGACAGTGGCAATATGGCACGACCATGAAGGAATTACTGGGAATCGTATTAGCCACAGAATGATTCGAAGTTTGTTTAATTCATGGTCCTCTTGTCTATATCTACATAATCATGAAACGTTAAAATCTAGGCTTTCTGCAATGCTAACAAAATGGACGGCGAAATTTCCAAGTATTTTGAAGTATAGAACAGGGGCTGAATATTATGTATCTTTCTAGAATCTGGAAATGGAAACTGGAGAATCTAGAAGATAGATGTACTGAGCTAATGGATTTTGAACGCTCCGAATTCACCAATAAGCATTTTCCTTTAGAATCAGAAGCATTTAGAAGATTTTTCATAATTAAAAAAAATATGGTCCTCTGGTGAATTGCGCTGATCTTAGAAAGAAAGTTAGTTTATAATTGATACTGAATTCAGCGAGAGAATGAAGGAATTCAAGAGGCACTGAAACAAAAGAAGATAGGGCAAGTTAAAACATGTAGTGGAGAAATTGAAATTCGAGTTAAAGAAAAATATGATTTGCTGAAACAGCTGCCTTCTTGTTTAGCAGTAGAGGACAATTAAGAAGGAAAAGGAGGGAGAAAAGGATTTTTTTTCAGATAAGAACTTAGTCGATTTGAAGGCAGTTAAAAAACAACAAGAAGATGAAACTTCTTTTATCGCCAGTGGTTAAATTGTCGGAAAATTATATAGCCTATCTGGTTTTAGCAAAATTTGACTTAAAAAGGTAAAATCAAGTGCGAGAAAGTAATTTATTTCACGTAATGGAATGTTAATGAATACAGTGAAAATTAAGGGAATAGAAAGAGGCGTAATTTGGCTGCCGAATATATTAAAAGCACTTGTATGTGACGTAACACACAATACAAAATACTCTGGACACCCAAACTTTAAAGACATACTAGTAAGATTCAGAAGGAAGCACTTTTGAACGTAGATATATAAGGATGTAAAACAGTTTACGCAGGCTCGTGTAGCCCACAGTATTCTTATAGACTCAGGGAAAGCAAAATACGGCTTTATGTAGAGTTCTTTAGTGAATGTATCAGAATGCGATTTAAAACTGAAAAAAGGGGGGCCGTTGCCACAGCAACCACTGTTGCCATAACAACGAATCCTGTCACCGCTCGTCAATCTAAAACTGATTGAGGAAAAAGGAAGCTGCAACAAATGTGATGCACAGAATAAGTCGTGAGTGGGAACCCTTCACCCCTGGTGGGGATGTTCATGAAGCTATCAGCTTATGCCTAATTATATTGGAATATAATTTCCATTTCTTAATTTCTTAATTTCGAACATACTAGGTTCGATCGAAAAGAGAAAACCTTTTATCGGACTTCTAAAGAAAATAAAATCAAATAAATACATGACCGTGTTTATTACATATAGAATTCCCAGTCACGACCCCCCTTTCAGTTTTATTAAAAATAGAAGAAGAAGATGAAGAAAGGAAGAGGAAGATAGAAGAGGAAAAAGGTAAAGTAAGAAGGTGATAAAGAGGGAACTGTTACTGGATATTTTGAGGAATATGGTAAAGGAAAGTGAATAATTATCTAATTGTGATCATTTCCAATAGCTATTGGGTGAATGTCTGGTATTAGGGTGATCAAAGGTAGACACATGTTAACTCATACATCCCCGATCTAGATCCATTTGACCCCAACTACCGAATTATCCCAATATAGCTCGGAGATAGATGAGAAAGTTTAAGTTTACAGTTTATTCAATATTTCCAGAAGTTCTAGACTAATATCCAATACTTGAAAAATAAAGGACGAAGTTGATGGCATGTTAGAATCGACCACAAAGAAAAAAAAGAAAATCAGAGTATTACATATTCGTAGAAGATTTTGACTTTCACAGTTCTCCCATGCTGATCATTCGTTCAGGCTACTTCAGTCCTTTTTACTTCCTTCATAGAGCCAACTTAAGTTAGTATTAACATTCAATGAGTTTAATTGATAACTACCATTAATTATAATAAATCACACATATATGTCAAAATAATGGATGCACTTAATACTAAACCTACATTTCACTCACACACACATTCATACAGGACAATGTATACTTCGGGTTGTATTTAGTTAAATTAAACTAACCTAACTACATTACTATATACATTTATTACATTTCAATAGAAGAAAAATTAGTTGGACATAACATGGAAAAATTTAATACATGGAAAGAATGTTTCATTAACATGCATAGAAATTCGCTAATTTTATCAAGACCAAATAACACATTTCTCTTCCTATATATATATTAAAAGTTGAATTACATGAAAGAGAATTTGACAAAAAAAAAAAAATGAAAAAAAACAAAAATAAGGAGATTCACAGATCAATACATTTAGGATTCATTGTAATGAATATATATATATCATTGCGGAAAACGAAAGAAAAAAATAAATTAAAAAAAAAATATATATATATATAATTGGTTAATCATTCTAAAAAAAAAAATACTTTAATAGCATTTTATTAGGTCTCTGTCCCAAGAGGAGACATTTCGACGATTTTATGAGTCTTTGTTCTCACATCGATAATAGCTCCTTTTTCCAACTCTCTTTTGCACTGTGGTTTGTGTCCATGAGAGTGTTTAATTGTTTTTGTTTTAGCTATAGACAAATAGTCGCTTCATATCACATATATATGTATATTTCTCATTTCGTCACTCGACGCACTCAATATAAAATTTCAAAGTTTATCAAGGTTAAAAAATTTTGAATCCAGTCACAGACATTGAGAACATATTTCCATATTCCGGTATTCACATTAAGTTATCAACTAAATTTCTCTTCATTAAGTTTAAGACCAGTAATTTTCTTTATAGTATAGATCTTGTAGTCAAAAGATTCTAGACACTGAATAGTTAAATTTCTGATCGTAGGAGAAGGATTTGTTTCAGAGTCTACTGATAGAAGATTCGTTGGTGGGGCACACTGTTTCGTAGGTTATTAATTTCACTTTGATCTTGCGAATAAATTTGGATGAGGATTAGGGTTATTTTACTTATCTTACGACCTGCTACTCGTTTTACTTACATGCGGTATTTAACATTATATTCAACTTTAATAGTTACAGACATCAGTAATCACTCAACAAAATGTAATTTATTACAATATACGCGGGAATACTATATATCACAAATAGTTAGTTAATACCGGGTGTCAAAAATCTATGGCAACCTAACAAGACCAGGGTAAATATCGAGCCCATTACATGCATACTCATATATATATATATTCATATTATTCAATACAATAAATTTCACTTTAATATCCATCGTAGTATTTTGTCGACGTTTAAATTCTACATAACCGTTCATATTCGACAAATATTCATATTTTATAAATATTTATATTTTATTGGCTCAAAGACAAAAACAAAAACCCTGACTATCAAAAATTCACTTTTTTTTTTCTTTCTCATAAGGTTGCAACATTGTAATTTATATGTATAAGCCCGATAATCAATAATCATTTTCAATTTACTAAAGATCCGCGTAGATATACAAAAAAATAGTTGGTGTTATTTAATGACATAAGAGGTGGAAATGCAACAAAATGAGCAGGCACGTAACTTTTAACACTATGTAAGTACATATATAGATGTATATACAGGAAAAAAATCAATGTTATTCGAAACTAGTGGGCCCAAACTATTAATACATACACACTATATGACCAATCAATAGAAATAAAAACCAGAAATCAGTAATCAATTGATATAAGTTGTATGATCAATGAATAACGAAGGTTTCTAGGAATCTGAAAGCATAGTGTACCTTCCCGTCAATTTCTCCCGTGGTGGATTGAATATCGCGAAAATGGTTCTGAGTTGTGCTGCAATACCTCCACGAATCGCATCCCTTGATGTCTCAGTTAGTACATACGATCGAAATAAGTGAAATGAATATTGTATGTTTTCATGAGTTTCAGAAACCGGGGGGGGGGGGGGGAGGTTAAAAAATTTGGAAAAAAATCTCGAAGTAATGAAGACAGAGAGAGAGATAGAGAAGAAGGAAGACGAAGAATAGGGGCGCCAAAGAATTAAGTGGGAAATAACTAACGCTACAAAGTTAGAAGTCGAATTTCGCTCTCAACAAAATCCATAGCCAAAATATTCTTAACATGCCAAAAGGGTGGTCTACTCAAATACGTAGACTCAAGGAACGCCCTGCTGCCAAGGATGCAAGTTCTGTGTCCATCAGATCCCAATCCCACAAGAGTTTGGTTGTAAGATTGAAATCCGATCCCCGTATCCGGCCCAAACCAGCAGGTTCCCGGAAATCGTCCGGAAGGTTAGAGAAGGCGCTAATTTAGAATTTCAAGAAAAAAAAAAATCATCCGACCACTTGGAAACTAGAAGATTCCAGAATAGTAATGAAATTATAGTAATAGCTAAGATATCCCTAATGAGAATTTGCCAAAATAAAAAAAAAATTAAATAAACTGAATTTTGGATCGGTGATTTCAATTACCGAAACATCACCGATAGCTACCCTGCGCAGACACGCCACAGTCTGGGATGTCGTTAATTTCCCTCATCTAATTAAACTAAGAAAAGAAACGAAAATACTTAAGGGGACTAGGGGTCGACATCCGGGTACGCTAATGACATGAATATTAATTTAGTAGCAGTTGATTTAATCGGATAGTCCGAACTGAGTTATATGAACACCGCACAATAAATAAATAAGGTAAGCAACAAAAAAAAAAAAAAAAAATCTCGGAGAGGCAATGAATGCTAAAGGTACAAATGACCGAAACCTGTACTTTTCGATGATCACAGGATATAGCAGTTGGTTTTCTTAATTATCATTTCTGTCAACCTTTAGAAGTAATTCCCACATGATGCTACTCTATCTATTGAAAGGCTTAAGATCTGGGGCTGTTGTTAGGAGGTACATAAATGCAAAGTAACACACAATTCCCAACTATAATTTACTATCCAAGTAGCAAACTCGGTTGGATGAATGCACTGGTGTGGAAGTCAAAACGCGAGAGATTTTTTTTTTTTTCTCTTTCTTTCTTCGTAAACATATTCGTATTTTCACTATATAAAATTCACTAGGCCTATCCATTTAAATATAGGGGTCATCATTTCATTCATATTATATATCATATTATTAACATATCATTACATTCATTCATTATCTACTAATTTCCACACGAAGTAATATTTTATAAACACCCTATTTCGTACATTTTACACGCAGGCCATACACATATTTACATTACGCAGTAATAAATATATATATATATAACTATCACAATCTATCACGCTCAAACCACCACACGATCACATTCATCGAACCACGTACTCTTTATTTCGAAGCACCCAAATTGTATTTACCTTGCAGGTTTAAAAAAAAAATCATACATGTATTTACGGAAAGTTAAATTGTCAACGATTAATCTATTTCTGATTTGTTGATAAAACTGAAGCAACAATGGAATTTTCTACAGCTACGGGAAAAGAGAATTTAATACTACATTTTTAAACGAACAGTAACAGCATATGGACTTTACTTCTATTAAGAAAATAGGTGTTCTTTATTTCAGCGGATTATTCATTAACTACTGGACCTAGCAAGCTGAAATTTTCAGTACAGTAAGATCTCATGCTATTTTATACGAAGGTATACTCATCCGAACCGAAAACCATGTCCACGGGAAGTAATTTGAGAATAACTGTCCAAAATCAAACAATCTAAATCACTAAGTCATGCGATGTCGTACTGTCAACAAACAATTGAGTACCGAAACCGGACGCTGTGGCGCTGTAGTGGAGGCATAATTTACCGTGTACTGAAATCTATACTTGTACTCATTAATCAGAAATTTAATATTTACTCTGGTTTATTTATGTTAGAAAAATGGTACTAAATTAAAGCATATTTATACACTGTCCAAATCGAAAATTCACACACTCACACAAAACTACTAACTACATACACCACTGTTAGTACTATACATAAAGACAACTAACTAAACTAAACATGCACCATTTAGTTACATGCATGTTGACGAAAATAACCTAACACATTAGATTTAAAATACATTACTCCCTCGTCGATATATACAGTCGGCTCTATTTAAGTTAAAGGGGGGTCAAAAATGAGAAAAGTAACACTAGGTCTAATTGACCTGACCAATTGTTTACATAATGATTGCCAAAAATTGATGCCCTGGGGGCACCTTAACGAGGTTTATGGAGGGACCCTTCCCCTGAAAGGGGAAAAGGCCCTAAAACGAACAATAACTAACCCATTCCCCTGCTAGAACTGGTTCAATTTGGAAAAGGGGATAGGAGCCCTTTTAAGCTAACTTAAGCTGCCATTATGATTATTTACAGTACTATCAAACCTACTACATACATGCAATTACGAAATAAATAATGATAAATCACATTTACTGTATACACGACCAACATGCACTAATCAGGTCGTAATGTCCCTAATCCCTAATTGAATTTGGAATAACAAAAAAAAATAAAGTCACTCTTTCACTTCTGCTATTATAGCTGGGCAGCAAACATGGCTTCCTAGAAAAACAGAACTGGATGCTTCACTAACTTATTGTTTCTTTACGGAAAATGTAGCTTTTTTCACTGTTTTGGGGGCTCCTACACAGCCTTCAGTGTTCAATTATGAAATTAAATCATATTTTTACCTGAATTCTATTAAAATCCTAGTCCTTTTAACGCAGATAGGTAGGCGAAAATATAAGCTGCGTCTCGTAAGGTGTCTTCTATTATTCTGATAATATTGCGCCGAAAAAGCCAGAGGTAGGAGAATTCCTCCAACCAGAACGAAAACTTTAGCCGCGGAAATTACAAAGCAAATAGAAATTTGGCAAATCCAGATATAACCGGATCTGAAAGCGACTATGGACTAGTGAGAGGGGGTGAGGGAAAAATTAGGTACCTGGCCAAAATCTACATTGGTCTGAAATTAAGGAAATTTATATCCAATAACGGAACTATGTTTCGGTATGACGTCAGAATGGTAAACCTTGTAACTATTCAAGTTATATATCCGGAAATGGGATTTACACTTAATCAAAATATAAATAAATATATTATACAGTGGGAATATGGTTACTAACGAAACCTTTGGGTTCATTATATTTAATTCGAAGTAGAGAGAGTAAATAAATTGTGTAACTAAACCGAAATTAAAAAAAAAAATTACTAGGTACAGGGTGCGTAAAAAAAAAATTGCCATTACTTTCAACTGTAATGGTATATTACAGATTATACAGATATATAGGCTCACTGGGTCCACTAACCAGATCAAGTTCAGGCGATCAGGTGTATTACATTATCATAGTAGATGCATTCACAATACTAGTGAAATATCTCACTTAGAGAGGTTGCTTGAAGTACAGTAGCAAATTGTCTTAAATTTTTTCTGTGGTAACGGATTTTTTTCCTCGAGTTATTTCAGACAATCACGCAAATTTTAATAGTAAATTGTGAACAAAAACTCTTGAGATTTTGAATTCCAAGCCTATATATATATATATCTGTGCAAATAAGAATGAAGTTTAGGTGAAATAATGTGGACTAGCCACTCCACATACAATGAGAAACATACCGATCTTTCAGAAGATATAAAACTATTAGAATTCTAGAACACGTTCGTTGACTGGTTTCTCTTCACTGGAAATGTTTTTAGCAGAGGTATCCCCTATCATAATTCAGAAAGTAGTGAAGGGTCTCACGAGGTTACAGAGAACGACTATAGTAAATTCGTAACGGGACTTAAAAGGAAGAAGAATCTGACCCAACTTGCGTTATTTCAACGCAGAAGAAATATGAAGCTTCAAAGAAATTTTATGAGAAGGAAAGGAAAATAATATTACTTTAAAATCGGCCAGTAGGCATGGTTGAGAGTGGTACTACGATTGCCTTGCGCACCAAGAAATATTTCTGGGGGTTTATTACCTAAGTACTGTACTTCGGTCTCTAGCTTTTAATTAAACAGTTGGTGGCAAATATATTTGTAGCAAAAAACATTCGCAACCAAGGTCAAAAAATGAATATCAATCAGATGAAATCATATACGGAGCAACCAGAATTTAGCAAGCATCTTCCAGCGCAAAAGGAAAACTTTGTAATCAGAACTGCTGAGATTGCAGGGAGGGAAAGAGTTGCCCACGAATAAATCTTCCATTTAGAGAGAAGAGACAGTGGTAGAGAGAATTTTAGTTTCAGTTAAGTTAGTCTGAGGTTCAGTAGCTATATTCTAAACATGATGGGATAATTTAAGAGGTCATTTACAAAACGATGATTAATTTTTGCAGCATGTAGACTTCATTCAGATAGCCCGTTCGAATTGGAACAATTATTACATGTCGATAAGAGGAGGTCCGACGAAAACTGAATACAGGCAGTTCCAATAAGGACTCAAGAATATGTGGATCCGGGACCATCAACTTCTGCAGGTCAAGTCCACAATCCTGTTCATATGGATGATGATATCAATATGTGAAGATAAGGTGGATATAGAAGGGCTACCACCAAAGTCGGGAAAATTTCTTGAAATGATTGAATAGAACAGGAGTCAGTATTCCGAAACTCTCCTTCGAAACAACACTCATGGTGGTGGTGTTTATTGGAGGAACTGTGAACTCTAATTTCGAAGAGAAGTACACTGAAACTTAATTTTTGTAGTGAAGAAATTGAGAAATTTACTTTTAGGGTGATAAAACAGTGGGAGACATCAGCCTAGGCTGAAAGAAGACCTTGATGATTTGTGTGTATCCAATTTTGTGTTTTTTCTTTCAATAAACAAAGTAAGTTAAAGAAAAAAAAAAAAAAAGGTTCCTAACTAAGACAGTACGAGACATTTGAACTGATAGGGAATTAGTTCTTTAAAAATCTTATGTAAGGATGACCCTTCGCCCTGAAGTTTTTTTTTTTTTTTTAATTTTTTTTTTAATAAATTCAATATTAGTGGAACTGTATTTTATGAGACTGGTTGTTAATAATATAGGTAAATCTGGCCAGACTATATATATGTATTTTTTTTTATTTTTTTTTATTTTATTTTTAGATATTGTTTTACAGTGATTAGTAAAATTTCAGAACCTTGTGACACGTTGTGTACCCTCAAAAACTTTTATGAGTATTTTTAAGCGAAAAATAAAATAAGAAAATTTAAAGAGAAGGGACACCGACCATATAAAAAGAAAGCCTCAGCGTTTTCCTACGGATGCAACGGGTGCTAAAGCCTCTTTGACGAATGTTGAAGGTCCGCCTCGCCTCTTGAGAATTTCCTTTTTAACTTTCCTACCTTGTAGGGATCGCTCTAAATGATGATCGAAGATAGAGAATAAATGATTTCTCTGGAGCCAGAGTGATGGTTATAGAATCTTTCCTATTTCATATTACGGTAAGAAATAATTAGGGACTGGCCTCAGTGATGGTTAGAGCGAGGGATGTCTTTCTTGGGTCAGAGTGGTGACCTAGATACTTTGAAATTAATCTGAAATATCAATTTAAGGTAGGAATTAGCTTAAGTGATAGCTTACTGGGGTGAGTGAGTCCCATTTCTTCCAGATAGCAGAGATGTTTTTTTTTTTTTTTTTTTTTTTTCATTTAAGAGCTCTTATATAAATATATATTTTAAAACTCAGAGGCAGGCAATTCTTTTTGAAGGTGTTCCTAGATTACTTCTTTGTTAGAACAGAGAATTCAAGAGAGATGGTCTTAGGGACAAAGTAACCATCTTTAGGCTCAGTGGTGCCCATAGACAAACAGATTACTCATTATATATATATATATATATATATATATATATATATATATATATATATATATATATATATATATATGACGGAAAATTGTAGTGAAGCTTTCCTGATAGAAATAGGTGTCGGATAAAACTGACGAAGTGGCAGATCAGCGTAGTCCACACTGAAGGCGATTATAGATCATCTGTTGGGATGAATGATGAACTGCAGACAAAGAATAAGACTTCGAAGAGAAAGAGCTCCAGATTTATTTGATTTATTTTATTATTATTTTGCTTTCATGGGATTTCGTTGAATTTATTTTTAAGAAATTCTTAAAGATTATCTCTACGCTAATCAAAACTTACTTTTATTTGGAAGTAAGACAAATCTTTATTTTTTCATATTTTTGTATTTGTTTGTGGTTTACTTTAGTTGGCTTACCCTAGACATGTCAAATTAATTAGAGAGGAGTAAAATACAACACATTTCAAGATAAATGATCAGCCCTATAAAAAAGATGTATATGCATAAAATATAAAGAAAATAAAGATAAGATATACTTACATGATTGATAGGACATTCAAAGCGCTACATAACACTGTTTAGCTTTAAAAATGACGAACGGACTCACCGACAGAGTAAAGCAGATAGGAAAAACAATACTACAAATAACTACAGCCATCTGTCACTAACAGGGTGTGTGTGGGTTCTACTCTACTATAAAAGTTCCGCAGGATTGTATTTTGATTTTCAAAGGCCCAACAAAATAATTTAACATGTACATTTATAAACGAAAAACAAAATTAAAGAGAAAAGAAGTGACGTATTACGAAAAGCATACAGCCATACGTGTCTCACGAACTACTGTTAAAGAACTCTTACTGAATCCTGACAAAAGCTAATATTTTAAAGAAAATAAAAATTCCCATGAACGTAAGAAATAGAAACTTACAGTTATGTTGAAATTCCGTCAGTATTAGAACTATGTTTTAAATCTACAAGTATATATAAATGTAGAAGCTTCTGTATCTACAAAAGACCACAGGCTTATTTCTTTCCTTTCTTTCTGCGCTATTTCGGGACAGGCACTGGAAAAATTTCTGTCCCTAATGAGGATGCAGCTTGAATTCTTTATTGCATCCTCAAGTGAATTTACAATCACAATTACATTTCAAATTGGTATGCATAATACGTACATTTTAACATCAACAAAAAAGAAATAATAACTAAATTTAAAAATATTAAGATAATTCACATAACTAGGTAATACTCACAGCAGAAAAAACAAAAGTATATATACATACACGAAAGTATGCAATGTTGTAAGACTTACACGAGTGCAATTGGAAGCTTTAACCAAAAGTGTGCGTCTTGTCAAGCTTTTCATCAGTACTACCAACAAGTTCAAATTGCTGAGGAGCACCTAGCCAAATATCGCGTTATACTCCGGTATGTACGTGACGTATCAGATCCTGTACGCTTTATTGTATACAGGGTGGACCATTTACCTTGAAACGCTCTTGTGAACTAATTAATAAAAATTTATAAAATTTTGTACCGTGAAAATATCGACAAGGAGGCCTTGTTTGACATATTCGGCATTACCACCCAATTAACAGTACTGCCAAAACAACATTAAAAAAAATATATATATATATATAGCACTACGTCAGGATATCACATACTTCAAATCTTCATGTCAATCGAAAACTTACAATACCACATTTATTATTTAGTGTTACAAACACCCGTAAATATCCAAATTTTGGAGCCCTCTACAATAGTAATAACGCAAGTGAGAGATCGGAAGTACTTTAGTGATGAATACTATTGCCATGATAAAATTTATTTCTAAAAAGTAGGAAGTTAGAAAGTAATGAAATTTTGCTTTCATCAGAAGGTTTTATTTCGAAAAAGTGTTTAGATAAGTATAACATCCAATCACTACACGGTTTACAATAAACGTGAAAATCAAGTTCGTTTACAGTATTTCATACCTGGAGCCGTTCCAGGGATATCAAAACATGGGTAGAGAATGCTATACTACTTAAAAAAACCCTTAGTTGTGGAAAATTCTTTCACATATTGCTCTAGCTTGCTTCTATAACATTACAGCAATACTCTTTGGTGGCTGCAATTACAACAAGTTCTCGCACTTTTATAGTTTTAAGCAATGTTGCAGACTACCAATGTTCATCATATCTCCGGAACGGGTTGAACTGTCAAATTGCTGTGAACGACGTTATTACCTTTCCATTTATTGGAAACCATCTGTGATTGAAACTGACACTTATCTAAGCACATCTTCGAAATAAATCTTTTAAGTAAATTTTTGAATCCCTTGTAACTTCGCACCTACTTTTAAGAAATATGTCACCATCATGGTCACAGTATTCCACACTAAGGCATTTCCGATAAGCTTTGACATGCCTGTCTCACTTGCGTTATTACTATTGTAGAGGCCTCCAAGATTCGGATGTCTAGGGTGGTTTGTAATACTGAAACGTCCTCAGTTTGTAACAATGAAGAAGATTTGTGGTATTGTACGTTTTTGTTTAACATGTAGATCTGGAAAAATGTAATAACCTGACGCAGTTCCATTAAAAAAAAAAAAAAATGTTTGGTTAGCAAAACTGTTCATCAGAAGTCTTCTTGTCGATATTTGCATGTTGCAAAATTTCATTAGCTTTTGTCAATTAGTTTAAAAGCTACAAGGAGGTTTCTAGACAAATGGTTCACCCAACATTATTATATGTATGTATGTGTGTGTGTGTGTCCAATATCCGCTTTGTTTCCGATATAGCGGATGTTCAAATGTAGAGCCCATCCAATGACTCACTATGGGAAAATGAATGGAAATGTTAAATATTACAGGAATAATACAATTAAGTGGAATTATGCTTGTGCAAATACATTTACACTAACAGAGAATTAAACTAATCAACATTTGAGGTTATTGGGTTGTCAGTGTTGCCAACCTGGTACAAAGTGTTATGTCACTGGATATATTGGATTTATATACAGGGTGTTACAAAAGTGTCACAATATTTTGGGAATAATTCCTCACATCAAAATAAGAAAAAAAGGTTCATATGGACTTGCAGTTTCGTAGTTCGGAGTCTAGTTCAGTCGGAAGTGCAGTTTCCTAGTTATAGGGTGCCAAAAACGATCCATAGTTCCACTACTATGGGACTGATCGTAGTCGACTCAAGACATCACTGAGGAACCGAACTATCCAAATATTCATCTTTCAGAACATCCGGTACTTGCAGAATCATTTTTAGTGAGGCTGTTTGGTAGTACTCCATCACTCTCCACCTACCTCTAAAAATTAGTGTCCAAGTACTGCAGCATTCTTAAACATGAATATTTGGTCCACATACCAGTTCCTCAGTGGTGCCTTGACCCGACTACGATAAGGTCCCATAGTAGTGGAGGTATGAACTTCTCAAGTTCACTTGTTTCACGTTTTCGGCACCCTATAACTCTGAAACTATTCACTTTTGAGCACAGGTTCATTTCAACTTTCTTCTTGTTTTAATGTGAGAAATCTGTTCCGAAAATATTGTGGCATATTTTTGTAACATCCTATATATGCCAAAACTGATTAAGGAATTAGATTTCTGGGCCACGTTCGGTATCTATGGCCATGTTAGCCCGTCACGTATGAGGGATGACGTCTCTCGGTGATTACACTACTGAAGAAAGGGAAGGAAGGAAGCAGTCTGGGAATTATATGTTAGGTATCATCCCGGCACTTTTCTGGTGTGAATGAGCAAAACCTCACTCAGGATGACTGGCCTGAAAAAGTTTTGACTCTTTTCCGGCCGAGTGTCCCCACATATCATGAGTGAATGTCAATACAGCAAAAATATCACTAAACTGAAAACCATATAAAACGAAGTCCACTTATAATGATAAATTCGATGTTCATACAGGCTGCTCTTATTATTAGTTCCCAAGTCAAATACCTGTATCAACAATTCATAAAGTGCAACCTTACAGCACATGCAATTAGGTGTTTATTTATTTATCTTTAAATTAACCTCGCAAGATACCTAGAAATAATCGCACCAGCTCAGCTTAGAACGTTTAACACAAAAAATTCAAGCACGACATAAAGAAACATACAATTGCTAAAATAATGCACTATGAACTTCAGGTAGCTTCTGATATGTGATCGTTAGCCTCACTAACCGCGTGTACCTGAAATCAGGACTCAATTTAGCGAAGACTTCTGCTACCAAATACAGTAAAAATTCACTTCTCTAACAATATATATCCATTACATGGCTATGACATATATAACTGTTAAGAGTAAAATTTTGATTCAAAAAACTACGAACACGCTATTTCTGTTGTTCCCAACACTGCCATAAAATAAACGCACTACAAATTTAATTTAAGACATAACTAACTGTCAATTATGTAAGCATTAACAACGTTGGAGCACTGCTACAAACACAGGACATATACATAAATTAACCCCTTAAACAATATTTTATATTTTTGGGTCAAAAAATGCATATATCTCTTATTATAAATTTTAATTGTTTATATGTGGAGTAGTAAACATTCAGTTTTTTCACTGAACTCTTTACCAGTATGTTGAGAATAAAAATTCAAAACTTATTTACCTATCCCGAGTTATCTCTGGCATCACTTAAGATATTACTTATTGTATAAAAGTGAATAAAGAACCCTATTGTATGCTAAATAATTACAAACGTTGGTGCATAAACGTAGTACAATAGAACACTAACTTTTCTTTTTCACATCAGCAGTCTCATACCCTGGTGTTGCAAAACTTTTTATTTCCTGTTATCACCCGTAAAAGATAATTATCAAATAATTAAAAAAAGAAATGATTAACACACACACATGCTGGGTCCACAGCAAAATTTAACCTGGGAACCCATGAAAGTAAACCTTGGCGAGGCAGGAAACAACATGTTAGATGATAGTAATTGAACCCGCATGCAAGCTACTTGCAGATCTACAATGTCAGGTTCACAACCCGAAAATTTCTTATCTCAGCTCTAACTAGCACTGCCTGATTCTTCTAGAGTCTCACTATCAATTGCTATATCACTGTATTGTACTGTCTGAGCCATTTTCTAGCTCCGTTTTTCCTTGTAAGTGTAAAATTCTCACAATCCACGTACAACAAACAATGTAATACAACGTAGTACAATGTTTACAGCTCATACACCCTCTCTACTGCTGCAAAAGAGCAAGAACACTCCATGCACATATACTGATGTATGATGCTTCTAGACGTCTCGAATGAGAAGACTACGTACCAAATTAACAAAGAACTTTTTTTCTGCGATAGAAAAAAAAGAAAGTGAAAATATGAATCTCTACTTAACTCAAGATAGGTCCTTAAGGGGTTAAAGAAAGAAGTTCGAAGTATTGAACAAAGTAACAGTGTTATTTTCGTTTTACACTCTTGATATATCCTCTTTGTATTACATGTCATATACACACGCCAACTTGATCACTTTCTTTCGCAGTAACACGTTAATAACTTAAGTGAGAATAAGATACTATATACGAAATTCCTGAGTCATTACTGAACAATGAATATTCACACTACATATAAAATTTGCGTCTCCTAGCCAGGAATAACAAAAACTAACAATATGTACAGAAACAATCGAATAGCTGATGAAAACTAGAGAACTGAACACTTCTAACGTAACATTACCTTAAGCATGGACAGCAGATACTGGCGCTACTGCAGGCACAACCGATCATTATGCAGTTTTATTTTAGCTTTTAATCATTAACAAACAACAGTTAGCACTAATTTCTTTTAATTATATGATTATAAGTTTCAAATTAATGTGCAGAATCTACTAACTTAAAACCACTTCAGAGGCATGAATGATTCTTTACTTCTTCCAATACTCTAACATTGTTAGCCTCTGGCATATCTCCAAAACGTTATACCTCTTGAAACATTTCTATTCTGATCCCAGAGAAACAATATTTACTTAAGATTGTTAGAACTCGATCTCAATGCTCCTAAAACAGTTGCTATTACTAAAATTGCATTTCCCTGAAAATTACCTTATACATTTTGCATCCCATTAACTGGTTGGCAGCATACATCACGAGGGCAGTATTCAACCACATAATGTAGGTAGTATAACAAATTAGTCAAGAAATAACGAGGAAAAGCCTTATGTTTTTATACAATCTTACATGATGCTTCTTCTAAATTAAAAAGTATTTTAAGGAGTTTTAAAACGATTTAGCACAAAGCGAAAGCATAATATCACCTTTACACTTTATATCATGAGAGGCTTATTGTGTTTATAACTCAACAGATATCAGCATTTTAATAATTCAAATACATAACAGCAAGCATAGTCCAATAGAACACGAAATTCACATAGTATAGCTACAAATTTCTCTTTATTTAACATTTAAGCTGCTTCTCTTCCTGTTCTCTTACCGAGTACCTTCTCTGTATCATCACAGTAGTGAGTGACACTAGACGAAATACAATTTATCAATAAAAAAGATAAAAAAAAAACAACGTAAAAACGTACGTAGCTTGTAACATGATACAGATATGCTCTTTTAACACTTCTAATGGGGCTACCTTTCCTCCAATCAGACAAACTTCATTAAATAACAGATAAATCGTATTTTAGAATTCATCAGATGGTTATGATGATCATTTAAGAGTTCCGAAAGGGCAATAATTACGAGTACTGTCTGTTATGATACCAACATTTCTAAGTTCCAAACATGTCACTAATATATGTACATTCATTTTTATAAGAAAACAATATCCCCTACACACATTTACCGGAGAGAGACATGTCGAATACACAGCCACCAAAATTTTCAGATCTTTTTCAGTTTGATTAAATATTTTTTTTTAAAAATAATAAAAAAAGTTGGTATGAATGTATTGCAACGTTCCCAATAAAATTTACTTAATTGAAGAACAAATAAATAGTAAAACCATCAGTATTCATACACTGATGAAGACTTCCAATGATGGATCACATTTTACAACATAGCGTACTTCAGACATACCATATACATATTATATATATATATATATATATATATACACAAACGGATCGGAGGGACATAATGATGTCACATTTCCGAACTTTTTAAGTGAAAGAAGGTTCAACATTCTCATATAATTCAATCCAATGATACGAAACAAGCTTCCCAATCCTTTGCACGTACATTTCTGAAATGAAACTACCTACATACTATTCTATGGTTCAATCCCAACTCATTCTACCTAATAACCCGATTTCACCAGAAGTGGCGCTTACAATTACGTCCGCCCAAGCTACTGAAATATATGTATAGTAATGTCATAAAACTATAAACCAGAAGCTACTTGTTTTCAAAATTATCTTAACAAAACAATCGATATAACTTACTGTTTTACATTATCTCAACACTGAAATTGGTTGTCCTGTACTCTAATTAGCTACTACTTAAATTTTGCACGAACTTAATACTAAAGGCGCTATTAATATTCTGTAGAGAGAAAAAAAATTGAGTACGATAATCCAAGCGTAGGTGAAGGATAAGCATTTATATGTATCACAAATACAATAACAATTGTCACGCTCACACAACTGCAAGTATATAAATATATTACCTGTAGCTGAAGGATGTCGGGGAGCTTTAGTTTACTGATGTGAAAGCAAACTTACAAACAGACGAAGACATCTTTTCGTGGAAGGATCTGAACATGTAAGAGCGTACGACGATATAAAAGGAAGATTGTATTACTCATTAACCAACAGCCTCCAATACAGCTCTTATTCGTCTTGAAATGAAGCCTTGTATGGCGTGAATGTTTTCCAGATTAATATTGTACCATGCTTCAAGCAATATAGCAGCAGCCAGCTCCGTCAACGAGAACAAAGTAAGGTATCTGCTCCGGAGTCTGCTGACCACATGTGTTCAATATGTTGAAGTGTGGGGACTGGGTGGGCCAGGGAAGTTGTTAAAGTTCACCTGATGTCCAGGAAATCGCACCTCAACAGCTCCAGTAGTATAAATTGGCGCATAGTCTCCTTGGGAAAGTTCATGGACATAACATATGGATGCGCATTACCAACTATAATGTTCACACATTCACTGACATTAATAACATTCACCAACATTAATGAGGTTGAATGACATAAGTGAAAGGACCCATGTAATATTAGAAAACTGCGACCCACACCATGACAGCCTCGCCACCTTGTTTTACGAAAGGGAAGTTATAGTTCAGAGCACAAGCTTCTTTGAGAGTGAGCCAAATAAAAACACAACCACTTAGAAATATAGGGCTCATTAAGCACTATACCACGCGTTTCCTATCATCAACGGTCGACCATGCATCTTCTCTCCACCATTTTCGTTGTGACAAGTGTTGTTGGGGGTGATAAGCGTTTTGGAACTGAAACCCGACGAGGATGTTCAGACTTTGTAACTCATGCCGGACTGTGATTATCGGGAATAGGCTGTTACAGGTAGTGTGAGTTTCGCAGTCACTTTTGTCGCATTTATTCTATGCTCTTTGGCAATTCTCTGCGGTCCTTGTCACTGAGACTTCTCATCCGTCCACTATCACTCTTCGCAGATAGCTTTGTAATGAATTCTGTAGGCCGTCATCAACTTGGGGCCTGTTCTTTTCGAAACACTAAACACACTGGCCACCTTAGATACACCTTCGCTCTACCCCGCCTCAAACGCTCAACATCATCATATGGCATACCACTAGGAAAGGTCAGCGCTGGTAAGTACTTTTAGTGTCAGCACTTCACGTATTGGAAACAACAACAACAGAACCATTTACATATATAATGTCGCTGGTATTATGTTAATATGTAATTACTGTATAATCAACCACTTTTTTTTTTTTTTTTTTTTTTGTATGGTCAGGAAAAAACATGTTACTGGTTGTTAACAAAAATATAGCAGATTTGATATTTGTTTAGTTTGGCTTGAAACCCTATTAAAAGTATTTTCCTATAGTGCTTAATTTTCAACAGATCTTGTTTATACTTTTCAAATATACAATAAATTTTCATTAACTCGTCTTATTCTAAAGCTTTCTAACTTCCTCGATTTAATAAGAGCCATCAAAATATATTATAAGCGTTTAAAAAAATTTACAGCTTATGAGATGCACTTCACAATTATCATTATTATTGATTTTTTTTTTTTTTTTTTTTTAACTTGCACTCTCACTTTCGTAAATTTCTCTCGGTACTTCAGGTAAATTTATTTCGAAATTTTAAGTGTGAATTACTAGACTGAAATAGGCGTGTGTAATTAACATTTAGATAATATAGGGCTATTCAAAAAGCGCACCATTTTGTTGCATCAAATTATGAACTTTACTTTTTCAAAACACACTAACAAAATTCATAAACATGTTCATCACACATTCCGATTTCAGATATAGTGAATGACGTCGGACATATGACCTCCTGTACTGTCCAATTCCTGGGAACGGCGAGGAACCAATTTCATTGAACTAGCAGCCACACTGTAACGAACCGCTGCAATGTTTTGCTCACAACGACCACTACGACAACGCCAAGGACTTTTAATGTTCATTGTTGAACCCGTTTCAATGAACTTTTTCGTAAGTCTACGAACTGTTGATTCATTCGGTGCCTCATTTCTCCCTAGAACCGCGTGCTCGTTCTGATAAAAAGTTTTCACAATTAGCACACGTTGCGCTATAGTAAACTGCTCCATGGCTAGACACAGACTGAAGTAATGCGAGAAATTCAGACTAAGGCGACAATCAGAATGTTTGCGGGTAGAGCAACAATACAAGACAATGTCGGCAACCGAGAAACAAAAATCTGTCAGACGATCCAAGGCTTTTTGAATAACCCTTTATAAATATTCATATCAAAACAAGAACATTACACACACATATATATATATTTCTATTTATTGAAGAATATTGAAATCCTTTTTCATTAATACTGCAAGTTGTCTCTTTGCACTAAATTTGTACTATTGAACTACCCTATATTAATCTAAAACCATTCGATGTTACTGTATGTATATATATATATATATTATCTCACACAAAGAAAAATTACCCTGAGCTACAGTTTTTATTTGCAGTACCTAACAATAAGTTAGCTGCCTTGAAACAAGGGGGCTCAAGTTGCTTACATTATTACAGTATTATTTTAAGAATTATTTTCTTATGAACTGATTATTACAATATTCAAGAGTCCGTGAGTGTCCTTAGTATTACAATATTCAAGAATCGAAGCATTCCTAATTGTGGTTGCCAATATTCCCTTGTTCCAACATTGTATCAAATGCTGCTGCTAAAAAAAAAAAAAAAAAAAAAAAAAAAAAAAAAAAAAAAAAAAAAAAAAAAGTAAACAGATTATACTTGTTCAATATTTGCAGATACAAAAACGATATACATTCTTCAGCTTCCTTGAAAAGATTTTTATATAAATCTCTCCGTTTTCCATTTTGCAATATTTGGTAATTTAAATATCATCTTTGACATATTCACGTTATACATTTCTTTTTTAAGTGTATTTTTGATCGTATCCTTATGTCAAAATAAACTTTTACAAATTTGACGTAACACTTTTGTTTGTAAACAGTTCATTTTTATAATTTGTATTCTATTTAGTGTTTCGGGTTGTGAGTGCCATCATTCTGTCGAATATACAAGTAGTAACCACTATGTTATTAACATGCAACTTAGGTATCCAATTGGAAATAAAACATTATTTTCATTGTGTTAATTATATAGATGCTTTGATGAGTATTCTGCTTATTTTCATTTCTTAGATTGGTAAGAGTATATATGCATATGCCCTATGTAGTTTTATCCGCTACACTATGTTTTATCAAAAATTAATAACTTGCCTCTTAAGTTTATACCATGAGTGTCAATAAAAGAATCATTAGATTACAACACGAAACAAAATACATACTCAGCCACATATAGGAATACTAATATAAAAATAATTTTGTCTTATCATCTCGTTGAGCAGTACTAATTAGTACAAAGACGAAATCGCTCAGCTGCAGCGACATTTTAAATTGCCATATATGCTACAGATGAACCAAGTTCTCTAATAAAACTGTTTACATGCATTTCTTCTTTTTCTCATTGTAACGTACGTTTCCTTCAGCCCGGTTTCTTAAATTAAATTCTTTAAGTCATTTACGTTTCGTATTAAGTTAGAAATGAAATCATGAAAAAGAACGTGTTTAAGACGATATAATATATATATATATATATATATATATATAACTCTCTAAATAAATAAAAGTAATAATAATAATAATAAATGATGGTGATTTATTGTGAGGAATATTTTATACAAATGAAACATTAAATCAATTCTTATCGTCACAAATCACTGAAGCTGCCGCAATTACACTAGTTTATTGCAAAATAAAGAATCAATATTACTGAAGTGACTACTAAAAGAGACGGGGAAAAAACTGTGTGTCTATTTTGATCATCGTTAAGCCTCATAAGTACAGGTTTCAGTGAAACAATAAACTAATACCTTAACAAATCTTACTTTTTAGATACATTATTGGTTCAGATTTATTTTAAAAGGTACAAGATTTCTATAGAGACGTTAGCTTAGTGATTTTTTTTTTATATTTGTGCTATAATAAAACTAGGTTATGTTAGTATTGCACAAGTAGCACTTTCGCGACGTAAACAAAGAAAAAAGTATATCCTCTCTTCGTAATACTTAACTACAGGCAAATGGTAGTATACGTGCTGATTTTGTACATCTTCTAAGCTGCTTGTGTGCGAAAGATTTGTTTCAGTTTCGTCTTCATACACCATTCACTTTAAGTCACTTTCTTTCATATTGAACTCCTTGGAGTACCGAAAAGTAAATTTCCTAAACATTTGAGCCAATTACTAGTACAGAAAACTAGTAATTATCCTACTGCGGAAAAACTGGTATTTCATTGACTTTCTAGACAATCTTGATTATAAATCCACACTGCACCTACTTCAATTAACGAATTTAAGTACAAGCTCAAAATTTGATGGCCAATGACTCGGAAACCAAAGTCTGCACAACATAATGTTTCATATGCGTACTAAGCTCATAATGGTCTACCACCATGCTAAAAGTAGTAAAAATTAAATGAGTTTCATTCATCCCGTCTGATTTTTCTTTTTTTCGAAAATTTCACTATGTTCAAATTCCAACTTTGATGGCCAATTATTCGAGAACCTCCGGGCCCCACTTTACCATATATGAATGGTATACCTTGATGAGCTTACTGAGCATATGAAATCATATTGTGCAGGTTATGGTTCTGGACTTATTGCCATCACATTTGAGATTTCGATTTAGTTAAAAGTAAGTCCAAACCCAAAATCTGATGGTCTAAAACTCGAGAATCAAAGACATACGCACCACAGTATTTCTCATACTCACTCAGCTCATGAAGGTTTACCACCATACTAAATTTGGTAAAAATCGGATGAGTTCCATGAATTGGTTCTTTTTTTTTTATTATTATTTATTTATTTTTAAGTGAATTTGTTGATTTCTGTGAGTCCAAATTTAATTTTGATGGGCAATAACTCAGGAACCAAAGGAATACGCACCATAATGTTTTATATGAAGGTAGCAAGAGTACCATGATTGTAAAAGTCTGCCACCGTGCCACGTTTAGTCATTATCAGATGAGGTTTATCGATCGCGATTTATTGATATTTCTTAATTATAGTAAGTTCAATGGACTCGTCAAGCTCCATCACCTACGAAGTTTGGTCAAGATCGGATTAGTATCGCCGATAGCGTATCCTATAAAATATCGGTTTATTAAGACCAACTGTAAATTCCATGGCCTGTAGCTCAGGAACAAAAGAGCTGCACACTATAATACTTCATGTTCACTAGGCTCGTGAAGTTCCATCACCATCCTAATTCCAATTTCGGATTAATTTCATCAATCGCGTACAATATATACTTATTTAAAAAAAAATAAAAAGAAAGAAAAATCCAATGAAGGGGGAAACAGCACTGAATGCAAAGGGTGTGTTGCAATATCGAGAATACGAGGCGATTATTACTATTTGTGATGAGGATATAACGACCCTCAGCTTACTCTGATTCTCGGCTGAGTTCATGTAGTTTGAATCCCACATTAAACTGTTGGTCCACATCTCATAGCTTTAGTGCAGAACGGAATGCTAAAACTCAATTTAACCAACCTATCTAATTTATTAACTTGATTTATCCTTTTCGTATTGAATTTAATCACAACCCTTCTAAAATAACAATTTTCCACAATAATACTTTACATTGTTTCTGAGAATTTCATTGACTTTCCATTTTCTTATGCTCTTTGTTCAGAAATAATAAAATTTGTATTATTTCTGTAATACTGTATTTGTAAAATTTCATTCCATGTAATAACTGTGTTCTCTTTTTTTTTTCTTTCGTCCATTCTACTCTTTTGTTTCTTTTTTTTAGTTGTCTTAGTTTTTCATATCAAAGGCTGCAAAGAAAAATATAAGTGTTTATTCACGTGTTGCGCATATCATTCCCCCTCCAGAAAAAAAAATTCTAAATACGCTACTGCTCATTTCAGATCTTCTCAGAAAGCTCCTTATATCGATTACCAGTTGCCTGGCAAAGCATGTGCACCCTATTCAACCGTACTTTGCATACATTTACTACTTCCTATCCAATATCCTTTTTCCTATACTACATAAATCCCAGAGAATTGTAACAGCATGGACTATTTCTCAACACTTCAGTTTCAGAAACAGAAATAACTTGTTAACCGCGTTCTTTGATCTATTATCTTTCCATTATTTTATGAACAGAATTCCACAGCTGGTGGTTTTTTTTTTTTTTTTTTTTTTTTTTTTTTTTTTTTTTTTTTGTAGCAGCTACAGTCAGGAGTCAAACTGAATATTCGCACCCTACAGTTGACAACTGACAATCTGGGAAACAATTACACAGTTTCTATATATATAAAGTAAAAATAAAAAGTGAGACTGACCTAATTCCAGAGCTACACTTACTACAGAACATTTAGTGTGATTACAACAAAACTGAATGGTAAGTCTTAAGAGTTCTTGTACCAAAACCACCAACAGAACCACGGAACAACTACAGATGGACAGAATAGTTGGCTGTGAAACAACGGAAAGTAGAGCCATGAGAATATCCCGTCGAGTCGCGCTCTTGGGATCAAAGTAGAATATGGAGAACTTGAAGAGGTGGATCTATTTAAATATTTATGAAGCCTCTTGATGACAGACACTTATTGCACGTAGAGACCAGGTCGAGAAATGCCGAAGCCAAAGAAGTATTCAATAAGGAAAGGTTTCCCAAAATTAACAGACTTAACATTGGACTAAGGAAGAAGTTGGTCAAGTGCCTTATAGAAGTATTGGACTGTATGGTTCGGAGATTTGGAAGTTAAAGAAGAAAATTTTTGGAAGTTGAAAAGGAAGTTCGAGAGTGAGAATCGTGGAAGAAACATTGCTAGACTCGAACCTATGACTAATGTAAATACTTCAATAAGCAGTTGCAGATATTTTTGAATGAAAAATAATCTTAAGAGTTGGGTTTCGCAGAACATCTTTTCTCGTCCATTCTAATCCAATCTAAATAAACTTTTACTCAAAACATTGTTAAGGCACTGCATTTACACTAGGGGTTACATATTTACCAAAATATCAAATATTCATTCACTTTTACTTGGTGTTCCACATCTTTCTTCAAAGTGTATAGTTTTATCCTCCACGACTTTAAAAATACAGTGAATCAGAAACTTTCATCATTTGTACTCTACGAGATAGTAGGAAATAAATAAACAACTGCAGTATGATTAGAAAACTATGTTCGTCTACGGCCGAATGATTATTATTATTATTATTATTATTATTTAATGAATGAATGAATAAATGAGCTACGTTCAGTAACGGGCTACACATCTGAAATTCCTTTCTTCAATTTCTGAACGTGCCGTTCTTAAGTCCCTTACAGCTACTGAATTTAGCTTATGCAATTAGAAATTACAAATTCTTTGTCACTTCATCTACGAAATCTAATTTAGGTCATGATCCTAGAAACTTTTTTGCTGTCAACGCAACGATTATTAAACTGAAAACCTACCACATTTTGACTTCAAATACAATGTTTTGTTATTTGTCCATGCAAATCCTTAATGTCCAAGCCAACGTGTAGTGTTAATACACAATTCCCTCTGCAAAAAACTGCTCTTATCAATTTAAGGAGCATTCCATTATCGCTTTTATAATTTTCCACACTTCACTGCAAACATTGTAAATACATCACGCACATATCATGATTATACATAGTGGATATGACGATCAACATCTGATGACACATGAAGCGTGCAAATCGGGCTAGTACCTTCTATTAGCAACTTTACACTTTTATCACTTTACCGTACATAATAATAGGTCAGCCTTATTACACCTACCGTCGGAGTTGAGTTGATTTTGAGTTTAACGTCCCTTTTCAGCAGCGAGGCTATATGAGACGTGGACCTACTGATTAACGTGAAATCCGAACCACATGAGCTCCCGCCGGGAATCGGAGCTCCATCTATCGTCGGAACATTGGTTTGCTATTCCTTAAAAGCTCGCACTCTGTTAATAACTTCGCACTTTCACTAGTATGCTTGCAGAAAAGATTTACCTTTACGATCGATCGGGGAGTGCTAAAGGTAGAGTGGGGAAATGCACGCAATTAGCACCGATGGTTTGTAAGCCAAAAGCACAGAGTCGGGCACCATCTATAGTCACTTGAAGTATCTTTAGGAATTTAGCAGCGATGCAGTTATTTATGTATTATGGTAGTGTACTATTCATTCACTGCTTTTGCATTATATAGGGTTCTCTGTTAGTAACTTCCTGTGCGAGTTTTACTGAAAGCGCTGATAAAATTTGACTTCTTGCACATTTATTTTCCTTCTGTGATTCATGTTTACCCGTAAAAATTCCACTTTGTGGTCTTCATATGTATTCAATCCATACCACTCACCTCATATAGTCTGCTATACTGTAAGTGTCTAATTTCTTGGTGCTTTCGGGTTAAGTTCCGCAAGTGGTTCCCAAAAATTACGAAATTGATAGGATGATAGGAAATTTAAGCATCAGACTAACTAATTTGACAACAAATGTAATAAAGGTCTCTGTGCGATGACTACATAAAGACAAAAATTAAGTTTAATCATGGCCTATATGAACATGCGTAGTGAGCTATTAAACTGACAATAGAGTATAATGTGTCAGTATTTGAAACTCGCTATCTTAGTAACTAACTTAGGAAGTGTGTGATGCAATAAGGGAGAGAAACGTGCCGACTGACTCTAGCAACACTTGATAGTGCCCCACAACCTACTGTCCCTCGTGCGGAGCGGTGCTTTCATATTTTAGGGGACATAAATTTGTAAGAAGTACGGAATGAACTAATTTTACAATAGGATTTATAAGTAATCAAAATTTATCGGGATCTTAACTCATATATATATAAAAGTAGAAATACGGAATGCAAAATGTGCTCCTTACCACGTAGTACTTAATTGGGAGGACAAAATGAAGTGAAGTGAAATGTAAAGGCAGTCTACAAAGTGATCCTGAAAGTGCCACACGCAAGGCTTGCGTTTTTATGGCATGAAGTGTTTTCCCACTATGCTCGTTTATGCGTATACCCAGCGCCACTGACGCGCCTACTCTCTACGGACGCATTCCCGAGCTAGCCCCCTACAAAACTCCAGCCCGGACTCGATTAGATACCGTTAGTGCAATTTAGCGCCACCCAGCACAAGTTGGTTTATGTTTTATCCACTGTAGTCTTATGCCAATCTATATCCTCCGTCACAGTGAAAGGGTAGGGGAACAAATTTATAATTCCATTGACACCTTGTTTTCGTTATTTCTAAATACGACCGAGTTTGCAACACTGAAGAGTTTAAAGGTACTACTAGTGCGCAATAATACATTATAGATTCATACGTACTTAGTGAAGAGTAAAGAAATTAACAAATATTTCCAAAATACGATTAAAATTTAAAACTGAAGTAGGAAAATTAAACAAAAGTAATTGTGAGTAAAACACGACGCAAAATTTCGAAGTCAAACGCACTCACAAATCGAAAAATAATCGACGCCAGTATCTCTCACATACAAATTATGATCCCCCGGCCTCTGATTTGACGAAGTAAGAGATTACATAAGAGCATAAAATTTCAAAACCAGATATTAGATTGAGAATAATCAATTTTGAATTGGACAATTCATATCAGAGACAGTTATTTGTCACTCAGTCAATTATTTTCGCTCAAAACAGAAACTGCGCAGCCCTGTGAGTTTACGCAGAAACCCTTCCTACTGAATACTGGTCCCCAGCTCAATTTCTAGTCGCCAATGGCGTCCTGGACTAAAATATATTAAGAGAACCATAAGCAATTACGAAAATAATGCTTAAATCAGCTTTCTGTTCCTACGAACGCGGGAGAGGGGAGACATCAGCAGTGTTTCTCTTGGTATTACAGCATTTACAGCAAAATACATTTTTATAATTTAACCACTCCAAGCGCCTATTCTTCGTATAGATGAATAGTTTAGTCAACATAAAACCGTAACTTTAAAGATAGCAGAAATAGTTTCCCTTTCCTTATTTCAAACGGAATTTCCAGAAACCCTTACATACGGATTTCCCTATTTTCCACTGCGAGTTTACGCAAATTTCACATTCCGGCTAAGGTTCCGCTGACGCCCCCTCCATTGTCAGTTCACCTAATATGGCCTTACTACGCGCCTTCATATATTCCATGAGTAAATTTCATCTGGGTAAATTTTACATTACATGATCCTGCTGCGCATCAGTAAGACTGCTTTACAAATGAAATCTTTCTTCTTACAGTCTCACGATTATGCCCTTTAGGCTAAGGGAGATGACGATTAAGGCAATTGAATGAAAATCAAAGACTTGGTTGAATGAGAAAGTGGGAGAAAACGTAGTAGTTCGAGAAAACCCAAGAACATGATATCGTCCACCACAAACTTCTTGGCAGCTTTAAAAGGAAAAGGTAGAGTAGGGTAAGGTAGATTAAGGGTAGAATAGAATAAGGTCGGGTTAGCTTAGAGTTAGGGAGGTTTGGGCTCATTTCGTTACAACTAATGAAGTGTACTTTGTGTAAGGATACCAGCTGAAGAGGGCATTGTAAAGTTTACCCCTTTATTTTCATCTTAATTAGTCACAGTACAGTGATGGCCTTTAGTAATTTTAGTTTGTCTCATGCTCAAATTTCGCATAATTCTATCGATTTCCCCGTGTATTTTGATTTTTTTGAGGGGGTGCCACCTGCAGAACTTAACCTCTACATCTCTACCTATATATGGCCTCAATATCGGCGAGTTAATTTTACTCTTCTACATAATACGGTAGTACAGATTCAGATCAGTGAAAGGCAGGGTAAAACAAGTCAGAGTCAATGTTCCGTTAAGGGGGTCCAGTGTCTTTGACACCACTTCTTTCTATTGATTTTCGTTTGATTGCATTATATAACGTTATATTAGGTTCTATTAGGTTACGTTAGCTTAAGAGGTCCAGTGTAGTTTTGGACCCCCTTAACGGAACATGAACCCAAGTCAGTACTATCAACAACAGAAGAAAAATTCGAATCGTCGCTACTCGACACGTAGAAATAAACAACCATGTTATGATTTGAGCAAACGTTTATCACCTTTTCACAAAGTCTTATACATTTAATTGTCAACACACGACGGAAGAAGGAAAAAAAAACATAAGCACATCCGTACACCTCTGAAATACTTCGCCAAATGCGACGAATGCGTACCTAGTTGCTTAACTACAAATGCTTTGTGTACCTGAATTTTCACCAGAATGGAAACGAGTATTCCATGGAGAAAGATTCGTGAAAACATTGACAATAAGTTAAACAACACATTTAAAACCTATTTCACACCCTCACCAGCAACAAGTACCGGTATCCCCAAATGCTAATAGATAAAAGCAAGCATATATTAACTTCCGTGTCGCTGTCAACGTTATTCTAAATATGTATTTTAAAAACAACTGTAGAACATACCACACATAAACAAATACATTAATATTTGTCCACAGGTTAACTTTGAATTTAGAACACAACGAACTCTGCGTGGCAGAACTGTAAAAGTAAAACAACTGTTATATAAACATCTTAGGCATCCAATGTTACCATAGTCAACATTCCATTACTCGCCATTAACGGAAAACAGTAGAAAATATTGAATGGTCCACCATTAACTTAGTTCAAGACAAGCAGACGTTAACATTTTTTTCGATACTGTTCTACACAAGGAATAATCGAAGGATAAACAACACCGAAATGCAACAACGAACAGATGGGGAAAACTTACAGAAGTTAGTAACCTTACCCTTGGCCTCTTAAATCCTTGAACTTAGTATGGATTGTAATGATGGTAAATGACGCCCGACTATTATGCCGAGTGACGTCATTTCTTTGCCATTTCATGGTGGGTCAAGTGAAGTACTGCATTGTGAAAACTATAAAAGGTAATTAATGGATTTTCGATAAAACGTAATTTAAATTAATGAGTATTATCAAATGCTAATTATATATGTTTGATAAAGTATATTTAATGATATATATGCAACATACACAGATATTCATATGAATGTTATTCACCTCACCCACGATGTCAATGGGAAAGTCACTTATCAGAGACGTCAGTGGATCGTCTGCGTGTGGACATAATGTAAAAGTACATAAATGTGTAATAAAATTATTATATTTCTTTAATACGATTATATTCAAAGTATGGTGTATTTATCTGCAGTTTAAAAGAAAAGACAAACATTGTGCACTAACCCGTAAACCTTGAGCAAAATTTACAAAGTCCCAAAGTATATAGAATAATAGGTTGCCCCAGTTCGTGTTTAGTTTCTCGATTGGCTACCGCTTCGTGACGTCATAAGGAGGTATAGGCGAAGGGTCCTGTTTGCCTGCCTGTTACACTCAGCACATTACTCGTGAAACTAGATTTGAAAATAATAATAATAATAATAAGACTTTCCTCGGCTTTCAAGTGCTAAGAATGAACATTTTCCTATTAATAGATGAAGCAATATAATTTCAGAAAAGATAATAAATGCTCTTAATTATGAAATACGTGGAAGCAAATCTAATTCAAAATATTCAGAGATAATATTGTATTGGTTCTACACAGATTTCCCCCAGTTGCGGCTTGAGCGGGTAGACTGGGTAAGCACGGGCCTACCCAAAAATTTTGAAAAATATATAAACATTAAAAGATACAATAAAGGGTAAATACATTTTCCACCATCTATATTAATGGTAGATATTATTTAACAAATAGCATCAAGCACTACTGTAAAAGTAATTTCCTACTGTCATTAATCAATCAAATGAGTGTGTCCATAAGCGAGGGAGCGGGCCCTGCCCAAAATTAAAATCCCCTGATTTCCCCGAGTCCTTTTAAGGATTATGTCCCACGTTTACGCTGGTTAGGCTAAAGGAGACGGTGATGATGGGAAATTAATGAAATGGTGGAATGAAGAAAGTGGTACGGCAGGAAACGAGACAACCCCGAGAAAACACATGCACACGATGTTTGTCCACCACAAAGTTCACTTGGCGCGACCTGAGATCGAACCAAGGACACCATGCACCAGTGGTGAACACTCTACCACTGAACCACCGCGGCCCAAGATTTCCCCTAGTTTTCCAGATTTATAAAATTCCCTGAAAACACGTTTTCCAGGACGGTAGACGCCCTGAAAACATGTACGTTATTTTGCTTCCATATTACAATAGCAAGGCAGTGAGGAAGAAATGAGGCGTCAAGAAGCAAAGGGTAAAGCAAAGGAAGGTTATTATTATTATTATTATTATTATTATTATTATTATTATTATTATTATTATTATTATTATTGTGTTGTTAAGAACGGCACTATTAATCACTGCTACTACTAACGTTACTATATGTCGGTATTTTGTGCGGACAGCCATGGCCGGGTCGCCCATATAGACAACCTAGGCGGATGCCTAAGGCGGAAACATTTAGGGGTGGAATTGCAGGTATTTTTTTTCACATGCGGTTTATCAGCATTAGCCAAAACGTAGGTGCGCCAGCGCCCTACACGATTAAGAAGAGGAAGCTAATGAAAAGTGGGATAACTCAAGATCGATTACTGCTCACCTATATGGAGCCGAGGAATATCTATCTAACCATAGCACGTTTCCGTGTTCCCACTGTTCATTCTATGACTAAAGAAGATCTGTATTATCTGAATATCCATACTTCGGATGCTCGCAGAAATGACACTGACCTAGAGTTTCTACATAAGTATACTATAATCGATGGGAACTTAAAGTCTGAAACCCTACTTAAGAATTATCCATTCATATTTCTTCCCGTGTAGCACCAAATATCCACCTCTTCTACATTTCTCGCCCTAGACTGTGGATTATTCAAAAGTCCTTCTTTCATAAAGCACCAAATTTATATAATCAGGTAACAACTTAAGTGGAGATTTCTTAAGCTACTCAGCTTTTGACGGAATAATTACACAAATTCAAAATAACTAAAAATGAATTAAGAAACTTCATCTTTGCTTTGTCTTTTTTATTATTTTTATTTTTTCCCATTGTTAATACATGTTTGTTATGTTTCCCTGTGCATATGGAACTCGTTATGCTGTATCTGAGTATCTGTTGAAATAAATGAAATAAAAAATAATTATTCAGTTTGGCAACGCTGCACTCCAATCCATGTTCGACTAACCTGACGTCTTCAACAAGTCAACTGAAAGAAAAATAATTCGACTACAATTCCTTCTCCCCCCTCCAAAAAAAGAAAAAAAAACAATATTAAACCAACAGTTACATTATTTTTCCCAGAGGCGAATGCAGGGGAGATCGGGCGATCCCCCCCCCCGAAGAGGAAATTTTCTAATTTATAAATAAATAAAACCCATTCCAGAGTTTTTAGCTTTTAAAAGTAGCACTAAGTAGCAGTATTACAACCCATTGCCTCCCCAGAAGTCCATCCCGGATCCGCCCCTGATTTTTCCGCAGCATATTAAGAAAAAAATAAGTATTGAAATGAAAACTTTAATATTGTAAATGCTTGTAGAACAGATATGTACAGAAACAATCGAAATATTATTAATAATAAAAAAGAGAAAACATCTCGATACGATTTTGCTTGTTGAAATGAAAACAAGAAAGCCGGTGTGGCAAAATAGTAAAGCCGGTGTGGTAAAAGGGGTAGGAAAAATATGCAAGCCGTTTCAACAATAACCTCGCCTCTTATCAATTACTGTTTTAAATACTTAAAGAAGCAGTTCGAGTTAAAAACAAGTTTGGTGCAATAGAAAGAGAAACCAAAAATAAGAGACCCGTATTTTTTTATATCTTGATAGGCCGTCTCGTTCAGCTTCTACAGGCATTTGCTTTTGATGAATCGTAAATGGTGACGTCATGGGTGGTATACGCCAGAAACTCAATGTGAGTCAGCAACCACTCCCTTGTACGCAGCTGATAAACCTTTAATAGTGCATTGGATTTAATAGATTGTGTTTTGGATTTGTTAGCAGTTTTGCTGTGTTGAATTCTTGAGGGAAGTTTTTTGTTAGTTGTTTTTCCTATAGCATTAGTATAAAAAAGAGCAGAGAGAGAAAGAGCAGTAATTACGTTTGTTGTGCGAAACAGTAGTTTCTTCCAGACATGTTTTTAGGGTGGCACTGTCTCCAGGAGCTCTTAGAGATCACCCCGGAGGAGACCAAAATCATACGTCTATAATGTAATAAATATAATAGTACTGTGTAAAAATATGTGCCTCTCCGAATACTAAGTGTCTCTTCCCCCCCCCCCCCGGATTTTTTCTGGAAGAAACATTAGTGTGAAGTAGAAAACACGTGTTAGTACAGCGCGTGCTTTGTCTGTGAAGCGAAGTAGAAATGCTTAACACCTGCTGTGTTTTCGGTTGTAATGCTTGTGAAATTGAAGCCGAGGACGTAAAGTATCTTTTCTTACGTTTCTAAGTCGTGAGAAATCACCAGATCGATATAAATTATGGCTCAAGAAAATCAATGGGAAAAAATGTACCAAATAAAATCACTCGTGTTCCAAACATCTTGAAGAGCCTGCTTTCGAGAAGTCAAGTTTACTGAAAGAAAAGTTAATGCCAGTGGCGGATCTAGGCTTGGGCTTGGGGCTTAGGCCCCCCAGTTTTTGAGTGACAAAATTGATTTAAGCTATTATTTAGATGGCTATTATTTAGATTTAAGCTATTATTATTTTATTAAGCTATTATTTTTGAAAGTGTTTAGTAAACATGATATACATATCATGGTCTGGGTTCTGACTCCCCCTCCCTCAGTTTTTACCATCTAGATCCACTTCTGGCTAATGCCAGGAGAATTATTTACACGCAAATTGAGAAAGAATACTGTTCCAAGTATATTATTGAAAGGTTTAAAATCCGAGCCATTGAACAAGCACCGATCTATGTCCAATTACCAACGTACAAATATCGTACAAGACGCAATTGACGATGTAGTCAAGACGAGGCATTAGAGGGTAATAGAGACGATGTCACTCATGATTCTGAAGATACTGCTTTAGAAATACGCTATACAATGTGAATTAGGGAGTGAAATATACCGGCTTGTAGAAGGAATCAGTGACGATGACTGTTCCTCAAGACATTGATCCATCGTTTAATTTCTCTGTATCATGTGACAATGATGATGAAACGTTTGATGAGAGTTGTTCCGCGGACAGCTATGAGAATATAAGAAATTTAACCGGTGAAGTGTTTTTCGTATTCTGGCAAACTTTACAGATGTTATTTCATTTTTGCCTCATATGTTGCGCTGCTGTACATACCTTGAAGCACAAAATTAGAGGGTCAGCGTTAAAAATTGCAACAAAACGTGAAAATAAACATATTTATGTTTGGGAATCGGAAGAATGATTAAAGAAAAGGTACTTAGGTGTTGCAGCAATCTCGTCCGCCATCTATTTACATATTGGTTTCGACTTTTTTTAAACGCTGAACTCATTCTTTATAGGATACGTTTTATAATATTATAAAAACGTTTGTACAGCCCACCATTAGATATGATTTTCTACATGCAGATAATATTTGTAAGTCCTTGCAATCAGTTCTGGAAAAGGAAACCTCACTTAAAACGTGCCACCGTACCTCTCACAAACGAAATGCTTGGCACTGTGTAGTATGTAAGCCTGCTCTCGCTCCTTGCCCACCTATGACGTCATCACAAAATCTTTCTTCCTCTGTTACTCGCTAACGACTGAGCGTATCGCGATCAAACAAACACCATTTCTTTTAGAATTTTCAACTCTACAAATGGAAATAAATTGTAAAAAATGCATTTCTAAGTCGAACTGCTCCTTTAACAATAGGTGAAGTCTTACAGTAACACAGCAAACTCCACGTCAGGAATCAAAGAAATTTTTTGCATTCATGAGATAGTGTTTCTATTAGGTGAGCACAGCAGTACGAGTAGAGTAGACGCAAAATGTACTGAGGATAGCCCTCACTTACACTTCACATAGAACAGGACCCGCGCCTAAGGGTCCCCGGGCTAGTGCCGTTTACTCTACTGTCCAGCCTAATTTATTTCAGAGCCGTTTTAACAGCATATTAGGCTCCAGAGCAAACAAGTATGTTTTGGTCCCTATGACTAGAGACACGATTTTGTAGGAAATAAGAATTCGTAATTTCGTTATAAAAATGTGCGTAAAGTGGGATAAAGTCCGTGAATGAAAAATCAATATAAGAACACTTTTCCTTGGCAATTGCAATTAGTTACCTTGCATTTCACCTTAATTTCCATTCATCAATCATCAATGACATGAGCTCCAGCATGACTATATTAAACAATATTTGAGTTTTTTTTTAAATAACACTAAGCATCCTCATTGAATAAAAGTATCATTTAAAGAAAAAACAGAAAGAGAGAGAACACTAATAGAAAATAACTTCAGTGTTCACAGTTTACTTATGTAATTAACACGTAAGCATTGTTTTAGTGTTTTCTAGTATCAATTTTTTTCTTTGTCGGTCAGTATGTAGTTTTGTAAGAAGAGATAGCCCTCTCCACATCAACGTTTGAAACTGATATGTACATTAGTTGGAGACACTTTCCAGCGATTTCTGAATGCTCATCTAACATAGCCCGCAACACTCCTTCCACAATCCACTTCACCAGTGGATACCATTTGGAGCTCAATTTATAACTGTATGTAAAATTTCAAAAATTCATAGTGGTCTATTTTTTCAAATATGGGAATTTTCATCACATTCCTAGCAATTGCCAAATCATCATCATCATCATAGGTTTTCTGCCTTTATTGGCAAGTCACTTGTCGCAGCTGAGAAGCTTCCATGCTGCACGGTCCTCCGCTAACTTCTTCGTCCTCGCGTATGATCTTTCTGTTTTTATATCACCTATTAATTGTAGTCTCCTTCGCCCCTTTCTCTCTTTCCCGCCATAATACCCTCTAGGACGTCCCTCATGATACAATCTCTTCTTAGGCAATGTCAGAACCAGTTTCTCTTCCTCTTCCTAATAATATCTAAAAGTGTTTTTTTTCTCACCCACCATTTCTAATACACTGTCATTCGTTTTCCGCTCGACCCAACTAATTCTTTCCATTCTTCTCCACACCCATATTTCGAAGGCTTCCAGTCGATTTTCATCACCTTTACGTAAAGTCCACGTTTCCGCCCCACGCAGTACAACACTCCACACGAAGCATTTTGTGAGTCTTTTTCTCAACTCTTTATTCAAGGTCCCACAAAACAGACTTTTCTTCCTCCTAAAGGCTTCTTTCGCCATTCCTATCCTTGCTTTTATTTCACGTTCGCACTTAATGTTATTACTAAGAATACTACCCAGATATCGAAAACTATTCACTTGTTCTATTTTCTCCCCTCCTACTTTTATATTTGACAAAGACCCCTTCGTTCCAATCACGATGGCTTTTGTCTTTCTAATATTTATTTTCCTCCCATATTCTTCAAAGCCCTTTCTCATTTTTTCTAACATTTTATTGATTTTCTTTTCAGATTCTGCAACAAGCGCCATATCGTCTGCAAATCTTATGCATCTAATCATTCTACCTCCTACCGAAATGCCATAATCATCATGTAAACTCTTTTTCACTATCTCTTCTAGATAGACATTAAATAGTGTTGGCGAGAGGCAGCATCCTTGTCAAACTCCCCTTCCAATTGCACTATCTTCCGTCAGTTCTTCCCTTACCCTAACACTTACATAACTTCGAGAAAGAAAATGCCAAATAACGGCAATGAATAAATCGTAAAAGCGTCGAAAAATTGTCACTTTTGCGTAAATTTCGCGGAATATCGAGACTTGTTTCAAATTTCGCTAATTAGACAGAATTTTGCGTTTAATCTCGAGAGTTATATAACCTAACAAATAGTGAAAAATTTTATATTTTAGGTACACAACATTTTCATACAAAACTGATACATTTCGCGTTTTCGCGTGTCACCAAAAAATCGTGTCTCTATCTATGACTAAATTTTTCTCTTAATACATGCAATTCTATTCCAAGTGGCTATGGTACCTGGTCACGGTTGCCAAGTACACACAACATATTGCAATACGGGTACATCCATGGACTCCACAAGAGGGGTATGGCTCCCCCTAACAAGTAAATGATTAGTTCGTATTAAGTTTCCGGGCACAAGTAAATATTTTCTAAATTTAATGCTGCAGTATTTTCTTAATTTTTATGCGTTTACAACTTCTGTTCTAAAAATAGATATGACTAGGGAGTATTCTGTACCCTCCAACACCCCTAATACTCCCCCAAATTTCCTTACACACCCCCTAAGCATAACAATATATTGTTTGCTTCGAATTTGTGTAAAGATGCATATCATTAGTGGGTGCACACCCTCTTTTATTTTGAATACCTGGCGTTCTTACTGATTATGTCACGCAATACTACCGTCAGTAGCGTATCTACGATTTTGTTTGAGGGGCTTTGCTAACTTTCGGGGGGGTCTTCGCCTGAAAATGTGAAAATTCTGCAAGATATTTCATATACTTTACTACACTAAGTAAGATTCCGGGGGGCTTAAGCCCGGAAGCCCCACCCTAAATACGCCACTGACTACCGTGAATACTGAGCAGCGTTCGTAGTTTCAGGGAAATTTCCCTACTCTAAGGAAATTTCATAGGTAAATTTAGCAAAAAGATGAAAAGGTGATTTTTCGATAAAAAGTAAAAGATCCAGTTAAATTCTCATGCTGACTGATTGACCAACATAAATGCCTAAGTTTTTCTTTGTTCTTCAGAAATAAACCATAATAATACCAATAGTTTATGTATATTCCATGTGGGTGTATATGTGTGTTTATCTCTTCAAAGTATCATGATTTAAGCCAATTTTTTTGCTAGGTGTATTTGTGAGTATTCTTTTGTTTAAAAAAAATGAAGGAAAAAGTAAAAATGTAGAACCAAAAAGCCAGTAAATAAAGCAAATATGGTTGGCACTTCTTTTAATATAGTTAAATTTATAGATCATTACGATAATTGGAAAAAGAAGACACTATGCTTTGCCCATCTTATTCGGCACTCCGATTGGATCACCTTGTTGACAGAGGGAAAGGCAGAAGGAAAACCGGGAAGAGGAAGACCAAGGATAGAATATCTATATGTAGTTACAAAGAAGAGACCTTGTCAAAGTATAAAAGAGCTCTCCCAAGGAAGAGAAAACTTTTAAAATTTCCAAGTTGCCCACCAACCTATGGTTGAGGTGAGAAAGAGGAGGAAATTAATCTTATCTCCTAATTTTGTCATAGGAATTGGACTCTTAACAAACTAGGGAAATTTTGATAAGAAAAGGGAAACTTAAAACTACGAATACTGATTGATTGATTTATTTATTGCGTTCATCTGACCATACAAAGTACATAAATTTGTATCCTCGTCGCCAAAAGTGCCTTTACATCGCCGTGACGGGTATGTGACCGCGCAGTACTCCAAGGAAGGGATGGTTGCATAAGAAATTGTGATTAATTTTGAACAGTTTTTATTTTGACTAGGGAAATAACGTATGTGTAGGGAGTAAAGGAACAGATTTGAAGCATCAGTACACTGTCATCTCTGAAAAGATTTGTATTCTCAGTTTTTCAGTTTATTATCTTCTATGTTAAGTTAATAACTGCTAACAATTGCTACTAGCGCATTTCACTCTTCAGGAATTTACTACGACATGTTCGCAGGACACTTTTCTAAGTCCTAAATGTATGCGTGAATTATTTCATTCGTCTCACTGTCCTTATTTGATAATGGAAAGTGATTACGTTGAACGTGAATATGTTTAGCTGTCGTAAAGCAAGGTCCGTAATAAATGTAAATAAGGTTCTTCTTATTAACCCGTAAGTAGTCGCGCCATTTTTTGTAACGTAACTACTCGCGTGCGGGTGCCACAGACCCCCATATTTTTTGTTGTTTTTTTAGCTGTTAATTGAAATATTGCGGTGAGAATTGCTAGAGACATTCCTTATAACCTTTATTTTCGGGCCTTGATAGAATGCTTGTTCTATTTTAGGAAGGTACTGTAAGTGGCAGCAGTATAACCAACTCCATTTTCAAGAAAATCACTAAGGAAACTTCCTGGGGGTCCAGGAGACCCCCACGCGAGCACTTACGGGTTAAATAAAACACAGATGTATTTATTTGTGTATAGCACAATATAATACAGTAACTAAGCAACATGATAATCCTTAACACAAGCAAGATTTTTTCAACAGGAGCGGAGAGCAAAATGCCGATATAACGTTTCTCGATTTATTGCGCTGTATATATTAAGTTAAAATTCATAACATCTATAATTGATAGCATATATCGTCTTACTTTTTAAAATCGCCACTGTAGCCTATTAGTCAGAACATTCATCTCCAGACATAATGTAGAGAGAAGAGAAAGAAAGAGATATGATCAGTAGCGTAACTAATTTTACTGCGCCAGAGATAGATTAATAATCGATTTACTCATACCCTCCTCCTGCCCCACGCATTTCAGCTGCTGCGTTATATATATGGTTCTATGTCAGAAAGGCCAGACGAAAGGGCGAGGACAGAAAGGCCCGAGTCAAAACAGCAACGATCAAAAAGGCCCTCGACATAAGAGCTCAAGGCAAAAAGGACTCGCATCAAACGGCCCTGCGTCAAATGGGCCCGGGTCAAAACGGCCCCGCGTCAAATGGGCCCGGGCCAAAACGGCCGCGCGTCAAAAGAGCCCGGGTTAAAAGTTCCGGGTAACTGCCTCCGCGACAAAACGACCCGAGTAAAACCAGCCCCGGGTCATAAGCTCTACGCGACAAAGGGGCCCTGTGCCAAAAGGGCCCGAGTCAATACAGCCTCGCATCTAAAGAGCCGGGTCAAAAGGGCACGGGTCGAAACAACCCGTAACAAAAGGGCCCGAGTCAAAACGTACCCGAGTCTAAAGGGCCTGGGTCAAAAGGTCTCAGCGACAAAAGGCGCGAGTCGAATCTACCCCGCTTCAAAAGTGTCCGGCTTAAAAGTGCCCTGCGTCAAAAGAGCCCGGGTCAAAAGACCACGACTCAAAAGGTCCTGGGTCAAAATGATTTCGTCACGAGTCAAAAAGACACGAGTCAAAAGTTCCTGCGTAAAAAACCTGCCAGAGTGAAAACGCCCCCCCCCTTTAAAGAGCGTAGGTCAAGATGTCTCCGAGTAAACAGGGCTCGGGTAAAAGAGCCCCGAGTAAAAACAGACTGGGCCAAAATATATCCGTGAGAAAACGGCCTTGCGTCAAATGGGCCCGAGTCAATACGGCCCCGCGTCAAAGGATGCCGGATCAAAAGGTCCCGCAACAAAAGGGCCCTAGTTCAAAAGAGGCCGGGTCTCTGCGACAAAAGGGCCAGAGTCAAAACGATCCCGCGTCAAAAGGTTCTTAGTCAAAAGGGCTCGAGTAAAAACGGACCTGCGTCAAAAGAGTACGGATCAAAAGGACCCCACCTCAAAAGGGCCCAGGTCAAACCAGCCCAGTGTGAAAAAGGCCCGAGACAAAAGGACCCCGCGTCAAGGAAGCCAGGAATTAAACGACCCAGCGTGAAAAAGGTCCGGGTCAAATGGGTCCCGCGACCAAAAGACGCCAGCCAAGGGCCCCCTGTCAAACGGGCCCAAGAAAAGGCTGCCCCACGTCAAGAGAGCCCAGGTCATAATGTCTCAGTGTCAAAAGTTCACGGGTAAATGGCCCCCGCGACAAAATGCCCCAAGTTAAAACAGCCCCGGGTCATGAGATCTCCACGACAAAAGGGAACTGAGATAAAAGGGCCCGAGTCAATACGGGTCCTAGTCAAAAGGGCCCGCGACAAATTCGCTCTGGGTCAAAAAAGGCCGGGTCATAGGAGCGGCCTCAAAAGGGCACGGGTCAAAAGCACCCTGCAACAAAAGGGCCCGAGTGAAAAGGACCGGTTTTTAAAGGACACTTGTCAAAAGAGCGAAGCAGCAAAAAGGCCCGAGTCAAACGGTCCTGCGTGAAAAAGGACTGGGTATAAAGGTATAAGCGACAAAAAGGAACGAGTAAAAACGACCCCGCGTCAAAAGGGTTCGAGATAAAATGGGCCTGCGTAAAAGAGAGCCCCGTCTCAAAAGGGCCCGGGTCAAATCGGAACAACGTGAAAAGAGCCCAGGTCAAAATCGTCCCGCGACGAAAAGACCCGAGTAAAAAAGAACCTAGTTTTAAGAGAGCTCGAGCCAAAAGGGCTCTACGCCAAACGGACTGTGCCAAAAGGGGCCCCGCTACAAAAATGCCCGAGTCGAAAAGGCCCGGGTCTAAAGCTCTTCGCAAAAAACGTTCCCGGATCAAAACGGCCCCGCGTCAAAAAAGCTCGTGTAAAAAGTGTCCTGCGACAAAAAGACCTTAGACAATATGGACCTGTGTCAAACAGGCCCAAGTAAAAAGGGCACAGCGTGAAAAGAGCCCAGGTCAATAGGGCTCGGATAAAGAACCCCCCGAAAAAATGGCCGAGTCTAAAAGGTTCGGGTTCAAAAGATCTCCACAACAAATGGGCCCGAGTCAAAAGGACCTATGTGAAAGGGTTCCACGACAGAAGGACCCGAGTCAAAATGGTCCCACGTCTAAAGGGCTCAGGTTAAATGGGCTTGAGTTGTAATGTACCATTACAGTTGAGAGTAATGGCAACTTTTTTTCTCACCCTGTACCTAGTAATTTTTTTAAAAAATTCGATTTCGGTTTAATTACACGATTTATTTATTCTCTTTACTTCAAATTAAATGTAATGAATTGAAAGGTCTCATTAGGAATCATATTTTCACTGAATAACATATTTATTTATATTTTGATTAATTGTAAATCCCATTTTCGCATATACAAGTTGAGTAGTTACAAGGTTTACCATTCTGACGTAATACCAAAATATAGTTCCGCCATTGGATATAAATTTTCTTAATTTCAGACCAATGTAGAATTTGGCCAGGTACCTAAACTTTCCATCAATCCCTCTCACTAGTCCATAGTCACTTTCAGATCCGGTTATATCTGGATTTCACCAATTTCTATTTGCTTTGTAATTTCCGCGGCTGCAAGATTTCGCCCTGATTGGTGGAATCCTCCTATCTCTGTCGTTTTCGGCGCAATGTTATTATCGTCATCATGGACACATTAAGAGGAGCAACCTGCAACATCTTACGGCCACATATCTGCCTAAAAGACTGGAAATTCGAGGAAAGCACGGTAAAATTTTAGTTTCTCTGCCATAGTAAACGCCGTATGATGATTTAGGAGCCTACAAACCTATACTTTGTTGAAAGAACTGTAAAACTAAGGAGAAATAGGAACCAGTTCATCAGACGCCATATTGCTCGTCATCCAATCAAACTAGAATAGACAGTATAGAAGTGTGATCTTACTTTCCTTTTCTTTCAAACAGTAAAAATCAGTTAGGAGTTAGGGAAAATACGACCTGGTTTTGTGTATTTTGTTCGTGTATTTAGTAAATGTGATTCTTTTTAATCAGTAAGTGCATGTACACAGTAGGTTTCATAGTTGCAATGTTAATTATCATAATGGCAGCTTAATCTAACAAAAGGACTCCTATTCATGTTTCCAAATAGAACCATTTCTAGCGGGGGATGGGTTAGTTATTGTTTGTTTTAGGGCCTTTTCCGCTCTCAGGTGCCCCCAGGGCATCAAACTTTAGTAAACATGTTTTAAACAATAGGCCAGATCAGTTGGACCTAGGGTTTACTCTTCTCATTTTGTCCCCCTAAAGTTCAATAGAGCCAGCTTTATATACCGACAAGGGAGTAATGTGTTTTAAATCTAATATATCTTGTACTTGTCTTTAATATGCATATAATAAAAGGTGCTTGTTTAGTTAGTTGTCTTTATGTGTAGTACTAATAGTATTGTATGTAGTTAGTAGTTTTGTGTCAGTGCGTGAATTTTCTGTTAGGACAGTGTATAAATATGCGTTAATTTAGTACCATTTGTCTAACTCGAAGTATACAAAACCAGAGTAAATATTAGAGTTCTGATTAATAAGTGTAAGGATATATTTCATTCAGTACATGGTAAATTATTTCTCCATTACAGCGCCATCGTGTTCTTTTTCGGTAATCAATTGTTTGTTGACATTACGTCATTGCACGAGTTAGTGATTTAGTTTGTTTGATTTAAGCCCCTTATTCTTAAATTACATCCCGTGAACATGGTTTTCGGTTCATATTAGTATTCATTCATATAAAATAGCATGAGATCTTACTGTTCTGAAAATTACAGCTTGCTATGTCAATTAGAAACAGAAATATCCACTGAAATCAAGAATGCCTATTTTCTTAATAGAAGTAAAGTCCACATGATGTTACTGTTTGTTTCAAACTGCAATATTAAATTCTCCTTTCCCGTGGCTGTAGAAAAATTCCATTGTTGCTTTAGTTCTATCAGCAAATCAGAAATAAATTCATCGTTGACAATTCAACTTTCAGTGTATACACGTATGATTTTTTTGTAAAACTGCGAAGTAAATATAATTTGGGTGCTTCGGAACAAAGAGTCCGTAGTTCGATGAATGTTATCGTGTAGTAGTTTAAGCGTGACGGATTGTGATAATTATAGATTTATTAGTGCATAATGTAATATGTGTTTGGCCTGCGTGTAAATGTATGTAATAGGGTGTCTGTAAAATATTACTTCGTGTAGAAATGAGTAAATAATAAATAAATGTAACGATATAGTAATAATACAATTGTGATATAAAATATGAATGAGATGATAGGACACCTGTACCTAAGTGAATAGGCCCAGTGTATATTATATATTGAGAATATGAATATGTTTATTGAAAATCTCTCGCGTTTGGACTTCTACACCGATATATTCATCCAACTGAGCTTGCTATCGCATAGTAATGTGTAGTTGGGAATTATATGTTACTTCACATTTAAATATCTCATATTAACAGCTCCGGTTCTTAAGAATTTCATCAGATAGGGTAGCATCATGTAGGAATTACCTTTGAAGGTTTACGGAAATGAAAATTAATATAAATAACTGCTATATCCTGTGATCACCGGAAAGTACAGGTTTGGTCAGTTGTACCTTTAACATTCATTGACTCTCCGGGATTTTTTCTTCGTTGCTTACCTTATTTACTGTGCAGTGTTCATATGGCTGATGGATCGGATAGGGGTACCGCTACTAAGTTAATATCTAGGTTCATTGCGTACCCGGACGTCGATCCCTAGTCCTCTTAAGTATTTTCGTTTCTTTTCTTAGTTTAATTAGATGATGATGGAAATCAACGACGTCCCAGACCTTGGCATGTCTGCACAGGGTAGCCATCGGTGATGTTTGGTCACTGAAATCACCGATCCAAAATTCAGTTTATTTAATTATTTTTTTCTTTCGGCAAATTACTCGTTAGGGATATCTTAGCTATTATTTACTCTAGTTTCATTACTATTCTGGACTTTCTTAGTTTCTGAGAGGTCGAATGATTTTTTCTTTTTGAAATTCCAAATGAAGAATCTACACTACCTTCCGGCATGGCCGGGGTCTTCAATGGCGTTGACCGGATACGGTGAGTGGTGGGATTTCCCTAAAGCCTTTGTCTTTCCGAAAATCCCATTGAGGGCACAGACTCGTCTCGTTGTTGAAGATATCTGTTTTTCGGCTATTTATTTGGTAAGCCGAACCCCTTTTGGCATAAAGGAAAATATTTGGTTATAGTATGTTGTATACATAAATTCGACCACTTATCTTTCATAGTTGTAGTGTTCTGTCTGCTCTCTTTTACCTATTCTTTCTTCTACCCCTTCTCTAAAGTTTTTTTTTAATTTTCAACCTCCCCCGGTTTCTGAAACTCATGAAAACATACAATGTTCATATCACTTATTTCGATCGTATGTACTAACTGAGACATCGAGGGATACAATTCGTGGAGGTATTTCCCGGTATTTCAGCACAACTCAGGACCATTTTCACGATACTCAATCCACCATGAGAGGGACTGACGAGAGGGTACACTATAATTTCAGATTCCCAGATGCTTGATTATTATTCATCGATCGTACAAATTATACCCATTGATTACTGATTTCTAGTTTCTTTCTATTGATTGGTTATATGGTGTGTATGTATTAGTAGTTTGGGCCCACTAATTTCAAATAATCTTGATCTTTTTCTTTCTTTCTGTGTATATACATTTATATATATGTGCTTATATAGTTTGGAAACTTACGTGCCTGTTCTACTTGCTGTATTTCCACTTCTTGCGTCGACTTATTAAATAATATCAACCATTTCTCTATGCGCGGATCTTAGTAAATGGAATTATTATTGATTATCGGGTTTATATATACATTTCAATGTTGCAACCTTATTAAAAGAAAAAGAATTTTGTTAGTCAGGGCTTTTGTTTTGTTTTGAGCCAAGAAAGTGTGAATACTTATTGAATATGAAAAGATTATGTAGATAGTTAAGTGTCGACGAAATATTAAGATTGATATTAGAATAAAATTTATTATATTGAGTAATATGGATATATATATAAGCGAATATGTATGTAAAAGGCTCGGTATTTACCCTGGTTGTTTTAGGTTGCCATAGATTTTTGACACCCGATACTGACCAACTAGTTATGATTGTAAAGTATTACCGCGTAACTTGTAATAAATAACACCTTACTGATTTGTTAGTAATGTTAGTAACTATTAAATTTTAATACTATGTTACATGTTGCATGTAAATAGAACAAGTAACAGGTCGTAAAAATAACCCTAATCCGTTTCTAAAGTTATCTTTGTGAAACCACATCGAAATCAGTGAATTATGAAACAGTGTGTCCCAAATCCTTCCCCTACGACCGGAGACATAACTATTTGCCATTCGTCAGTTCAATGACTCGAATCCCTTGACTCCACGATATAAACCAGAAATGAAATTTAGTGATCTTAAATTGAACTGAAATTTGATTAATAATTTCGTAGTGTCAATACAGGACCTAGGATAGGTCCGGAAATCTAGCTTCGTTGAACTATCGTATAATAGAAATATGTCCCAATGTTTGGAACTAAATTCAGTATTTTTAAATCTCATGAAATTTGGAAGTTTTTATACCTAATGCGTCAAGTGACGAAATGAAATATATATATATATATATAATGTGAAGCAACTATTTTGTTTGTAGTTAAGAAAAACGACTAACTACTCTCATGGACGCCAATCATAGTGTATAAAGAGAGTTGATAAAGGAGTTATTATCGACGTGAGAAAAGGACTCATAAAATTGTCGAAATTTCTCCTTTTGTGACAGACTCAATAAAAATACTACCAAAGTGCTTTTTTTTAAAAAAATGATTAACCAATTATATATATATTTTATTCCCTCTTTCACATTGATATGTATTCTTTGTACTGAATCTTAAATATGTTCAATGTTGACCTTTCATTTTTCCTCTTCGTCTTTCGTTTTGTCGATTTTTTAACGTAATCCAACTTTTAAGATATCTACAAAGAGAAATGTGTTATTAGATATTGAAAAGTAACAAATTTCTATGCATGTCTATAAACCATATTGTTATTACTAGTATTATTTTCTTTTCATGTATCGAAATTTCTCCTGTGCTGTCGAATTAAGTTTTCTTGAAATGTAATAAATGTCTATAGAAATGTAGTTAGGTTAGTTTAATTCAACTAAATGCAACCCGAAGTATACATTGTACTGTATGAATGTGTGTGTGAGTGAAATGTAGGTTTAGTATTAAGTGCACCAATTCTTTTGACATATATGTGTGATTTACTATAATTAATGGTAGTTGATAGTTAAAGTCGTTGAAAAGTTAATACTAACTCCAATTGGCTCTATAAAGGAAGCAAAAAGGACGGAAATAGCCTTAACGAATGATCATCATGGGAGAACTTTGAAGGTAAAAATTTTCGACAAATATATGTGTTGCTTTGATTTTTTTTCTTCTCTGTGGTCAATTATAGCATGGCATCGACTTCATCGTTTATGCTTCAAGTACTGGATACTAGTCAAGAACTTTCGGAAATATTGAATAAACTGTTAAATTAAACATTCTCATCTATCTCAGAGCTAGATTGGGATAATTCGGTAGTTGGGGTTACATGGATCTAGGTCTGGGGAGTATGGGTTGACATGTGTCTACCTTTGATCACCTTAATACCAAATATTCACCCAATAGCTATTGGAAATGATCCCAATTCGATAATTATTCACTTTCCTTTACCATATTTCTCAAAAATATCCAGTAACAGTTTCCCTCTTTTCTCATCTTTTTACTTTCCCTTTTTCCTCTTGTCTTCTTTACTTCTTCTTCTATTTTAATAAAACTGAAAAGGGGGTCGTGACTGGGAATCCTATATATAATAAACACGGTCATGTATTTATTTTATTTTTCTTCGGAAGTCCGATATAAAAGTCTTCTTATTTTGACCGAACCTTGTATGTTCGAAAGTAAGAAATGAATTATATATATAATTAGACATAAGCTGATAGCTTCGTGAATATTCCCCCACCAGGGGTGATGGTTCCCACTCACGACTTACTCCATGCATCTCATTTGCACGATATAGGGTTTTCCACCCTTGTTTTGTTACGGAGCTTCTTTTCTTTTTTTCTTCTTCGCCCTTTTCAGTTTTAGAGTTAAAAGGGCCCTGCGACAAAATAGCTCGGGCCCAAAGATTGCGCCAGAAATGGGCCCTAAGTCAAATGGACCCGTGTCAAAACGGGATCCGCTACAAAAAGGCCTTAACCAAAGGGCCCGGGTCAAAAAGTCTCTGCAACAAATGTGCCCGTGTCAAAACGGCCCCGCATCTTAAATTCCCAGGTCAAAAGGATCCCGCGACAAAAAACCCGAGTCAAAAGTTTACTACGTCAAACGGACCCGAGAAGAAACGGCCCCGCGTTAAAAAAGCGCAAGTCAAAAAGTCTCCAGGCCAAAAGGGCCTAGCGACGAAAGGCCACGAGTAGAAACAGCCAAGCGTGAAAAGGAGCCGGGTCAAAAGGCCCCGCGACAAATGGTCCCTAGTTCGAAAGAGGCCGGGTCAAAAGGATGCAACCCAAAAGGGCACGGTTCAAACCAGCCCCGCTAGAAGAGCCCGCGTCAAAAAGGCATGGATCAAAAGGTCTCCGCGACAAAAGTGCCCGAGTCAAAATGACCCCGCGTCAAAAGGGCCCGGGTCAAAACAGCCCAGAGTGAAATGTCCAGGTGAAAAGTCTCCGCCACAAAAGGGTCCAAGTCAAAATGACCACGCGTCAAAATGACCCGAGTCGAAAAGGCTCGAGTTAAAACTTTCCGGGATAAAACGACCCAGCAGGAAAAGACCCAAATCAAAATGGTCCCGCGACAAAAGGAACCGAGTCAAAAGGGACCTGCGTCAAACGAGCCCGAGTATAAACAGCCCCGCGTCAAGAGAGCCTAGAAAAAATAAAGAAACATTCATAATAATGTCACCTCGCCGATTTTGAATACTTAAGGCACCGGCTGAGAGTTACGCGGCTGAGCGAATGTAAAAGAGGAGCCCAGGTCGAGAGATTTCCGGGTCAAAAGGGCCCCGCGAGAAAAGTCCCCGAGTCAAAATAAGGCAAAAAGTATAGACTAACCTAGATGCAAGAATGCTTCTTGTTGGAGTTATAGCCTGCCGAAAACATAAAAAAAGGAAATTTAAAGGTCCATAGCCCTAACCTATGGGATCTACATTAGTCGGGTCAAGGCTTCACTTAGGGACTATTGTGTATTCTATCCTAAAATACATGTTTCAGAATCCTGCGGTTCTTTCACAACGAATTTCATACAAGGAATTTTGGTACTGGCATATAATTTAAAACACTCACCAACTACTTCTATAAAAATTGTCTCGGAAGTAGCGCAGGATTCTGAATCATGGATATTTGGATAGTGCACATATTAGATCCTAAGTTAAGTCTTGACCCGACTACGGTAAATCCCATAGTTTTGGAGCTGTGGACCTTTAAATTTCATCTTTTCGTCTTTTCGGCAACCTATAATTCCGAAAGGAAGCGTTTGTTCACCCAAGTTGGTGTATACTTTTTGTCTTATCTTGGTATTAGGAATCAGCTCCCAAACGTTGTTGGTGCTATTTTGAAACACCCTGCATAATAATTTTAAATGATACGCACTGAGTGCTAAGAATACAGAGAAAGAGATAAAACAAATCCTATCACATTAAAACTGTTATTGTCCGGAGAATAACGGTAATAAGAAACATTCGTATCATATAAAAAAATTCTTAGAAATTATATTTCTGGCAGAAATTTAAGAGAATAATAGGTTAGTAGGATTTAAAGCTACTGGTTCTTCTAAAATTATTGCACCATGCTAGATCCCATAGAGAATTTTTCGTTTAAAACATCTGATTAGAAAGAAATTATGCTTCAAAGGGAAATATTTAAATTCAGTTTAACTTTTAAATACTTGATGAATCAAGCAAATGAAAGCAAATGGTATGAAAGGTGACTGAGAAATTTATTATTTGGAGAAGCAAAAAAAACTAATGTGCAAGATACAGAAATTTCTCATGTCGTCTCGGAAACGAGACGAGAAGTGTATGTTCTAATAAGACTTAAGACAAGAGGTGTATGTCCAAGTTAGAGACGAGACGAAAAACGACAATTCTTGTCTCATTTTCGAGAGAAGATATTTATCAAGTCTCATGGGCAACAATTCAGTGAAGTCTTAGATACTAGTGTTTAGTATTACACGATTCATAGTAAAAGTTCATAAATTATTACTTTGGTTGTACGAACACAATGAAGAGTAAAATCAAATCTTTCAATTTTACGTCCACCCTTATGCCGGTTAGGCTAAAGGAGATGGTGATAATGAGAAATGAATGAAATGGTGGAATGAAGAAAGGGAGGAAACAGGAGAACGCCGAGAAAAACCACAAGCACGGAAAATGAAGAGTATTTATCAACATTTTAAGATACGTAAGTTATTATATAATATACTGCAATAATAAATATGATTTAAATGTTGATATATTACACTCTTAGTGGACCTCTCGTGACTCGAATCAAAACGAGACAAGAATCCAACTCTTAACTTAAGAGACGACAGGAGAAAACTTTATTTCTCGTCTCGTCTCGAGGACAAGCGTACGGTACGCAAACGCTCTGTAACTACGCAAACGTACCGGTAACTAAATAAAGTCTTCCGTGTCACCAAGGAGGGAGAAGATTGATGGCTCAATAGTACATATGATGTGAGAACCATGAGTCAATCACAAATATAGTAGTGTTTCCCAAATAAGATTTTCTCGTCTCGTTAATTTTTATAAAATTCTCGTCTCGTCTCGGTTTTCGAATAATTATTTCTCTTTCGTCTCGATAATCTTAAAAGTTTGTCCGTCCCCTGTTGTCTCGTAAAATACTATCTGGTCTCGATTCAGAAGAAATATAGTAGTGTTTCCCAAATAAGATTTTCTCGTCTCGTCAATTTTTATAGATTTCTCGTCTCATCTCGGTTTTCGAATAATTATTTTTCTTTCGTCTCGATTATCTTAAAAGTTTTTCCGTTTCCTCTTGTCTCGTATAGTTGTATCTGGTCTCGATTCAGAAGAAATAATCTGCTAACTTTTTTGTAGCTTGATGGTAATTGAAGAGAGTGCTACAAATCTGTTTTGAGATCAGCACTATGTAATTGGCAGAGAGACGAAGCTAAATCAAACAAAACGTGAATTTTAGCTTTCTTCTTGAGAAGCGAGATTATATTTGACATAGATTGTAGATCTACAGTTTAAAGTGGAATTCGAACCCGAGTTCTCATACATAAAAGGTTCATGCACTAGTCATTAGACCAACAGTTAGGGCTAAAGTAATAACATATATATATATACAGGGTGCGTCATTTATAATGTCAAACCTTGATGACGGAGAAACCAAAAGAGAGAGAGAAGCGAAACTTTGCACGAAGCAACTATACAAAGGGGCACATTGGCAGACGTATTATTTGACATCACCGGATGAACAGTGTTGCCAACCCAATATAAAGTTATGATTTTTTAAATGGAACGACCTAAATTGCATTTCATAATTTAATTCAACACTAAAAGGGAAGACGAAAGATATGCCACCCGCAGGTCAGTGTTGCAAACTTCTCGAGAAATAACGTTAAATATGTGTCACATTTAAACGCCTTTTGCACACACAGGGAGTGAGGTACACACTAGGTTTGCACAATAATTTAAATATTGACCAGAACGGTTTAAATTGACACCAAGTTTAGATGGGTCCGTTAAACAGTGTTGACATAACAGAAAAGACAAAAGTCGAGTTTGGATATGGTGCAATAACTCGAAAAAGGCCATAAGTACATTACGGTTTTAAATTTATAGGACAATTTGTTATGCCATAAGAAACATTATCACGTTTATTTGAAGTCGATAAGTCAAGTACTTACCGAGATATTCGGAACTTTCTAAAAGCTGAGAATTTTGCGCTGTAGAAGTTGGTAACGCTGTCTCAAATTCCCACTTTTTCCCCCAACGTTGAGGAATTCGTAAAGAAGTGGTTGAAACAAAATATAAACATTAATAAACACACATACGATGATAAAAAAACGTTTTTCAGTACTTGAAATGACTAATTAAGCGTAATTTACTGGATATGAAAAAATAAACGTAAGGAAGTAATAGGACTTCATATGACAAGATAATACAAAGACGTAGAAGACATGTATTTACCTAGTAGCTACTTTCACACGATGAAAATATTTATCCTCTTATAAGTTTGGGACACCAATATCAAAACAATCCAATACTCACTGTGTACATTACCAGTATGTTACCAATTCCTGTTAACAGATACATGGAAAAAGTATTCAGCATGTCAGGAGTCACACATTATTAAAAAAAAAAAGTACAAAAGAATATTCCACTTCAAAATGAGAGGGTAGAAAAGTGAATACCTTGAAAAACAGTACCTGTACACATAAAAGAACACGTCTGATAACCCTACATATCAGTATGTGCAAATCTTACAAATATATGATACATACCTTCGTAGCTCAATCCAGATTTGTCACAGTAAAGCAGCTTGACCTGTCGTATCGTTTAGTGGTGCGAGTATTGGATTGTTTTGATTTTGGTGTCCCACACTTATAAGAGAATAAATATTTTCATCGTGTGAAAGTAGCTACTAGGTACCTACATGTCTTCTACGTCTTTGTATTATCTTGTCATATGAAGTCCTATTACTTCCTTACGTTTTTTTTTTCATATCCACTAAATTACGCCTAATTAGTCATTTGAAGTACTGAAAAACGTTTCTTTATCATCGTATGTGTGTTTATTAATGTTTATATTTTGTTTCAACCACTTCTCTACGAATTCCTCAACGTTGGGGGAAAAAGTGGGAATTTGAGACAGCGTTACCAACTTCTACAGCGCAAAATTCTCAGCTTTTACAAAATTTCGAATATCTCGGTAGGTACTTGACTTATCGACTTCAAATAAACGTAAGAATGTTTCTTATGACATAACAAATTGTCCTATAAATTTAAAACCGTAATGTACTTATGGCCTTTTTCGAGTTATTGCACCATATCCAAACTCGACTTTTGTCTTTTCTGTTATGTCAACACTGTTTAACGGACCCATCTAAACTTGGTGTCAATTTAAACCGTTCTGGTCAATATTTAAATTATTGTGCAAACCTAGTGTGTACCTCACTCCCTGTGTGTGCAAAAGGCGTTTAAATGTGACACATATTTAACGTTATTTCTCGAGAAGTTTGCAACACTGACCTGCGGGTGGCATATCTTTCGTCTTCCCTTTTAGTGTTGAATTAAATTATGAAATGCAATTTAGGTCGCTCCATTTAAAAAATCATAACTTTATATTGGGTTGGCAACACTGTTCATCTGGTGATGTCAAGTAATACGTCTGCCAATGTGCCCCTTTGTATAGTTGCTTCGTGCAAAGTTTCGCTTCTCTCTCTCTTTTGGTTTCTCCGTCATCAAGGTTTGACATTATAAATGACGCACCCGGTATACCGGGTGCGTCATTTATAATGTCAAACCTTGATGACGGAGAAACCAAAAGAGAGAGAAAAGCGAAACTTTGCACGAAGCAACTATAGAGAGGGGCACATTGGCAGACGTATTATTTGACATCACTGGATGAACAGTGTTGCCAACCCAATATAAAGTTATGATTTTTTAAATGGAATGACCTAAATTGTATTTCATAATTTAATTCAACACTAAAAAGGAAGACGAAAGATATGCTACCCGCAGGTCAGTGTTGCAAACTTCTCGAGAAATAACGTTAAATATGTGTCACATTTAAAGGCCTTTTGCACACACAGGGAGTGAGGTACACACTAGTTTTGCACAATAATTTAACTATTGGCCAGAACGGTTTAAATTGACACCAAGTTTAGATGGGTCCGTTAAACAGTGTTGACATAACTGAAAAGACAAAAGTCGAGTTTGGATATGGTGCAATAACTCGAAAAAGGCCATAAATGCATTACGGTTTAAAATTTATAGGACAATTTGTGATGTCATAAGAAGCATTCTCACGTTTATTTGAAGTCGATAAGTCAAGTACTTACCGAGATATTCGGAATTTTGTAAAAGCTGACAATTTTGCGCTGTAGAAGTTGGTAACGCTGTCTCAAATTCCCACTTTTTCCCTCAACGTTGAGAAATTCGTAAAGAAGTGGTTGAAATAAAATATAAACATTAATAAACACAGATACAATGAAAACCTTTTTTTCAGTACTTGAAATGACTAATTAAGCGTAATTTACTGGATGTGAAAAAAAAACGTAAGGAAGTAATAGGACTTCACATGACAAGATAATACAAAGACGTAGAAAACATGTAGGTACCTAGTAGCTACTTTCGCACGATGAAAATATTTATCCTCTTATAAGTTTGGGACCTCAAAATCAAAACAATCCAATACTCGCACCACTAAACGATACGACAGGTCAAGCTGCTTTACTATGACAAATCTGTATTAAGCTACGAAGGTATGTATCATATGTTTGAAAGATTTTCACATACTGATATGTAGGGTTACCAGACGTGTTCTTTTATGAGTACATGTACTGTTTTTCAAGGTATTCATTTTCTACCCTCTCATTTTGAAGTGGAATATTATTTTGTACTTTTTTTTTTAATAATGTGTGACTCCTGACATGCTGAATACTTTTTCCATGTATCTGTTAACAGGAATTGGTAACATGCTGGTAATGTACACAGTGAGTATTGGATTGTTTTGATATTGGTGTCCAAAACTTATAAGAGGATAAATATTTTCATCGTGCGAAAGTAGCTACTAGATACCTACATGTCTTCTACGTCTTTGTATTATCTTGTCATGTGAAGTCCTATTACTTCCTTACGTTTTTTTTTCATATCCAGTAAATTACGCTTAATTAGTCATTTCAAGTACTGAAAAAAAGGTTTTCATTGTATCTGTGTTTATTAATGTTTATATTTTATTTCAACCACTTCTTTACGAATTCCTCAACGTTGAGGGAAAAAGTGGGAATTTGAGACAGCGTTACCAACTTCTACAGCGCAAAATTCTCAGCTTTTACAAAATTCCGAATATCTCGGTAAGTACTTGACTTATCGACTTCAAATAAACGTGAGAATGCTTCTTATGACATCACAAATTGTCCTATAAATTTTAAACCGTAATGTACTTATGGCCTTTTTCGAGTTATTGCACCATATCCAAACTCGACTTTTGTCTTTTCAGTTATGTTAACAGTTATGTTTATATATATTATAATAAAATAGTTTTGATTATAATCACTCCCAAAATAAGGAAAATTGGTGAAAAAACAAATTCCAAAACTGTTACGTAACGAATGGGGGAGGGGTTCAGCCTTGCATTACGAAGTGTGAAAAGGGGGAGGGAGAGGATAAAAATTGGTCAAAAATAGCGTTACGTAATATGTGGACGTCCCCTTAAGACTAATCATTGTGTGTATTGGTAGGCAGCCAAGAAGGTAGCCGTAGCCAGCCCAAAAATATGAGGGGGCGGTCGAAGTTAGGGGGCCGATCCAACCATATTATAGTTCTTCATTATATTATAGCAGTTCATTTGCAAGCCTACCTTGAATATTTTAGAGGGCGTACGCAGGGGTTGGTCGTGGGGGTCCGCCCTCCGAAATCCCGACTTTTTAAAAATGGAATCTACTTTTAGGGGCAATTTTAGAAATTTTCATATAATTTAGCCTCAAATTGTATTTGGGCCCCTCCAAAACGCTTTAGGCCTCTCCCGAAATAAATTCCTGGGTACGTCCCTGTTAGGGAGAACAGTAACACTTTAGTGGGGGCCCGGCCCCCTAGTTGCCCTGTGGATACGGGCCTGTAGCCAAGCAACTAATCAAACACAAAAGCATCAATTGTCAGCTTTTTGAATGACAGGTTACATTTTCTCAGCACTAATAATTGAATGCTTTCTTTACATGAAAATAAGTTTATTTTCATACTTTCTTATTTTCGGATAACAAAAAACTTTATTTCATTTAAGTATGTTGTTTCGCTTTGTAATAATCCATTACCAAAAGACCATTAGTCAAAAAATATTTTGAAAATATGTTTTGTCCCCAAAACTAGTTAAATCCATTAAAGTATAGCACTAGTAAACGGTCCACAATCAACTGCCAATGGTAATACATATTAACATATTTTAATTTCAAAACAAACAATGGGGTTAAATCTGACCCCCACGATAGTACTTATGCAGTATAAAAATAACGATATTAGTAAAGAGTTAATATGAATTATGTTAATAGGAAATTAAATTAAAAATATTTTACTGTACATAATCTAATTTAAGAAAAATAATGATAATAATAAAATAAAATAATGCAATAATAAAAAGATGGTAATAAAAGATTTTTTAAATGGTAATCCTGGATTCTCTCGTGTTGAACAACATGGCTTTCCTCAATGCTGCCTCCAGAACGGCGACAAATACGTATTATAAAGCACTCCAGTTCACATTTTTGGTTAGCCAACCACATATCAAGAAATGTCTCAAATTTATTTTTCAGACCTGCCCCCTTCAAAAATTCCTGGATCTGTCTGCGATATCGGTTGTTGCCAATTAACTAATAATAGTCATAACGTACCTTTTGAAATGTTTTAAAACGCTCTTTGCATAAGGAATAGTTTTCCGTATTCTTTCTTTTTTTCCTTTCTTTTCTTTTTTTCGCCCTTTTACTGTGGTGGAAAGGAACTCCATGAGCAGTGTTTGGTACACGACCCGCTTGGGAGAGTAATGCTCCCGGAAGTACGTTTTTCGCGCGCTACTCTAGCCAGCTGTTTTAAACGCTATCCTAGCTAGTTATTTTAAGTTGGTCACAAAATTTATATCATGGAGTACAAGGGGAACAAAACGAGCCCTGCGGGGCTTCTAACCCGTCCCTAGTACTAATACTACTTATCTGCACAAAAGTAAGTAAATCACTTTTTGTGAGTTATTTTAATATTATTTTAATTTAAAAAGTGTTACAAAAATATAAAAAATGTAAAAAAAAATTTCCTCAACCCGGATTTGAACTGACGCCAAAAGAGATTTTCATTATTAGCATATAGCGCTAGCCCACTCGGCGACGAAGATCGACAACAATCATTTGATTTCTGCTATTTGAATGCAACGTGGCAAGAAATGGAGAACGCCAACCAATCAGAACTGTTTATTTCGTTCCTACTTCCGGGAGCATTACTCTTCTGAGCTAGTCCTTTTGGCACAAGCTATGTGCGAACAGCGAGCAGCTCTGAAGTTGAATGTTTTCAAGGCCAATGCCAACGACACATTTTGATAAGTACACTGTCGCGTGACTTACCCTTAGGGAGTGAGTATGCCACAGCAGTTGCATTGTGTTTTTCCGTATGATACTGAGATATTTCTTTGGCAGGAAAATAGTTTTGTAAGGAACCAAAGACGACTGAATATAAAAACATTTAGAATGTATACTCGGTTTGCAAGACTTACATGCCGGGCTTTACTTTGATGAATAAGGACAACCACTACCACAGTACATGTTGTGGGACGAAAGTTGTAGTCTACGCGTCTGCTATTAATTGGTCAGCTGTGTTTTTTACACATCAGGCTTGACTTTTGTTTGTTGAGTACAACACCTGAAATCCATTCATAATTCGATATGAGGGTTTCAACATGTGACAGTTCTCGTGGATTGTTATTTTTTAGCTACTAAAGTAGTGTCTTCATTATTCGATTTATAAAGAACAAATAAAGCTTTTTACTTTGGTTTTCTATTTTTCCAAGTCTAGAGGCATTGTAGAACACGTTATGTATGGTTTCACGCCTTTCTGCGTCGAGACATAGGAGGTGATGATGTCAAAACTTTAAAAAAATATTTTGTTATAAGGCCGATATTTATTTTTTAAAATCTTTTTGGCGGATTTACTTTTGCACCTAGAAGATTGAAATTTTGCACAAACATTGTCCACCGAACAGTATTTATCAGATTTTTTCAGATGTTCTCTGCGTTAACACTGGGGGTCCATAGGGGCAAAAAAGTAAAAAAAATTTTATCCAAAAAAATCCTTTTTTCATGATTTTCACGCCTTAGATATACGATGGAGACATGTGAATGGTATCGTTTGAAAAGCAGTTCTGAAGAGAATTATGTACGACACACGATCTTTGGAAAAAAAGGGATGTCTCAAGAAAATTTCTACACAAGATCCTGTTTTATACGGGAATCTGGGGTATTATGGATATATTACTTTTTTTGGCAGGCTTAGTTTTGCACCTAGAAGATTGTAATTTAGACAAGTATTCATTCCACCGAATAGTAATTATCAGATTTCTTTCAGATCTCTGCGTTAAAACAGGGGGGTCCAGAGGGGCAAAATTTTAAAAGGATATTTTGACGAAAAATCTCTTTCTTCGCGATTCCCCCCCCCCCCTTAGATACATGATAGAGACATGTGAATGGTATCGTTTGAAAGGTAGTTCTATTCTCAAGAGAATGATGGCGAACCATGATCCTAGAATAAACACGGATGTCTCAGGATTTTTTAAAGTTGCAATCAGGTTCTTTTGCAGTAGTCTGGGGCACTGTGGGGATTATTAATAAATGAAATACTTTTCCTGCCCTTACTATTCAAGATAGAAACTTGAAATTTTGTACACACATATAGTATTTCTCAGTTGATTTTAAGATGTCTGAGTTTACACGGGGTTTCAAAGGGACTAAAAAATTTAAAAATCAGAGAAAAATTCTGATTTCTCTCAAAATTTCTCACTTCAGTGACACAATAGGGAAATGTAAATGGTACACTCCGATTCAAAAGCATTGCGACAGCTAACGCCGTGCAGTTAGGCCACCCAATATACACCTTCTTATCCCATAATCGTGTCAGGTAAAGAGACCCCTCTCTCATCTCCTTTCTTCTCTTCCATACTAAAATTAGCTAACAACATGAGCGCAATTCTTATTTCAAATTATACAGGTATTAGTATAGATAAAATAAAATAACAAAACCCAGACGAAACAAGATTCATAGGTTGATGCAGGGAAAAACTGAAACACCCAGAATGAAAAATTGAAACCAATGAATGTCTACTACACACAGATTCAGAAATGAGGCAGAGAGAGAGAGAGAAACAGAGAGAGAGAGAGAGAGAGAGAGAGAGAGAGGAGAGGAGAGGAGAGGAGAAGAAAAAATAACGGGAGAACAGATAAAACTGTGGAACAAACGTAGTAAGAAAATAATCTAACATTATAAAGTTCCGTTTCCAGAAATCCAACAATAATATAGAAATAACGTTTGTTTTTACATAGTTTTTCAGAACTATTCGAATATATAGAAGAACCGTTAAATATTTATTATGTTACTTTCATAATAGAATGTTACTTTCAATTTGATGTAGAACTGTAGATCTTCGAGACACATCTAGGATAATGTCAAAGGTTTAACACACACGCTTTGTTTCCGCGTAGTTCGATTGCAAATTCGGTAGTGTTCGTTGGACGTAATTATCCAAAATACATTCTAATATACGCAGTAGATAGCGTTGGTCATATCCTCTATTTCAGACTACTAATGCAATCTGAACAAAAAAAAACGAACGAAAAGAAAAGAGAAAGAAAGCAAAAAGTGAAAATTGAAGAGTGCTATTTTATTGCTAAATATCTATCACATATAACCTATATTAAAAGTCCAAACTGTATCGTAATGGAAAGCTACAAATGTTGGAAAGGAAAAGTTTATATTTCTCATAGATGTAGCATCTTTCAAATTTCAACGTGGATAAAACACATTGAATTATAGGATGGAAATGAATTTTATGTCGAACTAGTATAAATAAAATTTTGCTTCAAATAAACAAAGAGGTACCATTTTCTAGTCTTTTTCGAAGAGTTATCTGTTCCGAACATCCAGAATTGATTTCATCTCTTCCGAATATAACGTAATTTGCACAGAGAGAAAGAACACGCTAACAGCTCATACGCATCATCGTGTCAGTCGTATGATGTTCGTTAGGTTATAGACCACCACTGGATCGAGGAATTTAAATCCGTATTGACCCGGTAATTCGACTGAGACTCGGTAACCCAGAGAATAAAAAAGAGATTTTTACTTATTTCCTTTCGTTTAAACAGTATTTCTGTCAGAGATGACTAGGACCGTTGATGTTATCCCCAGAGCACGAAAAACACGACGCCGAAGTTCGCAATTAATTAGACTCCCGGAGCAGGAATATCGGGCTTCTGCTCCGTTTTGACTTTGGAATATGAAGTGCATATATGTGTAAGAGGGAGAGAGGGAGAGAAGTGAAAGATGCAAAGACAGATAGGGAAACGTCAAGAAAGAGAGAGAGGGACAGAACGAATATAAATATGAAACATACTTACTATTGCAGTGTATGATATAGAACGCACACACTATCGCCAGTGATGCCTTGTAGGTTCTCCACCAGAAGATGAATCTCTGTTTGCAGCCATTATTTTATGTGAAAAAATCATACTACCTGATGGGGAATCGAACCAATATTTTACATTTGGAAGTCTGACACGTTACCACTACACCACCGATTGCTTTAGCCAAACTTCGTGTAACAAATGTTGTAATGTTTCTTTCTGAGAACGATAACACGAAAAGTGCATACTGCAGATCGTGATGTCTTTGGAATGTCCTGGTAATTCCCTTGCCCTTTCCCAACCAACATTCGTAAATCGTCTCTATCATGATACAGGTGTTTGCTTTCATATTCTTACGTAATGCTTGTCCAGTATGATAAGTCGATCCTTCACAATCACATTGTAAAAAAATTAACTTTGACGTGAACCTATGTTAGATAGCTGTATTCTTCATAAGGCCACTGTGTTACCCCAACATTATCATGCCACCTGCAATTAGAAGCCAAATATTACTTACTTCAGCTGTGATCTTTGGAACGAATCAAAGTGCAGAACGAAATTGATTTATTCGACGGCCTAGAGAGAAATTAGTGCCCACTAATAAAGGAAATACATAGAATCCAAGAAAAAATACAGAAATAAAACACATTTTTCAGTAATTTCGGCATGCAAGTTCAAAAGTAATTAAATAATAATAATAGTAATAATAAAAAAATAAATGTATACATTCACAGTATAGTAGTCTATTATTATTATTATTATTATTATTATTATTATTATTATTATTATTATTATTATTTTATAATTATTATTATTATTAGTAGTAGTATTAGTATTAGCATCAATTACCCGCTTCATTGGGTTAAATTGAGAAAAATATTAATATGGTCCGTTACTCAGTCACTCTTTAGTATTACTAAAGCCCTCTTTGATATCGGCCATTTTCGATGAGTTTTATATATCCCCTCCCCACCCTATGTTGTGGGGCACGGCATCTGCAGTGTCATTGTTGATCTCAGCGAGCCGGAAAACTGTGAGTTCGACAATGATATTGGTTATTTTGATCATGTTTATATGCCTCCCATCCTCTCAGTTGAGGGACTGAATTTGGATTTAAACAACATCATATGTGTCACTGTTAATCTCAGCGACTCCAAAAATTACAGATTCGCCACTTATACGAGTAATTTTTCGTTCTTTGTTAAATGTGCCTCCCCTTCTCAATCTCTTAAGTTCCAGCGTCCAAGTGGTATGACAGAAACCATCTCAGGTTTGAATTTCATCTAGGTTGAAAATTTGATCGTGATGGATCCGTTGTTCCGCGAGTTATCAACTTTTATTTATACTTTTTAACTTCTCCCTCTCCTCAACCCAAGCTATATCGTCAAAGTTAATAGACAATTGCCGTCTTAGGCCCGAACCTAATCTGTGTTGAAAATTTAATTGAGATCGGTTTGGTGGTTCAAGAGTGATGAAGTCACAAAAACAGCCACTTTCATTTTCAGTTTTTTTCCACATATATCTCCCTCTCACCGGCCCCTACGTTGCACCGTCAAACTGAAATGACAAAAATAATCTCAGATCCGAACCGTATCTATGTTGAAAGCTTTATAGAGATCAGTCGGGTTGTTCAAGAGATTAGGAGCCGCAAACTTAGTTACTTTCAATTTTATAATATAGGTTATTATTATTATTATTATTATTATTATTATTATTATTATTTGCTTACTTTTGAACTTGCACGGACAAATTACTGCAAAATACGTTTTATTTTCACAATTCTTTCCTCGATTGTAAGTCTTTTATCAGTGGGCACTTATTTCTCTCTAGGCCGTCGAACAAATCAATTTCATTGTGCACTTTGTTGCAAATAACGTTACAGGAAGAAGCCGATTCGTTCCAAAGATCAGGGCTAAAGAAAGTAATATTCGGCTTGAAATTTTAGATGGTATGATAGTGTAGGGGTAACGCAATGGCCTTATGAATACTATTGCTATCTACGAGTAACATAGCGATTGTGAAGAATCGATTTATAATACTGGACAAGCAATACGTAAAAAGTTGAAAGCAAACACCTGTATCACGATAGAGACGATTTACGAATCTTGGATGGGAATGGGAATGTAAAGTCTTGGTTCGATTCCCCATCAGGTAGTATGATTTTTTCGCATAAAATAATGGCAGCAAACAGAGATTCATCTTCTGGTGGAAAACTTACAAGGCATCACTGGCGATAGTTAAGTAAATAGTGTGTGCGTTCTATATCATACACTGCAATAGTAAGTATGTTTCATATTTATATTCGTCCCGTCCCTCTCTTTCTTGACGTTTCCCTATCTTTCTTTGCATCTTTCACTTCTCTCCCTCTCTCCCTCTCACACATAAATGTACTTCATGTTCCAAAGTTAAAACGGAGCAGAAGCCCGATATACTTGGTCTGGGGAATCTAATTAACTGTTAACTTCGGAGTCATGTTTTTCGTGCTCTGGGGATAACATCAACGGTCCTAGTCATCTCTGACAGAAATACTGTTTAAACGCAAGGAAATAAGTAAAATCTTTTTTTATTCTCTGGGTTACCGAGTCTCAGTCGAATTACAGGGTCACTACGGATTTAAATTCCTCTATCCAGTGGTGGTCTATAACCTAACGAACATCATACGACTGACACGATGATGCGTATGAGCTGTTAGCGTGTTCTTTCTCTCTGTGCAAATTACGTTATATTCGGAAGAGATGAAATCAATTCTGGATGTTCGGAACAGATAACTCTTCGAAAAAGACTAGAAAATGGTACCTCTTTAGTTATTTGAAAACAAAATTTTATTTACACTAGTTCGACACAATATTTTTTCCCATCCTACAATTCAATGTGTTTTATTCACATTGAAATTTGAAAGATGCTACATCTATGAGAAATATAAACTTTTCCTTTCCAACATTTGTAGCTTTCCATTACGATACAGTTTGGACTTTTAATATAGGTTATATGTGATAGATATTTAGCAATAAAATAGCACTCTTCAATTTTCTTTTTTTTCTTTCTTTCTGTTTTCTTTTCGTTTCGTTTTTTTTTTGTTCAGGTTGCATTAGTAGTCTGAAATAGAGGATATGACCAACGCTATCTACTGCGTACATTAGAATGTATTTTGGATAATTACGTCCAACGAACACTACCGAATTTCCAATCAAACTACGCTAAACGAAAGCATTTTGTGTTAAACTTTTGACATTATCCGTGATGTGTCTCGAAGATCTACAGTTCTACATCAAATTGAAAGTAGCATTCTATTATGAAAGTAACATAATAAATATTTAACGGTAATTCTATATACAGTGAAACCTCTCTAAAGCGGACAGCCGTGGGGAATCAAAAATTGTCCGCTATAGAGAGGTGTCCGCCTTACAGAGGTTTCAATATTTTCTTACGTAAATTAATAAACAAGGTAATATTCAATTAGAAAAAAATATTTTTGCATGAATCACATTTGCGAATATTACCAAAATGTTACTATACCTGCATTATCTTGCGTCATCCAATTCCCTATGTCCGAGGCACAACATGGGAATAAGATCTTATAGTTCTCTGCACTTTAAATTTATTGCTACTTACTACGTTTTCGGTGTGTTGCTTTAATTTGTGAGTTAATTACAGTCCAGTAATGACTTTTTTTTAAAAAAAAGACAATATGCGAACCCGTGGACAAAAATACCAAACTTGTCTTCTATTTGGTTAGAGATTCCAGCGGGACAGTAGAATGATGTGTCATTCCAAACAGTGGGCAACTGTCAATCACTTTTGTTTCTGAAACAGATTGAGTGGGAGTGGAATGCAAGCAAAGGACATAAGGGTGTTGTGGAACAGAGACTCTTCCTCTGGGTTGCTGAACAGGCAGTTGAGGAGGCAAAATGTTGTCACACTCTCATGTTCTTCCTTGGTGACATAGTATGAATTGCTAAAAGTGTATTTATACTCTACTTTTCAACTTGTTTTTAGAGAAAGTGTCCGTAATAAGAGGTAAATAATACCTATAATAGACAAGAAAGACTGTCCGTGTCCGTACTAGAGAGTGTCCGGTTTGGAGAGGTTTGCCAATATGTTTTTTCCTATTACGGTGTTTGGGGATTACTAAATATGTCCGTTATGGGAGGTGTCCGCTTTATAGAGGTGTCCGTTAGTAGATGTTTCACTGTATTCGAATAGTTCTGAAAAACTATGTAAAAACAAACGTTATTTCTATATTACTGTGTGATTTCTGGAAACGGAACTTTACAATGTTAGGTTATTTTCTTACTACGTTTGAATTTCACAGTTTTATCTGTTCTCCCGTTACTTTTTCTTCCTCTCCTCTCCTCTCCTTTCCTCTTCTCTCTCTCTCTCTCTCTGCCTCATTTCTGAATCTGTGTGTAATAGGTAGACATTCATTGGTTTCAATTTTTCATTCTGGGTGTTTCAGTTTCTCCCTACATCAACCTATGAATCTTTTTTTTCGTCTCGGTTTTATTTCATTTTATTCAAACTAATACATGTGTAGTTTGAAATAAGAATTGCGCTCATATTGTTAGCTTATTTTAGTATGGGAGTGAAGGAAGGATGAGAGATAGGGGTTTCTTTCCCTGACACGATTATGGGATAAGAAGGTGTATATTGGGTGGCCTAACTGCACGGAGTTTGCTGTCGCAATTTTTTGATGCATATTTCACCATTTGAAAGGCTGCTCTATTCTGATAAACCGAGGTATGAAGCATGATCATACGATAAATAGGGATGATGCTGAAGTCGCTTTACTGAATGTCTGTAATTTACTTTTAAACATAGGACACCTGTAAAACAGAGCCTACTCTGTCTCAAACAGATTGTGTCACAAACGAGTTCACATTCTCATTTGTAGGAATGTTAAGATCTAAGTTAGTCTAAAATCATAACCTTTTATATTCAATAATATTGTGAGATATGCAATATGGCGGAATTGAAGATGGGTTCGAAGGTGACCCCACTCCAAATCAATGCAATAATGCCAATTGTAACATTTTTGCCTCCATGCACGCACGTCGTTATTATTGTTCTGTCCCAATACTTTTGACTAACCCCTGTATGCAGCTCCAAATGTGTCTCCTCACTGCAAAATTAAACTAATCTTTTTCACAGAATATTTTTCATACTATACTTTGATCCAGGGCTAGAAATCGAATTTTAGAACTAAGGGAAAAGTGAATAATATATAAAGTTTGATTAGGCTATATAACGAGAATACAAACTCCGAAAGACGGGAGTGCAACCTTACTTTAATGGAGAATGACTTAAGCAATAGCATTTGTTGCAGAACAATCAACAACCAAACAAAAGTTATATAACCATTCAAATTTCCTATTTGTTACTAATAACTACAGGTATTTTTCCTTCTTTTGTTCAAAACTTTCAACTTACTAAAGGGACAATATACACTTGTGCATGCCTGATTTCCACTCCTCCTTTGATCTCAGGCTTTTTAGCCGTGGAACCAGGATATTTTGACGCGGGGCCTTTTTCACTCAGGACTATTTTACGCGTGACACTTTCGACTCGAACCCTATTGTCGCGGGGCCGTTTTGACTCCGGACTTTTTGACCAGGGCTCTTTTCAAACAGCGCCCTTTTGACGCGAGCTCATTTGTCGCCGACTGCATGCCCGGGGTCGTTTTGACTTTTACCCTTTTGGCACGGATCATTTAGTTGCCGAGCCCTTTTGCCAAGAGATTTTAGACGCGGGACAGTTTTTGACTAGGGCAGTTTTTTTCATGGGGCCATTTTGACTCGGGCATTTCGGCCCTCGCCCTTCTGACATAGAATATATATTCACCAGCTGAAATGCGTTGGGCTAGGAGGAAGTTATGGGTAATTAGATGACCAACGATCCAGGGCACAGTAAAATTACTTACGCAACTGGTCACATCTTTCTTTCTCCTGATTTCCACTCCTGATCTCAGGCTTTTTAGCCGTGGAAATGTATTTACCGGTCCTTTTATCACGGGTCTTTTTGACACAGGGCTCCTTTGATACGGCCTCTTTTGATCGGGGCATTTTGTAGTGCTGCCCTTCGACTCGGGAACTTTTGGCACGGGACCGTCTTGACCCGTGTCCTTTTGAGGCGGTGACCTTTTTCACCCGGGCATTTTTAGATAGGGCCCTTTTGTCGCGACCACCTTTTGTCCTGGGCATTTTTGACAGCGGGTCCCTTTTTACTTGGACCCTTTTGTCGCCGGTACCTTTTGACCGGAGTCCATTTTACTTCGGCATTTCTGTCTTCGCCTTTTTGTCCGTGCCCTTCTGACAGAACTATATATATATATATATATATATATATATATATATATACATCAACTCTGGTGGGGCAGGGCAAGGGGCGGTATGATTAAATAAATGATCAATGATCAGGGCGTAGTAAAATTAGTTACACCACTGGTCATATCTCTTTCTTTCTCCTAATTATCACTCCTGATCTCAGGCTTTTTCGCCGTGAAACTATATTTGCCGGGCCTTTTCAGGCCTTTTTGACGCAGGGGTCTTTTGACTCGTCCCCTTTTAACGTGGGCCTTTTGACTCGGGTTTTATTTCGCGGTGCCATTTCGCCTGTAACCCGTTTGACACGGGACCGTTTTGACCCGTGTCCTTTTTGAGGTGAGGTCCCTTTTGACTCGGACATTTTTGATAGGGCGTTATTGTCGCGACGTCACTTTGATTCTGGCGCTTTTGACAGCGGCTGCTTTGATTCGGATCCTTTTGTCGCAGGGCCCTTTCGACCGGGGCCATTTTGATTCGGGCATTTCTGTTCTCGTCGTTTTGTTCGTGCCCTTCTGACATAGAAATATATATATGCGGGCGGCAGGGGAAGGTATGAGTAAATAGATTATGAACGATCAGGGCACAATAAAATTAGTTACGCTACTGGTCATATGTATTTTTCTCTTGATTTTCACTCTTGATCTCAGGTTTTTTAGCCGTGGAATTGTATTTGCCGACTCCTTTGACGCGGGGCTCTTTTCACTCGGGCCCTTTGGTGGCGGGGCCATTTTGACTCGGGTCATTTTGCTGCGGGACCTTCTTGACCTGTGCCCTTTTGAAGCGGGGTCCTTTTTGACCCGGCTTTTTTTTACATAAGGCCTTTTTGACTTGGCCTCTTTATTCGCGAGGATCTTTTGATCCGTGTTGTTTTGAGTCGGTGTCCACTTTGATCCGGGTTTTCGACATAGGGCCCTTTTGACTCAGACTCTCTTCCCGTGATGATCTTTTGACCCGAGCCCTTTTGACGGGGGGAACATTTTCACGCGGTGCATTTTCTACTCGGGCACTTTTGTCGCGGGGCAACTTTTGACCTTGCTCTTTTGACGCGGGGTCTTTAAAAACCGAGCCCCGTTTCGACTCGGGTCTTTCTATCCTCGCCCTTTTCGGGCCCTTCTGACATGGAACCATATATATATAACATAGCAGTTGAAATGCGTGGGACAGGGGGCGGGTATGAGTAATGGATTATCCAGGGCGCAGTAAAATTAGTTACGCCACTTTTCATATCTCCTTCCTTCTCTTCCCTCTACATTATATCTGGAGATGTATGTTCTGACTAATAGGTTACAGTGGCGATTTTAAAAAGTAAGAGGATATATGATATCAATGATAAACTATGACTTTTAATATATCATCATCATCATCATAGGTATTCTGCCTTTGTTGGCAGGTCACTTGCTGCAGCTGAGAAGCTTCCATGCTCCATGGTCCTCCGCTAACCTTTTCGTCTTCGCGTATGATCTTTCTGTTTTAATATCATCCTTAATTGTAGTCTCTTTCGCCCCCTCCCTCTCTTTCCCGCCACCATACCCTCTAGGACGTCCCTCATGATACAATCTCTTCTTAGGCAATGTCCCAACCAGTTTCTCTTCCTCTTCCTAATAACATCTAAAAGCGTTCTTTTCTCACCCACCATTTCTAACACTCTCTCATTCGTTTTCCGCTCGACCCAACTAATTCTTTCCATTCTTCTCCACACCCACATTTCGAAGGCTTCCAGTCGATTTTCGTCACCTTTACGTAATGTCCACGTTTCCGCCCCATACAGTACAACTCTCCACACGAAGCATTTTATGAGTCTTTTACTCAACTCTTTGTTCAAGGTCCCACAAAACAGACTTTTCTTTCTTTTAAAAGCTTCTTTTGACATTCCTATCCTTGTTTTTATTTCACGTTCGCATTTCATGCCATTACTAAGAACACTACCCAGATATCGAAAACTATTCACTTGTTCTATTTTCTCCCCTCCTACTTTTATATTTGACAAAGACCCCTTCGTTCCAATCACCATGGCTTTTGTCTTTCTAACATTTATTTTCATCCCATATTCCTCAAAGCCCTTTCTCATTTTTTCTAACATTTTATTGATTTTCTTTTCAGATTCTGCAACAAGCGCCATATAGTCTGCAAATCTTATACATCTAATCATTCTACCTCCTACCGAAGTGCCATCATCATCCTGTAGGCTCTTTCTCACTATTTCTTCTAGATAGACATTAAATAGTGTTGGCGAGAGGCAGCATCCTTGTCAAACTCCCCTTCCAATTGCACTCTCTTCCGTCAGTTCTTCCCCTATCCTAACACTTACTTCTTGGTTCATGTATAAGTTTCTTATTAGTCTTCTATCATTCCATTCCAACCCTATCTTTGTTAGAACTCCCAACAACAATTCCCAATTCACGCGGTCAAAAGCCTTTTTCTAGATCAATAAATACAACATACACCTCTTTCCCTTTTTCTATAAACCTTTCACCGATCACCCTTAATAATCCAATAGCATCTCTTGTGCCCTTGCCTCTTCTGAACCCGAACTGCTCTTCCTCAACATCTTTATTTGTTCTTCCATATAACCTTCTGTTCAGTATTCGGAGCAGAATTTTAGCTGCATGAGATATGAGACTAATAGTTCTATAATCCTCACATCTCTTTGGGTTCGATTTCTTACCCATCGGTATCATGATCGTTTTCAGAAAGTTTCTTGGCCATTCTCAAGTTTCATATATTTCATTGTATAGTCGCCACAATTCTTTCTTTCCCTTGTTTCCTATATTTTTAATGAATTCAATTGGTATGTTATCTATTCCTGTTGCCTTTCCATTCCTAATCTCAGATATAGCCTTTTCAAACTCATCGCGAAGAATACTAAATCCTTTATCATCCTCGCCTACTTCATTTTCCACTTCAACATTTAGGCTACACGGTCTATCCCTACTCTCATATAAGTCTTCAATGTATTCTTTCCACCTTCGTATGACCTCATTTCTCTCACTGACTAACTTCCCATTCTTATTTTCTACTGCCATCATAATACTCCCTTGTTTCCTCCGAAATTCCATAGATTTCACCTCCTTGTACATTTTCTCATATTTCCCAACTCATTCTAATTCTTCTATGTCCTCGCATTTTCTTTTGTAAAACTCTTCCCTCGCTTTGTCTGTTTCTCTTCGTAATTCATTATTTAATTTTCGGTACATCTTTCTGCCCTCTTCTGTATCAACCTGTTTCCACATCTTCCTCTCCCTCATTTTCTGCAACATCTGCTCCGTAACCCATGGTTTCTTAGCAGTTTTGTGTTCGCGGTAATCTACTGCTTCTTCTGCAGCCTGCTGTAAGCAACGTTTAATATGTTCCCACCGTGCGTTACTACCTGCGCCTATCCTTTCCTCGTTTGAACATTTTTCTTCGAATTTTTCAGCGAAAAGATTTCTTATTTCCTCGTTTTTCAACTTTTCAGTATTCAACACTTTGTTACCTACTTTTCTTCTGCCTACATTTTTCAGTTGAATTTCTACTTCGGCCAGCACAAGATTATGATCAGAGAAAATATCAGCCCCGGGAAGGGTTTTCGCGTTCTTTAAGCTATTCCGATACCTGTCCTGAATCATAACATAGTCTATCTGATATCTTCCGCCGTCTATTGGTGATTTCCATGTATATCTTCTTCTCTTGTGCTGATTGAAGCAAGTGTTCCCAATTACTAGTGAATTCTGTCTACAGAAATTCACCAGTCCCTCTCCCCTTTCATTTCTTTCGCCTAAACCATATTTGCCTACGATACTACCTTCCTGTTCTTCTCCCACAACTGCATTGAAATCTCCCATTAGAATTATGCATGCACCCTTCTTCTCCCTATCTATAATTTCTTCTTTTTTCTCATAATTTTTCTCTACTTCTTCATTTGCATGCGAAGTCGTCGGTGCATATGTCTGTATCACCACTAGATCCTTCGTTTTCCCTTTAAATCTTAACATCATAACTCTATCATCAATAAATTCTACTTTCACTACCTTCTCCTTTAAACGCTTTCCAAGAATTATTCCTACGCCATTATGACCACCCTTTTCATTACCTGAGTAAAACATTCTATATCCTTCGCTGTTCAATACTCCATTACATTCCCATCTAACTTCACAAACTCCTACCAAATCTAAATTATTTTGTTTCATTTCTTCTTTAAGATTTTCTAATTTTCCTCCCTGTAACATAGTACGTACGTTCCATGTCCCTATCCTAAATATTTTGCTCTTCCTTGTCTTTCTTTCTCTGTTTGTCTTCCCCCATTATTATTTTTAATATATATAGGGCAATAAATCGAAAAACTCTATATCGGTCTTTTGCCCTCCCCCCCGTTCGAAAAAATCCGGCGGGCGTTAGTGGTTATCATGTTGGTTAATTACTGTATTATATTGTGCTATACATGGAATAGATACTTCTGTGTTTTGTCGTGTTAATTTCCTGAAGAGTGAAAAGCGCTAGTAGCAGGTATCAGCAGTTATTAACTTACCATATGAGAGAATAAAATGAAAAACTAAGAATACGAATCTTTTCAGAGATGATAGTGTAATGATGCTTCAAATCTGTGCTTTTACTCCCTATACCTACGTTATTTCCCTAGTCAAAATAAAAACTGTTCAAAATTAATCATAATTTCTTATGCAACCATTCCTTCCTTGGAGTACTGCGCGGTCACATACCTGTCACGGCGATGTAAAGGCACTTTTGGCGACGAGGATACATATGGTATAGGATATGTCATTTCGTAATAATACTTGGTTAAATACATCTCTTCACAGAGTTAATAAACACATACAAAAAAACTATAAGCATACAAATATAAAAACTAAAAATTTTACGATAAAAGAAGGTAAAATTATTATTTAATGTAATGGTTAAAAATATCTACATACCAAGTTTTACTGCTTTCAGAAATAATAAAGGATTATCCACCTATATACTAGAGTAGCCCCTCCCTTATGACCAGCCCTTATGACCAGACCAGACCGAAAAATTTTTGTGACGTCATAGGTCAAAGGTCAATTACGTAGGGGTACTTAGGACGCCCCGTCTAGATTTTGGCAGTGGCACCTTGGCCCACCCCTAAATTTTGGCAGGGGTACATAGGACCACCTCCCTTAAATTTTGGAATTTACCAAATCTAAAAATTTGGTATGGTAGCCTAGGACCATAGTATGTACCTCGATTAGTATTGGGGTCCACATCGTTCCCTTTCATGGGTAAAAAATTGCCAAATATTCAAATTTGCGGGGTTTTTGACCTAATTTATCCCCTTTGATGAGGTCTTATTACCTTAAAAAGTTATATGGGCATGTACAGAGATCCATTCCCTTTCATAAGACATGGGTATATTAATGCACCCCTTTAAAATTTTGGGAGGGGTACCTTGACACACCCCTTCAATTTTGGAAATTGTCAAATTTAAACATTTGGTATCATAGTATAGGAGCCTAATATATATCACTATAAATTTGGGTACTTCACCTCGTTCCCTTTTAGGGATACAAAATTTCCAAATTATAAACGTAAGCAATACGTTGTACCACGTGTTTCTTTTTTGGCCCAATTTATTCCCTTTGATGAGGTCCTGTTACCTTATATGGTTATATGGCCATATATAGGGGTCCATTTCCTATCATAAGGCATAGGTACATTGGCGCATTCCTTTAAATTTTTCGGAGGAGTACATTGAACCACCCCTCCAATTTTGAAAATTCACCAATTTAAGCATTCGGTATTATGGTACAGGAGTTTAATATGTATCATGATAAATTTGGGTGGTCCTCCTCGTTCATTTTCATGGGTAAAAAGTTGCCAAAATATAAACGTAAGCAATACGTTGTATCACGTGTTTGGCTTTTGGTCCATTTTATCCCCTTTGATGAGGTTCTATTACCTTATATGATTATATGGGCATGTATAGGGGTTCATTTCTTATCATAAGACATAGGTACATTGATGCACCCCTTTAAAAATTTGAGAGGGGTACCTTGGCTCACCTCATCAATTTTAGAAATTGTCCAATATAAGCATTTAGTATCATAGTACAGGACCGTAATACGTATCATGATAAATTTGGATGGTCCACCTCGTTCCCTTTCATGGGTAAAAAATTACCAATAAATCAAATTTCGGAGGTTATTGACCCATTTTATTCCTTTTGGATTAGGTCTTATTATCTTATGTGATTATGTGGGCATCTATTCTATTTCTTAAGATATAGGTACATCGATGCTTCCATCTTAAAATTTTGGTAGAGGTACATTGGCCCACCCTTAAATTTTGGAAATTGTCCAATTTAAAACTTTGATATAATAATATAGGACTCTAATATGTATCGCTAGTTATAAACTTCGGTGATCCATCTCGTTCCCTTTTACGGTTAAAAAAATTGATATAAAATTAGTACGACCATGTGTTCGGTTATTGACCCAATTTATTCCATTTGATAAAGTCTTATTACCTTATATGATTATGTGGACGTGTACAGAGGTCTATTTTCTTTCTTAAGATATAGGTACATTGAAAATTTAGGTGGGGTACATTGACTCATCCCCCACAATTTGGAAATTGCCCAATTTGGTGTACTAGTATAGGGCCCTAATAAATACCATTATAAATCTCGTTACTTTCATGGGTAAAAAATTGTCAAAAAATGTAAATGAACCCTTTGATAAGGATGGATGTGTACAGGGGTCATTTCCTTTATACTTTGATGTTTCCTTTTTTAATTTTTGTTGGGTTACATAGGACCATTTCTTTAATTTTGGAATTACCAAATAAAATCCGGTAAACGTTTTCTAGGACCCATTGTAAATGTTGGTGTCCCTCTTATGGCCAAATATTCAAATTTTAAAGGTTATTGACCTATTTTATCTTTTTTGATACTGCTTTATTATAGAATGAGTACGTACAGGATTTATTACTTTTTCATAAGACACAGGTGTATTTGTGTACCAATTTAAAATTTTGGGAGGGATACATCTCTTATTGTCAAATCAATAATTGGTAATTGTTCTTAGAATTGGGTGATCCAGTTTATTTCATTCTTTGGGTAAATCATTTTCAAATATTAGTATGGTCACATGGTCAGTTATTGACCTATGATGTGATTATAGGAGTCGATGACATTGGTACATTGACACGTTCCTCAAACTTTTGGGAGGATAATTTAAGAATTGTCAAAATTTCGTCATTGGTCTTGATTATTCAGCCTACGGGGCAAAATATAAACGTAATCACGTGGTTGACCTTGATGAGGTAGTGTACAGGGATTCATTTCCGTTTCAAAAATCGTGAGAGTTACCAAATAACACACTTCTAGACAACAGTTGGTTCTGCTTATTTCTTTCTATGGTAAACAATCGGCAGATGTCATTGACCACATTAAGAGGTAACTACAGCATATAATGATATGGTATATCATTAGACTTCTAAGACTTAGGTATATTAGATTTCTAAGACTTAGGTATATCGAGAGAGGTACGTAGGTGCGTTCTTTTAAATTTGGGAGTTGTGATAAACAGAATTTTAGTATGAGGCTCGAAGTTTGAAAGTTCAATAATCGATCGATATGAAACAATACTTTGAACATTAGTCACAATTCACAGTCTAAGATCATTAATGGTGGTTGATTTTTTCCCTAAGCTTTCAGAAATCTGATAGGTAACCTTATTGACTCTTATGACTCATAGACGAAAGGCAATACATGCTACAACACTTTGAAATTTAATCACAACTCACAGTCTAAGGTGACGTAATTTGATTGGTTAATCACTAGCAAAGTTATTGTTGATGCAATTTGATTGGCTGATCACTATCTTTCATGCAATCTGATTGGTTGATCACTATCTTTCGTGCAATCTGATTGGCTGATGATTTTCAAATCTTTGCTCCATTCAGTTTTAAGTTTTGTTTAACATTTATTGATTACTGTTTAAAAATCTTGGTTTGACTTTTTACACTCACTGATAAATATGATCAAAACCGTTTATGTGTTAATCGAATAGCTAACAATCTCATAAAGTTTGACGGTTAACCGTGGAACGTGAAATTATTGTAGTTGGAATTTTTGGTTTCAAAATTTTTTCGTTTTAAAATTTTTTTTTAAATTTTTGTTTCTAAAGTTTGATTTTTTTTGAAAATTTTTTGTCTGAAATTTTTGTTTGAAATATTTTTCGTTTCAATTTTTTTGTAAAATCTTTGTTTGAAAATTTTTTGTTTCAAAATTTTTGTGAATTTTTTGTTTAAAATTTTTTGAAAAATTTTTCGTTTCAAAATTTTTTGTAAATTTTTGGTTTGAAATGTTGTTTGAAAAATTGTTTGAAATTTTTGTTTGAAAATTTTTCGTTTCAAAATTGTTTGTTTCAAAATTTTTGGTTGCAAATTTTTATCTAATATTTTTAGTGAATTTTTTTTTTGAAATTTTAATTTGAAAAATTTTGGTGTGAAATTTCTTTAAGTTTGTGCACTCATTGGCAAAGAACCGGAACTATTTAGAAAAAACATCTGGCAACACTGTTTATCATTATGCAATAGTACACGTCAGAACATGGGGTTGTACTTGAAAAACACAAATCATTGAAATTGGTCATTTTATTACACTGAACTGGTTAACCACATACATCCATACCCGATAAAGGATTTGGATATTGTCGATACAATGTACTTTGAACTCCTTGCACTAGTTTGTCTTTAGCGTATAATTTTAATTCCAACTGAAGTCTTTTAAGGTCTATTGCAATGTCAATTGGTGGAAACTCAATGTCAATATGATCACAAATAAACTGCTTATCAATACAGGCATGCACCCACGAACGATGTTGACAACCATCACAACATCTGGATACATGTTGTACAATATGCGTGACACATTTTTCAAAATAGTACTTTTTCAGTACACGTACATAACCCCCATAACTTTTAATTTGTACGAAAATGAGTATAATTTCAAGGGCAGATACGTAATTTATTTGCATTTCATATACTAAACCATCCTCGGACACCCCAAGAGAGAAATGCAGAGTGCACTACTATATATACTTCTGCCTATCTTGCTGATGCTGATAGTGGTGATTTATTGATAATATTTAGCTTTGTGTCTCGAGAAATTGCCCTATGTGCAATGTGCTGCCAACTACCATAGGTCCGCTGTCGTCTTTTGGCGGATAGCCGCCGAAGTGAAGAGCAATGACGGTTCCAAGCGGAAATCCACCGAAGCGGCTGCCGTCAACAGGTGGCAGTACTGTACTGATGTAACTACTAACAGACAGTTCATATGTTTACAAAATTATTTTCGTGACCGATTACGGCAGAAAATGTTGCGTTATTTGTTACTGGGCAAACATATCAAATATACTACCTAAAACTTTGCTCCTTGCATTAATAAACTCTAAAAGCAAAAACTACGCGTAAATCACCTCTGTCCTACATGTAAATCACCTTGGCACTGCTTGTAAATTATTTGTGCACTACATGTAAATCAAATACGTGCTACGTGAATCACCTGTGCGGTAGGTGTAAATAATTTGTGCAGGACGTGGGCATTGCACATGTACTACGCACATGAAGATGTTGAATAGGACCTTTGACGCATCACATGTACAGGCGTAAATTTATACAGGTGATGCACATGTTGCATCCGTGCAATTGTACATATACTATACGGGTACTGTACGTGCATTGTGCTGTCTGGGTTGAGGCACGAGGTTCCAGTTAAGGATTCGAATGGCCCTTAAGGCCACTTTCTCCTTCATGTCCTTGCGTGTTTGTATGCCTTTTGTTTTTTAATTTAACCCTGCGTTAAGCGCGTACGTTTGTGTTGCACAATTAGGAGCGTGGGTGACAGATGTCTCCCACCCACTAAAATGTATCTAGAATAAGTAAAATTATCTTTAAATGACGATTATTTCATTTGTTTGATAAAATGTTAATCACAAGTTATAGTTTTGATTGTACACACTGTTCTACTGAATACAACGGACTTTTGTTTCATGATTACTAAACTTATTCTAAGCGTGTTACACAAATGTCTTTGAGATGTTCTCCACACATCCATCTCTTACATTTCAAGCATCGCTTCAATTGTAGTTTTGCCTCTTCCTCTTCCAGAAGCGTGGCAACGTCTTCTCGAGCCTAATGGTTTCTCAAGATCGACCATTTCCTCTTCCTCAACAGTAAGTAACAGTCGGAGTCGGCCTTTCTTGCTAATTTCAACTGTAACTTGGGAAATACAGCACAGGCGTTGCGTCTCATGTTTAATCAGGCGATGTTGCATGTTGCATTTTGCAGGCGATGTTCTCCAAAACAACTCCTTCATGACAATTGAGGTGAACTGGTATTGAATTTCAGAATGCAAAGTTCATTAATTGCACATATCTTTAGAAGAACAGAAAATATCACCATGGGTCATTTTGTTCCGATTCAGTGTTATGGTCACTTGTACTTACGTGATAAATTCCATGATCACTTTCATCACAACACACCTCTGACTCCTCCTTTTCCTACTCAAGCCACTGCAGAACAACATTCTTATCTTTTGTTGTCTGTGTCTTCCAGCGTTTTGACATTTTACATGTTACGTACATAGGCGTGCGGTTGACAAGTCACCGAAATACGCTGCTGCAGAAAGAATTTATTTCTTACAAACTTTAGACGGGAAAGAGAAGTATACTACTACCACCACAATAAACATCAATAATTAACATTCAGCTACTGAAAGGCACAACGCAGAATACCAACACAAAGTACTGCAAGTTTGAGACAAAAATCACTGGGTGACACCTGTCACCCACGCGCCTAATCTAGGATGAAATTTGAATTCTCTGAACTACACTACTTTATCATGACCGAAATCAGAGTTTTTCGTCCTTATTAAAACATATGAATCCTAAACGTGTGAAATTTGGTACATACATGAGCATTTTTCTCTTACTTAACACAGCCGTCTCAGGGTAGTGGCGTAAGCATCTGCTTTGTAATTTAGGTGTCCAGGGTTCGATTCCCGCTGAGGTAATTAAAGAATTTTTAATCTTTACAATATTGATATTTCTGATGTATAATATCATGAAAAATATTAAATTTTTCTCGGTCTTAGAGTTGAAACGACTTTCTTCACAGTGGAAATCCTAACAACATGACGTCACATGTTTACAACCTTGATTCGTACTGTCTGAGAACTTAAGGTGTTTAGCAAATAATTCATGAATACATAAGGCTCATCCTTAGGGCCTAGTATGAGTCATAAATGTATCTGATCAAAAGCAGACGTTATTGTTTCCTAGCAATTGTGGAATTATTCGCAACATCTTCCACTATTATTACTACTGCTAAAAATAATAATATTTTCATTCGCATTTCCAACCCATTCCATACATCCGTTCAAACAAAATTTGTAAATAGGAACTATTCTTTTTTATATTCGTATGTATATTTTGTTAAAATATCAATAAAATGCATACATAATCCAAATTCTTTTACTCAAAGAAAGGGCATTGGTGTGTGTCGTAATGAAGACAAATCCTGATTAATTTCTGTTAAGGCATCTTCATATTGTCCAGGAGCTGAAACCTTCTCTTTTCCCTCTCTTTTCCCTTTAGCCACTAATGTTTCCAAAGTATCTCTTATAAGGCAATTCACCCTTAGAAAGTGTAAAACTACCAATTTCTTTTCCTTTTTCCTATCAATTTCAGTATGCTTATTTGCATTTATTCCAGTCTAATTTCACCCATCCAAGTGTCACTGATTGTTCTAAAGATTTTAAAGCGAGAAGTCTTATAAGTATTTGTTTTCAACCAGTAAATAAAATAAGGTATAACTAGGCGACAAAAGTGTTGCCTTGTAAACAGCCATGTCTCCTAGTGTCGCCTAGTGAACAGTCTTAGTGTGGGGACAAATCGACGTCATCTTTGAGAAAAATTTCAGTTACTTTGACGCTGATATCTCATAATGCTGAACAGGTAAAACAGTCGATCGAAATGGCAATTGACGTTTACAATGATAGTCGCCAGTTTACTTTGTCTGCGCACTCCTGGCCTTCGCGGTCTATTAAATCACATTCATGCCAACGCACTAATTGCGGTTTTTAAAGACAATGGATTAACTACAAAATTTCCAGAGTTTAACCCACCCGTTTGAGCACTGCAATACAGAAACCCGGCAATACATCGTGAAATGTTGTATATTGGTGACAGTCTTGAGATGGAAACAGTTTCATTGGTTCTGTAGACAAGTACGTAGTTGATAATAAGTTTATCACGGCTCGATTTTTGTCCGAAATCTAGAATTAACCACCGTGTTCCTAGAAGAAAGTAAAGCCGATACACGTTGTGCAGAAGGACTTCTAGATTCAGTTAAGCAGTAGCCGAAAACTTACATGATTGACTACAGATGATGAGAAGGCTAATACAGGTGAAAACAGTAGATTATGGGTGCAGATGAAACAACATGTCGATAGGAATATTCTTTGTGTATGGTTCATTGCCCAATGGATGGATTTGGTTCTAACTGATTTGGAATCCAGAAATAAAAGTTTGGCAGATTAATATGAAGTCAGTTGCTACTTATTATCGGGGATCTGCTCTTCGTTTGAAAGAGCTTGAGAAAATTGGCAAGGAAACGAATGTTTCAATTGTGCGTTTTCCTGCTTATTTCGAGGTGTGTTTTATCAAACAGTTGATAAAATTGAGTCAGATTGGAACAAGTACGCAAAAGCATTGGATATCAACCACTCAGCTGAGGTGAATACAGGGAGTTACCACGAACACGGTATAAATTTAATGGCAATAGTCCATAGTTCGAATCCCGACTTTCACCGTATCGTATATTTTTCGCTGTCAACAACTGTAATGACTTTCAAGTAATGAGTGTTTCTAGTAAACAAATTGACAGTAAGGTATCAGATGATTCTCGTATTGTGCAACACGAAAAGTACGCAAATGTAGAATATTGCAACCTTGTATTAATGAAAACCAAGAGTTACCATGTTCGGAAGTTAACATTGGAATGGAAAATCTCATGAAAATTGTGGTGTACGATATAGTAATAAATCCAATACGAAAAGGAATTGGGTGACCGACATATTGTACAGCCGGTTTACCCATTTTCCATATTTTTGACCCAGGCTATGAAAAATAATTTTTTTTGGCTTATGCTAGGAACATGTTAAAGTAAATTTAATATATAAAATTCTTCCATTTGGTGTTAGTAATTATTTTTCATACCATAAATATTTTGTTACACTGCTAATATTTTAGAACATTTTGAAAATTATAATAAAGTAAATTTAAATTTGATACAAATTTTTCCACAATATAATTATGTGTAACAAGTGTGACAAATCAATTCAGGAAAATTTTTGAATATTAGTTTTAAGTTACAAATCTTATTGCATTTTGAAAAACATATTAGAATGCAAAACATGAGATAACATTTTTGGATCCATAAATTTTGTTGTTTCATGTCCTGGTCGTCCGTAACCAATGTGTACACCCCTACCACTAGGTAAATGTTAAGCGAAAGGTTTTCAGCAAACTTTCATGTAGAAAGTAGGACTACTGAACTCACAAGGACGCTACGAGAAATTGCGTTTTTAAGTTTTACGCTCCATGGTTATGCCGGCTAAGCTAAAGGAGACGCCGATGATGAGAATGAAAGACATACCGCAAGCCGTAAGCGTCAGTAGACCACCGATGGCCAACTAGCGACATTTCGCCAAAAATTAGCTTCCCCGCAGCGACAATCCGCGGTGGCCCCAATTTTTTGAAATGTATGCCACCAGCGGCAGAGACGCGACGTAACGGATTTGAACCACAAAATTACTCCCGCACAATATGTTAAATCGCTTATACAGCGTGTTTCAAAACAACACCGACATTGTTTGGGAGATGATTCCTGATACCAAGATAAGACAAAAAGTATACACCAACTTGGGTGCACAAACGCTTCCTTTCGGAATTATAGGTTGCCGAAAATATGAAGAAATGTACTTCAAAGGTCCATAGCTCCAATACTATGGCACGTACCGTTGTCGGGTCAAGATTTCATTTAGGAACTAGTATGTGCTCTATCCAAATATCCATGTTTCAAAATCCTGCACTGCTTCCGGATCAATTTTTATAGAGGTAGTTGGTGAGTACTTCAAATTATATGCCCGTAGCCAAATAGCCTCTACAGAAATTGTTGTGAGCACCAGAGCCGTGCCATGGAAAATCACCGCCCGAGGCGAGAGTTTACGACGGCGCCCCTATACATATATTCCAAACAATTTTTCGTGTCTTTTTCCTTTTTTCTCCCGAATTTTTCGCCCCATACTTCGGCGCCCGGGGCCGTTGCCCCGCTCGCCCTCCCCACGGCCCGGCCCTGGTGAGTACCTTAGGATTCTGAGACATGTATTTTTGATAGCGCACATATTAGTTCTTAAGTGAAGCTTTGATCCGACTAGACTAGATCCCATAGTTTTGTAGCAGTTTCAATAAAGACTGAATTGCATTTCCGGAAACGATCCGTTTGCAGGATTTTTTATTAATCCTCTGCGTGGAAACGAAATGTAACTAAATGTGAGCTGACTCATATGACACCTACATTCTCGGCTTTAAACACGCTTATGTCTATGGACGGACATATCCAGTGTCAAGCATGAGTAAGGTTTATGGGGAAGTTTAGTATTCAGATTTATTTTACTTCCCTATGAATTTTACTCAGTAGTAATTTACGTACATTACTACTAAATAGTACCTTATATTCAGAATTTACTTTATATATATTACTGCAGTAGCTTAAGTTCATAACTCTGGTTCCCTATTAATAGCAAGATTTAATGCAATAAACATTGAGCTTATGTATAAGAAAATTTAACTCTCTCATTGTCCTGTGATGGATTTGTAAACTGATCTGGGTTCTGTGATTGAATTTGAACTTGACCAAGACCAGTTCTTTTCGGGCAAAAGGCACAAGTCTCCTTTCAGCCTAAAACCACAAAATTCGCGAATGGGTAATCAGTATGTTGGGCGAAACCACCAGACTACAGGTCAAAAAAGATATAACGCATTCAGAAGAAAGGAAAAAAAGCAATTTACTTAAGAATCTCCCTACCCACAGAAAATTTGTTCGCAAAAACATGCATGCTCTCATTCCTTCCTGTTAATTAACAAAGTGGAAGATTGTCATAATTTTTGGATATGTTATAGACATAGGATTGTACAGCGGGGGACACTTCTAAATGGTACACCTTAGCCGTAAATCTCCATATGGCTGTACCATTTAGAAGTGTCCCCCGCTGTACTATGTACATTTAGGGTCCTTTTCTCAAAAAACCTAATATATTTTATTAGGTCTATGATTAAAGTTACGGTAACTTTGTGAATCAATTTAATGTTCAAAAAAGACGATATTTGAAATTTTAACGGTTGTTCTCCCTAAATCACTATCTTTTCTATTTAGAAGTTGTTTCAAACGTATCGTAATACCTATATTAAACGTAAAAAAGCGTCATTTACGAACTATATTATGCATTGATTAAATTCTATATTTGAATACATTTTCTCGTCTTTCTAAGTGAACATAATGTTCGCTTCAACTTGTAGATGTCATCACATGGATTTTCCATTCCTCACATTCCTCACCTTTCTTTTCGGCAAAGGGTAACAAATAATAATTTACCCTATTTGTTAAGATAATGAACGTTATATTGTGTTTTTAAATGACAATCAAACCAGAATGTATTGGATAATAAAAGAGAAATTGTAAAATTTCAATTTCGGTACGATTAAGTACACTCGTGGTGCTATGTGCTGCGTTATTCGTTAGGTTGTATTGAATAATTCTGATTCAAAGGAAGGAAATAAACTACTGTATAATACTGGAGTTAATTTAATAGAGTTTAATTGTATATGCAGCACTCAAGCTATATGAGACAAAGTCTATTGCTGAAAGTGAAATATGGGTTATAATTAGGGTTTTATCCCAGGTATAATACACCCACTGACGACTGAACATGGAACACACGCATGGAAAGCATTAGCGGTAGCAAAGTAGCTATGAAAAGGTACACCATACCATAATTCTAAGTCAAGGATGAAGACAAAAATAAGAAGCGGAAACGACGGACTGTACGATAATAATACTTTCACAATTTTAATTCACATTATTTATTTCGAGACTTTCGAGACGAGACCGAGACAAGCATCTGTTGACGGAGAATGTGATTTTTGACTCGAGACGAGATCGAGATCACTACTTATCAACCGAGACTATACAAAGTCTCATCTCGATACCATCCCTAGTTTCGATGTTCGAGTCCCGGGATGAACATAAATAAGTAGTTATATGCATTCCATTTTAAACTAGAAATCACGTGCTCAATAAGTTTACCAGTTCTATTGGATAAAAATAACATTTCTAGCAAATTAAGCATGTTATGTAGGGTTGTACTAATTGTACTTTTGTATTTATTTGTTGCATCTGTCTATTGCATTTTAAAGGGTGCCTGGGAAAGCAGCCAGGATATTCATGCTAACGTTTGCCAGCCAGTGAAAATGCTGAGCAACAGTTACCCCAGGGAACTAGATAGTTTTTCTGAATTTAAAGTAATTTTGACGGATTAGTACATTAATTTACAACATATACTGAATTACAACTAAGCAACTCTAGTACTCTACTGAGGAAAATTCTATGGAACCCTTTTCCCAAACTCTCCAATTTTAATTTCTTTATTTTTATTTTTGTTAGAAACTTCACTGATAGCATACGCAATTTAGATTTTGCAAATAGATTTTACTATTTTCAGTAGCAATGATCAGGACTGGATTAATGCAAGTGCAACCCGGTGAACGTACACGGGCGCCATTTTTAAATGCTAACTTCATAACGTTGTTTATTGGACAAAATAAAATGATAAAAGTTTTATTTATCCGGTTGTTACTTGATGACCCTGGACCCAAGAAGTACTTATCCACTAAATTCCTTTTCTTTCTGCAAAATGTATCTCCAAACTAGTAAATCGAAGAAATTACCGCATCCCAATTCCATTCCCTCTTGCTGAGAGTGTGAACGAATGGCAACATAAATAGCTCTGGTTTTCTTATTTTTTATTTCCTTACAAAGCAGATAGTTAAAAAAAATTAAAAATTCTGAACCGTCCCGTGAACATGAGGAATACAAGAAGTATATAAACGCACAAAGCCAATGGCCAAGCCTCAACCCCTATTGAAAACACATGCCCTGTTATAAAGTGAGGGAGGGGGAGAGGTTAGAAATGGATGGCAAGAAAGGTTCTTTTCTTTTCCTTGAAAAACATATGGGTGAAAAAAGTCAACATTTAGAGCCATCTATTGACGGAATCGGAGAACTGAAAAACTTTCTCCGGTAGACTGACTCTTAAGGCTATACGCCGCTAGTCAAACTGTGAATAGGTTGTAGTACTGAAACAGTCAAACGTGTTTCTATACATCGTCTCTCTCTCTCTATATATATCTATCTATCTATCTATCTATCTATCTATCTATCTATCTATCTATCTATCTATATATATATATATATATATATATATATATATATATATATATATATATATATATATATATATATACAAAGTGGTCGAAGTGAGACTGTATGCGATACCGCCTCTGGTTTTACAGTGATCAAGGCATACCACCTCTTATATTTTAGTGATCAGGACATACCGTCACGGGAGAGTAGGTGCTAAATACCCTTAATAAATTCATTTTTATACACAGTAATTGACGAGTAGCGTTGCAAGTAAAAAAGATTTTATTTTTTATATAGAAATAATTTAAGTTGACAACACCCACATTTTTGTTATCTTTTTCTTACCTTTTGTTTTTAAAAGGACGTGTCTTCAATGTTTATCTAGTGTATATTTTGATGTGCAATATTGAATTGTTTCTTTCTTATATGTGTGCGTGTCCTGTTATCTTAATGCACAGAAATGTCGTTTTTTGAGCATGGGTGAATTTAGGGGTTGTTTGCTGTGGGGGGACGTATCTTCTGGGGCTTTGGAATACCCCTTAGTCGAGTAGGGGTCCGGGAGTTTTCCCGCAGGAAATTGTTAATATAAAATCTCGGTTTTTGACCATTTTCGTGTACAATACAACATAAAGGAATATTTTTTATTTTTTTTTTCAGAAAGTTGTAGGCAGGGGAATAAAGTCTCTCCATGCTCCCTCCCCCCGTAACTAAAGAGAAGCTCTCCAATAGTTTTCAGTCTTTATGTAAATAGAAATGCAACCTTTTATGCAACATACCCGCACTGTACTTCAACATTTAGATAGCCGGTATGTCGAGTCAAAATCGTAATAAAACATACCGCCTCTGCCTTTTCCCCACTTCGAACACTGCCGGCCAACAGTATATATATATATTACAAAAGTCGGGAACATCTTAAAAATATATTGTAGCCAAACGAGTAACATCACAAAATAACAAAGTATATCATTTCAATCACTCTCGCTGCAGGTATTACGTGTAGTTCCATATATCGTCACTAGATGGTGTCATAATCACGGTGCGCTTTCTGGAGCTAAGAAGTCTTTCTGCCTCCTAGAATTTGACAAAACAAGGAGTGCAACGGATGTCCAACGAAAATTTAGGATGAAGTACGGGACAGCAGGACCAATCAGGAAGGAAATCTACAATTGGCATGTAAAGTTTGTTGAAACTGGATGATTATGTGCCAATAAGACAGTGGGCGACCAGGTGTGAGTGCAAATAATGTTGAACGAGTAAGAGAATCTTTCACAGGGAGTCTGAGAAAATCTATACGCAGAGCTTCACATGAGTTGAAAATGTCAACAACGACTGTGTGGCATGTTTTGCGTATAAACATGAAACCGCGCAGACTACAGTTAGTGTAAAAGTTATATCCTACAAAGATGAACAATTCCAGTTTTGCTGAGCACTGCAGGTCAAATATGATGCTGTTGTGGATTTGACGCTCTTTCGGACGAAACAACATTTCTTAAAACCCCATAATTCTATAGTTATCGATGCCATTAATACTAACCCCGTATGCAGTGGCGGCGGTTGGACGTTAAAAGTGAGGGGGCAAGACATGATCTGAATATTTGTATATAAATGTTAGTTTTCCTGGTTGTTTCTAACATTTTGTTTGACGAAAGGTTGTATAACTAATAGGATACTATATTTTCAGTTAAAATACCGTATATCGTATATAATAGTTTATTAAGTAAATTGAGAAGAACAACGCAAGTAGATACTAGCCCTTTGTACTCTTAAACAACGAAAGTGTAAGAAGAGATTTGATTCTTTGCTCATGAACATCTTAAAATTCTGTCTGGAAAATTGTGTGATCAGATTATTTAATAAATTTGCAAAACAAATAAATAGAAAGGATAATATTAATCATAGTAATGAATAATGATGCTTGTTTTGCAAAAGTTATATTGAAACTGAGGATTAATGAAAAACTTAATATTTAATTAAGTGTATGTTATTAAATGTATGTTATTACTCTTAGAAAATGAAAGGCAGTAAATACTACAAGCATATGCTACGACATTTAAAGAAATATTTGTTTTGCAACTTCTTGAAATATGTTCGTTGCAATTAGGTGCAGTTTTCACTTTCTTGGAACACATCAAAACACAACAATACTTAGAATCAATCCACACTTCAGTTATACAAAATAAACTTAAAACCTAGAATTATGTTCAATTTACTAAATTTTATTGTATATACACTCGTACATCCTTAAACACAACACTTCACTCATATATTACAGTACAAACCAATGGAAAAGGTAGAAGTTGTTTCTTATCACGCTCTTTTTAATCGATGTTCTTTACTTTAGAAAGAAGAAAATACATTTTAGGAACTGTCAATTTTTGTGCAATTAAAGAATAACTTGTGAAATAGGCCCTACTTTTTTGCATGATGTTCTTTCGATTAGCTTCAAAGCGGCTCACTAACATATCGAACCCTTGTAAGAAGAAATGAAAGTATGCTGAAATTGTGCTCCAATAGGTTATTTTTTGGGGTTATTTTCTGTGGCGATTAAAACGCAATTACTGTAGCTTTCTTTACTCCACGGGAAGACAACCAATACGTATTCACGCAACAGCAAATATTATATGGCAGCATTTTTTCCTATTAATCAGTAACAATACAAAATCGTTACATTTCCAAATGAAACTATATACATTAATTGGTTACTTCAAAAAAGTGCGGGGGCAACTGCCCCCCCTAATCGCCGCCCATGCCCGTATGTGCCACAGAATGAGAAAGTAATCAGGCACAATTGTAGAATTTGGAGAACAGAACACCCGTATAACATTGTTGAACACCAAAGATATTCTCCAAAGATCAATATTTATTGTGAGCCATGTCTCACGCACACACACACACACACACACAAAAAAAGCTTGATGGGCGTTTCTTCTTTGAAGAAGAAACTGTAACTGTAGAGTCCTTCCTTCAAATTTTGAAGAACTGGTTAGTACCATTGTTACACATTCAACAAGAGAACTTTGTGCTTCAGTTAGACGTCTCTCCCTACTCATTTTCACCGTGACCTTAGTTCATATTTGAACTCAAATCTACCCAATTGTTGGATTAGTCGTGGTGGAGCAACCGACCAATGTGTGCTAAAATGGGCTACTAGGTTTCCGGATATTATTCATTTGTAATTTTTTATGGAGATATGTAAAGGATCGTATGTCCCTTATCTCCAACTTGGTGTTATGGAATTCAAAAGGAGAACTGAACAAGTAACAGCCATAGTCTCCGAAGTCATGTTGGGCCATGCATGGCAAGAGTTTAATTATCGCATCGGTGTTTGTCGGGTCACACATAGTTCCCACATAAAATGTTTATGACTGCTGTAGAAAAGATCTGACAAGTTTACTCTATAAAATGATGTGCTTTGTTACAATGTAATGCTACTCTTTGGCTACAACAACTTTTTACAGTGTTCCCAGACTTTTGTTACACACGGTATCTATCTATATACATACAGCGATGGACAAAAATATGGAAACATCTAGTATACGAGAAGTAGCAATTAAAAACACGATTTGTTGTACAAACACGAGTACAACGGTAGGCGTTGCTGTGGTCACCGGCATATCCTGTGAGGTAAACAACCTGGCCAATCAAACAGATAGGCCAGTTACAGGTCAGTGCAGGTTATAATGAATCATGTCTGAGCTGATAGAGTTTCAAAGGTAGGAGCTTCCTGACTAAAGTAACGGAAATATTTTGTGTATTAAGAGGCACAGTCTCGAAGATCATAACTGCCTATGACTGTTATGGGAAAACCGCATCAGTGAAGCACCAGCGTGGACACAAGTGTGTGTTGCGTAACAGAGACAGACAAACATTGAGATGATTGCGACCAAGCAGATCACTGTGACCAAAAGTCAAAGCTGAGCTAAATACAGAGCTTAGAAACTCTGTTAGCGTCAAAACAGTCAGACGAACTCCACCAGCACGGTATTTATGGCAATCCCAATCCACTCGTGACTGTTGAGCATGCTGCTATACGGAGAAAGTGGTGCAACGCCCATAAAAACTGGGCGATGGAGCAGTGAAAGACTGCTATCTAGTCGGATGAGTCTTCTTTTACGGTTTCCAACTGTTGGCCGAGTTTACGTGTGGAGGACGCCAGCACAAACGTACGATACAGATTGTCTGTTACCAAGAGTCAAGGATGGTGGTGGTTCAATGGTGATTTGGGCAGGCATATTTTGGTATTCTGCCGGATCCATCGTTACTCTGCATTTACATGTCACTGCCAAGAACTGCATAACCATTGTGAATGACCAGTTGCATCACATGGTGCAAACATTATTCTCAGATGATAATGCCGTGTTTCAAGATGACAGAGCCCCTGTTCATAAGCTCACATTGTCGAGGACTGGTTTGATGAGCACAAAGTGTCACATCTGTCATGGCCTCCACAATTGCCAGACCTCAATATTCATTAAGTCCTTGTGGTCAGTTTTGAAGACCAAGGCGCAAGCCCGCTACCCACCACCGTCGTCTCAACACCTTGATTTGCTGGAAGAATGATACATCAACTACAACATCCCTTCGACAACTATACACGCCCTGTATTTCTCTATTCCCTGCAGACCGCATTCGGTTCTGCGTGCCAAAAGTGGTACTACTCGCAATTAATAAAGGTAATATGCAATTTTTCAGGTGATTCCAAATTTGTAGACAAAACAAAAAGTATAGACCAATCTGAGTGCACAAATGCTTCCTTTCGGAGTTACAGGCTGACGAAAACATAAAAAATTAAACTTCAAAGGCCCATAGCTCCAAAACTCTCATCAAAATAAGAGAAAAACGTCATATGAACATATGGCGAAAAGTGCATAGTTTCAGTACTAGGGGTATCCAAAATCGCAAAAAAGCCAAATTTTAACAGGCCCTATTTCGAATTACAGAAACTGTGGGTGGTGGTCCTTATCAGCGTAAAGGAAGACACAGATACACAAACCAAAAGTGCATATTTCACTAATCTTCAATAGGTATACAGGGTATTCACCACAGGGTGTATTTCTCAGATATACCCTGATTTCAAGGAGGGTCCAAAGTAGGCAGAAGGTAAGCCATGACAACAATGGACATCCAGTGCTTCGGAGGGAAGTCGAAGTGTTAGGAAGTGGCAGCTCCATGTTTTTTTTGTGTGTGTGTATGTGTTCGGAATAATGTGTGATGCCATGTAATTCGTCATGGTATATTTCACGTTTTCTCCACTTTCAAGCGTGAAAGAAAACATCGCAGCATGAGTTTCCCCGAGTACGAATAAGCGTGCTGCTGACGATCCGACATCGCGCCAAAGGATTGTGTGTTCATGGCTTATCGTTTGCCTACTTTGGACCAATCATAAAATCAAAGCATATCTCAAAATTCGGTTGGTGGCATGTCTTAGAATTTCACCCTTTATGCAATTTTCTGTACACCCATTGAACATTAATGAAATATGCATTTTTGCATTGTGCATGGGTGACTTCTTTCACTCTGATAAGTACCACCACCCACAGTTTCTGGAATTCGAAATCGGGCTTGTTGAAATTTGATTTTTTCGCTTTTTTGAACAGCCCTAGCTCTGAAACTATGCACTTTTCCCCGCAGATCAATATGAACTTTTTCTCTTATTTTGATGTAAGGAATCGCCTCTTACAGTTTGTGGGTACAGTTCATTAACAAACTGTGTGTATACATCTGGGTGGATAGATAGATGTGTGTGTATCAAAGCAAAACTAAAATCTACAATGTTTATGGCTCAGTGCAACTCTGAAATGAATTTTATGATAAGTAAATGAACAGGTACTCACAAAAGAAACTAAGGGACCTTACTTCAAATACAGCTATACGTTTGGCGACTTCTGGTGTCTTGCCCACATCTTTTATCATAAACATTAGATATCTGACGCTGGAACTTAAGAAATACGAAAAATTCCAACAGTGTTGTGTAGTGTCCGCAATTTAGCAATTATTTTTTTCTTTTTTGCATTTTTGTTACTGCAACAGAATTAGTATTTCAATCACTTCTTTTTAATTACAAATTCATGTTGAGTGTTTTCTCTGTTAGAACGGAAGATTTCTTGTCTTCCCGGTTCTAGCTATTTACCTCCCCCACGCGAGACCTTAGAGTTCAACTCTCTTGTAGATAATAACATCTCTGTTAACAGGGAAATGTCTGTATTACACAACTCTATGTATACTATATGTGTAATCTTAGTATTAGTTATATTACTATTATTAATGATAGAAGACTTTAAAAAATATCCATATAATCTGTGTGTTTAAAATCTTTTCGTTTTTGATTCTAAAAGCCAGATAAAGAAACATCTTTTTCTGTCCTCAAACTGCACACGCTATATATGTCTCAACAGTGTGTTTTAAAGATAAATTATAGGAAGATCATCCTTGGTAGAAACATATATAAAATCTTTTATGTTTAATATTTTCAAATGATACTATGTATGATTATTGTACATCTCGATGTAATCCACTTTGCCAGAGTTTAGGGGCAACACACACAAATACACGAAATACAGAATACACATACATACACGCATTTGCACAAACAGAATCTCTTCTTCTCATTTAGCGCCGCCCAGGCGTCTTGTTGTAAACCAATCTTGATGTTAAATTCTGTTATCAGCATGACGTGTTCCAATCACTACTTTTTCCGCCCATGAAGAACTTTTCTCAGTTCGACTTTGCTCTTAGTGTCGTGCGCAAACCAATCAGCTTCCTTTTCAGGCTTCTGACCACTACTTGGTTTTTCCTCAGAGAACTTTCAGACTACCAATCATGTCCAAACTTTGACCTAAGGGTCCTAGTGCAATGTCTGCACACGTTACATGTATGCGGCCGACCCATAAATTGGTGCCGACTGCAAGGCCCACCGTTTCCTTTAAAAACCCAGGTTTTCGGCTCGATCTTCGGACTCTGTCCCTGTCTCCTGAGGCCCCTCACAGTCGTACTATCTAGACGTAGTCCGCAATGTCTTAGGTTCGACCTAGCCCAAGATTTCCGAGTGGTTCTTAATAATCCTTGCCGTCACTCTGCCGGCTTCCCGGAAGCTCTCCTTACTCTCGTGGTTACCATCCATACCTTGTCCCATTGGCTAACTTGGCAATCTGTTTCTGAAAGCTTGAGAGCCAGGGGTCTGCCCATAATTGCAGGTCGGCTTAGAAAACTGACGGTCAAAGTCTCCTCCTTCGAACTTGGCAATTTGCATCTACAAGCTTAGCTACAGCCAGGACCTGTGCGCGCAGAAACTGCTGGCGAGCTTAGGAAGCTGACGGTTGAAGTTCTGTCACTCCCCTATTTGTTGTGTGTTTAGATAGACCCTAGGGTAATCGCGTAGTTAGCTCAAACACACCGGTAGATCAAATAGTTATACTTGTACACCTAAACCTTCTCTGGTGAACTCCCCTATTTGATGTTTGCTTAGATCGACTCTAGGTTTATTGCCTAGCTAGCTCAAACACATGGGTAGATCAAATAGTTACACCTGTGCACCTAAACCTTCTACTAGGACTGACTCGTGCCCTTCCAGTCTAGTGAAGTTTTGTTTTGTGAGTTTTCTCTGTGAACATATTTAGAGATTGGAACGTGTCACGTAAGTTTTACAAACATTTTCTGTGGACTTATATCAGTAGGACCAATAAACTGCAGGCTTACTGCAAGGAACTGTACTTCTAAGTTTTTGTTTTCAAGTGATATCCCAAAGGAAAGCTTTGAGTTTTACGTCCCACGGTTATGCCGGTTAGGCTACAGGAGACGGTGATGATGAGTAATGAATGAAATGGTGGAATGAAGAAGTGGGAGGAAACGGGAGGACCCCCAGAAAACCCACGCACACGGTGTTTGTCCACCATGAAGTTCACTTGGCGGGAGCTGGGATCGAACCCGGGACCTCAAGCACCAGAGGTGGACGCTCTACCACTGAGCCACCGCGGCCCCTGATATCCCAAAGGGTTCGTAGTTATTAAACTTTTGTCAGGATAAGGAATTCCATCCTTTTGTTAGAAGTTTAGTCGTGGCCGAGGCCAACACTACCTTGTAATACTAAGATCTTCAAATTGGTTGTTAGCTGAGTTCCTGTTCCAGTTTATAACTTTGCCGCTCTAGTTATAATTGGTGATTTGCAGAAACTTTGTTCACCAATTAGGAGTATTTTGGTTCATTACTAAACTCTTGTGTGGGTGCCGGTCTACGCAAACGCATACTGCCTGCCCTCCACAGTTATATGAAGCCTCTTTCAAGGGTACTACCTCTTCCGCGCGCAGATACATATAAACCCATTCACATACGTTTATACAAAGTATATTATATACATAGGATGATTCTTCATACGATTTACAACTTCAGTTATAATTCTTTATTGAAACCACATACAGAGTTGGTTTATATGTCACTATACTGCAAAACACTTCAGGTTTGACTCATGTAATGAATAGTTACGGAGTTCACCACACGCGTCGCCACCGGCCAATCGTTGAAAATGGAGACTTTTGCTGGTGCGGAAAGAGCTAAGTATGTGTTTTGGTTTGAAGAAACGAAGTCAGCAACGAGGCTTGAAAATCTACAGGACGTGCATCAGAAGAAACAAAATACTCCCTCAGACCACGGTTTGGCGTGTATTGCGTAGACGTCTGTCCATGAAGCCGCGTAGTCTGAGGAACATTCGGATGGAGTTGGATATATCCTGGCCCACCCAATCCTCGAACTGAACATAATTGAACATCTTTGGTTTGGTCTGGAAACACGAATCAGGGACTACTACGAGATGCAATGCACAGTGTAACATTCCACTCACTGCCATTCACGACCTTTGTAATTCCATTTAACGTCACATCAGAGCTGTTCTGAGGGCGAAAGTTCCACCAACGACATATTAATCTCATAAGTTGCACTTTTTTCAGGCGTTTCCATTAAATTGATCAGAATCTGTGTATACGTCCTTAAATTGATTGTCCTTACTTAGTAGATAAGAAATTTTTGAACTTCTATATTTTATTGAAAAGAGAAGAAAATAACAAGATGATGGGAGGAATACACTGAAGAACTCTACAAAAGAGACAGAGTGAAGGAAGAAGAGATAAAGAAGGAAACGTCGATGAAAATGAATTAGGACCAACAATTTTACAGTGCAAATTTGACAATGCTTTGGAGAAAATGCAACATGGTAAAGCCCCAGGAATAGACCAAATACCAACGGAAGTGATTAAGAATCTCGGAATAGCAGCAAAGAAGAAACTATTTAATCTTATTAATGAAATGCACACCTCGGAAAAAAATACCAAGAAACTTCCGAGGAAAGCATATTGGTCTCTATCCCGAAGAGAAAAGGAGCACGGAAATGTAAATAACACAGAACGTTAAGTTTGCTTTCCCATGCATCAAAAATACTGTGCAAAATTATAGCACAACGAATAGAAGGGAAAATCGAAAATCGAACTAGGAGGACCAGTTGGGATTCAGGAGAAAAGGGGAACAAGGGAAGCAATACTGAGTCTACGGTTGACCATGGAACAGCATATCAGAATAAACAAGCCAACTGTGATAGCATTTGTAGATATAGAAAAAGCTTTTGACAACGTAGATTGGAATATGATGTTCAGAGCGTTGAAGAATCTGAAAGTGGATTACAGACACACAAGAATTATATAACAACTTTATAGGAACCAAACAGCTGTTGTAAGGAAAAGATCAGAAAGAAGCCAGAATAAGTAAAGAAGTAAGGCAAGGATGTGAACTTTCACCTCCCCTGTTCAACGTTTATATAGAAGAGGCTATGAAAGAACTCTTTGATAAAAGCGAGAAAGACGTAAAAGTAAATGGTCAGGTATTTAGCACAATAAGATTTGCTGATGACATAGCATTGATAGCGAAGAACGAAAAGGACTTGCAGGAAGTAATTTCAAACTTGAACCACCAACTAGAAAAAACATGCAAAATGAAGATAAATAAGAAAGAAAAAAAAATGATAAAGTGCACAAGAGCAGGACAGGAAGAGGCAAACGTATGGCTGGAAAATCGAAGACGTTAAGACGTTCCACTATTTAGGAAGTCTAGGACGGAAGAAGTGAAAAAGACGTATGTTCCAGAATAGCGCAGGCTAAACAAGCATTCAATAGGAAAAGAGGACTTCTAACATAAAGAAATGTATCATTGGACGTTCGAGAACGATTTCTAAAGACTGGTATGGAGTGTGGCGCTTAACGGATCAGAGACGTGGACATTGACAAAAGCTAAAATATCCAAGCTGTGAGCATTTGAAATGTGGCGTTGGCGCAGAATGCTGCGCATATCATGGACCGGAAGGAAAAGGAATGAAGATGTACTAAAGTAAGCTAATGAAGAACAACAGATCATGAGGTTAATAGGAAAAAAGAACACAGAAAAAAAGAAAATAGAAAAAAAAAACATGCTTGGCCATCTTATTTGGCACTCCGATTGGATCACTGTGTTGACAGAGGGAAAGGCAGAAGGAAAACCAGGAGAAGGAAGAGCAAGGATTGAATATCTAGACAAAGTTACGAATAAGAGGCCTTATCAAAGTATAAACCAGCTCTCCCAAGTGAAAGAAAAGTTTTAAAATCTCTATGTTGCCTATTTAAGGTTCAGGTGAGAAAGAAAAATATATTTTATTGGAATGTTGGAAAAAGGAAAACTAGCATACGGAAGACATTTTTATAGATCATCACATTAAATTCAAGGTTTTATATAATAAAGCGACGTGGTGTAGGCGAAGAGAAAGATGAGTATCTTTCCACAGTGTCTACCTATTCCTGTAGTTTTGTTTTGTCAATATGAGTTATATATTTATACACAAGTTTCTTTTTCAAATAGTAAAACTTAGTTTTGCTGAGTGGACATACTACAGTATATTTACCATTTTTTTTTCTTCTTGAAAATTTGCGATTAAAGGAAAATTAGTTTTCTGTTTATAGACATATATAACATACAATGAATATGCACACAAGCATACAAGTTATAACTATCATAAAACTACTTTACATGCACACTGTAACGAAAAAATACAAACGATCGAATGCATGACTGTGGATAGGCCGAACAGTAGTACCGTGAAATTATGTCTGTTTTATTTGAAATTATAATTTAATGCTAATATGAAACAACTATATTCCGAAGGCTTAAATTATTAAATACGAGTACATTGCCAGTTTGTGTATTACTTCAGTTCCAGAATTTCAAAAAAATATTATGGACAATTAAATAATAGTCCTTAGGTTCTTAACAGTTTATTTTCAAGCCAATGATAAATAACTCATTAATACAATTCGATCTCTGTGTTACTTTACTTGACAGATACAACTTTAAATGTATTTGGTCCCACTGCGCTAATTTTCGAATTCATCTCCGACTTTCTTGAAAACTCTCAGGACGTGACTAAGCAATTAAATCATTCCCTTTGAATAAAAATATTTCTGATTCAAAAAATGGATAAAACATGAAAGATACGTAATTTGTCATTACAAAGTTTCGAATAACACTCTAGAAAACGACTATTTATTTACTATTTAACAGTTAAAGTTCCCGAAGAAAGTTTCGGTGTTTCTTTGGTATCTCACAGAAACAAATCCAGTAAACCCGAAAAGTCCAGGAATGGGCAAATTACACAGTTCTTATTTCCTTCCAAGTTGCAGTAGATGTCGATAGCAAAGAGTTTAGAAACAATCCTCTTGTTGGACCATGAAGGGTATTCTACCTGACATGTCACTTCCAAGTTAAATAATTAATATCCAAAATACCAAACAGTCACTACAAGAGTTAGCGGATTGCTTCAAAGCTTGAAACTGACGAGCTCAGTTCTGGACTTACCCTGTACATGAAGGCATAACAGGAAGCAGTCTCACAAAATAATTTTGACTCTCCAAAAGTCAGTCCGCCGAAGAAAAAAAGAAATTGTTTCGCGGTCTATCATTCAGACAATTTTAAAACAAGCGAATTTTTGCTTCTACACAACGTGACACTCGCCAGACTGCAGGACGCAAATGACTAGATGTTTCAGGATTTTGTCTCACAATGCTGGTTTCGGAGAAGGCAAACTTTTCCCCAAATGGCGAGGTGTACATACAGAATTTCATTGGTAGAATGAGAACCTCCACTGAGTTGTAATAGGATGTATCACGCATATATCGTCTGGTGTCGTACTTGGGAGGGGGCGCGTTTGGTTTCAATTCAATTGTCACTAGTCATGGAATGTGCTCTGCCCTCACCAATTAAATCCTTTCGGTCTTTTGGTCTGAATACATCCCAAGTCCCGTAAGTACAGAAGTAGATTCAAGAGAAAGCTAATCTGTTCAGGAGAATGGAAGAGAACTGTACTACACAAGGATAAATGATGATACACATTATCTCTAGAAAGACATTTCTGCCTACTAAACTGTATTTAACAGGAACGATCACATATAAGTCATATTCTATGATTTTCTGTCTATTACGAAACTTTTCAGGTATCTTATAAATTGACAATTTCTGTCCTTTATACTGAAATTTAATCTGGGTCTGACCATATCATATGTGATCTTGTTCTAAATATGTGTTATTTCCAAACATAGTTTGTGATTATTTAGTTCGAAATCATACAGATACACTCAATAGCATACATTAACGTACAAATTTACGAAAATATTAATACATATTTCATTAGATGACATTATACCAATGCCAGCACCTTTATCACAACGTGAGCATACAATAGCTAACATACGAACATTTTAATTGTGCTTCGTTGAACAACTCATAGTAATAATTAAACCAAACAAATAACAACAAGTAGCATTAAAATAATGATGACATTTTACAATATTAAAAGCCACAGTACCTCTTACGCTACTTTGGTGTGGAGACTTTTCCGTATTTTACAAATCAAGAAAAAACAAATGCATACCTCAACATTTGTAATACAGGAAAATCTAGTTGATAAACTTTGTTACACAATCTAGTTATGTTGTTTTAAATATTTTTTGAATGTTCCCTCAAACGAAATGTCAGAATTTTCTTCATTTATTAACTAGCGTATACTTCGTGTGATATTCCGGAAAATATTTTTCATTTCTTCCTCTCCCTGTGTTTCATTACTCTTCGTCCTTGATATTGAATACAACTGAATAACATACACACATAATTTCATTACTTTGCGTTCAACAACTTCGCTGATCTGGTATATATATAACTTCCCGTCTTAGGGTTCGCATTTGCGAAAGCCCGACTAATCTAGATTTTAGGACGAAAGGATAACATATACACAAAAGTTTAAGGCTCTATGCCTTTTGGTTTCGGATACCTAGTGAACTACAAGTCCCTCCTCTACCCTTATAATAAGCAATTACCGAAACCTCATCCTATTTACAGCCTAGAATGCAAAAAGAATATTTAATCAAAATTTTAAAGCTCTACCATTATAATCTCCGATATCTGGAAACGCCAAAAACCTATTGAAGGCTCCTATTCCCTCTTCGATATCCAATTTCCAAAACCACACATAATTTGCAGCCAAGGGAGCAACAGGAATATTTATATAAAATTTCACGCTTCTACGCCTTACAATATCGAAGATCAAGTGTGAGGCAAAAACTAGTTAAACCCTATATCCCCCCCCCTTCCCTCTTAAGACATGCAAATTCCAGAACATCGACTTATTTGAAGCTTAGGAAGCAAAGAGAACATTTATACACAATTTAAGGTTCCACGCCTTATAGTTTCAGTGATCTGGCGAACGCTAAAAAAAATTAAAAAAAAAAAAAAATAAAAAATAAAATAAAAAAATAAAAAACTACTCTTTTTTTTTTTCTAGTCTGATACTCAAGTCTCATTTACCGTAAACATTTCAGTGCCGCCAAATTCTTCTTTGTTAATGTCACTTATTTTCCTGTTACTACCGGGCGAATGATACGCAGTATGAACAATCTGTATAAAGCTATTTCGATTTTTTCATAAACGCTCTTTAGCAGAACTTTTCGCTTTTCCCAACTCACTGTTTATTTGCCTTGCGTACTGTTGTCGAATTTGATTTATCTTGTTTTGACGGCCTTCTGAGATTTTCTTTTCAACTTATCCAAGATTTTCAATTTGTTGGACAGATCTGAGGTTACATGTTTTCTTTTGGATGCCTTGACTGGACTCACCAATTCGTGAAATAACTTTTCTGTTTTAAAACCTCAACTACAAATTTAAAATCTCACACATTGTTGGTGCAAAATCAAACACTGCATCAGAGATTTGAAGAAGAAAAAAAAAGCCGTTCTGACGGTTAGAAGGTGTAAGTTTTTTAAAAATAAAAGCTGAATAATGAATAAATAGTGTTACTGAGCTAGTTCCCGTTGGCTCATGCAAAATATTAGGTTCAGTGATAACTAATTTCCGTTTATTTATCAGACATTTATTTTGCTTTCTTAAATAACCAATATTACATTAATTTATTATATATTCACCACTACTATGTATGACCTTCTCCCATCTTCCTGGCGGCTTATCAATTCCTTCCTTGTAAAATGCGGCTGGTTTTGGACTGGACGAATTTTCGACAGTCTAACTTGCACTTCAGAATTTAAGGTTTTTCCATTCAAAAAGTTTGGGGCAAGGTCAGGAGAGTAAGGTGGTTTAGTAAAACAGACCATCCAAGCTTAAGATTTTTTTAAAATTTCTTTTTTGAGTCACGTTTGCTGTATGTGGTCGCGTATTTTCGTGTAAAAGAATAATGTTTTTCTTTGCGATTGACAAGTGAAGGATGCTTTTCATGGAGCTTCTCCTTCACACTTTGCAGCTGCTGAACGTATAGATATCCACAGTATTTGTTAAATTTGACTTCAACAACTCGTGAAGACTTATACCTCAACAATTCCACCATACCCAAAATAAAATATTTTTTCTATGGATATTTGTTTTCGGATTTGGCACAGGTGGTTGATCCTTATAAAGTTACTGACTTTTGCGGACGATGTTGCCATAGGTAACCCATTTTTCATCGCCTGTTATAATCCTGTCTTAAAAAAGAATCGTTTTTTTTTTAAGCCCGTGAGAGCAGACTTGTGGTCATTAACAGCGATCTTCTTTATTCCGTTCACTGAGACTGTGAGGTACCCATACTCGTAACTTGCAGATTTTCCCTAATTTATTCAGGTGTCGGCAAACGGTTAATTGTGATATATTCAACTTTTCTGCTATATCTTTTAGTGACTGATGTGGATTTTGCTCCAATATTGCCTTTAAAAGGTTTTCGTCTAGATAGGAAGGTCGTCACACCCTCGGTTCGTCGTTTAAGGTTGTATCTCCAGAAGGGAATTTGGCAAACCACTTTCTAACTGACTGATTGGTTATTAGCCCTTCATCATATACACTGCATATTCTTCAGCTGTCGCCTTAGCACTTTTGCCTTGTTTAAGTTCCCAACGTATCACATGACGAATATGCATTTTTTCACTCTTCATTTTAGGGATTAGAAACAAGAGTTTAATGTAACGTGTACCACACACAACAGATCAGAAGACTAACTGGTCCCTCGTCTATTTAGTGAAAGCAGAACTCGTTTGTTTCATTGTGGGTATCTACGAACAATACATTCAACCTAGCTGCATTCGAAGTTATTCATGACTCGACCTAATAGTTATGTATGAAACTTATCAAGTTACCAGTTAAAATATATCCTTTACGTAGAATATGAACAATGTATAAGTTTGAATGTTGGTGCATAAGGTTCAATTTATTGATAACAGACGCTAAATTCCCATGGTGTAAAAATTCAACTTTTGCTACCAACGAGGCTACTGACAATCCTGTCCAGAATGTGGACTCTCGCGAGTTTCAATGTTTTATGATTTACAGGTAGTTACAGGGTATGTCTAACGACATGATCTGATAAGTCTTTTAACTCAAAGCAAAAGTATCAAAAATAATTAAGTACAACCAAAGATAATTAAAAACGGAAGATTACAACCAGAAATTTATCATCTGATTAACTTTTGATATTTAAATAGTATCATTATTAGAGATTTTAAATGTAAACGGTAAATAAAAGCAAGGTTGTATGAAGCTTTAGCAATTGTCATGTGTCCTGAACTAAGTACAAATAGCTGCTTCTACATTCATTAATGACGTGTATTTTTTACTCCTTTTTTTTTCCTTTCTGTTAACACTTTAAAAAAATTCGTTCCTAGATATTTTCAATAACACTTTCGATTGTAATACAAAGTTACCAAAAGTTTGAAGATTCTTTCTGGGTTTTGCTAGACGTATATGCTACAGTGAACCGTATGTAGAGACAATCGAGCTATTCGATACCACTACTTGCAAATAAATTTGGCTCGAACACTGATAATTTAAAAATGTAAGATTATCACTTCACAACTCTCATCTGCATAGCGAACATTAACATAATATCCATACATATTCATGTATATTGTTGATATGACACTCTTACATTACAACTAAAAATTAAGTTAAAATGTATGTACAACTTAGTATAGATATGGGTCATTTGCAAATAAATTGGCTTTTTGGAGACTAAAAACGGCGAAACTTAAATAATTAAAATATCATTCTCATAATTAGCACTCATCATACGCACTAAAAATATAAACCGTTCATGGTCGAGGCCAACTCATTTATTAAGAATTTCACAATTTTTACGGCAAAAAGGGAAATCCATGCATCAGGAGAATGACAGCGAAGCCAGGAGAATGACATAATTTTTTTAAATTTTATGTTTATAACTGGCAGCCAGAGACTCACATAACCTTAAGCGTTAATACAAGGATAATCTTTAACTATAGTTAAAAACTAAGGAGTCAGAGCGTGAAAAAAGTTTAAAATTATATTATTATATAAAAATATGGGGAACATAAAATAATAAAGCGATATGTATGACATAATACCTAGTTTTAATTACAAGATGCATACAAACGTATATAATATATTGCATGTTTTAGAAAATGATATATAACAGTAACATCACAGTCGTTCAATCTAATTTAAATTCACATTTCTATGTGCGAAACTAGGAACAGCAACATGCTAGCTTAAAGAATATAGCCTATGGCACAAATTCTAATTTGAAACTCGACGGCTATAAGACAAGAAGTCTGAAAATAAACATACCGTTTCATCATACAAGCTTTGTTTGTTGGAAAGTATAAATTTAATGCAATTGATATATTTTTCACATAACTTCTATAAAACAAGATCTTATCTAAAAGAGTGTGACTTTTGTCGGTATTCAATAATAAATGTAAGAGACCGATCATTAGCTTTTACAATACTAAAGAAGTAAATGTATTATTAAATTTAAAAGAACTTACACAGAGTACTTTTTTACTATTCTATACTTAAAAGTTATAGAACTCACGCTGTCCTTTTACAATAATTTCTGGTTGTGGAAGAACTTCAGTAACTTCATGAACATTACAACTGTAAGTAATACCATTGAGGTTCCTCTTCCATAGTCTCGTGTCTTTATCACATTGAATAAGATACTCAATATTCACTTCACCATCCTTCACATCACTTCTACATAGTGCAATGTACTGAAATGACCTTTTCCTACCCGTTATATTAACGCGAATAAATTTTCCCTCTTTAATGCGTCCCGAAGTAGCAACGTTCGCACAAGATGCATCATCATCACTACTATAAATGTCTTCAACTCTGAGTTTATCTTTGGTTGGAATTTGAGAATTAGAGTACTGGCCTAATTCATAGTGATAACAATAGCCTGTACAATCAAAACAAGACAGCATTCTCATTCTGAGTAATCGTCTGTTACTTGTGTCCTTTTCAGTGACCACTTGATGTACAGACATGGTTCCTTTAAATTTGTTTACCTTTCTCCTGGATAATTTACGCTGCATTTGTTTAATATCATCCGATGATATCTCTTCAATGATTACACTTTGCATGCTCTCTTTTAAACACTTGACTAAAGCTGCTGAGTTTGCAATATCCTTACCCTGTGCTACTAGGTTGTCTGCCACTCGTTTGCACGTGCCTCCAATGCCATCTGGTGCGCCTTTGCCATGACCAGCTTCATGATAGTTCCAGGTGGCTTTAGATATGTTTGGGTACATTTCAAAAAAATCACTGCACAAAACACTAAACATCAAGTTATTCCTATATTGAGTAACAGGGCTGTCACTCCAGAAATGGATTATATCTATAGTCGGAGGCAGTTTTTTCATCACTGGTTGAAGATGGGCCCAAATCGCAGGTACTCCATGTAGAAGGTTACTGGACAGAGTACAAAAACTTCGTATATTAATGTTAGACTCACTTTTGTCGCGGGTATAAACGACCACCGTGTGCATTGCCACTTGTTGTCTTGATCCTCCAAAGTTAAATGACTGTATTTCTTCTGAATATTTACATGCATAATTCTCACTAAAATCCATGTGAATTATTGCTTCTCTTTGAGTTATGGTCTCTTTTTGCAATCTCAAACTATTTTGTTGGTGTCTTACTCGAGCTACATGCTTCGAAAATTCATCTACTGTTTCTATTAACTCATTTGCTATTTTTGAAACTGTCGTATTTATTTTTTCTTTAACAACTTTTTTCACCGATTTGACCGATCCATTGCTATCTGTATAATTTTCAGTTTTTGTGATCCACTTTGAATATTCAGCTTCATGATCATCAAATTCCTTGAAAATGATTGTTTTCTTGTTGCATCTTTCACATTCTCTTAATAAACATTGTTCCTCTTGCGAGTCACAGCAAATTATTTCTAACACCGAGTCTGGTTTTGACACATCTAAACAGCCATATGCATAGATAGCTTTGATTAACATTTCCATATTTGAATGCTTCACACATTTGCACATCTCTCTTTCACCGATAGTCATTTTCGTCACCCATTTTGGCCGGTACCGGGTAAACGTGCTATAGCTAATATACTTTCTTCCCGGGTTATCTCTCAAATACTTTGTATATAAGGTGGTCATGTTATCTTCCAATACTCTTCGTTGATGCTTTCCACACTTAGAACTGACATAATCTTTTTTTCCTGGGAATATTCTACTGACATTGTCTTGCTCGTAAAACGAGATGATATCCTGTTGAAGCTTCAGAGTAGCTGTCTTGCGCACTCTGGTATTTTCTGCCTCTAACATTTTTACGCGCCCTCTCTTCAAAAATCTAGCTGCGGACAACATCCGATACTTTTTTAATATTTTTCCTCTGGTTATTAAGTGTAACATTCGTTTTTTTCTTTCCGAACCCCCACCCTTCATTGTCTCAACTGATTGTGTTAACTGTTGATTAATAACTTCACCAAAGAGAAGTCCTTTTCTTATTTCACTTTTATTTCTTGAAGCTATGAGCTTTCCTACTTTCTTTCTTGGAGTTAAAAATGATTCTTTGTTTGAGCTAATTTCCCTAGAAGATTTAGTTTTCAATCTTTGCAGCCGTTTCTTGTATTTATCCAACTTTCTCTTCAGACATTTAATCACTTCATCTTTTACTCTCAACTCGCGATTTTTTTCTCTTCTCACTTTCTTTTTCTCCTGTTCTGTTGTCTTTATAATTTCTGCTACAATTTCTGGGGAATGTGGAACATCCTTCCGTTCCGAAGCGCTGTCTGGTGGGATAATATCACAAGAAATAGTCGTATTAATTGCTACTCTCCGCCTTTGTCTCATTCTCGCTGTGTTTTGACGCCACTGTTTTCTCTTCATTCGCTTTTCCCTTTCTGACATTTCTTTGATGAGTTTAACCTGTCCTTTCTTCCGTCTTCTTTGGTATTTCATTCTGGACTTTTCTTTCAATTCTGCAGCGAAGGAAGGACACTCCGCAGCTTTTTGCTTCAGTCTCTCATATCTTCGACGTTCAGCTTCCCTTTTTTTCCGAAGACGCTCTTCATTACTTTGCTTCTTTCTCGCCATCTGCAAGTGACAAGGAAGTCCACTTCAGATTCCTTACGAGGGCTGCTATATATATTTCTGGCCTAATAATGAAAATACGAATATTTATCAACGAAAATGGTTTTATTGTTTTTCAAAATATTCTCCATCAAGATTTATACACTTTTGCATGCGCTCAAACCAATTTTCGAAGCACTTTTTCCACTCCGATTGAGACACCTCCAAAACATGGTTTTTGAATGCTTCAACAGCATTTTCTGGCGACGAAAATCGTTGACCACGCATTTTTTTCTTGATGTGTGGGAATAAAAAGAAGTCATTGGGTGCCAAGTCAGGGCTGTACGGCGGATGACCCATCACTTCGACGTTTTGGCCGGTCAAAAATGCGCTGGTTTGAGCCGATGTGTGAGAGCTCGCATTGTCATGGTGCACAATGATTCGTCTTCTCTTGTTCATTTTTCGAATTTCTCCGAAGACTTCAGGCAAACAAATGGTGGTGTACCACTCAGAATTGACCGTCCTACGTTGCTCAAGCGGAACAGTCGCCACATGACCAGTTATGCCGAAGAAACAGGCGACCATTTGCTTCGAAGTGCTTCTTCCACGAACAACTTTCGTTGGATTTGGCTCGTCTTGGAAGACCCACACGGTCGATTGCTGTTTTGTTTCGGGCTCATACGCATAGATCCATGATTCGTCACCTGTGACGATCTTATAAACGTCTTTTGAAGCACCGCGATCGTATTTTTTCAGCATTTCTTTACACCAATCCACACGAGCTTTCTTTTGAGCGATTGTCAAATTGTGCGGGATCCAACGAGAACAAACCTTTTTTACGGCCAGGTGTTCATGCAATATCGAATGTATGCTGGTGGAAGAAATGCCTAGGCATGCCTCTATCTCACGGTAAGTCACATGACGGTCTTGCATTATCAGTTCACGTACGGCATCGATGTTTTCTGGCACAACGGCTGTTTTTGGACGACCTTCACGGAATTCGTCTTTGAGCGAGCGTCGGCCACGATTGAATTCGTTGTACCAGTTTTTCACAGTGCTATAGGATGGTGCTTCGTCGCCATACAAAGATTTAAGTTCATCGATGCACTCTTGTCGTGATAATCCACGTCGAAAGTTGTGAAAAATGATCGCACGAAAATGTTCACGAGTTAATTCCATTTTTTTGCCAAGTTGATTTCTTCAAGTACCTGTAAAAGAAAAAAAAATTGTCGTAAGTCAAAAAGTTCTGAGTACATTTATGCTACAAAATGTCAAACTTTCCAATGGAAATGTCAGATTGCACCTGGCAACACTTAGTGTTGCCTAGGCCAGAAATATATATAGCAACCCTCGTATAAGTAACGTCTGAGTGCTCTGACTCCTGATCACGTAGCAGTTGCCATTCTCCTGGCTAGTCGGTCATTCTCCTGGCACGAAAATGCCAGGAGAATGACTGCGTAATTATGACAGGAGAATGGCATTTCGGTAACATTTCGTTAAAATCTTACATCGTATTTACCTGTTACATGAAATGATGTACTCATTTTAAACATATATGTTTTGTCTCTCTCAAGAAAGCTAATTAATTTATATATTGTAAAAAACAAACTAAAATTACTTACCAGAAGAATGACTGGAAATGCTGCAAAGAATCACACACCTACTTCGCAGTACACTTACTCAGAAACTGGCTGACGCAACACGCAGGTTGAACAGTGTTGCCAATATCACAGATATAGAAGGTACTATCTGTATAAAAATGAACTCTTACGATTTTGTACATGTAATCAAATTTGATCTTGAAAGAGAAGAGAAATCACCCAGGAGAATGACAGAAATATTAAGGACAGAGTTTGATGTTATGGAAACTATTATGAAAATAGTTTTTTTGCTTTCTCTTTTTGAATTGAAAAAGTGCCATATATTTCAAATATTCTATGTGAAATTTATGAAATAGAATTGACATCAAAAGAAAATATACAAGATTTATTAGTAATAATTGTGCATAGGGACACCCAGGAGAATGACATTTCTATTCATCTTTCCTCTCAAAATATATTAAATCATTACGAACTATGTAAAAAATACCGATTACCAGATTGATATACTTATAAATAATATGTCTCTCGAAAAGAACTCATTTTTAAAAACAATTTTTTAACCTACTATTGAAAGACTTCAAAAGGCCAATCTATTTGCAAACAACCCATATACTGTACATCATTTTCATTTCACTACAAGCATTATGCTTTTGCTACACACACTTATGGGCCATTTTGGTTTGTTTTACACTCTTACTGAAGCCAGCAGTAAGAAGATAGGTAGAATTACTGTCTTTCTTTCGCAAATCGTTTTAGTCCCTCTTCTACAACTTTCTGGGTGACTCCATTATGAACTAAGATTGAAATTACACCTTCACGGGTCAAATCCCGTATATTTCGATCTTCATCATCAAAAAACAGCATGTCCTTAAAATCAACACCCGAATCCCTTTTTATCCTGAAATGAAAAATAACATTTATTTTGTAAAAAAACATAAAAATTTGCTTCCAAGAACACATAAATGAAGTGTGCAAATATTTAAGTACTTTATCAACTTTTCACGGATTAGCACAGTTATAGATTCAGACATTTTTCTTAAGAGGTGGATATTTATTTATTTATTTTTACATATTTCTGGGCACTATTAATTTTCGAAGTATTTTGGTTAAAATACAAAGCTGGGTCATGAGTCTTACCAATATTCTGGTACATGACATACCTGTATTAATGACAGTACAAAGAAAGCAAATTAACTTTTAAAGTATAGCCTCTCCTGCTGGATTGTGTGCAGCCATCTTCCTAACAGTTCCTCGGTTCCACGTCGACGTGACCACGTCATGTCCTTAGGGACAAATAAGTCCATCATTGCTGTTTCCACCTCTTGCTGGCTGGTGAAACACCGTGGTTTCGGAAGTGTGCTATGGACTGAAACAGACAGTAACACGAAGGGGCAAAGTCAGGACTATATGCTGCATGTGGCATCAGTTCGATGTTAAGGTTCTGAATTTTTTGTTCGTTTTTCAAACCGCATTTGGTTTAGCTCTATCCTGTTGCAGCAGGGCGCGCTTTCGGTTCATCAATCCAGGATATTTTTGGCGTAGTGCAACATACATTCACTTCAACTGTTTGGAACAAAGGTCGACGAATTCCAAGTAAATTACCCCGTCGTAGTTCCACCGTACACAGAGCATCACTTTATACTCAAAACGGCTGCTCAATCACTGTTTTTGCATATTCGGATTTCGAAAAAAACATCCATTTTTCCATGCAACTGACAATCCGTTTTAGGTAACGCACATCGCGCGGAATGTGCAGCAGTTTTTGTAACACATTCCCTCTACTCTGGGCCTGAGCTGGGGCTACACAACGCGACAGCGCTTTATGTTCTTCCCAGAGTTCGTGGAGGCGGTGCACTACAATGGACTGGGACATGCAGAGTTGGTTTGACAATCGTCATGCTGGTGGATACATTTTCTTCAATGGCGTGTCGTAGGACTTGAGAATCTCTGTTGTCCTGAGGCGGCAGGACTATAGTTCATATTCGACATTTTTACAACTCTCACGAAATTTCTGGAACCAACGAGGTGCTGTGCAATAATTCACTGCTCCTGCCCCATTCGCATGACAAAAATTTTAGTTGTTATCGCTTGAGTTCAAACTCATACAGTAACAGCTGAGGAACCAGATTGCTCAGCATTCGTCGTTCCTGCCGTGTTAAGTAGTTTGCTTGCCACACTATCTCTTTGGTCAGATTCGCATTGTACTTACGGTTGATCACGGCGTATACATACGTATGTATGCTGTTTGGGTTGATTTTCCAAATACTGCAAGATTTATGAAGCAAGTTTGTAGAAAACTCGCTAATAAATCTTTATATTATTTGACAAGTATGAATCTTGCAATAGATATGACCACGGGCGTCTCTGGCAGGGAGACGAGAGAGATGCGTCCTCCCCCCCCCCAATATTTTGAAGTACAAAATATTCAATATTTTATTCTAATTTAATTTATTTACTAACGACAGAATAACATATAAATAAAATAATTACATTTATTTGGAATATAATTTTCAGGATGTGCTTATTTGGAATATAACAGAGTTCTTTATATATTTCAGGGGGTCTGTGAAGGTAAGCAGAAAGGTAACAAATGGAATAGCTAGCTTATAGGTTTATTTGTTTCGCCTGTTCCGAGCTTAAGATATAAGTAAAAAAGACATTAAGAACAAATGATAAAGAAATTAAGTCTACGTGATGGATAATAATAAGAAATGATATAAAATGCAATGACCTGATCAGTACGGTACTGTATTCCTACTTTTGGGCCGCCCTATATATACATACATATATATATATATATATATATATATATATATATATATATATATATATATATATATATATATATATATATAGTATCTCAAAAGTCCTCTGACATAGGGTAACTCTGGTATTATCTCAGTTACAACATAATGTAAAAGGGAAAACGTCTCCAAATATGATGTTTTCAATCTAAAGTGACGGAATTTTTTAAATCGGACGAGCTGTTTGGGCTGTACACTATGCGTCCAATATTAAATGAAAATGCAACGTTGCCATTAATAGAGGGGCTGAGGTGGGTAGGGCGAGGCGGAGGTGGATACATTTTTTAAGAGTATGGTGAATGGGAACATCTCTGAAATGGAGGCTGGCCATCGACACATTAGTGTAAAAGACAGTAAGTAACTTCATTCATTTATGTTGTGGGTCCAGGTAAATAGCAACGTTGCATTTTCATTTAACATTGGGCGCATAAAGAGTGCACAGCCCAAACGGCTCGTCCGATTTACAAAATTCCTTCACTTTAGATTGAAAACATGATATTTGAAGGACGGGTTTTCCCTCTTACATTTTGTTGTAATTCTGGTAACAGAGTTACTCTATGTCAAGGGACTTTTGAGACACCCTGTATATATATATATATATATATATATATATATATATAACGGGAATAATATTTACATATTTTTGATGGTTCATAGTTAGTACGTAATACAAGAAATTTTCTTTTCAAATTAGAAAACAATACCTTATTTATTATACTGTCATGGGAACGATAAAGTTAACTGAAGATGTAAATATACTAATATAAAAACATGCTAGTTGTAATTCAAAATGTATGCAATGACAAAAAGAACTTTATTAAAGAATATAACCAACATGCCAGGCATTAACTTAAATTTAGTAGCGGAAAATCATAACGGAATTTCTGATATAGGGTAGCTTCGGTGGAATAGGGCACCGGATGAATAGGCCACTCGTTACGTTATTCACCTTACTTGTTTATAGAACAAAAGCAGCGAAGCGAGTGCCACGCCGTGTCTTCACTGTGAGTCTCTACAAGTTTATTGTGCACTTAGGCTGAGCGAATGCTGGATGCTGATTGTATTACAGAGCAACTTTCATCATCAACTGAAAGCAAGTGTTAAGAAAAATAGCATATTTTAATACTTCTGTCATATATTCTTTCTTGTTACGCTATGTAGTTTTGTTAGAAGTGCAGAAGTTTCATTTTCTTATCTTCAAGAAGGTTGACAAGTTGTTATGACTAGCATGATAATCGTGAAGGAACTTAAACAGGGTTGCCAACTTATTTTTCTATATATTACCAATTACGGTGAATAAGACCATATCTAGTTAGTGTAAACACGGCCATACTTTTTGATTACGGAGCCGCGATGGCTCAGTGGCAGCAGAACGTTCACCTCCGGTGTGTGGGGTCCCTGGTTGGATCCCAGCTCGCGCCAAGTGGTGGACAAACACCGTGTAGACGGGTTTTATCGGGGTTCTCCCGATTAGTCCCACTTTTTTCATTTCATTCATTCTCATCATCACTGTCTCATTTAGCCTACTCGGCATAACCTTGGGAAGTAAAACTCAAAAGATTTTTCCCACTTTAATTTTGTATGAATGCATGCATCAACCACACCCCACCCACTCATCCTATCTATCGTCTTATACATAATGGTGATATAAGAATTCGATATTTTTTCTCTCTCTTTCTTATTTCAGATGGGAAAATATGAGCGTTAAACACAGATGACGTACAAGAAGCAGTACAAGGTTTTGTCCTGTTGCACAATTGAAATATCTAATAAGGAAGCAGAAATTAACGCTAACAACTCAAGGTCTGCAGAGTAAGAAACGTCAGCAACTACATCTGTGAAAAAAAGAGTTGAGTGTATGCCTATGTCCAAGAAGGCAAGCATTTCTTTCCCTGATTTAATACCAACTCCCAAAAAGATCGTTAAAAATATATCCAATAAATCTAGATCTAAGCAACGTGCTGAGCTACTAACATCTCCAGAATCTGTTCGAAAAGCATTATTTAAAAGGAATCGGCAACGTAGAACGTCAGTAGTAAGTTCAGAAGACCTGACGGAAGAAAAGAATATGATGAAGATGAAGTAACAAAAAATACAAATAAAAATGAAATGATCGTGTGTTGGTTTTGCAGCATTTCCTATTACAGTGGACTCTCTTTAATTCGAAGTTCAAGGGGACACGAAAAAACTTCGAATTATCCAACAACAACCATTTTCACATTTATAACAAACAAACCACAGTACTATGCATCAAAAACATATTCATATGGTGTAGACTTTACCTTTAAAGCAGCTTATTATTTGCGTGATCGAATACCGGAAACTAACAAACGATATTGACTCCACATAATTCAAATTACGTGTACAATGGAAAATATATTTACGTACAACACTACAACATACAGTGAATAGCCCAAACAATTAAAAAACCAGTATCAATTTGAATATTCTGTTCTCACCTCTAAGAAGTCGTAAATCTCATTTGCTTAAATTTGATTGTTTTTGTACGGTCAATAAATCTTGAATTTCGTGTATTGCGTGGAATACGATATTACGTAATACCATTTGGTTGACTTTATCAATAATTCATCTTAAATTTTCAACCAATTCTGAGACAAGATGATATTGGCACACGTTCTCTATCTTTACTTCTTCCCCAACGCACCATTATCTGTATCATTACATAGATTTTCTATTTACCTTTTGTATTACTCTTCCCTGTGGCGTCATCTGGATAACTGAAAACACGTTAAAACTGTATTTCTCTGTTTACACCTGTCCAACATTAAAAATTTTGAACTGTACATACTTCGAATTATCCAAAATTTAGGTTCAAAAGTTCGAATTTTACACGATTTTTTACTATTGCTTTCAATACAGTTTTCAAGGGGAATGAACTTCTGTTCGAATTATCCAATATTTCAAATTATCCAAGTTCGAATTAACGAGACTCCACTGTACTACCCTTTGGGCACTGGATATGTTGCTACAAATGCAAAGCGTGGTATCATACGTGGTGTATCGAAGGAGAACAAAAGAAAATGTTTACTTGTGGACGTTGTCTCAGCAATCCAGCAACAGAACGAAATAAAAGTTAAAAATGAAAAGTCTACTGCTTTTTGCAATGCAAACTGAAGTTTTGTTTTTGTGTACTCTTTTCGTATATGATAAGCTAGGCCTATAGACAAGGGTTAATTAACGATTTTTTGCTGATTATAAAAAAAGAGATCGTTCGTCTTATTATTAACACTGTTCAAGAATTTTTAGTTGTAATGTGATTATTGTGATACAAAAAGAAGGTATTAGAGACTACTTATTTCTGTTGTGTTTTCTTAAAATACATTGGAGAGAAACTTGTTCCTACCCATATATAAATATATGACTTTATGAGCACCTAAATCTACCGCTTACACCTTCTATTATTCCAAAATATTATGTATACATATTCTACTCTATGTTTTAGTACGACTTTACAATTGTGTGTGGTTTCAATTCACTTAATACATGTGGCCCTATTCACCTTACGAACGGCCCTATACACCGAGATATGTTAGGATGAATAGGGTCATTCGAGGTGAGTATATTATATATATATACATTTTTGTAGTATTATATAATTTTCGAAGAAAATGATTTTTTGTGAACTTTGTAGTAGAGATATGGTATATTATAATTCTGTAAAAAGTTCTTTAATAAAGCACTAATTATAGCAGTACAAGGTAATTTTCTTGAAAGCGGCCCTATTCATCCCAATCTACTATACTGCGAAGTCATAAGAAATTTCATTTTTGAAAATCACCCATCTTACCTTATACCGCAAACTCACATGGCCATTGGGGACCGCGGTGGATCAGTGGTAGAGTGTTTTAGCTCTGGTGCGCGGGGTCCCTGGTTCAATCCTAGTTACCGCCAAGTGGTATTTGTGGTGGACAAACACCATGTGCTTGGCTTTTCTCGGGAGTCTCCCGTTTCCTCTTAGTTTCTTTATTCCACCATTTCATTCTTTCTGTTCATCACTGTCTCCTACAGTCTAAATGGCATAATCGTGGAATGTAGAACTGAAAGATTTCATTTCATTTCCCTTCAAACAGCCATTGTTGATATTACAAGCTCTGAAAATTCATCCTGTGGATACCATGATGTTCGGTGTCCGTCTGGATTTTTAAATGTGATAAGTAATGCCCCGAATGCTAGTGAGAAATGTTTGGATATTGGCAGCAGCGATGTTTAGTTATCACAGTGAAACCTGTCTGTGTTGACAACCACCGGTTCTATTGAAAAGTGGCCAACTTACGGGAAAAGGTACGATCAACGTGGTTTAGAACACAACTTCTAATATTACGTACTTGATAGTAATGTTTTAATAACCTATCGCACGACAGCTACTTTAAAATAATGCAGCTATATACAGTACAACATAACAATATACAATACAGAAAAATTACTAGACTATATTTAACATCAACAACCGGAAAATAAAAACATACGTACGACGTTGATAGAAATTAATATTGTGGTAAACTAAATTATTCAGATTGAAAACATATACAGATTTTTGACTTAACAGGTTTTCATGGAGCGGGCACCCATTCGAACTCTAAATATGAATGGAAAGCAATACGAAAGATTTGCACACATATACACAGTCACCATTGGAAGAACGTGTGTAAAAATCAAACTCGGTAGTAGAACATAAATATATTCCATGTTCTGTTTACAAATCAGGCCTTGTTTAGGTTACGAAGCACATACAAAAAAATATATCACTATTGTAAAAACATACTGTCACGGCAGTGACGTGGCGTGACACTTTGACGATTGTTACCGGTTGCTGATACTACAAGTATTTCTTGTTTCTCAATAACAGAAAATCTAGTACTCACTTTTTCTTTCAGAGTATCAACCATTTCAAACTATAGGCATTGGCAAAGGGGTCAAATCCCACTTCATTTATTCTTGACCTTTTTAAACAATGTGACTCTTCAGGTTCTTTCATTTTTTTACTAAATATTATTGAAACTGTCTCTCAATGATCTTAGACATTCTTCAAACTCAACTGTTTTCTTTCTGCAGTAACCTCCATCATGAACTTTCTTTTGTAAGATATTGAACAAGATTTCTTATCTTGATGCTATAACAGAAAACAGTTCAAGTAAAAAATTGAACTCAAAACTTTTAAATGTTTGATAGAATTTTGCTACACAAACTCTGGTTTGAGAATCCTATTCATCCGTTTTATCCATCATGGATTTAAAGACTCCTAACAATTCATCTTTAAAGACATACAGCACATCATTTACCCTACTTCTATTTGAGACTGTTGGGATACTTTTGTTGACTAAATAATCCAGAGCATTTGTTCTTTTTGAAGACTTCGAGGAAGAAGAAGCAAGTCCCAACACAATTAAAAAAAAAAATTATACCCTTTTTCAGTAGCGTAACTTGAAGCTTCAGTGTCCCCGCAACCTAGTTATGCACCCCCTAGTTTCGATATATTTTGCGACCCTGGAGCTCGTGCGCCCCCCCCCCCCCCCTCCGCTACGAATGTTGCGGGGGTGCTATTTACGCCTGTGTCCTTTTGTATAATCAACGGACTTTTCTAAAACTAAATTAAGTCTATGGGCATAAGAATGAAAATATAATTAACAAGAGGCTGCAGTTCCCTACCTCACCAACCATAACTGGAGTTTCATCGTATGTTTGAGCAACAAGTTTTCCATATTGAAAATTAGTCAGACAGTCAAACTGCGGCACGACGAAGACGATTGCACAGTTTTTTTTCAACACATCAAACTGCAAATTCAACTAGTAGGCTAGCGGCTAGAGTTGGAAATTTGTTGCATCGAAAGTTTTCTATACTAAATCAAAAACAAATATTTTCAACTTAATTAGCATAAATCCTAAATAATAATAATTACTCGAATTGCAAGGAGCGCGGGCAACATCTCTACTTCTCTCTAATTATTACTATTCCCCCTTGCTCTTGAAACAGTTCCCATATAGCACAATGTGTTTTATCGATACGCATGTCTATATATTTAATGACACTTCAGGGACTGACAATATCTTTGCTCCTTCAGGCATGAGATAACCATCTAAATTTATATATACCGTTTAAACAGAAATAAAATCTCAATTTTTTAAACAAATAATGCCCGTAAGCTCAAATTAACATTCAATGAGAAACTATTTTGAACCAAAGTAAACCTATATTAAATTTTTGTTAGAATATCCTATGGAATATATTCTTCTTGTTCACTGTTGCTGTATTATTCAAATTTAAAGATAACGTATTAACATACAAAAATCGTGTAAAAATGATAGATTAACATATAAATAATGCACTAGAACATCAGTCTCAGAGTAGCACGTGTTAAATGTTATTAGTATGAAAAACCTGCTACTTATATTTCTTCGAAATTATATGCTGTTAAGACAGTGGAATAACCTTATGAATACTGAAATTACAGCCAAGTTTCTATCCTTAGAATGGGGAAGCAAACGAAACAGTATAGTAGAGTTACCGCCCGCTCGATCCTCTACACAACGCCTCTACAGCGAGAAGAGAGCGAATAGACTCCAAAGCGGGCGGTGAGTAGAATATACATGATGATATTCTAGATTCTCCTTGTTTTGACAAGGAACGTTCCTATTTTTTCCTGTTCCACTCAGCCGAACGGTAACATAAGGGCTATTCCGAAAGTTCAAATACGAGCTCGCAGGATGCTTCTGGCTGGCACGCTAAAAGGTGCTTCTGGAGTGAACGAACGCTATCGGGGTTCGCGTTACCTCTGAAATCTGCGGTATCAACGACAGTATGCTCCTATTTGGTGTTGGCATGTTGCATTCGTTCACAATGTAAATGAAGCACAGGCCATCCAAACTTTTTTTTTTTTTAAAAAAAAAGAAAACAAAAAAGAAAGAAAGAAAAGAAAAAGGAAAATGTAAACATCTTCCCATGTCGATAATGAAATTTGAAGATATATGAAAACAACGAAAAACTGTAATATTTTTACCGTTACCGCCGGTAACAGCGGTAATATGCACTACACGTCCCTGTGTCACGGTGATGCAATAAGAATATGCGTGGTTTCTGTGCAGAAGTGAATGCTCGCTTTGATACATGTTACTCTTTTCTGGTTCTGCTGCACAGTGCGATGCTGCAATTCGTGTACGGCCATGAGCATGGTCCACGAAGTCTTGGACCCAGAGAGTTTTCATTTAAAATCGTACCTTCCAATACCTCAAATGTCAGTTTTTATTTTTCGGGCTGTCTACATTGATTATTAGTGTTTGATTACTCTCAGGGAGCTGTTTGAGACATTCAATCCCGGAACTATCCCAAGGTTTTAAAAACTAAAGAACAATGCATTACTGTATTGTATGAATCAAGAAAAGAGAAAAAAAATCCATTGTACTGCACATTATTCCAATAAGACCACTTCATTAAAATAGAAGTAATGTCCACAATAGTGAAATATTATAAAATGGCTCCCAACAGGGAAATGACAAAGTTCAGTCGTGATTCGTTTTTATTCAGAACCCTACGATGTAACGTTCATATTAAAAATGTCACACTCTATACACTGAAAAGAAATGAACTGAGAATTTTCATCACTGTTTGTTTAGTTCACTTCCACAGTCAAGAGTTAATAGATACTAAAAGAAAATCACTGAATACGTACAGTAGCACTGAAGATAACAATTTAATGCATTGCTGAATTAAACATTGATGATAAACCAAAATGAATCTTCAAATTGTAGACTTCAAAACAACAATACACTGTATAAATTTCTGCAGTACACGAAGAAAACTGAGATTATTAATATTAAAAATAATATAATTATTGATTTGTAAGATTTCAATTCTAGTTTATAACGAAATACTTTGGATAGATTATTAATTACCTGTACCTTGGGCAGAAAGTGCTCATACATGTGCACTATACTTAATAGAATGTTAATTTAATATTAACAAAAGAAGAATGTTTTTAATATCTGTAAGAGATATTGAGAGTGTTATGTAGTTAGTTGCTATGTAGTTGTTTATGGATACCTGATCATCATGTCTGTGTGCATGACAATTTGAATGAAGATATATTATAAAGTGTATCAACTAATAAACCATTTAGTACCGTTCATCGACTTTATAATTCTTATAGAAAAGGTGAGAATAATAGTATATATAACTATTAAAGATATTTTTACATGCAAACAATTACTACCACTCGAGATTCATATATCAACGATCGAACCAGGTTGACGACTACCCTTGGTGAGTCGTTATAAAAATTTTGGTTTACCTCACCCGGGATTTGCTGTAAATTCATATCCCGAAGCAAAGTAAGGGTGAATTTACTTTTGTAATAAAGTTAATGAATACAAATTTCACAAGACTGAGAAGTGGTAAAATAATTATAAGAAAAATGAACGGTGAGGCAATAGGAAATGAATCCAATGATGGTGATAACGGTGAACATAGTGTAGCACCAGGAATGACATTCGAAGAACGAATCTTGCTAACCTTACAGCGGCAAGAACAATGTCGAAAGGACGATTTTGAAGCCATGAAACAAAATTTGGTCGAATTGAAGCAGACGATAGAACAGAAGATTGAACAGAAGTCTGAAGAATCCAATAAGCAATACGAGGAATTGAAGCAGACGATAGAACAGAAGATAGAACAGAAGTCTGAAGAATCCAATAAGCAATACGAGGAATTGAAGCAGACGATAGAACAGAAGATAGAACAGAAGTCTGAAGAATCCAACAAGCAATACGAGGAATTAAGTAGACGAATGGAACAGAAGTCAGATGAAACAAAACAGTCAATTGTCCAGGCGATGAATGACATCACCTCGCACTTCGAGGAAAAGTTGAAAAGAATATCCGAGGATTGTCAGGATAAGCACAACCACCAAATCCAAGAAATCAGTGATGTAAAAAAGGATTTAGAAGTAATAGAATCTTCTGTTCAACAGCAAAAGATTCAGGTCATCAATAATTCTAACAACATACGTGCAAATACGCAATTGATAGCTACTCTACAGGAAGAAATTAGAACGCTACAGGTTAAGGACAACACATACCACAATAATATGGGTAGTGATCGCTTGGAGTTTCCCCACTCACCAGAGATGACTTCGCCTTCACCTGTGTCTGATGAGGATATTATTTTGGAAAAAATTCATCCGAAGAGGACAGATGGGCGGAAAAGGGATGGTGCAACGACACATCACGTCATGGGTAGGAATTGTCACCCAATAAGTACATGGAATGATAAAAGGAAGGTAAAGTTAAGTGTTAAGATGAGTGAAATACGGGCTATGAGTAAATTCAGTGGTAAATGTAATGAAAACGCTACTTCTTTCCTGGAAAAATTTCAGGACGAATGCAATATAATGTGTATAGATAGATCACAATATATGAAATTAATCCCTCATGTATTACTCCCACCATGTTCTTTATGGTTTAAAGCCGTACGTGATCACATCAATACTTATGAGGAATTCAAAGCAGCACTGATTGCGAATTATGAAAATGACTTTTTGCTTGCAAATCGAGATGCCACCATTAGAAATCAACATTTCAATCCTCGTTTGCACAAATCTGTTGTTGAATTTGTTGTAAATACATACAACGAATTAAAAGTCGTTAATCCATTGCAATCGGAATCTAGAATAATAGCATCGATTCGAAATTTGCTCCCATTTAAGTTACAACAGATCTTGTTTTCTACACAATGTATGAGTTTCAATCATTTATTAATGCTTGTCCAATGCTATGAAACTCAATACCATGCTTTGAATCAACAAGTAGGAGTAGGTAAAAATAAGAATAATTCAGATCATTTTGTACCTGTTCGGAATCTAAATATCAGAAGTGTGAACGATACGGAACACAACCTAAGCCGAGTAAATTCTAGCAATCAAAACGAGCAAAATAGGCAAAGTTATGTAGGGAATCCGCCTAACCTAATTAATCGTGGTAATCCTGATGTCAGATCACCCAACAGAAGTAGACATAAAAACAATCGGAATATAGGGCGAAATTACAGGAATACAACAAACTACATGGATAGACGTAATTGGAGGTCAAGAGATGGCACTTCGTATCAAAATCAGAATCACGATGAAATACATGTACAACATATTGTGGAACCTAATCATGATTGTGCAGTACAATGTACTTTATTAGAATCATATGCAAGTATGAATGTAATCTGATTATCGTTAATGAAATTAGGTTAAACCCATATCAGTTATAGATTCTTGTGAACTTTTATTTTCAATTTTATGAGTTAATGTTGATAATGAAAACGACTCTTATGAATACTTGAAGTGCTTAAATATAGTTTTAGATAGACTGGAAAGTTAATTTTCAAATGATTTTTATTTTTTTCTTGTTAATGTAAGGAATTATAATTCGATTCATAATTGATTAAAAACAAAGATTATTTATATTAGATTGACTTGTGTTGAAAACTTAACTGCCAAAGATTATGTTAAGTATAAGATTCATTCTATTAAGTTAATTATTCAACGAATGTCTTGAATGAGATTCTTCTATATTTTGATGCCTTATTGATCCAATGTTTATTTTAAAATATCACCTAATATAATTATTATATAATGCGCCCTGGATAATGGCCACTCATGTTTGTTTCTTACGATTTTGACTTCGCACCCTTCAAGGATTAAATAAATGGGCGACGACATTTTAATAATAATAATAATAATGTAATGAATGATAATGAAGTAAATATAATTAATGTAATAAAAGATAAGTATTAATGAAGTGAAAGATTTGTTATAAATGTATCTATATCTATGATATGTAATGAAGATACATACGAGGGGCGATCAAAATGTGATGAACATATGTAATGTAAGACCATTATTGTAATCGGACCAGTGGTTCTTGAAGATAAAAGCCAAGCTCGCTTATGACTTTTATATTCAGTCCAATTGTCGGGCGACATTTTATATAACGAAATACTTTGGACAGATTATTAATTACCTGTACCTTGGGCAGAAAGTGCTCATACATGTGCACTATACTTAATAGAATGTTAATTTAATATTAACAAAAGAAGAATGTTTTTAATATCTGTAAGAGATATTGAGAGTGTTATGTAGTTAGTTGCTATGTAGTTGTTTATGGATACCTGATCATCATGTCTGTGTGCATGACAATTTGAATGAAGATATATTATAAAGTGTATCAACTAATAAACCATTTAGTACCGTTCATCGACTTTATAATTCTTATAGAAAAGGTGAGAATAATAGTATATATAATTATTAAAGATATTTTTACATGCAAACAATTACTACCACTCGAGATTCATATATCAACGATCGAACCAGGTTGACGACTACCCTTGGTGAGTCGTTATAAGTTCAAATTGTTAATAATATGCTGATATCAATGAATAATCTGAACTTACCAGTTAATTCATTCACTTCACCATCCCACAGCCACACACAAACTGTGTATGTACTGTCACATTGACAGAAAATCGATATGAGACTGTTCTTCATTCACTGTTCCCACTGAGTGAAGTTCTGTTTTGTACTCTTCCCATACATGCAAAACGGCTATCCATCGATGGAAGTTAAAAATATATAAACAATGTCGCAAACAACGATCTGGTGTATCACTATGACATTACGATGGTTTGAGAAGCATATAACGCTTTAGCTCAGCATCCATTTAAATTTGTTTACATTCATATATCATTATTCATAATATGATTGCATTATCAAATATTGTGCACCTATAAATGGCTGCAATCAGAAGAAATAAAATATTGCTTCCCAGCAGCTCAGTCTACTAAAAGTTTAATATTTTGCTAATAATTTGATCGCGATAATTATTAAAATGGATTACATTATCTTCTTTTGAATGTATCTTCTTACAGTATATATGAAAGGGCTTTTGTATAATTGTACTGATGCAAATCCGTGTTCTTCTAAATGTAAACAAATATACTTCATTTTTAAGGAAGTTTTTCTTTGTTAAAATATTCTTCGTCCATGTACAAAAATCACTTGTTTATTACGTATTATATGTATAACGCAAGTATATATTGTAAATACAAGTTAAATTCGCTTACATGGTATGGGAAAAAATGAATAACTTACAGAAGAGGATAAATATGTATGCATAAGTCATTTCTTGAATTTAAGATAAATACAAGTTACCACGATCATATGGACGGACTCAGGGTAAAAGGTAACAAGTCACTTTTTTACAATTTTCGGTTTTTAACAAAGAGTTGTAGTATATTAAATGGCGCTTTTTTGTATGAAAAGCCCTATGAAAAAAACGTGACCAAAAACAAGTACAAGAGACGTGCAAAAGGGAATAATTAAGCTACAATGGAATCCACACTGGGTAAAAGGGAATAAGATGACTCTCCTGAAAAATAAATAAAAATGACTTGTTACCTTTTACCCTGAGTCCGTCCATATGATTTCACAACACAGGTTTCCTACGCACAGTTTGCAATGTACATGTGTATACAATAAAGAAAATTAAAAAAAATAAATAAATGAAGCTTTCATGAAATGAAATACAACATAATTAAAATTTTATATATATATATATATATATATATATATATATATATATATATATATATATATATATATATATGTGTGTGTGTAGATGGTACAATCAGAAGCAATATTAAATATAGGTTGAAGCTATCATTTCTTATACCTCCAACCTATATTTAATATTGTTTCTGATTGTACCAATGCATATATATATATATATATATATATATATATATATATATATATATATGTATGTAAAACATCAGCAGCGTTGATACTAGAAGAAGGAATATACTAATAAAGACCAAATAATGGGTTCATTTATTGAGGCGTAAATATCCAATAGGATTCCAACCCATTTCTCTGATAGACCATAGTCTGTAGGACAAATGGATGAATTTTCAAATCAAAAAAATCTATGACCACGTAAGACACTAAAGGAGTGTATTTGTGCCCTCTATTCAATACAGCATCAAAAACTATCTGAGAAAGCGATGGAATTTTTTCGCGTCACTCTTACCGTCCCCGAGATATTGGCCAAAAAATATCCGATTTCGGGACATTTAAGGAGTCATACTCGGTAACCATAATTTCTAGAGATGATATTGATGTTCATCAATACCTAAGATGATGCTGAACATTTTGGTACCAAAGAGTAACCAGTGGCCACCAGTTAATATTGGTCACAATCCTCTTAGATATTGATCAACATCAATATCATCTCTCTATCACTTACCGTTCCCGAGATATTGGCCAAAAATAGTTCCGATTTTGGGAGATTTAAGAAGCCATATCTCGGGAATCGTAAGTCATAGAGATATGATATTTTGCGAATTTTTGTGAGAAACAGAAGGTGCGGATAACAAGATTTACTTTTACATGTACGAACAATCACAGTTATCCTTCTTCCCGCTCCATCTCTCCATTCTTTTTAACCCTGTATGACCTGAATTATGATCTTTAGTGGCAAAAAAATAAATAAATAAATAAAATAACGAGTTTGTTTAGCTATAGTGGGATACAGTAATACAAAAATTGTTCAATTTTTAAGAAGAATGTATTTTTCTTGGAGATATGGGTTTGTTGTCCTGAGGTAACAATAGGCATTCACAGCAATACATTTTATTATATTGTACCTGATTGAAACTAAGTAATAATTTGAATGTCAGATATGCTCATTGGACAAAAGTTACTGTATGTTTACATTTTAAAAGTATTTACCAAGAATCTATATTTGATATTTAAAAAAGCAATGTTTCCCAAGAGACACGCATAGGCTAACAGTGTGTAATGTGAGAAAACAATTCCTATCCGGTGTGAGGCACAGGTTCACGTTACATTTCAGACACTGAACTTTTGTGATGACACATTTTGGGTTCTTACATTGTCCTTTCTTTCCCACAAATGATGCCCAATGTCCAATGTGTCTATTCTTACATCGGCAACAGGAATGAGCGTAGTAAGCCCTTTCATTCTCTTCTCTTGATAGAAAGACTCAGTTGTAGATGAATTTGGTTTCCCTCTTTTCCCCGTGAGGTCATTCCCTTCCTTGCATAAACTTTGGGCAACTTTTGATTTGAATTCAGGAAGTGGCATTTGCTTCTTTCTTGGTATGCCCGTAATATTGGCATTGCTTATGTATAAGAGCCATGCATTGACAAATACCAAATCCAACAAGTGAAAGACTGTGCGTAGGTACCACTTCTCCGACCGAATATCAATGCGGTATAAGCCAATTAGCCAGGGAATCAAGTCTACACCCAAAATAGGGGTATTGTATGTAGTCACCATTGAAGGACAAGGAACATCAATTTTTTGTCTCTGAGATTTGTCACGTCTTTATAGTACCGATGGGTTATGCAGAACAGAATGAAGACAACAATGTGACACACCGGTTGTCGTACCATTTGAGAGCATGTAAAGTAACTGCATCCACCACTGCCTACTGTTCATCATATGAACTTCGAAAATTTCGTTTAAGCGCTGTCACTTGTTAGAGAACAGTCTTTCAGTCTATTCTCTCTGACGGTCCCAAGAGAAAATATCGCCAGTTTAGCAAGCTCGACTTCTAGAGCTACTGAACTAAACCAATTTTAAAAGTACACAAGGTAGTTTTTGTGACGAGGCACAAATTCACATCTTCAGAACATTACCACTGGTACCTACATCAGGCATATCAGGTGGAGTATCAATTTTGACTGTGTATATGCAAAAATCATTCAATTCCATTGGCGTTGCATAGCAAAAATGATTTGTAACCAATTTTTTTTTTTTTTTAATTTTTTTTTAAGAACATACTCTTTCAAATTGTGTCTGTCTATGGATAGTATTATCTGTACGTCAACACAGAGTTGTTGAGACTTCTGAATTTCTTTTCCCATAAAATAGGAACGGATCCATATTTAACCTGTGAACAATAATTTACTATAAATATGAGTTTGATATAATAGGACAACAAAATAAATACATAACGTTTTCATAACTGAGAGTGTATTAGTCCACCAGTGAAAGTTGGGTAAGTCTTTCAATGCATTATATACACGAAAAGAAAACGCAGCTTCAAAATTGTAATCTTTCCTTGGAAGCAACGTGAAAACAATTTTGCATCTTTGAGTCTTCTAAAATGTCACACGATCGTCCAGAGAATCACGTTTTATGAAGAATTTCTGCACCTATAGTAGAAGATCAGGCAGGTCTACCCATCTGACCCGCAATTACCTAATGTTGCTTTGAGGCAACATAATAAATATTACGATTTCCCTACAAGCTATTTATTGTAGTTTTAAAACAAGAATACCTATATGTTCCAGAGGTATTTATCTGTCCAAAATATATTTACGTAATGATTTTCTCTTCAAAAAATCCCGTTTAATTACATTTGAATACACACAATCTACAGAAGCGCATGAATACACAGAACACAATCTTGCATCTCGTGTCAAGCCACTATGCTTCGAATAAAGTCCACTACAGGCGCTCCAAATCATGAAGGCTGTTTGTTAACTTCCAGTAACAACAAGCCGTTACGATTCGAATGGCGCTACGCTGAATGAGGGGGATGACGTATTACGTTGCTTCAGGTTAACAATAGGTCATACAGTGTTAAGTTCGTTTTAACTCTGGCAATGTCCTCGGAACATTCTCATCTGGTTTCATGTTTATCATAATTTTGTACACTTATCCTTCATTAGCGCATTCCTTAAAAATGAATTGTGTCCAATTTTGTACCATGTCCACTGGTTTCTCTCAGTTTTTTCTGTTTTCAGCTTAGAAAGGGCATACATTCACGACACACAAACAGCCACAGAAACCACCCATTTCATATCAAAAATCTCAAACTCGTGTGTAAAATGTATTTTGTTATGTCTCACAAGATGGCATAGGAAGACTTGAAACCAAGCGAACTGTCTTCAATTTAAAGACTTGTTTTTTGTCTACTGAAAAATTTGAAAAATCTCACTTGTGTCCTTTCTAAAATAAACGATTCAATTAAATATTTTCCACTATTATATCTCCGATCCTCGTAAAATTTAATTTCTAAGAATTTTCAATAGCCAAGCAATTAATATTTACACTCTAACAACGTTTTTATCCTTACCGATTAAAATGTTCTACTTTGCATCCAGGGAAGATCTGTAAATGTGAAAAGTGCTTCTTCCAGTTCCATAAATCTAAAAGTTGATTTGCTCCTTCGATTTCCCCTGTCCTTGAGGCAACTGCTAGAATGTACCCTTCACTTTTAAGCTTCTGAAGAACTTCTGGAACTTCTTTGTATGGTCTTACAGTTTGACCTATTCTGTCAACTACTTGTCCATTCCTGTAAAAAAGCGTATTGACTTTTGAATTGAAATTATAGTTTCGGTCAAGCAAAGTTTAACAGATTCACAGCTAAAATAGTACTGAATGAGTTACATACACCAATGAAATAGCAAAAAAAGTAGTCTACAAATCACTCACTATCAATAATATAGCTTATTTTAATAGACGTTCAACTTGAAGCCAGTTAGACTGTATACAAAGAAATTCTGCCTCGGCAAGATTCACGACTCGCCTAAGACTCTGAGAGATTATATTACTTGCTCACTACGGTTACCCAAAACATCCCTATGATAGGCCAATTACTGTTCTCTCAGATTTTGCCAAAGTTTATAAATACTACATAACATATGAGGCGCTCCGGTAGTAAGGGCGAACTCAACATCGGGTCATTTCTGCTATTTTCGAGTGACGACAGGAGATAAGATTTTCGAATTTCCTTCCTACCACCAAAAATAAGGGTAATTTACTAAAGAGTCAAAATTAGAAAATACTACCTTCTTAAAAATTAATTCTTAACGGTTCTCTCGTGTAAGTCATTTCTCTTTTGCGTGCAGTTTACTCTTCGAGGTTAGTTCTTTTTGAACGATTTTCACAAACTTGACTAGTGTTGTAAATAGAAAAAAAACGGTTCGTATTTTTTCAGAAATGTACGTTTTTTTTTAGAAAAAAAAACATTGCCTCTCGTTTTTTTTCTAAATTTCGTTTTTTTTTCAAATAGTCATTTGTAATGCATCTTACGTCTATTTAAGTATGAAATATTTTTATGTAAGTGTAATCACCGTAAAATACAACATAAATTAAACGCTAGATACTGATACGCTACAAATATTTTACAATTTACATGAATACCATAACTATTAACAATTCGGGTTTCAGCAGTTTTCATCAATATCAAATAAGAAATAAAAGTAGAAATGAAATTTTGTTTTTTCGTGAAAGCAGGCCTTTAATAAGTACGAAAATAATGTCACGAACAGTATAAAATTCCAATAACTTGTCTAAAGGTAAAAGTAATACAAATTTGCCTAATAGTATTTTTCTAAATGTCATATATAAATAATTTGTCGACTATATATATATGATATGCAGAGCCGGCTCTACCATATATACAGTGGCGTATTTACGATTTTGTTTCGGGAGGGGCTTTGCTAACTTTCGGGGGGGGGGGGGGCTTTGCCTGAAAATGTGAAAATTCTGCAAGATATTTCATATACTTTACTATAGTAACTAAGATTTCGGGGGGGGCTTAAGCCCGGAAGCCCCCCTAAATACGCCACTGTATATATGCAACACGTGCATTTGCGTGGAACGGCAAGCTTGGATGGTCCGGCAAAACCTGTCATAAGTATATTATTTAAATTAAATATTTCTTGTTGGAAACATACTTCATGATGATGGTAGTTACATTTACTAAGCTGATCTTCTATTTGAATACTACATTCATAAATTATGTTTAGATTGCATTAGTTTAAGGCCACATGAACAATGCTAAAGCAAATGGTCGAATAAATCCGAGCACAAATTGCTTGATTGTTGCCAAAGGCAAGAATTCAATTCTCGAATAGTAGTGAATATCTGTTCCATTTAGTAAGTTATCACAGTTTTGATATGACAACTAGTCTTGTTTTTGTCAGAAGCAAGTTCCTTATCATTGAAGATAGAAACAAGTTTTTTTAAAAAAGAAATGTTAGAAGATGTAGAAGAAAAATCAAGAAATAAAGATAAAAGAGCTAGTTGCACTGGAATTGCAAACTGATACATTGAGATTGAAGCTCGGTAGTGAATTCTATAAAAAGGATTACCATCTTTCCTCTGCAGGTGTGTTTGCTTTATCTTTTACTATCATAATAGATTAACATTTAAAGAAAAAAACAGACACAACGGAATTGCATTTTTAGTAAGTATTTGAGCCTTTCTGAGTGCGACTGCACTTACCCTCACCTTTGTTGTTCATGCTGGAGTAGCATACTTAAAATCATGACTTTTAAGATTTGTTCTTTCTGGAGAAAGGGGGAGGCGGCAAATTATGCCATTGCACGAGGCGACAAATTGACTAGGACCGGCCCTGATGATATGTATATAAAAGACATGAATATAGGATGACTCAATTTGAAGTAATGCAGGGTGTTTCAAAATTACTATTAGGGTTTTTAAACTTTGTAGTATCTATTACAATTAAATTACAATTATAAATATTATATAAAATGAAAGACCAACTCAAACAGTTCTGTACGCACACATGTACATGCATTGTTTTTTCTGTCTGCCGTTAGATGGAGCAAGTAGCAAAGATGGAGACTAGAGAACAGAAAGCTTTTTGTGTTTTAATAAAGACTGAACCTGTACAGTGCAACCGTCTGTGTGAAGAATATTAAGGAGACGCTTGCAACTACGTCTTTATTGTTTGCAGTTCCTACAGGTCTAAAGTCTACAGACTACGGTTTACGTGCCAATTTCGCAAGTGAAATATTCCTGCATAACAATGAAGATTTTCTGGATCGTGTCGTCTTCAGTGATAAATCGACTTTTCACCTAAGAGCTAGTGTGAACACTCATAATGTTTGCATCTGGCCGTCAGCAAATCCTCAGGAGATGGTACAATTGAAACGAAACTCTCCTAAATTGAATGTGTTTTGTGTCATATGGCGGAAAGTTTATTTATTTATATAACAATTACCAGATACAGCTCTGAGGCCATTTTATACTGGATATATAACAATAACCACAACAATGGTATCGGCCAGGGCCTGTTTTAGTAGGATTGAGGGAAACCCTGGAAAACCCCAATCAGGATGGTCGGCAGCGGGGATCGAACCCGCGACCTCCCGAATGCGAAGCCAACGCTCTACCACTTGAGCTACTTCGCTCGGTTATGGGCCTTTCTCGCCTATCGACTAGATATGTGCCGTGTGACGAATGAATTTCACATTGAACACCTGTAGCAAAGACTGTTTGAGGTGCTCTTTTACTTGATGCATTGCTTATAATTGTACGTAAAATGTAATAAGTACTACGAGGACTTAAAACCCCAAAATTTATTTTGAAACACCCATATATTTCTCACCAACAGTGTTGGAACTAAGATGTAAAAAGAAGAGACAATTTTCCTTATAAAGTTATTGTTTACAACGATATTATTATTGGTCGAGACTATAACTACAACAACAACACAAGTTAATAGTCATAAAAATGTAATCAAATGTGTACTCGGTGGCCCAGGTGGCCAAAGTGGCACACACAGGTGTGTCACTTGTTTAATCCGCTTCAGTGTGGACACTAATTAAGATATCGGGATATTATTCTTGAAAAATGTGGTTGGACTATAGTTTATAATATTAATTTCTTTTTCTTCTGGTGTCGAATTTCCTTCTCAAATTTCACCTCAGTCAAAAATTCGAGAATTTTCTAATTTCGAATTTGCTTTACTTTTTTTTCCTGTAGCTTCCTTCGTTGTAGAAAGACATCCTTAAGACTTGCCATGTAGATACCTCGGATGGATACCTAACTGTTGACATCAATTAGGTGGGCCTGCGCGCAGTGTTACTAATTAGGGAAATTAAAATTCTCTTATATTTGGGCAAAAAATTAGAAATTTTTGTTTATAAATCCGTACCTATACGTCCGAGTGCAAGTCAATTTACGCCAATCGAACATTTGTCCTTACTTAACAAACAAAAGTACAGGTCGTTACAATGGGGTAATTAGGGGGCACACGTAAAATTCGTATTTAGGTTCTAGCCCTTGATTTTTCTAGTTTTTCCTTACTTTTCTGTTTACCGTAATATATTTTTGGTAATTAGAAGCTTTGTTCCTTAAATATCGCCATAATACTTGTAGGATATATTAGTGGTGTACCAATGTTTAATTTAAGGTAGTTTGCGTCTGTCTGGTAGCAGTGTTGCCAGCTACAGAAAATTTGAATTCCAGATTTTAGGGGGAAATTTTGGAAAAATTATATGTTTTGTCTCTATTATTTCCCTCTTGTTGGCTATATCGGAACAAATGTACCAGTATCTGGAAGTCTCGTCTTTGCTCTACACAACGCATTATAGAAAGTTTCTATAGGATAATTAGGAGAAGTACAGTTGAGGTTTTTAGTGGACCTTGTTCTCTAATTGGAAAGATAACTGTGATTTTTTTTAAAGGTAGAATGAGATATTTTTTATTGACATGCTTACTTTATTAGATATCGTCACAATACTTGTACGATATATTAGAGTAATACCAAAGCTTATTTTAAGATAGTTTGTGTGTGTCTGATAGTAGTGTTGCTAACTCCAAAAAAATTTAATTCTAGATTTTAGGGGCAAATTTTGGGAAAAATCCCTTTTTTTATTTCTATTATTTCCTTCTTGTTGGCTACATTCGAACAAACGTACCAGTGTCTAACAGCCTCATCCTTAGCCTACACAGCGCAACATAAAAAGTTTCACTAGAATAATTAGGGGAAGTACAGTTGAGGTTTATAATAAACCATGTTCTGGAAATGGTAAGAAAACGGTGAATTTCTGAGGTAGAATGAATTTTTTTTTTTTTAATTTCATGCTTACTTTGTTATACATCGCCATGATACTTATAGAATATACTCTTGGAGTACTACGGTTTATTTTCAGATAGTTTTCGTCTGTCTGATGGCAGCGTTTCCAGCCAAAACAATTCATTCTCGCTATTAGGTGAAAATTCGGAAAATTTCCCTTTTCCCCTCTATTATTACGTTCTTACTGGCTGCATTGAAACAAACGCACCACTACCTGAAAGCTTCCTCTTTTCCTTACAGAACGTACCACAAAAAGTTTCAATAGGATAATTAGAGAAGCAGTACCCCGGCATATTTTTGATTTTTGCTTCTGAGGCGTAAAAAGTGTCAAAATTTCATGTGTATGACATAATTTTTTTCTTTCCCTCTTTGAATGGAAGCCAGCGACTTCAGGATTTTACTGTACCTTGTTAACACACCAAAGATTTGTTTATTTGACTTGAACCCCTATAGCAGCAGTGGTGCTAGATACAAAAAATTTTTGAAATTCGGTTAGGGAATTTTTTGCAAATTTTCACCCCTACATTTCCCTCAATAATTTCCCACCCGTTGGCGACACTGCAATGCAACTTACACCAAAAAATAGCCACATCCATTTTATTAAAAACAAGGCCTTAACCATATCAATCGAATGAATAGTTTTTGGGTAATAAGTCACTAACTGGAAATGTAGGAATACGCTAAAACTGACATGGGGCCGAAAAGAATAATCACACAATTTTGATCGTATAGGTTCAAAGAAACAAACGATTTGTAAGTTACGAGGGCTTCGACTCAAGTTCTGTTGATTATTTCAATAATCTGAAACATAAATCAATAAATAATAGTTACCAGAAAAAAAACAGACTTTTGAAAAAAAAACATGAAAAAGAACGATGTTTTTTATTGAAAAAAAAACTTCACAGAAAAAAAACCGTTTTTTTACAACACTAAACTTGACTCAGTTGATTTTGCTCATACACCATAAATAAATGTTTCAATAATAACTTGACAATACGGCTTAACTCATTTGTTCCGAAAAAATCCACAAGGGCTAATATAGTCTTAGATGTGAGTTCCTTCGACGATTTCAAGAACGACTCTGCTGATTGCGTTTATGCACAGTATGTCGGAAAAGTAACTGAACATTTTTCTCTACAGATAACCACTAGTTCCATTTATTGAAACAACATACCATCGGAAAGCTAAATATCTGTTCAACAATACGAGATCACAAGCATTAGGACCGATTAACGGAGTGTCAAGTTATAGCAAGAAAAGTGAGTGTACTATATGTTGTCACCTCGTCACAAAAACACGATGGAGCAAAGAACCATTTGTTTCAAGCTAGGTAAAGCATTTATATAAACATTGGAAATGATCAAACAAGTGGATAATGATCAGTGCTTATCTTGTACACGTATGTTCGAGTAGTATACGCGATTCTGGGACGATCGGGAGTCCTTGAAAGACGACCCAAAGCCAGTCAGACCGAAAAACAAAAATCGTGATGAGTTGATTGAACAAGTGCGTGAAATGATCGCCCACGATGCGAATTCGACTGTGAGATGGATGGCAGAGAAATTAAATACGAAGAAAGACATGATTCATGAAATTTTGACAAAGGATTTAAAGAGATGGAAAGTCTGTACTCGATTTGTTCACAGAACAGTTGCAGTTCGTGATTTTTTGGATAAAAGACAAATCTGTGTGCTTCCACAACCTAGGTGTTTGCCTGATTTATCACCCTATTTTTATTTTTATTTCCTATTCTCAAAATTAAAATTGTCCATGAAAGTAACATTTTATGACAATGTTACACACGTCCAGTCTGCGGTGACGAGGGTCATTGAGGCGATTCCGAAAAAGGGCATTAAAAACTTTACGCTACCATTGGTTGAACGTGCCCAGCGGTGTATTGACGGGGAAGGGAAATATTTTGAGTAAAAAGAACTACAATTGGTAAAATACCTAATGCGTTTGGTTTAATTTAAAAAGTTTCGTTATTTTTCCGACATACTGTGTATTTCATCATTGAATGTTTCATTAATAACTCTACAATGCGTGTTAAGTCATTCGTCACGAAAATCCAAAAGGGGTAGTTTACTTTTAGGGTTATTTTGTTTCTTGTTTTTAATAATTTCCTCAAATACGACATCGTTGATATTTCTCAAACAAATATTTCATTAATAGCCCTAACAAACAGCATTAATTCATTCCTCATGAAGAGTTCACAAGGGGTAGTTTGCTTGTCAGAGTGAGTTTTCTTCGACCGTAGTTTTCCGAAAACATTTTTGAAATAATCGTCTAAAATGGATTTACCTCAAGACCAAAGACCTCCCTTGTGGATCTTATCATGGGAAATAACTTATTCCATATTGTAAGGTTATTAAGGAAATATTTATTTATGAAACGTGAATATAAATTCACCTGAGTCATTTCTAAGAAAATAGTGTGAAAAGGATCCTCAAAAGAATAAACTACGCCTTATAGATCTTTTAAGGACAAACAACTTATAAATATTGTCAGGTTATTAATGAAACGTTTACCTTTTTAAGGATGAACTAAATCGTCGTTTCAGAAAATCGTCCAGAAATAACTAATTCATAAGAATAAGTTACCTCTTCTGAACTTTCCCCAGTAAAATGACTTGCAACACGTATAGGTCTATTAATGAAATACTTATTTGAAATATGAAATAAACAAAATCGAGTTGTTTTGAAGAAATTAAACTTTTTTTTTTTTTTTTAATTTTCACCTTTCAATAATCTATCCTTATTTCTGGTAGTAGGAAGAAAACTTGAAATCTTTTCCATGGGAAATCTTATAGAAACATTAAGTTTCTTATCTTCTATCGTTGCTCGGAAGCAAAACAGACCCGAGTTGAGTTCGCCCTTACCACCCGGAACGTTGCATATGTATATGCGAATACATTTAAACTCTTTCAGGAGACACACACAAAATAGATTATAATATAATAATTGCAAATATCTGCTTTGTAGTTTCCGGAATCTACGATAAGATAGCAATGAAATAAATGCTTTTAACCAGAGCCATGAGGCATTCAGTCCTAATTATCTCCGAGTTCGATAGCCCTGCTTTATGCCCTGAAGGAAAATTACTAGCAGAAGATTCACTACGAATACAAAGTTAGTAAGAAAATCATCTTTTTGCATTGTTTACTAGTCGGAAACCCAAACACCATAGAAAAAGTGGGCACTTCACTACTCTAGTTGAATACGATGAGTGTAGCTGAAGCTGGTGAACAATTTGGTGTTCCCTATGCTACAGCATACACTTGATGGAAGAAGGATACAAGTAACGTGGCTCCAAAAAGCGGCACCGGCCCTCAAAGGATCTCTATCCAGGACCAAGATAAGGCTTTGATTAATGTCAGCCGTCAAAACCCTTTCATGACTTAGTGGCCCCGCGTAGCGTAGTCGCTAACGTTCTCGCCTTCGGTTCGATTACCGATGGGGGCACTCGGTCGAAAAAGTATAAAACGCTTTTTCAGGCCAGTCACTCTAAATGAGGTTTTCCTCAATCACACCAGGCAAATGCTGGGGTGGTACCTAACTTATAGGTCCCAGCCCGCTTCTTTCCTTCCCTTTCCCCGGATAGTGTGCTCACCGAGGGACGTCATTCGTGACGGGCTAAATGGTCATAGATGCCTAAAGCCCAAAAATCTAAATCCTTTCCTGACTTCTCGATAAATAGTGTTAGCATATCGTTTTCCTGGTTCATTTCGTACTGCTCGACGATGTCTCAAAGATGCTGGTCTTCAGGTCTATCTAGCTGTACGTAAGGAGCAGTAGACAAGACATAAATGAAATCGACCGGCTCGCATCTGCTGAGGCAAATATTAATCATAACTGGGATAGAGTAATGTTTACACACAAGAAGATATTTACATCATAGAGTGTTGGCCCAAGACTTGTTTATAGACCTATAATGAAACGATATGATCAGCAGTACATGCTTCGCATACATAGAATGGAGCATGTCACTCTTCCCTGCTGGGGTGGTTATGTAAGGATGCAGTAGATGAGTTACACTACATAGAAGGTGGATTGAATAGCCAGAATTATCTGCATATTTTGCAATATGGGTTGCTCGTAGTTATAAGAAATGTATTTCAAGACGGCATTTAGAAGTTCAAGATGATCATAGCTCAGTTCACGATTCCTATTTGGCTCAAGCCTGGTTTCAACAGGAACCCAATATTGAAATAGTCAACTGGGTTCCTAGAGCATTTGACGTGAATCTGATGGAAAATTTATGGAAGACAATTGGTCTGATAATCCACCAAGGAGAGCTGACAATTTATGGAGGCTAGTTCTTGATGTGTGGGAAGAAGTTGCACAGGGACAGCGATATGTTGTCTGCTTAGTTAACTCTTTACCAAGGAAATTAAGAGCCCTTATAGATGCTAATGGGGACTACACAAGATATTAATCTTGAATAAAACTGAATAATTTCCTAGCTAAACCTAAAAACTCTTTTCAGAGCTGGCCAGTTACATCCATGTTTTCTCTAATTTGACTTTAATTGGGACTTGTGACTTCCACGTACTTCTAAACATTATTATATTTAATTACCGGCAGATTTTCACTATTCCTCGTGGATAAGTGATTAGCGATCTTGCTTTCAAAATTTAGATCTAGGTTCGATTCCTTGTGGAGTTTTTTTCTTTGTTTTTCTGGTGTGTTCAACAACGAGTAACATTTGTTTTAAAATCATTCACTTACTTGTAATTCTGAATATGAAATATCTGCAGTGAGGAACACTCAAAAAACAAGAAAATTAGCCACCTAGCAGTGTTTCCATTAAAATGTCATTAGCACTTATAACAGCAAGAAAAAAGAAAAGCAATATGGTGAACTATACAAAATGTAAAGGATATACAAGGGAGGTAGAGTACACAAAATAATGAAACAATAAAATAAAACTGTGCGACAGAACTACACTTGTGTATTACAAGAACAAAGAAGCTATAAATATATTTTTCCCATTGTTACATTGTCAGTCACCAGAAAATTTTGTTAAAGAATATTTTCCTAATCCAACCTAAACATTTGAACAGATGTTTAATTACGACGTTGTATATCAACATATTTCACCTTCATTCTATATCCGTATAACCTTTATTTTCAAAGATTTTGCACCGAACACCAGTATGGACTTCTAAATACATATAGCATTTAATTGACAAGCAATATATTCGTATGCTTGTCAGAAAATTAGAACACATATTATGGATATGCAACATAGTAACTGAGAGCACATAAAGTGCCTTTAAAAAATTACAATTCTCTTCGTCTATAATATATATTCTTCTACAGAAAATAACACATATAGACTGCTAAAGTCCCTGTTTATCCCAGGAAAAGAATAGATTTATGGAAGATACTTAAGCCGCTTTCTTTCTCTTAGGAAGCTTACTTGAATAGAAAATGAAACTATAAATTCCCATCTCATACAAACCACTATGTTGTAAACTTCACTTTAAACAGTTCAACGTTTTCCCGTAATATGGAAACAGAGAACGTTAATGTCATTTTATATATTACGAAACATGTTACAGAAATTGCACTCTCTCTTCCACTTATCCTCGTTAGAAGAGCAAGTTTGACAAGCCCTAGGCATATCCATTTACCGTCAATAAGGAGTTAATATACCAGGTTAATATAATAAGGAAAATAAAAATATTTTTTGTGCTTTGCTTAATATGTTACGAGAAAGTTCGAACATAGGAGCAGAAACGTGAATGATGAAAAAATATTTTTCAATTGTGGATATAAGAATGAAGAACATTTACTAGGTGGAACGAAGAACTAATGTCAAAGTGTAAGGAATGGTACGAGATCGGAGAATTATTAGAGATAATTAAAAACTAGCAAAGAAATTCCTGAACAATCGAATCGGAGAGAGGCAGTTATCGATGACACGACTTGACTAATTAACGTGTTCAAATTTGCATATGTTGGTCTTTCTATGTCCAGATTTTGTCTGCAAACATCATAACTTGCTTCGTTTCTACCATTAAAGCGCAGTCTGAACGTTCTAAAGTGATGTGCGTAATAAGACTGAAGTTGTATGGCTCTACAACACATGTTGAGATCTGCGGAGCTGGATGAATGGGAAATCCCAGTTTGCTTCTTTTGGGGTAATCAACAGATAATCTTTCAATTGAGGAGTTTGATGTAATAAGGGCGTAAGCGAGTTTACGCCCTTTTGCATCAAAGGCATAAGTGGCTTTTACCATGCTTGTTTAGTCTCCTGTCCAAATTTCAAATCAATATCGGAATAAAATGCTGCATATTACATTGTTTTATGTAAGAAAAAAACAGTACTTAAATTTTCAACATCGTTTTTCTCCAAATGCATATTTCAGACTTACACCCTTACTGCATCAAACTCCTCAATTAATAATGAACTGAACTCTGAACCTATTCCCCCTCCAAGAAAGTGGAAAATGAGAAATCCTTGAAACTCAGTGCACTGATCAGCAAGTTTATGGATTCTATCCAGTACCATATCAACTATTACTTTGCCTATTGTGTAATAATAACTTCTGGCATAATTATTTTACCAGATTCAGTTGTTCAGAGTGAAACTACATTCTGTAGGATCCTGTTCGAACTTCAACAACAGTTGGCTCCCTGTCTACCATCACTACTCTACGAACGTGTTTACCAGCACCTGTCTCACTGAAGAAGGTGTTAAGGCTGTCATCTCCATTGCCAAGAACTTTGTCAGAAGGCATTTGTCCATTAGGTTGAATTTCATGTTCCAAACAATATTAGCCTCCAGCAGGTGTTTCCCAACTGGACACCAGCTTGACGAAGATGAATTCAAATACATTCACCAGTGGTGCCCACCCCCCCTCATGTCCATGACGCACCCCCCCTCAATTGTCTATCCGTAGGTGTTCTTCCATGAAAAAAAAATCTTTTCGATTAATTTTTACACCCCCTCAAACATATTTATATAGATTTTTAACCCCGCCAAATATTTCAATGACGCAGTTTGCGTCATAGCCCCCCCCCCCTTGTGGGCACCCCTGCGTTCACGCATTGTGGTAGTGTAATCTAACGATATTTTTAACCCAACAAATAAATTCTAACCTTTTTATTTTTTCAAAAATAAAGTTCCTTTTGTTAAATCAGAAAGTGAGGGATGTAAGGATTCGCTTAAATTTGAGATCTGAAAGTCGTTATATAGATTTTTAATTAAAAATAAGGAAACGCTTATTTCAATGTTTCTGAAAATTTTGCTTGTAAGGGAAAGAAATAGGGGAGTTACAATCATGTTAGAATTTCCTTTATTTATTCACAAAGTGCCGAATATAAGAATTCACTTAAGTTGGAACGTAAATTTTGTTCCTAAAGGGAAAAGTGGAACTTTTTTTTAAATATAAAAACTTCCCTTTATTTATTCACAAGATGCCGAATGTGGAATTCCCTTAAAGTCGGAGATGTAAAATTCGGTACATAAACTAATATAAAAATAAGGGGAAACATATTTCAGCGTTTCTGAAAATTCCACTTTTAAGAAGGGAAACTGTGTCCAACTCCATAATATCCAATTTGCCCAATATGAGGATTCGCTTAAGTCGGAAGTGTGAAATTCTGTGATAAACTCGTAACTAAAAATAAGAGAATACGTGTTTCGCAGTAGTTTGAAAATTCCTCTTCTACGGAGGAAAGAGAGGACATTCTATAAGAAATTTCTTTTTATTTATTCACAGTGCAGAATGCGAGAATTTGCTTAAGTTAGAGTTGAGAAATTCGATATATAAACCCTGTTACACATGGTTAGGAGTTTTCGGAAATTCTGCTCCTAAGAGGAAAAATTTGGATAGATTCTATAATATCCAAATTTCCTTTTCGTTATTGAGTCCAATGTAAGGATTCGCTTAAGTTGGACTGTGAATTAAGGTTTAAAAACTCTTTAACAAACGTAAGGGAAAACATATTTCAGCGTTTCCGAAAATTCCGATCTTAAGAGGAAAAATTGAGGTAAATTTTGGCACATCCTAATATTCCTTTTTTTTTTATTGACAAAGTGCTGAGGATCTGCTTAAGTTGGAGGTGTGAAATTCGGTTGATAAAATCCTAACTGAAAATAAAAGATAAGGACAATCGTACTAAACTTTCTCGCTCCAATTTCTTAAATTAATCATGTCATACTCGAGTTATTAGCGCAATATTTTCTCGTGAAATACGAACAAAATTATAAGGCGTTTTCAGAAATCTTTGCTCCAAGAAAACTCGCACCAAAAGTAAAATATCCCTTGCAGATTTTTCCATAAGAAATAACTTATGCCATATCTTAGTGTTATTAATGAAATATTAGTTTTAAAAAATATTTCACAAAATTTCATGAGTCGTATTTTACAAAATTCAAAAAACTCACCCCTAAGAGAAAACTTCCCCCTTTGAATATTCTCATGGAAGCGATTTATGCAACACTATAGGAATATTAACGAAATATTTCTTTATGAAAATGAACAAAATCTCCTGAGTCACTTAAAAAAAAAAAAAAAAAAAAATCTGAAAAGAAATTCACCCCCAAGGATAAACTACCCCTTTTGAATTGTTTCGTAAGAAGTAATTTACGTAACATTCTGGAGTTATTAATGAAATATTTATTTACGAAGTAGGAACAAAATTGCCTGAGTCGTTTTTGAGAAAAACGTACCCAAAAATCACATCCAAGTATAAACTATCCATCGTATACTTTTCGGAAATGAATTATGATGTATTATCAGTTTATTAATGAAATATTAATGATCATTAAAGTTGTCAGGAAAAATTCACCCTTAGGAGCCAACGACCTCTTCTCGATTCCCTCCCCCCCCCCCAGAAAAATGACTTATATTTCAGTATGGAGTTATTGGAAAGCTAATTTATGAGATCACTAGAGCCGTTTTCGAGAAAATCACAATTTATGATTTTCACCCTTCAGTCAACTATCCTTAAGTTTAGGGGTAGGAAGAAAATTCGAAACTCTCCCCTGAAGAATCAGAGGAAAATCTTAAGTTTAAAATTTGGTTGGTATACGTTCAATAGTATGGCCTCTAGGTGAGTGTATATCAGGACAAACGGACACGGAGAGATGTACAAAAAAATCTTTTTAATATCTATGTGACATGGAACGTGTAAATTCGTTGATATCTCGAATTTGACTTTTTCCCCCGATCACTGTACTTCCTTCTCTTCTTTCGTTGTACGAAGGTACTAACAGAATAGGGATTCCAGGATTTATACACTATTTGAAATTTCCCTTTATTTATTAACGAAGTGCCATATGTGGGGGATTTGCTTAAGTTAGAAACAAGAAAATAGTATATAACCTAGATTAATGTCTTACCAATATTCTTCGGGATCGCTAACGAGATGTGTGACCTTCCCGATGAAATTTAAGGCCAAGATAGTCAAGAACGTGCATATCAGCTCCTGGGAATTGACAGGGTCAACGCCACTCGTCGTTATTTATTGTACTCACTTCATTAATTTCAACTATTTTGCATAAACATTATTCTTCCCGTGCGAAGCTCAAAATTATGGAATTTCGAGAACACGTTGCAATCACACCTACCAAAAACTAGTATTTTAATATCGTAGAAGTAAACAAAGCTAATAATTTATTTATTTATTTATTGTCAACAAAACAGGCTATAGCTCAATTATAGTGTTGAGAATCACATAATTACATATTCATAATGGCATTTTTAAATTTTTTATACGACATATCACATATATCCAATTCATTGTTATTTAAACACATTCTATTATACAAAGCTGCTATTCTCCAATTGGTCATTTCTTCTTTATATTAGTTCTTGATTTCTTTTTACACTAATAGACACCAGTTTTTTTAATGTGTTTTTAATGAATGAGCATGAAAGTTCAATGTCAGGACAGTCCAAAATATTTTGAGTTACTTTCTGAATGAATAATAAATCAACTACATGACATCTTTGCCCTAGTATCGGAAGATGAAAATTCTCAAGAATGATTTTATAGTTGTCGTAAGTAGGATAAATGTGAGTTTCTTTGTAGGTTAGAAATTTCAAAAATTTTGCCTATATTCTTTCTAATTGTTTACGATTTTTTAATTGAGACGGATTTCAAATAATAGACGCATACTCTAACTTTGAGCGAACATATGCATTGTACAATTTCTTTAATCTTGGACAGTTCTTAAATTCTTTTCCTGTTCTAATTACGAATCCTAATAGCTTGATTGCTTCACTTGTTATATTTACAATGAGACTGTCAAACCTTATCTCAGCATCAAACGTGATACCAAGATCCTTAACTTAATCATGCCTATTTACTATATATTTATTAATTACATAAAGTGGCAAGGTGATTTGCTCCTATTGAATGATAACACTCTGCACTTGCTTGCATTGACTCCAAGTTCATTAGAAGAACACCAGTTACTAATATGATCTAGAATTTGCTGCAGCTTTATGTAGTTCAGATAATTGATTTTAGCATATATTTTCAGATAATACGCATATAGCAACTTTTCATGGTCAGGAATGAAGTTAGTTAAGTCATTGATAAACACGAGAAATAACAATTGTCCTAAGTTTTAACACTGAGGAATTCCCGAGGATGCTGTATACTCTCTAGATTTGTAAGCATTAAAAAGGACAGACTGTCTACGATTGTTTTAAAAGGTTCCCACAAATACGTCATTTGAAACAGCAAACAAATTTTGACCAAGGTTCCCACATCTCCGGATTTTTATGTTTATTGAAAACAATCCACATAACTAGATGATACTTATCTGAAAAAACTGAATATTTCCATCATCTTTAACTTACCCTAACCATAGTATTCAACACTACGGCACTTCGGATGAGAATTGCCCTGTCCATGTCACTTGTGTTATTACTGTTCTACAACCCTCCGAAGTTTATTTTTTATGATTGTGATACTATAGCGTCTTTAGTTTGTAACATCGAATAATAAGTTTGGTATCATATTGCTCGGAAACGAATAATTACGGAGATAAGTCAAATTTAAAGTAACCACCCTGCGACCAATTCCACTAATTAGTGTCAGCCATTTTCTCATGGATATTTAGTATTCATTAAAATACTGTTTCCAACTATTTAGAAAAGTTCCAGTAAACTAAAACGTTTAATTTTCATTTTCATCCTATTACATTTAATTTTGGACTTTTATCCCTTTTAGACTTCCATATTATGCAATGCATAAGTGTCGGAAGTCTTATGCAACGGCTTTGTCCGTCCGTCCGTCCGTCTGTCGACAGATATCAGAGCCAAGAACGATAAGAGATATCGAGATGCGATTTCTTACAATCGATTCAGCGTCCCACGTATAGGTTCCACGTCCTTCGTTAACTCTCTATTCAAACGGGAAATGGTTCAAATTAGTCATATCCAGTTTCAACACTTATCGCCATAAAACAAAAACATTAACATATACTGAGAAGCGGTATTTTTGCAAACGAGTCAGCATCTCAAGGCAGCGTAACATAATCGTCCCGAGCACTTTACCAAAACCGGATATGGATTAATTTTAATATTACTTCCAGTTTTAATACTGATTTCCATACAGCAAGAAATGTAAGATATCGAGATGCAATTTTCTGCAATCGATTCTGCGTCCCAAGAATAGGTTCTACCTCCTCCCTTAAAGCTTTATTTAAACCTGGAGTAGTTCAAATTAACCCTTTTCGGTTTCAACATTTATTGCCATAGAACAAAAATTGTATTACATAGAGGAAAACGGTTTCAGTGTCTCACGAGAACATATCACATCGTACAACACTCTAACACAACCGGAAGTGGTTGAAATTACTACTACTTCCATTTTCACTACTGATATCTGTAGAAGAAAAATGCTAAGAGATGCCGTGATGCAGTTTTTCTCAATCAATTCAGTTTTCAAGAGTGGGTTCTATCTCCTCCCTTAACTATTTATTGAATCCGAAAGCGGTTGAAATTGACCATTTTCTGTTTCAACATCTGTCATCATAAAAAAAATGGTAAAGATAGCGACAAGCGGTTTTCTGTAATCGATTCAGACTCTCAAGTGTACCCCATACCATCACAACCTGCAACACTCTACCAAAATGAGAAGTGGTTGAAATTTATTACTGCTTCCGATTTCAATACTAATTTCCGTAGAGCAAAAATCGTACGAGATATCAGATGTAGCTTCTCTGTAATAGATTCAGCTTCCTAAAAGTAGGTTTCATCTCCTCCCTTAACCATCTATTGAATACGGAAGTGGTTCAAATTAACGATTTTCAGTTTCAACATTTATCGCCATAGAACAAAGTCAGTAAGCCATAGTGAGTACTAGATTTTTGGTAAGAATTGAGTGTCCGAGGAAAAGGTTCTATCTTTGACTCTATTCATCTATTGCAGCCAGTAGTTACAGATGTACTACTTTAAGTTTCAGTATTGAATTCCCATAGTTTGGAAATCGACTGTAGTTTCACACTGTGAAAGGAGATTCCATCTTTTGAGTCTTCTTACGCTCTCGTAGAAATCTGAAAATTATTTTTTCTTTCTTTGTTCCAACACCAACTTCGGCAAGTTTTAACGTGAAAACTCCTAACTCTAGCAATTATATACATACACAAGAAGTAAAATAAATAAATAAATAAAAATAAAAAACTCTCAACAAACAGATAAATAAAATATATCTTTACTGCCATATATACCTAACTTATGTTGTTTTTCCATCACATTTGTAGGACTTTTTTAAAAAAAGAATTTAAACACAAAAATAAATTTTAAAAAGTTCCTGAAATTATATATATATATAAAATCATTTTCATTATTTCATTTTAATTCAACTTACTTGTCCTTTCTGAATGGCGGATCGAAATGTGTATCAACCCAAAAAGGCCATAGCGTGTAGTCTGAAAAAACAAAAAAGTCACAAATTTTACATTGCACCATTTTGGAATGAATTAAACATATTATTAACTAGTCACTAAAAAGTATTCGTAATATTCAGTTGAAGAAAGAACAATCAGTGTATACCGGAGGACTAGAAGTGAGTTCCCTACCAGTTTCTCGCCTTCCTTCAAGAAGATTACTACGTCTATCAATGAAAAGTTGTACAGTAGTCAAAATAAATGCGGACAAATCAAGGGAATGCTAAGAATAAGGCGGGATAAGGACGAAATTCTAATATCCTTAAATAAGTACAAGTAAATTTCAACTTAACTTCATACTTCGAATTTAAATAAAGTGTTAGCTCAATTTTAAACTTTTCAAGGGACCAGAAGGAAAATGGGGTAATCAAGGGAAACTGTAAATTTCGAGAAATGAGAAGCAGCTCGGAAATATAGCACTACACTCTAAACTTTCCGTAACTTCTTCATGCAAAAATGTTAAATGAGATAATTGACAATATTTGCTAATTACGTAATCTCTGCTCTTCCTGTTTATAAAGTTACTTCTTCTACTTTATACAGTAGATCAGCATGAACTGTTACCATTATTATGTGGTCATTTGTAAAGACACTCAACCACAGAGCACAGAACAATTAAAATGCAAATTAACCTCTAAACGCCCTCTAAAACTTCGTTTGTGGACGCCATATTCATACTCCCGCCAAGTAAACTTTGTGGTGGACAAACACCGTGTGCAAAGGTTTCTCGGGGTTCTCCCACTTCCTTCATTCCACCATTTCATTCATCTCTCATCATTACCGTCTCCTTTAGCCTAACCGGCATAACCTTGGGACGTAAAACTAAAAAATTTCATTTCATTTTTTTTTTCCCCATTCGAAGCTTACTTCGAATATCTCAATAAAATTCTTCGTTTAGAGTCTCAAAGTGATGAATTTTATAAATTCGGTTTTCATACTGAATGTCTATTACTGGCTATACCGAAAATATTGAATGTCTATTACTGGCTATGAATGACTCTTATTATATTGAGAAATGCCGGTGTTAGTTTGCGAACGTATCGCATAAAGTGAATTACGTGATTCTAGACAGACTTGATGAAGTCACATTGTTGTTTCGGATAGTCTCCGCATTAATTCAACTTTCAGAAGTATCTCACATAAGAGTTTATACTGGTGGGATCTATTTCAAAATTTAAAAATAATGGGAATATTGTTCAATGAAAACACACTACCAGCGGTGGGTCTCGAAACAGGGACCTTTTGTTCCGGACACCAATAATTTACCACTGCATTACCACTACTTCTTATTTCTCTTCAGTCTACTAAAAGAAACTACAATCGCGTTATACGAAATGCCAATAGTTTCTGTAACACATCAAAGGTCTTCGATTCTCCAACACCATGTCATGGATGACATTCATGTTTCTCTGAGTCAGTGTTGTTGAAGCTGAACAGGAGCGAAGTTCATGAATAATGAACGCCTGACACTCTTGGAAATCTGCAACTCAATTTTTCACAGTAGTATGAGAAGTTAGACTGTTCCTGAACGATTAACACATATCAAGATGGATTTTTGGGGGGTCATATCCTTCTTTTAGAGGTACTCAATAACAGTTCCGTTTTTTGTCTGCCGTTCCTTGATTATGCCTATTCACAGGGACATTCTCCCGATTTGCGGGGCTTGGGACAAAAGTTAATTGTGTAGCCAATGATGTGAGAATTCTGTATCCACCACGAATATATATATATATATTTTTTTTGTGCTAGCTTGAACTATCAATATGAATTACAATGATATTTCGCTACATATTTAACACAAAGGGACAGTAATAATAATAATAATATCCACTCCACAATTATAATCTAGTACTTGGTACATATTAAACAGCGTTCGCTCACATGGAATTAGATCATTTCATTTAACCTATTTGCCTCTTCCATTAGCTTACAAAACGCGAGTGTCACTAAAATACATACAAAATATTATCAGGTAGCAGAAAGTATAGATACTATTGCAATTATGCATCTTACTAAAATATAAAACCATAAAATAGAACATATCAGCACTTTACAGCAAGTAGGTTAAATAGCTTCTTACGAAAAACGGCAATATTAGTCATATTCTTTTAAGCACAGAGGAAGTTTACACAGTTTTGCTTGTATTAGCATATTTTTGATGCACCACTAATATGTCACTGCCTTGTCTTGTATTATGATTATGAACATTTTTGTTAAGTTCTAAGTACTTCTCTCGACACCACACCTTGAAGTTTATATAAGGCAAAACACACGCTACTTGGCTTCCTGTTTAAAGTGGAGATGCGAGCAGACCATGAAAAATCGTCACTTACGGTCATACCTAAAAGCATTGCCCTGCAAGAATGTTGGAGGGAATGAGAAGATATTTTTATTCTAGGTGATATACGCGTTTGCCCTGGAAAATGAAAATGGAAGAGAATCGATTTATCATGATTTATAATTAAACTGTTCGCTGTTAATCAATTTACCAATTTGTCGGTAAAATGGCAATTTCTTCTCAACTTCTTCTATTGATTTTCCTGATACAATCATACTGATGTCATCAGCGTGTAGAATACATTTTGCTGGAGACATACACTCTAACAAATCATTTAGATATAGCAGAAAAAAATAGGAACCAAAATGGAACCTTGGGGAACACCTCTGATTAATCTTGATAAAGAAGAACAAATTTTTTACTCCATAAATAAGAAAGAAACCAGTTTTGAGCTACACCTCGAGTACCATAAGGATACAACTTGCTCAAAAGAAAAGCATGATCAAAAGCTTTGGATAGTTGATGAATAGGCTAACAACATCTTACTGCTTTTCTAATTCAAAAGCTATATTAAATATGAAATCAAACAATGCTGTTTCAATACTTTCTTACTTGGGGGGCGCGGTGGCTCAGTGGTAGAGCGTTCATCCTCCGGTGCTTGGGGCCCCTGGTTCGATCCCAGCTCGCGCCGTGTGGGCTTTGTGGTGGACAAACACCGTGCTCGTGGATTTTCTCGGGGTTCTCCCGTTTCCTCTCACTTTCTTCATTCCACCATTTCACTCATCTCTCATCATCATCGTCTCCTTTAGCCTAACTGGCATAACCATGGGACGTTAAACTTCAAGATTTCATTTTTTTTTCTTTCTTACTTTGGAAGCCATGTTGTGATGGTGATAGTAAATTACACGACTTCAAAAAATGCAGAGTCGTGACTTCATCACATATTCAAAAAATTTAGAGGGAACGTAGAGGGAACTGAGACCGGGCGATAATTACTTATATCATGCATACTGGAGAGATTTTTTTTTTCTTTTCATTTTAAACATTGATGGAAAATATCCTATTTCAAGAGATAGGTTTACTAAATAACAGAAATGATCTACAATAAAACGAATGCAAAATTTAATAACAGTCACCGGATCTTCCCCAATACTTGAAGATTCTGAATTTGACAAACTTATTCAGTATTTTCCATCATTCTTCTACTGCCATTGAATTAGAAAGAACGTATGTGAGCATATTAAGAGTTTCATCAAGTTATCGTGATTCGCTTGTGTGGTGATAGGTAACTGTACGCTATTTAGAAAATAATTGCTGAAGACATCTGCAATCAGTTCAGGGTTTTTAATAAATTCGTCCCCAACTTTCACTTAATCAAAATCACTTTTTGTTCGTTGTTCCACCACTTAAGATTTACCACATAACTTTAGCTTTACTAGTACAATAAAGTATAGTCGACCTAGTAGATAGCAATTTAGAGATCTTATTGAATGTAGAGTTTTTTTTTTTATATACAAATATATTAATAATTATAGATGATCACGCAATATCACTGACTGACGGAAAATTAATCGCACTTCCATATTTGACTGGGATTATTACTTCTCAACAAAAGTTTTATACGAAATTATTATGAATCAGGAAAAAATCATTAACACGGTAATTTAATCATTGTTACAAAATTTCTAATATTAATCCATAGTTATATTCACATAATGTCCGTATTTTCCAAACAATAAAAAAACAATTTAAAGCACGAAAATCTCGTCTAGCTCTTTACCTGGTGGTATGGTTCCAAATATAGAGGCTACATTACCCCTTAGTACTGCCATACTTATTCTTTGAATTAGGAAGGTGCTTGCTCTATCATCAGAGGATAAATGGGTGATGCGTTTACCTACTTCCTTTATAAAGTTGAGGCCTTCTTTGTCCCACGATTCACTGGATTCAATGAAAATGGTTACAAATTGGTACTTCTTTTCTACTGGCTACATTGCCCGTTTGAAGTGAGGAGAAAGGAAGGTTGGAAGGGGCAAAAGTGTCTGTGCCTCTAAAATCCAAAATCAATGATTTGCCTCTCTTCCAAGGTATTAAGGTCATCCCATTTAGTCTTTTACCATCAGTTCTACTAGATCCATTTGGCTCTTTCATTGCCGTTATACCTGATGAAATGACTGCTCTCATTATAATGTCATTGACACTTGAGTGTCGGGGATGTCTGCCTGTACTTTTTATGCAAGAGAGTCCATGCAGTCCTTTCTCATTTATTGGATTCTTACATGTCTGGCATTTATGAGGTTCACAAATATTTGCTCCCACCTGTAACGCGGCTGCTATTCGAAAACTTTCATTACTGAGATGAAGGCGTAGAGGGAACGAAGGTAAGGCTTTAAGCCAAGCTCCTGCTTCTTACGTTGAATGTATGTATGTATATATAATATCCAAGTACAGTGTATGTTGCATGGGGGGACATACAGGGTGTCTCAAAACTCATCTGACATAGGGTAACTCTGTTATCATCACAGTTACAACACAATGTTAAATGAAAATGCAACGTTGCCATTTACCTGGATCCACAACATAAAGTGAATGCGGGCACGTTTGAAATAGGGGCTGGCCATCGCCACGTTAGCGTAAAAGACAGTAATCTCATTCACTTATGTTGTGGGTCCAAATAAAAGGTAACATTGCATTTTCATTTAACATTGGGCACATAAAGAGTATAGAGCCCAAACGATTTGTCCGATTAAAAAAAAAAAAAAAAAAAAAAAAAAAATCCTTCACTTTAGATTGGAAACAACATATTTGGAGACGATTTTTCCTCTTACATCTTGTTGTGACTCTGATAATAAAATGAGTTACCCTATTTCAGGGGACTTTTGAGACACCCTCTATATGAACCATACTGTTTTCAGATATAAACTTCTCAAGCACGAGTGGCCACACACACGTACCACCAAGATGCCATATGTCATGCCTTCAAGTTAGTTCTTCAAAGTTACCACGCAAAGTTCAAAATTGGCACAATTTACACATAACCAAACATCTCTAGGTAGCTGTGAAACCACCACTTAGGTCTCAGGGCACGAAATTTTGATCTTTCAATGTGCAATAGTGAATGTTCCTTCTTATATATGTCGAAAGTTTCTTTAATACTACAGATCATGTAACTTTTCGCATCTCACTGGTTTTGATCCTACAACTGTTATAGTGATAGTCTCTTTTTTGTGGTGCTCTGGCGAGAACAGTCCCATTTATCTTCCAGATAAAATGACTGTGCAATTTGAACATGTGCTTCATTTACAGGATGATCATAGTAAGGATTTAGTTTTCAAAACAATTCCCTTTTGCAGACCACGTTTATTGTTTTGTTCACTATATATTTTATTGCAGATGGAATATGGTTGAAAGGGATACAGGGATAATTGTTAGAGTATGCACCTTTTCATTGTAGGATTCAGCCAATTTTACACCTGGATAGATGTTTGATATAAATTCCCGACAAGTTGCACAACCTTCTCTTGGTTCATTTTCTTCTGAAGATGAAATCTTGCTTTGAAGAGTTTGGTCAGTCTTGATTTGGTGATACTCATCCACAGCTTCAGTAATTTTCTGTGCTTTATTGATACATACGGCTTACGACTTGACGTCACTAAAGATCGTTTCTTAACAGGACTAGCACCAACTTTTATAGCTGATTCAAGAAATGTAGTTTTTCTTCTGCAGATACAAAATCATCATCCGTCAAATCATATAGAACACAGAGAGTCATACCTGGAAACATACTGTCTTTGAAACAAAGTCTTGAAATAAGCACACTCCCAACCTGAAGAAAGCTTGCTTTTTTTTTTTTTTGTTTGTTTGTTTTTTGGCTAATCTTATATATATAACTTGTTAGAGGGTATGGTGGCAGGAAAGAGAGGGAGAGGCCGAAGAGACGAAAATTAATGGACGATATCAAAACAGAAAAATCGTACGTGAAAACGAAGAGGTCAGCGGAAAACCGTGAAGCATGGAAGCTTCTATGCTGCGGCAAGTGACCTATCAATGATGGCAGAATACATATGATGATGATGACATATATCACTGTTTTATGGGTATGCAAATAGTCAGCATACTTCACTCTTGTGGAATCAGTCAGAAGACATTTCAAACTAACCCGTTTCCACAAAACACTTTACAAGTCAATCAACCAGCAGGATGCTTACAAAACCTTACAGGTACTGTTGGACCACAAATTTGGCGAAGTGCTCTATTTGTTTGCCTGTTGATAACTGAACTTTGAATTCATCTGTCCTCCCTTTAGCTAGACTAAACACACAATTCTCAGGGTGCTTCCGTGATGTTCTAAGAGGTTCCATCACTGTGTTTAATTTATCGTTTTTATTCCATCATATTGAAAATACTGGTCTGAAAGTGTTTTACAAACCTATTATGAAAAATTCCAGAGCCAAAGTGCTTTGTTCTCCTTTTCAGGATATGTGGTACCCTCCGATACAACTTCTGTAAAATCGATATCACTTTTTGAATTGGTGTTTCCGAAACATTAAAACACTGCAGTTATGAATATTGTTTATAAAACCTCTTAAAACTCAAAAGTTGAAGTTACCCTATTCAGGGAATGTAGTACTGTATATTACTAACCAACAAGAAAAAAAATCAAAATTTTTCAGATTGACACACAGATTTTCTTATTACTATTATTAAAAAAAAAAAAAAAAAGTTGCAGGACGAGAACTTGGAGACACATCGCACACCCGGTGGAAGTGTTACAACTTAAAAAAGGGAAATTTTGAGTTATCATCGCTCAAAAGAGAATAGAGAGAGAGAGAGAGAAGCACGCTCTACCTGGTGGTATTTCAACAGAAACGTAACTAAACAAATTAACCCCTAGATGGCAGAAATACCAGTATTCCAGTGAGGGATTTTGACAGAATGACAAACTTTAAAGGTCACGTTCCTTCAAATGTGTATTTTTGACTTGTAACAGTCTTCCACCGGGTATGAGATATTTCCATACGGAGGATATCATTTGAATTAATAAATTATAATCTTTCAAATAAAACGACCAAATACCTTTAATGGTTACAGAACCATTTTAATATTTTGCCGAAAATAGAACGCACGAATTCGTGCCATCTTTGGCGATCTCGGGCCAGGTTTTATATATATATATATATATATATATATATATATATATATATATATATATATATATATATATATATACTAGCAGCGTTCACCCCGCTTCGCTGCGGTCACCCCGGAACGCAATAAACTTTGTTACTTAGATAATTTTTACTTTTTCGCTTTCAAGTGATATGATAAAAACCATAGAAGATTGCAGTAAATGTTAACATTATATCGCCTGTCATTTATGTTAACCCGCCCCGCTTCGCTGCGGTCACCCCCGAACGCAATAAACTTTGTTACTTAGATAATTTTTACTTTTTCGCTTTCAAGTGATATGATAAAAACCATTATAACGCCTGTCATTTATGTTAACCCGCCGAGTGACACGGTCATGCGGGTTGCATATAAATACGTTTATTTTTATACCTATGATGAATAACAAAGGATTTGTACGTAATGGACACCTGAATGGTCAATTATCTCAAGACACTGGTAATTGAAAATTAAAGTGATATGATAAAAACCATCTAGGGTTCAAATCCTAATAACCCCCCAAAAATAAAAGAAATTGGTTCAGCCGTATTAGCGTGATGAGCGGACAAAGGATTTGTACGTTCTCTTTTATATATATAGATATAATTAAATATTACTTTGTTCTGAATTTTAACATGTTCCAAATTCAATAACATCTGAGGCTATCAAACTAATCCCACTGCCAAGTCATAATCATCTTCATGTGCCAAACCTTAAAGTATTTCTGTACGTTAACTTCCATTCGCTTCTTAGCTTTACGTCCGTTTTGCTGCAAGCAAAGTTTAAGTACACCAAATTTAGCAAAATTTACACATAAAATTGAACACACTGCACAGAAAGACATGCTTATAAGGAACAAATTTCTGTAGGCCACTGTTTAAATAGCATGTAATACAGTTAAATTTTATGTTTACAAGTATAGGGTTACTAGTTTAAAATTATAAGTGCTATAAGACAGTTACGATAAGAAAGGACATACAAGAAACAGGACTGCATTGGATGTTATTTTCTAACGGCGTAATATTTCTGCACGTTATACAAAACCTATTTTTATTTTACAAGCGTAACGCTACTAGTGTGAGATAATTGCCCAGCAGCTTCGCCCTGCCTACCCCAGTTATTTAGCATTTGTTCTGTTTAGTAGCCACCTTGCAGACTGATTTGTGTTTTTGCTGTGTAGTTTTTATGGTATATGCCCGGAAGCTGTACTTGTACGCAAATCATGGAACCATTCTAATTCTTAACAATGGACATTTCCTTTCTAACCAAAAGTCGTAATTTAAACACACCATCGTGTAAAGCTAATTTTCAGTATACCACATATCAAAAATCTCAGGAAAATATTCCGTAGTTACGGACATACAACGTTTCAGAAAACGCAAAAATGAGTCTCTTACGTCATGGCAACAGAAACAAACGTTTTGAAGTGACGTCGGGAATCCTTTCATAGTGCAGCTTCTTACTGTAAACTACAGTACAAATAAATTTAGCAAGTAATGAAAGGGAAAGTGACAAAATGAGCAAAATACTTACCGTGTATAAAATTAATGTGTTAATAAGACCTATTCTCCTAATTTAAAACACATTAAAGGTCATTTGTAATGTTCTATCATTACAACTATTTTAGATACATATAAACATGATTACTTTATTATTGTATTATACCAAAAACATTAGGAGTCTAAGTCTTAGGAGTCTATATGAATTCAAATTAAATCACCCACAGATTGAGAATATCTACCGTATTATTGTTTTTCTTCATTTTCAAAATTTGTCGTGCATCTCCATGCTGTTACACTACGGCTAAAAATAAGTACTTTCTGCACCAAAAACTTCTTAACCTTTTAAAAAATCCGTATCCTACTCAGGGTTTGCTCAAGTGGGCCCAGCCCGAAAAAACCCGGTGTTTTTTTTCGGGTTGGACCCACCTGAAAAAAACCACTTTAAAACCCACCTGGGTTTTTGACCTATTTTTTAGTATATTATTGGTACAACTAAGGTGATCACATTGTAAGTGATTTTTATCAGATTTTAGACCTTCCTTGGGCGAATTAGAGGCTTTCACGTCAAGGTATACAACATTCAACATAAGAACTTTATAAAGTTCTGAATGCACTAAATGAATTAAAAAGCTTGAGATAGTTATAGAATAAACTAATGTATGGATTATGCTTATAGCCTATTTGAAGTAAAATAAGCAATTTTGTACTTTAGAAAATATTTTCCGTGAATACTGTGCTCGTCGACTTCGTGACACCGAAGGACATTATCACTCATACGTTTGACGGGTTTAAGGTCATAGGTGCCGGTACTAATAGTACATATTTAAATACATTAGTAAAACTATTAGTATTATTTCTTACCTTTGATGTAAAACAAGTGCTGAGTTCAAATTTCCGTACTAGTGAAAGTTTTGATGTACACACCGTGAAAGAAGTGCTCGGGAAATTCCCGAATTAAACGCAGAAGGATCGGAAATGAATAGTTCAACAATAAAACTATTTATTTTACGCTTAAGCCTGCCATACGTCCCGTAAAAAACGGGAATGTCCCGTTTTGGAGTCCGATTGTCCCGCGTACTCGTAAATTTAGTCGGGACAGGGAAATGTCCCGTATTTTAACTCCGTTCCATTTCTGCTATCAATTAAAGCTTATTCGAACAGTAAAAAACAAAAAATTCTGCCATTGGCTGGGAATCCTGTAATAAGTGACTGAACAGCACGCTGTTCCATGTAACAATTTGAGGAAGTTATTACACCATCCTGTTCGACTTGATAGCGAGCGAAATTTGCAATGCTACTTTTTCCATTGCACTTGATGGAAACTCGGATTCTCTCCGGATTTAAAAATAAATAAATAAATAAAAAATAAAAATAATGGCTTTCAGTGTTTCTACATTTACAAACACAGGGCAGATGACTAATCTTTTCTCCAGCAACACATTAGATATGTTAACAAGAATTATAATCTTTTTCAGAGGCTAGGGTCACAGAACTGTGCTTTGGTCCAAGTCTTAAAAAAATGTAAATCTGGTCCTGACAATTACACACGACACAAGCAGAAAAATCAGCTTTTCATCACATAAGCTGACGAACGTAATCTTGGCAAATACAGCTATGTAAATGGTGGGGTGCTGACTGCCACAGCCAATTATTGGTGCTGCTTGCCACGAGCCTGAGAGAAAGTTGCTAGACGTAACATTACCGGACGCCAAGAAGCATGAAAGAAACGTGATGAACCTTACGATCGTGTTGTTCCAACCAACTCCTAACAAACGTAAACATTTCTCTGTATGTACTTTCAGTTTTGTCAAGGAGCGGTGCGTACAAAATTGGTACGATTTATGTGTTCTCACTTGAATTCCCTAGGTCAGCATGAACTATATACATCTGCGCAAATTGTTTCGAGCAGCTCTTGGAAGTTCCATCAAAAAACACTGCTGGCTGTCCCTCACAAGGGAAGTTCGGGAGAAAGCACTCGCCTGCAGAGAAACTAAGCATGTCATTTGAAACCCTAATTCCTGCTGATTACAACAAGCTAATAAAATTTCTGTACGGTTGAGAACTGTTCGAGATATTCAACTTGGAACATTATATGGGAAAATAAGGATATGCGCATTTATACGCGTTAGTAACGAAGATTGACATACGAATTGAAAGCTATCGGAAGTAACAGAAAAAAAAAAAAACTGTTTCGCAATAACTAACGGGTTTGTTAGATACAATTAGTCATTATATTGTTCACAATAATGATAGCTTAGAGATGAAAATTGATCACTGTTCTTCTTTTGTTTTATGAAGAAATGGCGCAGGCAAAAGACTCCCTTGCACAATGAACATTTTATATGTGCAACTGTGTTGCATCCGTCAAGGGAACAGTTCGCAGAACCACAAAAAAAGCAAAGTCGACAAGTGATTCAAAAGTTATAGGCCTATAATTTGTTCGTAACCTGCCTTGTAGAACGCAAACTGAAACAATCCAATGTATCGCAGTGATTCGTATGAACACGAACTGTATTTGATTGTTTCGTTGGTACATCATAACGTCCGAAGAAGTTTCATACAATGCACAAATCTCCTGCCATAATCTTTGTTGGTCGGAATCCAAACACATCTAATGGTTGTACATATCGTGTGCAGTTCTTTCGTATTTTATCAACCAATACGTCTTTGTCATTCGTCATGCAACTTGTAATGGACAATTTGTCAGTGAATGGACCCCAATGATCAAGCAATAGCAAGTTCAAACCATTAGGCTTCGCCATGGGAGAGAATATTTAACGCGTTGAAACGAGCATCCACTCATTTTCTCATATAAACTTCCAAGCTGAATATCTCGAACAGTTCTCAACGTACAGGAGTTTTATTACCTGTTGTAATCAGCATGAATTGGTCTTTCAAATGGCATGCTTAGTATCTCTGCAGGCGAGTGCTTTCTCCCGAACTAACCTTGTCAGCTGGCTTCAGGCCATCATATCCAAAACACAAAATCAGTTTATCTTATTTCAATCTATCGTACTGCAGAAAGGAAGTTCCGTCTTCGAAGCGAACATGATCCTCCGGAAAATCTAGTTCTTTAGATGTGGAAATATTTTGCTTTATGCCAAGAGCTGTCCTAGCATTGTTTTAATTAGATCTTCCTTTGATTATGAAAAAACATTATTAGGGTGAATAAATACACACTATTTTACTTTATAATATTGATACATTAAATAATACAATAAAACAATTAATTTAAACAACGAAATGTGCAAATTGTACATATAACAGAAAAGACAATCCCTTTGTAAGCATCCAAGCGTATGTCGTTCCACTTTGTGAGCAACTTTGTAACTTACAGGATACCACATAGATTTACTGTGATGATTACTAAATTCATCCCTACTAAATTAATTACTAATCATAAATTTAGTATGAGGCGTTAATTCCGCTCTTTCCGAATACAGTTTCTCCTAGGCTCGTCGCAGTCTGCACGCCGCCGTGGCAATCAGCACCAGTAATTGGCTATGGCAATCAGCAATTGGCTATGGCAATCAGCACCTATCCATGTAAATAAATATTGCTAAACGCGCGAAAAATATTGAAGGTAGATTGTACCACTGATTTAGATAATTTGCATATTGTTTTCCTGTAAAGCATTTTAGGCATCTTCAGTCTGTAGATGCAGGGTACGAACAGAGAAAAGCAGCTGCTGCTTAGTGAACTTTCGCCTATTACATTTTTTAAAAATAAATAAATAAATAAATAAAATGAAATCTTTTAGTTTTAGTCTCACGGTTATGCCTGCTATGCACAAGGTGACGGTGATGATGAGAAATGAATGAAATGACGGAATGAAGAAAGTGGGAGGAAACGTGAGAATCCCGAGAAAACCTACGCACAAGGTGTTTGTCCACCACAAAGCTAACTTGGCGCGAGCTGGGATCGAACTAGGGACACCATGCACTAGAGCTGCCGTGTCATGACAAAACGCTGTAACTTTGACGGAGAAGTTTTGCGAAAATGAGCCGTAAAGTTTTCATCCGAAAATGTGATCTGTATCGTGTAGAACCAGTGTAACTAGGCAATAATGGTCAACCACTCAATTTTCACCAAATTTAATCACACAACATGCATTTACGTAACATTACATGTAACCAAGTGTTTCCAAAGTCAAGATACACTGGTTCTACACGATACAGATCACATTTTCTGATGAAAACTTTACGGCTCTTTTTCGCAAAACTGCTCCGCCAAAGTTACAGCGTTTTGTCACGACACGGCAGAGAGGTGAACGCTCTACCCTGAGCCACCGCGGCCTATTATACTTTTGTTCATAACCAGACTACAGTTCATTGCATTGTCTTGAAAAGTTGAGGGGGGAATCTTAGGTGTCCCAAATTCTCATGGAGAAAATATGGCACGTTTATTTACGCTGGAAGATGTTAATTTCATATAAGACATTTTAAAACATTTATTTATTCCATACAACATGAATTGTACCTTTGTTTTAAATGAATAGACCCCTTTTGGTATTCATATTTGGCGAACGTCAGTCAGGCTTCTGGATGACTTGATCTACATTTGTTAGTTTGTCTGCCGAGCTCCTTCATGGCTATGCGGTTAGTGTACGCGTCTTCGGCGTGGGACCCGAGTTTGCTTCTTGGAGGGAGCTCATGTGGTTCGGATTCCACGTTAATCAGTAGGTCCCGTCTCATATAGCCTCGCTGCTGAAAGGGGCGTTAAACACAAAATCAACTCAACTCGTTTGTCTGCCCCTACAGCACACACTACAGGGTACAACTTTCGACCTTTTAGGTTAAAATTTTCAGAGTAGAAGCACGAGGCACACTAAATTTCCTGTATAGATTTTGGCAGCATATCAACGTATAATATCAAAATGGCGTCCATTTTTTCAAAACAGCGAGTATCCACACTACGAAGCACAATTTTCAGTCTTTTAAGTTGAAATTTTGACGGTGGAAGCAAGAAATTTGCATAGATTTTCTCGGCAATCGAATGTAAAATTTCAAAATGGTGGCCATTTTTTCAAAACAGCAGTAAGTAGAAAATTGTTGCAAGTTGTGACAATGACAATCTTGAAATATAAATCACATTTTAACACTTTTACCCCATAGACATTGAAATATTTCGAAAAAAAAAAAAAAAACGATTAAACCCGAAAAAACCCATATGGGCCCAGGTGGGTTGGGCTTTTTCAAAAAAAGCCCGGGTTTTTTCAAACCCTGATCCTACTACATCCTTACATTGTTTCTACTATTTACAGTACATACTAGCAATTGGTCATCCCACACAATTCCTACAGCTATTCTTTTCTCAATGCTATAAGAATCGTATTATATAGCACTTTATACTTTTTACTATATTTCTACAAGAGAAATGCTTTCGTGGTCACCGCTGTGCTCTGGAAGTGAAGAAAGTTGTAGCAAATAGAGGCACATAGATGGCTAGGCTGCCGAAAGAGCATCATCAACAAGAGAAGTGTCTCGAAAATTTTTCTTCTGACTTAGGCGCCAGTTCTCAAAACTAGTCACCACAACAATACAATTTGATACAAGGACCTACAAAATTTTATTTTAATTTAAATTATATACCCGCCAGACTAGTATTTCCAATCTCCGTGACTACCTTGTGCCCGGCATTTTTCGAACCTGAAGAGGAATATTGTATTGCACAGAAATTCATTACGTATTACGTGTTGTTACTTTAAACAACTCTTTTTTTTTGTTTTCAATACCCTCACACGAAATAGTGTTCTAAACATAGGGACGTAAGTTTATTTATATTCTTCCTCCCGTAAGCTCTGAGTGTGAGTAATGTTTTGTGATACACATGCAAAAGATAATTGAAAGTATTTCTTTTTGTATGTTTTTTGAGTTCCACAAGTCATATATATATATATATATATAAAGAAAAAAAAGCAAATGTTTGAAGTAGTTCAACACTGTTAAGTTTAGTTAGTCTAGATTAGCTGCGCACATATTGTTTCAATCATTAGAATAGAGAATTGTGTATATTATTCGTCATGACATATTATAAATGTTCATGATCAGGGGAGATCGTGGATAAGTGGCGGAGTCCTCACCTCTGTTGCGAGGGGTCCCTGATTCGATACCAGGCTATTCAGTTTGTGGTGGATAACATTGTGTTTGTGTGTTTCCTAGCGGTTATGACGTTTCTTCACACATGACCGCCTTACCAATTATTTTATAATCATTCACTTTACTTAATTATTCGGCTGTCTTAGCCGTTAGGACATAAACGTGGGGCGTGAAGCTAGAAATTTCATTCAGTACTCAGCCAATTGGAATTAAGTTGTTATCACTACTTTGCTATAATATTTGCTCATTTGTTAGTTTAAATATTAACTTGTGTGTTCAAAACACTCCAGTCGATCTGTAAATGTTCACATCGATTAGTATTAACAATTTATGAGTATGTTCCATTTCCTAAAGACAACAACGGTAAGTGCGAATATATTATAAAAATCTGCGGTGAAATAATGTTGTTAATGTTTAAAGTAGTTCTACTGGGTCGCGGACACAAGCCCACCAGAGCTTTCGTATAACCTGACAAATTATATAAATCAAAGAAACAAATGATTTGGGCTAGCCGTCCATATATTTCGAACATATTTGCGAATTACTAAATTACGTAAATCACACCGTGTAGATTAAGAATACGATAGCCGTCAAATTAATTTTTCAATAGCTGTTTTCACTCCAGTATGACTAGATTTTCTAGATGTTAGAAATTTTTAAGGTCAACAGAAAAGGACTACTGAATTAATAGCTCAATCAATATATTAGCTATTAAAGCTTGAAGTCATGAAGAAATATATTATTTATATAAATTTTTTTCTCAAAGATGGTCATTTTTATTTCAGATTACATCCATAGTGGAAGGGAAGATGGCTCCGGGACATAATCATGAGCCCAAACCACTAATTGAAGAGAAGAAAAGAATGCGTGAAGATATAACTAATAAAGCTCGGATAGGATTGGAGAAGCTGGAACAAATAATAGCCGAATCCCTTCAAAACGATACGGAGGTTTAAAAAAAAATCGAGACTATGTAGCGTGCTATTAGACGCCAGCAATGAAAGATGCAAAAAAAACCAGAGTGTCTTAATGAAATTCAATTAGGTAACTGCACTCTTCACCCATATCTTTATTGTATTTTATACGGTGCATGCAATGTGAAATATGCAATTGTTGTAACACGAACATAATTTAATGCATTATATTAAAATATAAAATGTTATTCTATACTCGTGGTTCCTATGTTCGTTGTTGATTTTTGTATTATTATTATAGGTTTCTCAAACTAATGTTGCTTCAAACTTGTATGCTTAACATTTTATAGAGAACATGAATTAATATTTTCAGTTTTCTCATTAAAATGTGAGAACTATACTTTCAAGATTGACTACTACATTACTTAAATTATTTTCTTTCAGAGGGCGAGTGGATAACTACAGGAGTTTCTCAGCCAGAGAGGCTCCTGCTACATGATAATGGACCGGAGGCTGAAAATAGGATCATTATATTCAGCTCTGATCATTAGATAAGCTAAAAAGCTCGTTGACATGGTATGCTGACGGTAAGTTTTCTACGAGTCCTGAAGGAGTTAAGGAAATATATGTCATTCCTGCTCCTCTTGGTGACTGTGCAGTTACATGTGTTTATGCTCTTTTGTTGGGAAAAAGTACACAAATTTATGAAGAAATGTTACAAGCTCTAGTTGAAAAGTCGAGCGAATTTAATATTAATATTTACCCCTCACAATTAATTGTAGACTTTGAGATAGCAAGTCTCAAGCTGCAAAAATAGTTTTTCGAGAGTGTACTTATCAAAGGATTTTTTTTTTTTTTATCTTAATTTACTCGGAGAAAGATAGAAAATCTTGGGTAGCTACTTTGTGTAAGGAAAATCAATGTATTAAATAATTTTGTGGGATGTAGGATGCGTTAGCTTTTTTTTCCCATTGAATACACTGGAAGAACGCCTTTCTTATTTAAAGAAAACTAGCTGAAGCTGCGCTCTCTACACAGCGCATCATTCACATATGAGCATGAATCTCCTTGCCATTCCTCAGAACATCTGTACATGCCCCTTTACAGACACAAGTGAAAGACGTCTTGATAAAAATCGGCAAAGAGTACCATAAAAGAGAGATTTTATTTTCGATTATTTTCTTCAGTATCTCGCACCGTTTGCAAGATTTGAACCTACTTCCGGTTGCAATTTCTAATTTATGTGTGATCAGTATTTTCTTTCTTGCATGCAGTGTGTGATAAGCAAGTACATTACACACACAATTAATTCTAATGTCAGTGATAAGTGGTGTTCATTGGGAAAAATTCCAAACAATAAGGATTCATCTTAGACTGGAGAAATTGTTATCTTTCATTTTTCATTATTATTTGGCCATGAAACAAATGCCTGAGAGAGATATACTACCCCCTATACAACTGTGTGGGTTGGAATGTATATTTTGTAGGATATGACGCTTTAATTATTATTATTACTTTTAATTCCAAAATTTCCAGTGTACCCCTAAAAATGTAATAAAGAAATAACGGCCATGTGTTTTAAATATTCAATTAGAATGGACAATCTACACAAAATTTTGAATCGACCAGTGAAAACGGCACGTTTCTAGCACTTGTGGTTTTCGAGATCTATTTTCGAAAGAAATTGGAGACCAACATACAAACTTTTCTTTGGAGACAAACATATAAATCTAGCATTTTAACGTGTAGATTGTGCCGGAAGTATTAAATGATTTACTTCTTTACTTTAATTCGACATTTTTAGTGGGAAATTGCAGAGCGTACAATGTACTTCAGACAAACAAATTTGGAACATTTAAGAGGGTACAATTGAAAGAAAGGAGTACTAATAACTTCATAGAAGGAAACAATCGTTCTTCCAGTACTCTTGTTGGTCACAATCATCCCTAGATTTGGAGTATTGGTTGGGTTAATAGAGTTGGGTGAGAGAGATAATCAGATTGTCCAACCTGAGCTAGGATTGTATTCTAAAAGGAGAGGAAAAGAGAAACAGTGAAAATGGATAAGAGGTTATTTGATGGGTACTGAATTGAAAGATAGCAAACTTGATGTTGCAAGCTTCTTAAAGGCTATTGCTCACACTTTTGGATTTTGAGAACGTTAGATTGTAACTAATTTGACAAATTGGCATGCCTTGTGCTCTACATTATTTTAGAATATAAAATTCTAAATAACTAGACAAGTGTGTATATTTTACACTAGTTTATTTTGGTATTACGCGATATTGTAGATATTTCAATGACAACTGGATGAACATGTATAATTTGTATGTATAATGATAGAAAGTTGTCCGATGTAAGGGTATACTATAATGCTGTTTGTAACTTATTAAAATATTAAACGATGATTGACATTCATGGTGAATTTGTCAATATTTCGTTGACAAGTTTATTGTGAATTCTTGTCTACCACATTTATCGACAGAACTAGCAGAGTACATGGCAGGGATTATGGAAGTACTGAAAGAAACGGGAGTAGTAATGAGCAGGTATATGATTGGTGCAAATTTTGAATAGAGTAACCACAAATACCTATGTCTTACTTGTATATCTAGTATTTGCATACGCCTTTTTCTGTAAATTGTTTGCGTCCTTTTGGAGATTTCGAGCGTTTTTGAAAATACTTAGCGCTTAGGCCCTTTCAAACCGTTTTCCCGTAGAAACGAAAAAAAATTCGTATTTCTTACTTTTACATCTAGTAAGTATCTGCATGCAATATTTTTGAACATGGATGACTAACCCTCAGAGAAGTCATGAACATGATTAACAACTTACCTTTGTGCATTATAGTGTTGAGCTCAGTAAAGAACTTAAGATCATTTTTACTTGAAAAAATGATTTCTCATGGATAAATCCCTCTTGCTGCTCCCTAAACGCATAATTATCGAATTCACGACGAACTGGCATATCAGAAATTTCCACTTAACTATCAAATCATTTTGTTTATTTATATATATATATATATATGAATAAAATTCGCATCGTAAGGTTGGTAGGTGACTCCAAATATGAGGGCATTAATAAGTCGATTAACTCAGGTTGCAAACAATGCCTATTTACGTAAAAGTACTAAATAAAATTACTATCACAACTGTCTTCGTGTGATTATACTTGTAGTATGCATTACAGCTTTCAGAACTGGAAAACTTGGGTAACTACGTATGTTCATAGACATTGATAGTGTTGTACTGTTAAAGAAGGTAACAATAGCTATATATTTAATTGGTTTAGTAAATTTAATGCGTTCACTTTATTAGTTCACTTCACTTCTGAAATATACGAGGGATACTTGTTGCACAATCTTGCAAATTAGTAAACTGTAACAGGGTTAACTGCTATATCGCCGGACCAATTTTAGAAAATTCGCCAGGTCAATTGCAGCATTTATTTTGGTTTGTAAGGAAGAATGAGTGAAAGCCTAATGAGGGGAATAACTGAAGTCAAGAAAATACTTGTTGTTAATTGCTTTTCATGTAAGCGGCACTGCATGCGGAGAGGTACACTTGTTATGATGTATGATAAAGGTAGTGTGGAAATAGTGCGTAAATGATAAAATGTCACGCATCCTGTTTGAGTTTTAACAGGTTGAACAAAAATAAGGAGTGTCAGTTGTTGAAATTACATGAAAGGCATGGTCTACTAAACGGGCGAACAGATTGACGCAAGTGTAGAAACAAATTGAAACTACAGAAAAGAAGAGGAATACCTAACCAAATTTAACCTATTCTAACCTAATTTAGTATACTTTGTTACTTGTATGGATGGCATTCATTACCTCCTCCATAGGTGTGCAACACGCAATCCATGCATTTTATGACAAAGAGTTTTTCCACTATCCTTGTTTAAGTGTATACCTACCGCCGCTGACGCGCCTGCTCCCTACACAAGAACCCCGTCACTACCGCTAAAGGCCTCCCTGCTGCGCTCCTTGCCAGACTCTGTTAGATAACATTCGTGTGTTTCAGTGGCCACCTAGAACAAGTAGGTTTTGTGTTCTATGCATTAACTTTTATGCCATATGTCCACACTATATTTCGAACAATAATCATTACCAAGCGAGCCAGGGCCACAACCTAGTACTTTGAGGAAGAAACTAAACAATATTCACTTTTTCTTTTTAGTTTTCGTGTGGCCCGGCGATACAGCAGTAATACCCTGTAACACTGTCCTAAGTTATTCGACTATATTCAATTAATAAAAAAAATATACACAAATAGCTTCCTCTTCAAAGAAACCTTATGTTTTATTACTTTTTTTTTTACTCTTCGTTTGATTAGCAAGGTCGTACATACTTGAAAAACATGGATCCTATTTTCTCCTAAATCGCTTTCCTATTGAGCGGCGCAGACATTTTCCCCTGAACGAAGAGGTGACGCATAAATATGGTGATCATTGTATTAAGCGAACGAGTAACAGACCTAAGTCGCAAATTTCGAATGGAAGTGTTTCCCGTAATCGTCCAACTCTAAAGTATTTTATAAAAATTTAAAAAAAACAGTGGCAATGTCCACTATTTCTGGTAGCTCCCTTGAGGTTTAGCACTACTAAGTTGGCTATCACCATGTCGATCAACACAAATATTTTTGCAGACAATAAGAGGAAAATTAATGAATTACAATTGATGTAGATTTATTGTACGGATCCATACATAAATCCATTATATATATATATATACTTCCTTTTCAGTAAATCGCCTTTTATTTTCAAACATTTTTCGGGTGTGTACTTGCATTTCTCTGTACAGATTCACTTTGGGGAACTTTACGTCACGATAAGAACTGTTGTGCGAAAGATACCAAAATCTATTAGGCGGCCACTTAAAAGCACAAATACTATCTAACCGAATCAAGGCATCAGCGTATTAGAGGGGATGGCGCGATAGCGAAGCGTGCGTCCGTAGGGAGCAGGCGCGTCAGCGAAGGTTGGTATAGACACATATAAGGATAGCTCAAAACACTATATTGCATAAAATTACTCACCTTACGCGCTGAATAATATATCTGTGCACTGTGTACCCGATATGTATTATTGGATATTTGTGTTCCAAAGTAACGTAACACAACTAACGTAAATTTCACCGTGCAGTTTTATTATACGGATCCATAGTATAAGTAGTAATAGGAGAATGAGTAGGGGTAGGGGTGGGAACGGGTTAGAAGCCCTGCAGGGATCTGTTGGCTTCTGTTCTCGACATAAAATGCTCAAATTAAAGACTTCCCAAATTTTTCCGTACATTTCACAATCTGTGGACCCGTATAGTAAAACTGCACCAATTTCACAATTATGTGGATCCTTTAACTCTCGGAAACTTCTACAGTTGCCCGTCACGAGTAGCACATTGATTTCAGATACTTCACTTCACTTATCTTTGCGTATCGTGGTTACTTGCTACCTTACGGGCGAATCCGTGCACAACTGGTTCAGATTTTATTAACGTATTTTTACGTAGATACACTTTTCAAATATAACAATAAACATATTTAGATTATTTACACAATGGTCTATTAAGATACTATTACAAATTCTCTCTGTAAACTTTACAAATCTGAGGATCCGTACAGTAAATCTGTACCCTATAATTTTTCAACAAATCCTTTTGAGTTAACTAAAATTAACCTAAATGCACGTTTTCACTACCAAGGTTGTAAAAGATCTAGATCTAGAAATTGACAACCAACCGAGTCACATAAGCTTACACAACGAATTGAACCCATGGCCTTACGCATCGCAGACTCTAACGCATTTAGTCACGACAGACTTCTATACTTGTACTACACAGTTGCCCACGGGGAGTCCCCCAATTATGAACTTAACATTTAAGGACAAAATAAAATTGTTTTGACCCTTACCTAAATCAAAGGCAATTAATTTTGGTTTAGGCTGACACATTGTTCACTTTCTTCACCGCAACTTCAAATACATTCAACACTTCTCAATGCCGCTAGAAGTCTAGGTTAAAAGAAAATTTATTCTGCCGCATACGTTCAATCTTCTTCTTCTCCAAAACCAATAATGGTTATAAAAAATGTGCCTCAGACAAACAATCATGTAGCATGCAATTGTAAAATAGACATTTCCATTCTGACCAAAGGTTCTAATTTAAATACACTATTGTGAACTTTTAGTCTTCAATATACCATATAGCAAAAATATCAGAAAATTATTTGGTAATAGTATACATGAGAACACCCTGTCTTCCGTGCGCGAGGATACTTCATATTATATATTTATACGTTACCAAATTAAATCACTGCGTTGTCTTCATTATATGTGCTTAACATTCTATTTTTACTTTCTAGAATAAATTTTGTTGATTTCGATTCGAAAAATGTTAAATATTTTTAAATTTATATCATGATGCAGACCAAAATCCTTGTTGCATATAATGTAATGCGCTATAGCATATAAAGTACAAGGGCAAATAGGTACGTTCTTGTTTATTTTCGTAACAGTGGATAAGTAAATGAAAGTGGGTTTGTTACCCCCTTTCTAAGTTCGTAGATACTCAATGAATAATCCCTAAAAGTATGAGCGTCCAGCTTCTTCTGGAACTCAGACGGTCTTACGTATACTATATCCAATTATTTCGTAGCTACAGAAATACAACGCTTTAAAAACTACGCAAAAGCGAGCTGTTTACGTCACGGCAACTGGCGTGACGTCATATCTCGGTATCCCTCCCTGAGCACTATTGAAAGCTTCAGGGAATCCTTTCATTTTGCAGTTTCTTACTGCAAACTACAAGTAAATTTTGTAAAATAATGAAAGGAAACGTGACAAAATAATTAAAATATTCGCTGTGTAAAGAATTGAAGTGTTAATACGACGAATTGTGCTAGTTCAAAATACATTAAAAGTCATTTGTAATATTGTCATTATCCAACAATAATGTGTTTTATTTTGTTTTTTAAATATAATAAATTTACATGTATTTCTTTCTTGTCTTTAGTATGATAAAATATAGACCATCTACTGTAGAATGTATGTGTATACCTTAGTGGATATATCGAGTCTTCTTTCAACTTTTCAAATGTCACTTAGTTTTACTGGAAAATGAGTATCTTTTACTTTTTCTTCTAATTCTGTAAAAACATGGTTGTACTTTGGTGGTCGTTGTGGATTTTTTCAACAGGATGTAATGCAGAAGTAATTGAATATAAGAAACATTTTCCATCTTTGTTCTTTTACATTAATAACAGCTTATTTCTTTTTAATTTCATCTGACATCTATGTATACTGATCCTCAATATGGTGCATATTTATTAAGTGCTCATTCTAAATAGTTAATATTCACAAGAGACCAACCAGAACATCTAGCTTGAAAATCATCCATTCTTCTTAATATTTCTTTAGCATCAATTATGATTTTTTAGATTGGTTGATTGGTATACCTATTTGTTATCAGTCTTGAAGTAAAAGTTGTGAATTTCATTATATTTCTGTTGTGAATTTCATTGCATATGGACAGTTAATTGAAATATTAACTTTTAAGTATCCATGTTGCTGCAAACTAATATTTAGTCTATTTATTAAAGCTTTTGATGTTGAAGTAATATATTATTCAAGAGGATCAGGTTCTTTATAATCTATTTTAATCTTCATGTTTCTAATCTTGATTTAAATGCTGAATCTTGGAGTTTTACATCAATTGATTGTGATTCAGATTTTACTTTTGATTCTTAAAATGATTCTTTTTTAAATCGAAACAATTTTAAGAATTTCTTTCTATATAATTTTTCTGGTTTCGGTTCTTCAAAGGTCTCTTTTCTAAATGCCAGTTGATATTCATCTTCATGTTGTTTAATGATGTAAATCAGTTCTGCTTTTCTTTGTCGAGAATATCCTTTTATTCCCTTTCCTTACATAGTTTTCTTAATTCTATTACACTCATCCTATTTATTAAAGAAAAAACTTTCTTTACATATTTTCCTTAATTCTAATACAGTATATTTACTTAAATATTTCATTTTCTTGTTTGCAATTTTCACTAATTCAGCAGCTAATATTCGTGTGACCTGTCAAAATCCTTACGTTTATTAGTTGTTGTGTTAGAAATTCGGTTTTAATGGGAATTTCTCATCAAAATCGCAAATTATTTAATAAAAACTACTCCAGTTTCCCCTTCTTCAAAATATTAATTTACCACACTATTCAAAAGCATATGAATCTATTACATCATATAAGGTCTCATCGCGATTTGCTCTGTCAATTGCATTATATTCTTCTAGCATATAGTTAATATCTATTTCATCACGATCTCTTAACACATTTCTGCTTACAGGACAAGAATTATTTCCTCTTAACCAATAAACTACACATTCTTCACAAAATATATAATTACAGATAGTTTTTTACATTTTAGATTTTGACTCTTTACATTTCGGACATTCACTTTCACTTTTCATCGATTCTAAACCGCTTGCTATTAATGTTAATTTATTTTTAAAAGATTCACTTAAATGTTTATTGGTTCTTAGGAAACCAAATACATCTATTTTGTGTTTACTTTTCATTATGAAGTCTTCAGAAAACTTTCTATCATAACAGTATATTAGCGAATTTAAGCTTGTATCTTTATGTTGATATTTAAGAACGAATTTTTCACTCTCATCATGCAATCTAACATTTGACCAAAAACATTATCCTCGTATTTCTTTGTCAGAGATTCATGCAACAAATTTGTAATAGACCCCCAATTTCTTAAATGAGTTTAGTGATTTAATAAGTTTTCTATTTCATACCCATAACTAAATCTGCAACATCTTGAAAGCAGATTCCAATTTAATTTGTCATTAAAAGTTTTTAAAAATGAGGTCTTAATTACACTACTTTTACTAGAAATAATACTCCAGGCTAATAAATTTTTAAACTCATTAAAAATCATCATACACAAGTTCAGCCTGTTCAAATTTATATTGCGACCAATTAATGCGTGATCTTACATAGTCTTTATATTCTAATACAAATCCTGGTGTAATGTAAGAATATTTCCTCAAACATTTCTTATTTTATCAAATATTCCTTTGCACTTTAACTTATCTGCATACTTCTTTATGATATCTTAACGAAACACTGAAGATATATTACAGGATATAGCTTCCCAATTTATCTAATTTTTAAAACGTTTAACTTTAATAAAAAAAGTGTAAGTTGATATGATTTGCGTCTCCACTTTAGTTCACGCATAAAATAAAAAATAAATTTTCAGAAGTATTATCTAATTTAGAAATCTGTTCCCACGCTTCAATTTCTGAATCGTTAAGTACTTCAATAAGAATTTCTCTAAAAAATATGGTTTTCAAAATATTCTACAACATACTTACGATCTAATGTACTAGTCATGTCTTTCATAATATCATATTTACTTTCGGTTTCATCTTGATGTTGTTTGATGAAGTCAATTAATTCTGCATTCCCTAGTCGGGAATATCCTTTTATTCCCTTTTCTTTACACATTTTCCTTAATTTTACTACAGTGTATCTATTCATTCTTTTTATTATAGAAATATAAAAAATAATTTTCATTTTTAAATATAAAACTTTTATGAGACCTTAGGAAATTTTTATTGTAATATCCATAAAAGTCAAACACTACACTACAACATTATCTATCAAACTATTATGCGAATCATCAAACCCTAACAATTTAAAATGCACTTTATTACTTTTATTAGGCAATACTTTTTTATTTATTTATTTATTTAACAATTACCAGATACAGCTCTGAGGCCATTTTATACTGGATATATAACAATAACAACAAGAATTGAAAGGATTTGGGAAGGTATCGGCCAGGGCCTGTTTTAGTAGGTACCATTTGTCTGGTAGGATTGAGGGAAACCCTGAAAAACCCCAATCAGGATGGTCGGCAGCGGGAATCGAGCCCGCGACCTCCCGAATGCGAAGCTAACGCTCTACCACTTGAGCTACTTCGCTCGGTATAAAGATGTCACTCATCTTTATACTTAGTTTTTAATAATTCCTACTCACAGAACCTTACCTGCACATCCTCGTTATTTAAACCTTTTATTCTATATGCTGGTGGATTAGATGGAATAACCTCTTTAATAACAAATACTTCTGTTGACCAGTTAGATGTATATCCTTTCTTAAACAAACCTTTAGATTTACTTGTACGAATATAATCGTCAATTTAATTTTTAGTTTTAACATGCTTATATCCTTTTTTCTACACTTTCTCTAATATTATTTGCTCATTCCTTTTACTAGCTTCTACAGGCTTTATACCAATTGTTCTATGTACTTTATTACTGTAATCACTAATGTTGGTAATATATTTGTCCATTTATAGTAAACTGCCTTGCCTAGTAAACTTTTTCCATATGTTTGTTTAAGAGTTCTGTTGAAGCGTTCTACGATGGAAGTCTTTTTACCACTATAAGTTGAGTAATGATTAATATTATATTCCTTCATCAACTTTCTAAAGTACTTGTTATAAAATTCTTTTCCCTGATCAGTTTGATAATTACTAGGTTTTCTAATTTTTAATACCGATTCAAACGCTTCTGTAACATTCTTACAGCTTTTATCTTTAACAGAAACAGCAAACGCATATTTAGAAAACAAATCAATTATCGTTATTAAATACTTATAGCCTTTATTCAATTTAGTAACACCTTTTAATACTCCACTATCCATTTATACAATATCAGCATGCCAAAGATCTTCATTACCTTTTATAACAAAATTTTGTCTAGGATAGTTTTTCTTGCAGGCTTGTGAATATGTTCTATCATGTCTTCTCGAATATTTTTATTTTCTTGTAGTCTATTTTCCTTTTTATAAATGCTGTTTTATTAATACCAAATACACTACATACTCCTTTCATAATATATCTTCCGATCATTGTTCTCTCTATTCTAATTGTACATTTCTTAATATCTGTTGATTTCTTACAATTAACACAATATACTATCGTTACTATTTATTTAATAAAATTTATTAACGTTCTCTTTCTATGTACGTAATAATAAATAACAATATTCCTTTCTCCATAGCTGAATTTTGATCTGTTTGAAACGTAATTACATTACGATTTGTAAGGTCTAAAGAAAAGCATCAAATAGAGTATTGTTTAAAATATATTTAGAAAGTTTCTATCCAGATTTAATTCTATATGCATAATTTTTTCTTTATGAAGAAACTTATAACCATTCGATAAATTAAATATTCTAAAGATTAGGTCTTTATCATTTTTCGTTCTCAATCGGCATAACAGGTTTATTGTTTTTTTCGTAATGTACATATTTGCTTCATAGTTTGATGTTTGAAACTCTTTTGTAACAAATTTATCTATATCATCCTTTTAAACAACGTTCTCTAACTGTGATAGCATTTCCGCTTTGTATTTATTGAATTCCGATACAGGAACTTTTGTAGTAAACAAAAGAACTCCATTATTATCAGGCTTTTTGATTTATTCAATATATTCATTCCTTAAAGAATCAATATCATCTTATTATATGTATATATATATTGTAATGTTTTTAATGGATGTTCAAATATGTTTGTATCACTTTCTAATTGATCATTAACATTACTATTTATTGATTCGAGTTGCTCTAAAGTTACTACATCTTGTTGATCAATTGCATTAGCTACATTAACAAATCTTTTATTTTCGAAATCATCAAATGTTGTAAAAACTTTAGTTACATCACTTAAATTTTGTAATAACTCTTCATCGTTTGATGTATCACTCTTCCTACTTTCAGTATTACCAAAGAAATCCATATTTATTATATAAAAATTCTTATTATTTAACAGCAAAAAGTACAGTGATACGAGCTCCACCAAAATCAATTAAATAACCATTCTCATCTCGAATCTAAACTTTGATGCTGTTAAATTTATTGTGATGTATTGGAAAATTATCTTTTCTTTATGCTCATACACGATGCGTACTCTAAATTCTGCATTGGTTCTAAATGTCGCTATTAAATCTGTTACATTATGTGTTGTGTCACTGTGTTTTAAAATCATACCTTCTGGTAAATCACAATGAATATTTATAACATGAAATGGGTGAAACTTTGGTAGCTTATCTCCAACATATTTTGTTGAATCATGTAAATTCTTCTCACTAAAACCTAATACAGTATTAATAGTATTCAAGGTTATTGAATAATAATTACTCCATATTTTAACTGTATATTTCTTTGTATCTTCAGTAAATTTAATTGTATACCCAATTTTAGTGTAAGTTAGTTTAAATGATTGAATACATTCTTCTAACTCTTGTAAATTATATTGAGCAGATGCAACTACGATTTCCTTTGAAGTAGATAGCATGTCTCCAGTATGAGGGTCTATTGGGCTCAATACAGTCGATGCTGTTAATTGATTATTTTTCTGTAATGTTTTATATTAAGTATGTTGTGTAAAATCCTGCAAGAGCTATTTCTAAATTGTTCTCAAATGAATAGTGCAGAGACATGCTTAGTACTGATTAATAACCATTTAAGTTAAATAGTGTCATTTATTATATAATAAAATGAATTGGGACATTAAAGTAAGGTTGACATAACAAACAACGAAGAGAAAGAAGAATGGGGTGTTATTACCTGATGATATAAGATGTTTAATAGTAGGACCGAGTGGATGTAGTAAGATGACGTCAATGATTGATAAATTTTTATTAGCACCTGACTGGTTAAAATATGGAAATGTTTATATCTATTCTAAAAGTCTAAATGAACCTAAACATCAACAACTAATAAAACTTTTTGAGATATAGAACGAGATGTCAATGATACGATAGCAATAGTAAAAGGAAATAATGAAGAAATTATTCCATCAGATGATTGTGAGAATGATTCTGATTTAGTGTTTGATTATTTCATTTTAGAAGAACAAAACAATATAAGAGAATAGTTTACTCGTGGTCGTCATAAAGGCTTAAAACTGCTTCTATCTCGGGCAAACCTATTCTAAAGTACAAAAACAATCAATTAGAGATACTTAAACTTTCTTTGTATCTTTAGACAGGACAATATGAATTTAAAACAAATACATGATGAATTTCTTGGATCTGATATGTCGTTTGAAAAATTAGAATCTCTATGGAATAAATGTTCGAGTGAAGAGCATGGTTTCTTACCAATAGATATGACTAGATAAGCACATAATGGTAAATGTATAAATAAAGTTACAGACTTTTTAAACGTGCATGAACGAAGACTATGTTATGTTTTTATTTTTATTTAACAAATGGATGTTAGTAGAGCCAAGAAATTTATTAAGTTAAGAGAAGAACTTGAAAGATCTGAGGAAATTGAGCAGGAAAATTGAGGTACATATGAGAAATATTTAGAACAAGATTAGACTGTTATCGACGCAATTAAAGATTTAGGACAAGATATATCAAAAGTAGGAAAACGAAATAAAAATCTAATACAAGACTTAGTTCAAGCTGTACATAAAAGTGCAAAAGTAGACCAAAGCTTATTAGAAACACAACCTATGTATGATAGTCCTATAAGGTAAAGTAATACAACTATAACCGAAGAAATAAAAAATATGAGAAAACAAATTAAGTACAAAGTAGAAGGAATAGAGTCAATTCCTAAAAACACGTTTTGATAAAATAGCTACAAAATAAAAAATGAAATGAAGTGAAATTTCCGAGTTTTACGTCCCACGGTATGCCGGTTAGGCTAAAGGAGACGGTGATGATGAGAGATGAATGAAATGGTGGAATGAAGAAAGTGGGAGGAAACGGGTGAACCCCGAGAAAACCCACGCACACGCTGTTCGTCCACCACAAAGTTCACTTGGCAGGAGCAGGGTTTGAACCAGGGAACCCAAACACTAGAGGTCAACGCTCTACCACTGATCCACCGCGGCCCCAGCTACAAAATATTATGCGACAAGTCATGATAGGACTTTTGCAATAAATACATATAATGAAGAAGGGAAAATAATAAACATGATAGGAGATACTGAAGTTAAGATCAATGGTGATGATTTGATAATTTATAATCGACATTGTACAGGGACAGAAGGCTTCTGGGAATTATTAAAATCATCCAAAGAACTATAATGATGATGATCTAGAAAATATACACAAATAGTAATTTATTCTAATGTTGCATTTGAAAATAATAATCCAAGTACAAGAAAACAACAATCTAGCAGAGGTGGAAAAGATAATAAAATCATCAAACCTATTTGGGATAACTTTATAAATCCGAGTTTTTTTCACTATCAAGAGAGAAAACACGAAAGTCTGGACAGGAAATAAAGGTATATAGCGAATTATTAGAAGAATGTATATGGATGGATGATATAAGAAAACTAACTGATCGATTGATCATTATAGATTGGAGAAGAAAAAGCTGGAAATATTTTTATAATAAGAAAGTTGGTATTATGGATATGATTAATTTTAAACTCTCAATTTATTCCTAATGGTCCAAAGGGGATAGGTTATTTGATAAAGATTTTAAATACACTACCACCAAAATTTGGACTGATGAGAAGTATGTGAAAGATTTACTAAATAATTTGATTAAGAAACTTCCATTTGAGATGCACATTCTAGGATATTCATACTGCAGTCATTTTTTTTCCTCCGTCATGTTTTAAAAGAGCGTAGCAATACACACCTTGTTGAGGGAGAATCTTTAGGGCCTAAGCTACCACCTCGATTTGGAAAGTTTTAGGAGGAACTCGGTCAACGACTGAACGCAATGGTAATGACGGTTAGGATTGCATAATCCACAGACTAGCTTTTAAGTTAGCAAAAGTTAGATATAAAATATCAGTATAATATGGAGTCATTTCAGAGACTGAACGGGTGTGCTGGTGAGGAGCTGACCAACTTCGATGCAGTCCATTAAGATGCAGTCCAACCTATAGAGAAAGTTGAAGGATTAACTGCCAGGACCAAAGCTACATGAAAGACTGGAGAAAGGTGATAAAGTTATAGATCCATTAGACGAAATTTGTAAAGAACATGATATTTACTACGGAGATAATAGAGATACAGCTTCTAGAAATATTGTAAACAAAGAATTAGAAAATAAAGCATGGGAAAGAGCTTTTGCTAACGATGCAGACTTGGAAACAGAACGTTTACCAGCTTTAGGAACTCCGTTAACGATGAATGCAAAAGTAAAGTTTTGTTTACAAGTATTTTAGATTTCTTTATATCTTTTGTTTAATTTTTAGAATAAAAAGTAGTAGTATACGGACCGATTCTCACGAGAATTGGAGAAAAGTGTAAATTTCTCACGAGAATTGGTATAATTTCGCCTTATTTCTTACGAAAATTGGTACAAATTTCCTTTATTTTTTTACGAGAATTAGTGTAGAGTGCAAAATTCTCACGAAAACTGGTACAAATTTCCTTCATTCTCACAACAATTGCTCAACAGTGCAAATGTCTCACGAAAATGGGTGTAAATTTCCTCTGATCTATTTTATTATATATTTTAATACAATTTATGTTGATTTATACAATTTATGCTCATTACTTACCGTTTTTCCCCAAAACCTTTAAGAAACTTGTTTCTTTCTTTCTTATTCCTCCCTCAAGTGGTGAAAAATAGCTGAAGGAACTTCAGAACATGTCCACAGAGGTCTTTGTTGTTAATCTTAAACACAGTTGGTCTTGGTATTCAAGAAACTAATTCTAAAGAAAGAAGACACATATAATGAAAAAATGGGATGTCGTAAGGTGAGGTAACTAAAGGGGGAAGAGCACAGGAGGAGGAAAAATGGAGTAGACTTATTGGAAAATGTAACCAAAACAAGGAGAGAAAGAAACAATAGAAACCCTTTGTAATCGTAACAGATGGTCCTTGTGTAACACTGTCACGTAATTTCATCATTCTATCATTAAAAGAAAGAAGAAACTGTCACTTAAAAGTGACATATAGATGTCTAAGAATAGTCTAACCATGGGAGGTGAGAAAGACATGTCATATAACTTTTAGAAACATGGGAAATGTGAATAAAGAACAATTGTTAAAAGCACAGCTAAATGTTAGCTAACAGTCAAAAGAGGTAGAGAACCCTTTGATGGGGGAGGAAAGAAAGGAGAGAGAGAGAGAGACACCTGCTTGTATGTGTGTGTTCCAGGTTGTTGGAGGGGTGAAGTGTGCTCTCCTTTGGAATAAAAGACCTTGTTTAATTTGGGCTGTGACTTCTACCCTATGGAGACTGAAAATATGTGAAAAAAAAGGAAATAGAACTCATTATTCTGAAGAACAGAGATTTTAAGATACAGCTGGTTAAATGTTACATGTTAGTTTGTAAAAAGTTATTGTATTGCCACATACTGTTGGAGCAGACATAAGATTGCAGGGGAATTGTGTTCTTTTTTTGTGAGCAAAGAAACACTTTTTAATTGGCGTGCGACTTGTTACGCATTTTATTAAGGACCTTGCCACATAGAGGGAGAGAAAGAGTGACCCTTGTTAGCTGAGTTTGAAAGGGGAAAAAGAGTGAATGAATTTTTTACGCAAGACAACTTTCCCTTTTTTTATTTTGCTTTTGGAAGAAGTCTTCAAACAAGATTTCTTTAAGGTATTTCCGCATAAATGATTTTATCCTTTTAAAAACTAGATTATTGAATTATTTATGAATAATAATGGGATGATAATGATTATTAATGAGGTGGTAACGAAAGAATGATTTTTTTGTGTTTTGCGTATATTTTAGAGGTATATTGGGATATATGTAATATAGAGCAGTACATAATGTACATAAATGTATCAGAAATTGGGGAGGAAATGGGCGCAACTTTAAGAAACGTATTTTATGTATTGATATGGAATTTTCAGTAGCTGATATGGGATTTTAGCATAGAATATCATCTTTTGGATACTGTATGGGTCTAATGGTGTACGAAGCTTAGACGAATGACAAATTACATGTATATATGAATATATGATTAGTTTGTAACTGGGTACATGTATGTATGTATATTGGTTCTGATATTGGGACAGGAATATATGTATCATATTGTAGACATATTATATTTCGTTTCATGTAAGTGTTTTAAGCATGTGTTGTTGGTTGCGTGGCTTTAGGGGGTATGACAGTATGGATAGCTTGTACCTGTTGGTTGTATTGTATTAATATTGGATTGTAGCCTTATTTTATCGTAATGTAGAGTTGTATATCTTGTTTTGGTGATATGCTAGGTGAATGCAAACGCCTGAACTGAATGTATTATATTAATATTGGATTATATTGTAGGCTTATATTGTGACTTCTTATGTATATAAGTGTTTTAGATTACCTTGAATGCCATGGTAGGATGTATATATTGTGATTTTTACGTACGTAGATGCTTGTTAGACATGTCCTAGTGGTATTTGAAGCACGAAGGATGTCATTGTGGTATAAGCCATTTACTTATAGATATCTTTTCACTACAGTATTGTAATGACATTTATTGGTACCTTTACTTACTTCTAAGATGCTTGTTCACCTTGTAGAAGACATTATAACGTCGACATGATTTCCAACGTGGGATGATTTATTGTAGGAACATAAAATATGATAAATATGTATAAATAGCCTTTTATGAAGCATACGTATTCTTCCTTTATCTTATATAGAATACAGATACTTCGTAATATATCAATATTTGTTTGGATATAGTCATTGGAATAAAACATAATATCGTAAATTGTAACGCTTTATTGTATTTATATAGTCTACAATATTCTATTTCCAATATTGGCATATTTATATACATATATAGATATATTTAAATAAGATATTTACTATACTTAGAATATTCTTCATAACTTATTCCCATATTTACATTATATATACGTAGAAGTATCAACAGATAGGTCTTGTGAAAACTTATGGACATATTTGAGGATATTATGACCATGTTACTCCATCATGGCACCTTTAGACAGTCTACTATTTACATATTTACTTCTATATATACAGAATACCAATCATTTAACACACTTAATACTTTGATAACCATATGGCAATGTTCTATAGTCAGTAATACTGTTATGATTTAAGCGTCGTCTTTTATTTTGAACTTTTTGATGTGTTTTAGTTTCAGACTTGGATACGATGACAAACCCTGGCTTACGAACAATTCTTCCTGGATTGTGTAACTGTTTTTTTTTCAGCTTTATCCCGAACTAGTTGATAAAAATGATCAAAGTTAATTTCTTGTCGTGTACGATGATTAAAAGTTATTCCTCTAATTTTAAATACATAATCTACTTTACCTGTTTGAACTTCTTTCATTCTATAGGCATAATTTTTTTGGCCCTAAGCCTATAAATGCATCAATTTCCCACCCATCAGGAACTTCATTAGTTAACTGACCCAAATAGGAACCCAAAGGAAGTGGAGGCTTTTCATTACGTCGTTGTACAAACATAATACTGTCTATGTCACAATACAATACACGATCAGGATCTATAGCTGTTAGTAACTCGTAAAGTTTTACACGCGCCCATGATGTAATGAAGGCTGCAAGGGCAACATTGGAAAATTTCAATGGTTTGTTTTTGTTCTCAATGTTTTTATATGATACAATGAGATGTTGCTCTCCAATAGGCAATACAGTTTGTACCTCATATTGTGGTCCCCATAGATAACTTAAAAATTTTTCTGGAGTATCTACAATTACAGATTGAGATAAATCTGTTCGCTGTCCCCATTTTCCGTATAAGGAATTGAGAAATATTTTGGAAATATATCTTAGACCAGGATTTGATTCAATGTTATTTTCCGTTAACTGAATGCATTCATGAACATAATAGTCTGCAATATATTTCTCTTGATCTTGTTTAGTTTTGCACCAGTTAGGAAATCCTGAAGACTCCTGTTTCATTTTTAAGAAGGAATTTACATAATCTTTAAACAGATTATCTTTTGATCCAGATAATTTTTAAATTCCCAAATCTCGATAATTTGTAGAATTTTGTATCCGAGATCTAAAGCTACATGAAGTTCAGGAGTACAGTATGTACCAGTAAGGACACGCTCGGCATCATTATGCATGCAATTGTTGTCACTTTGTTCCATACACGTACGACATAACCCAAACAAAAGGCGTTCATTACACGTATATGGTAAAATTGGAAAATATAAGTCTTTGGGAGGTAAGATACTACATTTAACTAATCCATGAATACTTTGCACTTGTGGAAAGTCAGGCCCCTTGTATATTATAGGTTTACCTATAGGCAATGGCTTACGTGCCATCACCCAGGGGTAAAGACTGGTAATATCATAATATGACACCAACTCTTCGCTGGTACATTTGTACAATCCGCGGCAAAAAACCTGCAACATGAGCATATAAGTTTATTATGAAATGACGAAGTCTTTTGCTCCAAAATAAGTGTGCACGGGAGGAGAGCGAGCTTTATCCTACCCTGATTCGTTCCACTTAGACGTTATGTTCATTACCTGCGCTGTTAGGCGTAGTTTCACAATAAACTTACACCCTCATGTTGCAGGTTTTTTGCCGCGAATTGTACAATACATTAAACATTCTGTACGTCCACCATGAAAACTATCTTTAGGTACCAAATGATCAACAAGATCATGACACTGTGTTTGAATAAACTGTTGTAATTTTTTGTCATTTTTTACCATGTGGTCCCATTCACATTCACACATTTCAATGACATTAAGATTTAATTTTTTAAGAAATGCTATTTTTGTGGTGGTGTTTTCATACCGATCTTGTAGCGATGTACCTTGCTTAGAGGTAGAATCTAGGGACACGTGTCGTAGTGTAGGATAACAGTTTAAACACCCGTGATAGTAACATCCATGAAATTCGTAAACTGTATTTGTTTTACTTTGATATCCATCGACCTTATACCTGGCAAATCGTTTTTCCAAGCCATTTCCAGAATGGAGAATTTTATTACCAGTACTACGTTCTAAGTATCGCAGCCAGTACATTGCCTTTAGACTTTGACGATCACGATGGTCAAACCCATAGGGTGGAATAATTGGAATAATTTCTTTGGGTAAATATAAGGTACGATGTGTTAGTATTGCCAAACTAGCAATAGTTGACGCGACGATAAAACATTGGATACCATTTGTTTTGTCTTCAATTAAGTTTGAAAATTTAATGACAGCCTCTGCTAAAATTTTAACATCATTCCGACAATATTCAATCATTTCCTTTTGGAGATTATATTCCTCATTACTTGCAGCACGTTGTTCGTGCCATATGATAAGTTGCTCTCGATCTTCAGTACTCCTTGAATCAGGATCAAAATATTTTAGATCAGGAATTTTGCCTATATAATTTTGGTTTTCTAATGTATTAAACAAGTACGGGAAATCTCCCTTCATTAAATTTGCAGAAAGACCTAACGTCTTAGGTAATTTAGATAATTTAACTCCCATATACAAATATGTGTCACGGAAGTAAATCTTTTGTCCTAAACGCATTTCAATAATTTTTTGCCCCGACATTATTACTTCAGGTGTAAAATGATGGTTTATTATTAAAGTTTTAGCACAGAATTGCATATCATAATTACTGCCATTATGTGAAAGTATAATGATTTTTTTAAACATTGGTCGAGTTATTAATACATGATTAACAAATTCATCAATGTTGTGAAAATCAAACGAACGGAATCCATTTTTATCGCCGCATACAAAGCATGTATCATCAAGCTTCATATCCTTACACTTATAACAAGCATGAATACAATTTACGAAATTTACGTGATGTTCTTGTTCTCCCTGTTCATTTTTAGGAAGCAACATTGTTTCTACATCAAAGATAATGTACAAAAAGGTATCTACATGTTGCATTATAGCCGTTGGAACAAAACAAATATGGTCATCGCTTACATATGTATAACATGTTTTACAATAACGTTCACCACATTCATGTTCAGCCTTACGTGAACGCATGTCAATCATAGTACCACAATGGACACAAATTTTCTTTGTTTCGCATAAACTTTTTCCGCAAACATTTATCGTTTTATGATTAGCAAAACATTCTTCTGAAGAAAACAGTCTATGACAATCAATGCATTCGACTTTAATATTATTATCATTATTACAAACATTGTGATACTTTTCACACATTGTGCATTTGAAGTTACACTTATTATTTTGTGTACGATGATAACCTTTCAAACAATACTGACAATATTTCCGTTTGTTTAATAGTGTTGTAATGTTGGTAATTAATTCGTAGTGTCCTTCACTGTACAAAATCAAAATTTTCTTTGATGCATGTATTCCAGGATAAATTACATTATAGTTTCGAGTCAATCCATTCTTTTCGTAAACAACAATTTGATAATGAGGCGCTAGCTTATTTTGAAACTTTTTTACATCATCAATAGTACACCCATTACGGATTTCAATGTCAACTTTAGCACTGACACACAATTGCTTTGCTTGTTTTATTAATCGTTCAGAATGATTTTTCAATTCATATACGTAGTTATAACGATGATCAGCCCTACCCATTCTAAGAATAATACTCTTGGGAAGACAATACACATCCTTTTCTACAGGAATAGTACATTGTTCCAGGTGTGTTACAAGATCAACAAATTTTGATGAACCCCTAGTTCGTCCTCTACCTTTACGTAAATCAACAATATGAATTTTGAAATTTACTTTATCACCTAATAAATAATTTTCATTACTATTTAAAACATTTTCAATATTACGAAATAAAATGTCGGAGTTTAAATTCGACTTTCGACGCCACGAAATGTATATTGGTTTATTAATCGTAGAAGCAGAACTTTCTATTGTTATACCAACATACATATCATCATCGGCATCATTTAAAACGTGATCCTTTACAAATTCAAATAACAACTGAATATATTTTTCAGGATCATCAATTCCACTAGTTTGCATACGTTCAATTGTAACCTGCTTTCCCGTAAGTCCAAAATAAGTATATTGTTTGATTCTACTATTAACAATACGAAAATATTCATTTGTTTTACCACTTCCATATATGTTAGGTTGTGATACAGTATTAGTATTGGGACTTGGAAAGTTTATAAAATTTTCCATGAACACGCTAAAGTCATCGGTAGTTAAACTATCAGCTTTTCCTTCAGACACAAGTTCCATAAACTTTTCACGAGCTAAATTCTTTATATTATCTTGACGAAAGAAGCCTACATGATATAAATCAATAATATCTTTTGCAGACTTACATTTTTTCAAAACAACATGAGGATCACAACCAAAATGCATAAACAACGCCTGCAATAGCTTAGAATAAGCTTCATTGCTTACCCTTGCACCCGTAGCATCACATTGTGTTAACACTTCCCATGTAAATAAAGCTTCGTTTGGATTTTCATATCCACGTGCTTCTTGTGCGGACAACATGGTACAGATTACACTGTGTCCTTCCATTGTATTATTGACGCACAAAATTATGTAATTGCAATTTGAATTATTGTTTCTTATATAGTAAATATGTTACACAAGGATGTATTATAAATAAATTAATAGTGTTATTTACTGTACACACAGAACTTTGATAATTGTTTTCGCAGTTTTCAAATGACAAGGATTTGTAAGTAGACTTTTATGATATGATATGATTTACAATGTGTTGAGGAAAGATACACTTTTAAGAATTTTTACACTTACCAGTAAATATAAATTACAATGTTCCGTATCTTTTTAAGTTTACCGACACTACACTTGAAACCTTGTCCGGAATTGCACTAACACTTACCGTTAACCACAATCATAAAACTTCCCGTAACTTTTTGCAGTTTAGTATCGATGCACTACCACCTGCCACTCACAAACTATATTTTTAGTTCACCGAAGATATACTTTTAAGTTTATCGGTTTGTACTTTCCGATAATTGTAATTTACAAATTGCCGTAATGAAAATTGCTTTAGACTAATTGCACCAGTCAGTCTAAACTAAAAAATGTGTTTACTTTTCATTGATTGTTTATTATCAACACTGATCATTGGAAATTTCAAGAACTCCACACGAAGATTTCCGAAGATTTCCGAAGATTGACGAAGTTTTCCGAAGTTTTACGAAAATTGCCGAACTTAACCGAAGATGAACATAAGAGTTTATTCACAATTTCTGTACATGTTGGTAATTGTAGCACACGAATGGTTCCGAAAATTGCCGAACTTAACCGAAGATGGACGTAAGAATGTATCAACAATTCGTGTACACGTTTGGTAAATGTAACTTCCAAAAGACTTGTAACTTTAAAGATCACCAAAGATATACTTCAAAGTTTATTATTAGATGTAACTTTGTAACAAAATTGGTATTTTAAAATAAATGATTTAACAACACAGAGTATAACTATAATTGACTTTACTTTAACACTAGTAATTGTATAGTGCGCGGCGCGGCTTGCTGCGCTGGATTTATACTTTCAAAATTTAATCTCGTATCCAAACGCACTTAGTTTTGTAATCTCGTACCCAAAAGCAAATAGTTTGTAGTCTCGTACGCAGGTGCTTTAACATATTTTAAATTAGTAACAGTAATATTACACAATGTGATGTAATTTGTAAATGCACTATTAAAGTTTGTAATACTTCAAACTCGTAAGACCAGCTACGCTGTGAACTTGTAAATAATTCGCTTCACAGAAAGCTCAAAGGAATTACATTTCAAAATATTAAAAATTGTTGTGAACTTGTGTTACTGGATTAAAAATTCCTTTGTTAGTAACGCTAGGAATTTGTTTTGTTTGCCTTGCTACAGGTGTTTAAACTGGTTTAAACTAGTTTATTGTTTTCTTATTGTAAAAGACCCATTTGCTCTGCAAACTCCTTATTTATTTAACCTCTCGTAATAAATTACTTGAACACTTCGTGTGAGCATACCAAAGATGATCCGAAAATAATAAAAGTTGTGTCAACCTACAAATAATTCCATTAGAAAACTCAAAGTAACATAGTTGCAATTATTTTATTCGTTCGCTTCATTACAAGCTCAACTATTTTTTTCTTATCAAAACATAAACTTGAACATAAGAAAGTTATTTTTAACACATCACAAGACGATTAAACTTAAAATTTATTACATGGAACTTTTTGATTGTTAAATGGAGAAGTAAAATTAAAGTCAGTGTTGCAATTCAATACACAAACTAAAAGTAAAAGAACAAGTTAAGAAATAAAAGTGCCGAAACATAACTTAAAACACAATGTTGCAATCTAAATTGCAAAAGAAAATTAAAAGTACAACTTACAAACAAAATGTACAAACCGAAAATAAAAAGTGCAGAAACAAAATTTAAAAAACAATGTTGCAATCGAAATCCAAAGCTAAAAAATACAAAACCAAAACTTAAAACAGTGTTGCAATCAAAAATACAGGAACAAAAAAATTTAAAACACAATGTTGGAATCGAAATGCAAAGCTAAAAAATACAGAACCAAAACTTAAAACAGTGTTGCAATCAAAAATACAGGAACAAAAAAATTTAAAACACAATGTTGCAATCCAAATTGCAAAAGAAAAAATTAAAAGTACAAGTTTAAAAATTACCAAACAAACAATTTACCTTTACCAAACGTGTACACGAATTGTTGATACATTCTTATGTCCATCTTCGGCTAACTTCGGCAATTTTCGGAACCATTCGTGTGCTACAATTACCAACATGTACAGAAATTGTGAATAAACTCTTATGTTCATTTTCGGTTAAGTTCGGCAATTTTCGTAAAACTTCGGAAAACTTCGGCAATTTTCGGAAATCTTCGGAAATCTTCGTGTGGAGTTCTTGAAATTTCCAATGATCAGTGTTGATAATAAACAATCAATGAAAAGTAAACACATTTTTTAGTTTAGACTGACTGGTGCAATTAGTCTAAAGCAATTTTCATTACGGCAATTTGTAAATTACAATTATCGGAAAGTACAAACCGATAAACTTAAAAGTATATCTTAGGTGAACTAAAAATATAGTTTGTGAGTGGCAAGTGGTAGTGCATCGATACTAAACTGCAAAAAGTTACGGGAAGTTTTATGATTGTAGTTAACGGTAAGTGTTAGTGCAATTCCCGACAAGGTTTCAAGTGTAGTGTCGGTAAACTTAAAAAGATACGGAACATTGTAATTTATATTTACTGGTAAGTGTAAAAATTCTTAAAAGTGTATCTTTCCTCAACACATTGTAAATCATATCATATCATAAAAGTCTACTTACAAATCCTTGTCATTTGAAAACTGCGAAAACAATTATCAAAGTTCTGTGTGTACAGTAAATAACACTATTAATTTATTTATAATACATCCTTGTGTAACATATTTACTATATAAGAAACAATAATTCAAATTGCAATTACATAATTTTGTGCGTCAATAATACAATGAAAGGACACAGTGTAATCTGTACCATGTTGTCCGCACAAGAAGCACGTGGATATGAAAATCCAAAATAAGTTTTATTTACATGGGAAGTGTTAACACAATGTGATGCTACGGGTGCAAGGGTAAGCAATGAAGCTTATTCTAAGCTATTGCAGGCGTTGTTTATGCATTTTGGTTGTGATCCTCATGTTGTTTTGAGAAAATGTAAGTCTGCAAAAGATATTATTGATTTATATCATGTAGGCTTCTTTCGTCAAGATAATATAAAGAATTTAGCTCGTGAAAAGTTTATGGAACTTGTGTCTGAAGGAAAAGCTGATAGTTTAACTACCGATGACTTTAGCGTGTTCATGGAAAATTTTATAAACTTTCCAAGTCCCAATACTAATACTGTATCACAACCTAACATATATGGAAGTGGTAAAACAAATGAATATTTTCGTATTGTTAATAGTAGAATCAAACAATATACTTATTTTGGACTTACGGGAAAGCAGGTTACAATTGAACGTATGCAAACTAGTGGAATTGATGATCCTGAAAAATATATTCAGTTATTTGAATTTGTAAAGGATCACGTTTTAAATGATGCCGATGATGATATGTATGTTGGTATAACAATAGAAAGTTCTGCTTCTACGATTAATAAACCAATATACATTTCGTGGCGTCGAAAGTCGAATTTAAACTCCGACATTTTATTTCGTAATATTGAAAATGTTTTAAATAGTAATGAAAATTATTTATTAGGTGATAAAGTAAATTTCAAAATTCATATTGTTGATTTACGTAAAGGTAGAGGACGAACTAGGGGTTCATCAAAATTTGTTGATCTTGTAACACACCTGGAACAATGTACTATTCCTGTAGAAAAGGATGTGTATTGTCTTCCCAAGAGTATTATTCTTAGAATGGGTAGGGCTGATCATCGTTATAACTACGTATATGAATTGAAAAATCATTCTGAACGATTAATAAAACAAGCAAAGCAATTGTGTGTCAGTGCTAAAGTTGACATTGAAATCCGTAATGGGTGTACTATTGATGATGTAAAAAAGTTTCAAAATAAGCTAGCGCCTCATTATCAAATTGTTGTTTACGAAAAGAATGGATTGACTCGAAACTATAATGTAATTTATCCTGGAATACATTCATCAAAGAAAATTTTGATTTTGTACAGTGAAGGACACTACGAATTAATTACCAACATTACAACACTATTAAACAAACGGAAATATTGTCAATATTGTTTGAAAGGTTATCATCATACACAAAATCATAAGTGTAACTTCAAATGCACAATGTGTGAAAAGTATCACAATGTTTGTAATAATGATAATAATATTAAAGTCGAATGCATTGATTGTCATAGACTGTTTTCTTCAGAAGAATGTTTTGCTAATCATAAAACGATAAATGTTTGCGGAAAAAGTTTATGCGAAACAAAGAAAATTTGTGTCCATTGTGGTACTATGATTGACATGCGTTCACGTAAGGCTGAACATGAATGTGGTGAACGTTATTGTAAAACATGTTATACATATGTAAGCGATGACCATATTTGTTTTGTTCCAACGGCTATAATGCAACATGTAGATACCTTTTTGTACATTATCTTTGATGTAGAAACAATGTTGCTTCCTAAAAATGAACAGGGAGAACAAGAACATCACGTAAATTTCGTAAATTGTATTCATGCTTGTTATAAGTGTAAGGATATGAAGCTTGATGATACATGCTTTGTATGCGGCGATAAAAATGGATTCCGTTCGTTTGATTTTCACAACATTGATGAATTTGTTAATCATGTATTAATAACTCGACCAATGTTTAAAAAAATCATTATACTTTCACATAATGGCAGTAATTATGATATGCAATTCTGTGCTAAAACTTTAATAATAAACCATCATTTTACACCTGAAGTAATAATGTCGGGGCAAAAAATTATTGAAATGCGTTTAGGACAAAAGATTTACTTCCGTGACACATATTTGTATATGGGAGTTAAATTATCTAAATTACCTAAGACGTTAGGTCTTTCTGCAAATTTAAAGAAGGGAGATTTCCCGTACTTGTTTAATACATTAGAAAACCAAAATTATATAGGCAAAATTCCTGATCTAAAATATTTTGATCCTGATTCAAGGAGTACTGAAGATCGAGAGCAACTTATCATATGGCACGAACAACGTGCTGCAAGTAATGAGGAATATAATCTCCAAAAGGAAATGATTGAATATTGTCGGAATGATGTTAAAATTTTAGCAGAGGCTGTCATTAAATTTTCAAACTTAATTGAAGACAAAACAAATGGTATCCAATGTTTTATCGTCGCGTCAACTATTGCTAGTTTGGCAATACTAACACATCGTACCTTATATTTACCCAAAGAAATTATTCCAATTATTCCACCCTATGGGTTTGACCATCGTGATCGTCAAAGTCTAAAGGCAATGTACTGGCTGCGATACTTAGAACGTAGTACTGGTAATAAAATTCTCCATTCTGGAAATGGCTTGGAAAAACGATTTGGCAGGTATAAGGTCGATGGATTTCAAAGTAAAACAAATACAGTTTACGAATTTCATGGATGTTACTATCACGGGTGTTTAAACTGTTATCCTACACTACGACACGTGTCCCTAGATTCTACCTCTAAGCAAGGTACATCGCTACAAGATCGGTATGAAAACACCACCACAAAAATAGCATTTCTTAAAAAATTAAATCTTAATGTCATTGAAATGTGGGAATGTGAATGGGACCACATGGTAAAAAATGACAAAAAATTACAACAGTTTATTCAAACACAGTGTCATGATCTTGTTGATCATTTGGTACCTAAAGATAGTTTTCATGGTGGACGTACAGAATGTTTTAATGCCTTGTACAAATGTACAGCGGGAGACACTTCTAAATGGTGCACCTTAGCCGTAAATCTCCATATGGCTGTATCATTTAGAAGTGTCCTCCGCTGTACCAGCGAAGAGTTTGTGTCATATTATGATGTTACCAGTCTTTACCCCTGGGTGATGGCACGTAAGCCATTGCCTATAGGTAAACCTATAATATACAAGGGGCCTGACTTTCCACAAGTGCAAAGTATTCATGGATTAGTTAAATGTAGTATCTTACCTCCCAAAGACTTATATTTTCCAATTTTACCATACACATGTAATGAACGCCTTTTGTTTGGGTTATGTCGTACGTGTATGGAACAAAGTGACAACAATTGCATGCATAATGATGCCGAGCGTGTCCTTACTGGTACATACTGTACTCCTGAACTTCATGTAGCTTTAGATCTCGGATACAAAATTCTACAAATTATCGAGATTTGGGAATTCAAATTATCTGGATCAAAAGATAATCTGTTTAAAGATTATGTAAATTCCTTCTTAAAAATGAAACAGGAGTCTTCAGGATTTCCTAACTGGTGCAAAACTAAACAAGATCAAGAGAAATATATTGCAGACTATTATGTTCATGAATGCATTCAGTTAACGGAAAATAACATTGAATCAAATCCTGGTCTAAGATATATTTCCAAAATATTTCTCAATTCCTTATACGGAAAATGGGGACAGCGAACAGATTTATCTCAATCTGTAATTGTAGATACTCCAGAAAAATTTTTAAGTTATCTATGGGGACCACAATATGAGGTACAAACTGTATTGCCTATTGGAGAGCAACATCTCATTGTATCATATAAAAACATTGAGAACAAAAACAAACCATTGAAATTTTCGAATGTTGTCCTTGCAGCCTTCATTACATCATGGGCGCGTGTAAAACTTTACGAGTTACTAACAGCTATAGATCCTGATCGTGTATTGTATTGTGACACAGACAGTATTATGTGTGTACAACGACGTAATGAAAAGCCTCCACTTCCTTTGGGTTCCTATTTGGGTCAGTTAACTAATGAAGTTCCTGATGGGTGGGAAATTGATGCATTTATAGGCTTAGGGCCAAAAAATTATGCCTATAGAATGAAAGAAGTTCAAACAGGTAAAGTAGATTATGTATTTAAAATTAGAGGAATAACTTTTAATCATCGTACACGACAAGAAATTAACTTTGATCATTTTTATCAACTAGTTCGGGATAAAGCTGAGAAAAAACAGTTACACAATCCAGGAAAATTGTTCGTAAGCCAGGGTTTGTCATTGTATCCAAGTCTGAAACTAAAACACATCAAAAAGTTCAAAATAAAAGACGACGCTTAAATCATAACAGTATTACTGACTATAGAACATTGCCATATGGTTATCAAATTATTAAGTGTGTTAAACGATTGGTATTCTGTATATATAGAGGTAAATATGTAAATAGTAGACTGTCTAAAGATGCCATGATGGAGTAACATGGTCATAATATCCTCAAATATGTCCATAAGTTTTCACAAGACCTATGTGTTGATACTTCTACGTATATATAATGTAAATATGGGAATAAGTTATAAAGAATATTCTAAGTATAGTAAATATCTTATTTAAATATATCTTTATATGTATATAAATATGCCAATATTGGAAATAGAATATTGTAGACTATATAAATACAATAAAGCGTTACAATTTACGATATTATGTTTTATTCCAATGACTATATCCAAACAAATATTGATATATTACGAAGTATCTGTATTCTATATAAGATAAAGGAAGAATACGTATGCTTCATATAAGGCTATTTATACATATTTATCATATTTTGTTCCTACAATAAATCATCCCACGTTGGAAATCATGTCGACGTTATAATGTCTTCTACAAGGTGAACAAGCATCTTAGAAGTAAGTAAAGGTACCAATAAATGTCATTACAATACTGTAGTGAAAAGATATCTATAAGTAAATGGCTTATACTACAATGATATCCTTTGTGCTTCAAATACCACTAGGACATGTCTAACAAGCATCTACGTACGTAAAAATCACAATATATACATCCTACCATGGTATTCAAGGTAATCTAAAACAGTTATATACATAAGGAGTCACAATATAAGCCTACAATATAATCCAATATTAATATAATACATTCAGTTCAGGCGTTTGCATTCACCTAGCATATCACCAAAACAAGATATACAACTCTACATTACGATAAAATAAGGCTACAATCCAATATTAATACAATACAACCAACAGGTACAAGCTATCCATACTGTCATACCCCCTAAAGCCACGCAACCAACAACACATGCTTAAAACACTTACATGAAACGAAATATAATATGTCTACAATATGATACATATATTCCTGTCCCAATATCAGAACCAATATACATACATACATGTACCCAGTTACAAACTAATCATATATTCATATATACATGTAATTTGTCATTCGTCTAAGCTTCGTACACCATTAGACCCATACAGTATCCAAAAGATGATATTCTATGCTAAAATCCCATATCAGCTACTGAAAATACCATATCAATACATAAAATACGTTTCTTAAAGTTGCGCCCATTTCCTCCCCAATTTCTGATACATTTATGTACATTATGTACTGCTCTATATTACATATATCCCAATATACCTCTAAAATATACGCAAAACACAAAAAAATCATTCTTTCGTTACCACCTCATTAATAGTCATTATCATCTCATTAATATTCATAAATAATTCAATAATCTAGTTTTTAAAAGGATAAAATCATTTATGCGGAAATACCTTAAAGAAATCTTGTTTGAAGACTTCTTCCAAAAGCAAAATAAAAAAAGGGAAAGTTGTCTTGCGTAAAAAATTCATTCACTCTTTTTCCCCTTTCAAACTCAGCTAACAAGGGTCACTCTTTCTCTCCCTCTATGTGGCAAGGTCCTTAATAAAATGCGTAACAAGTCGCACGCCAATTAAAAAGTGTTTCTTTGCTCACAAAAAAAGAACACAATTCCCCTGCAATCTTATGTCTGCTCCAACAGTATGTGGCAATACAATAACTTTTTACAAACTAACATGTAACATTTAACCAGCTGTATCTTAAAATCTCTGTTCTTCAGAATAATGAGTTCTATTTCTTTTTTTTTCACATATTTTCAGTCTCCATAGGGTAGAAGTCACAGCCGAAATTAAACAAGGTCTTTTATTCCAAAGGAGAGCACACTTCACCCCTCCAACAACCTGGAACACACACATACAAGCAGGTGTCTCTCTCTCTCTCTCCTTTCTTTCCTCCCCCATCAAAGGGTTCTCTACCTCTTTTGACTGTTAGCTAACATTTAGCTGTGCTTTTAACAATTGTTCTTTATTCACATTTCCCATGTTTCTAAAAGTTATATGACATGTCTTTCTCACCTCCCATGGTTAGACTATTCTTAGACATCTATATGTCACTTTTAAGTGACAGTTTCTTCTTTCTTTTAATGATAGAATGATGAAATTACGTGACAGTGTTACACAAGGACCATCTGTTACGATTACAAAGGGTTTCTATTGTTTCTTTCTCTCCTTGTTTTGGTTACATTTTCCAATAAGTCTACTCCATTTTTCCTCCTCCTGTGCTCTTCCCCCTTTAGTTACCTCACCTTACGACATCCCATTTTTTCATTATATGTGTCTTCTTTCTTTAGAATTAGTTTCTTGAATACCAAGACCAACTGTGTTTAAGATTAACAACAAAGACCTCTGTGGACATGTTCTGAAGTTCCTTCAGCTATTTTTCACCACTTGAGGGAGGAATAAGAAAGAAAGAAACAAGTTTCTTAAAGGTTTGGGGAAAAACGGTAAGTAATGAGCATAAATTGTGTAAATCAACATAAATTGTATTAAAATATATAATAAAATAGATCAGAGTAAATTTACACCCATTTTCGTGAGAAATTTGCACTGTTGAGCAATTGTTGTGAGAATGAAGGAAATTTGTACCAGTTTTCGTGAGAATTTTGCACTCTACACTAATTCTCGTAAAAAATAAAGGAAATTTGTACCAATTTTCGTAAGAAATAAGGCGAAATTATACCAATTCTCGTGAGAAATTTACACTTTTCTCCAATTCTCGTGAGAATCGGTCCGTATACTACTAAAAGTTTTTAATTTTATAATAATAATAAGTATGAAATTGAAGGTTTTACATTTATAAATCCTAGTCGAGAACTTAAACAGTTAAATATTGATCATATTTTCACCAAGAAACAAATCAAGCAAAAAGAAGCAAAACTAAGGAAAGGTCAATGTATGTCTTTATCTCTCTCTCTACATTCCAAGTTAAAAAATAAACAAAGAAATGAAGACAAATAATAAAGTTTATAATGGTGGTTTTATATTTAATATTTCAACTATTCTAGCTGTAATAGCAGCTATAGGTTCTGCTGCTAGTGGAGCTGCTGCTATAGCCAAAGCGGCAGATGATGCAAGAAAGAATAAATGAATTAGAAGAACAAAAGAGACATAACTTAGTAACGGAAGAAAAGCAAGGCGTTGAGGTAGCCAAAAAACGAAAAGCCAAAACGAATCCTTAAATTAACTTTGCTTTTATACAACTCGTGAAACAAATAAAGATAAAAAAACTTTATAGCTGTATGAATAAGTGATAAATTACCTAAACAACCAAGGAATAATGAGTGCAGTATTTCCAATTTTGATACATCTGAAAGAAACACATTAGATTTGTTATTGAAAGAAGGGAAACAGAAAATATGTTTGATTTATTCGAAGGTAATATACCAACAACTCTATAGGAATCCTAAGGTACTCACGCAACAATTTTTATGGAGGCAGTTAGGTAACGTGCAGATAATTTCAAGTACTCACCAACTACGTTTATAAAAATTATTACGGAAGTACAGGAGGATTCTAAAACATGGATATTTTGATAGGACACATACTAGTTCCTAAGTAAAGTCTTGACCCGACTGCGGTAGGTTCCATAGTTTTGGAGCTATGGGCTTTTAAAGTTCATTTTTTCATGTTTTCAGCAGCCTATAACTCCGAAAGAAAGCATTTGTGCACCCAGGTTGGTCTATACTTTTTGTCTTACATCGATGTCAAGAATCACCTCAAACGTTGTCGGTGTTGTTTTATAACACCCTGTATATTTAAAGGAAGTGGATATGATGATAATACATTTTTCATTTGGAAAACGAAGAATCATTTGAGAGCGATCAACCACATCCGGGTAAAGTCAAAATTACAAATATGGAATTGAAAATGCCTGTTGCTATTTTGTGAATTAAACTATACAATTAGTAACAAGGGACATATGCGAATCATGACAGCTAGATTTTTATGAAAATTTTTACCCTGACTAATTGTGTATCGTTAATCATTGCTGAAATGCCTTGTTTACCGGCTACGTATAATACATATATCACGCAGTGATCGGGTGAGGCTGTGCCGAGTTATACCCTAAATCTCCGGGAAAGGGCAGAAAATGAAAAATATGTGTAGGTAACCTGATACCTATGAGAGAGAGACACGTGACCAACAACACAGCAGTAGTGTCGCACAAGCAGTGTTGTCACCCCAACACAAACATATAGTTTTAAAATAGAATGTATACCATTTTATGGCATTAAAACAATTGACATAAAACGTGAAAGAAATTAAGCAAACTGTGGGTTATCAGTGTTGATAAATAAGAGAGATAAGAGGCTCCAAAGTTGTGAAATTATGGAGTCCGTACGAAAAAAATGAACAAATGTACAACAAAAACAAAGTTGTGGAAGGAACAAGGGCACAGTAATAAGTAAACCACAGTATGCACGGCATTTAGTGACTAAGGAAGCTTCTCAATTGCTTCCGAATGCGATTGCGAATGCGAACTGCGAATTTATGTGTCTCTAGTAGATCCGAAGTTTTGCGAATGCGAATTAAGTTGCAATGTCTTTTTCAAAGCTTCAATGTGAAATATTTTTGCTTGAAACTTCGTACCTTAATCCTTGAGAGCTCGAAGAAGACGAATGTGGATAAATTACATATTTTTATCAAGAAATGAGGAGGGAGAATTTAACTTATTACCTCAGCTACAAAAAAAGTTGCGGTTCGTGTATTAATTAAATTTTGATATTTTAAAAACAAAACAATAATATGCATATCTTCCACTCCAACTTCCTTGCTTGCATCTGCCCATAATTTGTTCACTACGAGTCGTTTGTTTTAATCCTGATGAGCTTCGTTTCACAATGGAACTTTATCAAAAGCACAATTTATTAAAGCACCAACATCTATTTCCATCTTTATTTTTATTGTATTTTTTATCTCCGCACCTCGCAACGTCGTCTGCTTACAAGAAAAACAAACTTTCTTCTCTCACGTAGCGCTCAATTCTTCTGCAGGCGACTCTCCATTCGCACGAATTTGGACGAACAATCCCAGATAGTTGGGATCGTTCGCAATCGTATCTTTTCGTCGGTTTTCGCAGTTCGCAGGTCGGAAATAGTCGAGGCGGGAGTGTTCGGTTATCTGTGTCTGAGTTCACATCATCCTTTTCTAGTGATAGTGATACAGCGAGTGCTGACCGTGTGACCTCATCTGTTCATTATTATAGATGTACTTTGTATTTGTGCCTTATGCTCAACTTTAAGTATTTTATATAGTGTTCTTATCTTTTCTCTCTACTTTTGTTTTCCGCCTATATGGCGGCGACTTCCGAATGCACTGTGCTTACATAGGCCACTTTGACCCCGACTAAACCTACTTCTTCTACAGCCATGGTGATCGATTCTGCTGATAATCATTCAGCTCCTGAACCTCCTGTTATTACAACTGTCTATACAGTTGATAATTTAGGACCTAATATTGTTCATGTCAAGGACTCTGGTAGTATCGGTCGTCAGCATCCGCTGAAATTGGGTCGTTTATTACATACGCATGGTGTTGAAGACTTAATGGATTTAAAACAAGTTGGTCGTGGTTTACTTAAAGTTTATTTTCGTACCGGTTCCGCTGCGAAAAAATTCCTTACTCATCCATTAACAGGAAAATAACTGGGAAGCATACGTGCCTAATTAATCAAGTTTCCCGCAATGGTGTCATTCTTAATGTGGATTCGTCCCTCAGTGGCGCATATCTTTTGTCGCATATAAAGAGCTCAGCTAAAATAACGCACTAAAACGTATCTTTCATTTCAACTCTTCACATGTACCGAGTTCTCAACCTCCCTCCGCAGCGGGCGATGGGCTCCATCACCCGCGCTCCCTCCCCGGCCCCTGTCTACAGTCCCTTCTTCCTCTCACAAAACACCGACTGGCACTGTTGTTTTAACCTTCAATACCAATATTCTGTCAGAATATTGTACCCTTTTTATATGCACCTGTCAGTGGCTACTTAAATACTTCAACTGAAACAATGTTATAAATGCTTCCAATTTAGTAATTATTATCAAAACTGTAAGGGGCGCCAACATTGCGCCACTTGTGGCTTAGAAGGGCATACCCTCTGCCTGTACTGCTAAATCTCATTGTCTCCACTGTTCTGGTGATCACACTGCCACATCCCGTACCTGTCCCGAACGGACCTTCCAAACTCAAATTAATGAGCTCATGACCCTTGGAAACCTATCCTTTCAAGAAACCAAACTCCGCGTGCGTACTACTACACATCTTTTCTTCTTTTGACTCACTTCCCTTCGCATTCCTCCTCTTTTACTCCTCCCTCTCGCCGCCCGTTGTCCTTTGCTCACACTGCCAAACTTCCTCCTCCAGTTTTTACTGTCGGTTCTACTTCTCCTGATACATCCCGAAAAACTTTTTCCCACGTACCTCCTTATCCTTCTAAGGATCGGGTTGAATGTGTTTCACGGCCTTCGTCGCCCACGCACACTTCTCTTACATCAGATTCCTCTTTTCATTCAACCTTTCGCCTATCTTCTTTCTCTTCTTCCACTACTACTAAACTGACTGGAATTCAACCCCATTTTTCCAATGTCTTTAAGACAATTCTTCAAGTTCTAGAAATACGTCCGACACAGTTTACCTCCTAAGATTTTATTTATTAATTTATTTTTAGTTTAACGTCCGTTTCAGCAGCGAGGCTATATGAGACGTGGACCTACGGATTAACGTGGAATCCGAACCACATGGGCTCCCGCCGGGAATCGAACCCGGGTCTCCCACGCCAAAGGCGCGTATGCTAACCGCTTAGCCACGGAGGAGCTCTTTACCTCCTAAGAATTGAATACCTGTTTACAAGTACTGAAATCCGTACCTTCCCTTCCATTATGCAATTCTTAACTGTTTCCCCTTCCCTCCATACTCCAATGGAACTTGCGCAGTTGCACCCACAAGGTTTATGCTCTTCAAAAACTCTGTACCTAATTTCACCCCGATATTATATTCTTACAGGAAACTTGACGTAAAACACCTCCCCGTCTCTTTTCTACATACAGTTGGCTTCACGGCGGTAGTTCCATTGAAATCCGTACATCTCTTACGTATATTCTCCTCCCCTTCCCCTTTCCCAACTCCGAGATACATTGTCAGGCTATTCGTGTTGGGTCTGTTACTTTCATCAACATGTATGTCCTCAACCTCCTCATCTTCGTCTGCTAGCCTCTGACTGGATCTCACTTTTTCAAACTTTACTCTATCCGTGGTTTCTTGGTAGTGAGCTTAATTGCAATTATCCCCTCTGGTTAGTTGCTTTCTCTAATACCGTTGGTACTGAATTCTATGATGCCTATTTTAATCCTCCTTTTATCTTCTAAATGATGGCACCCTCACTCGTATTCCTCGTCCTTCTGAATCTCCTTCTGCTCCGGATATCTCTCTCTCTCTCTGTTCTTCTTCTCTCAGTCGACTCCTCCGTTCGCTGACGCTTCCGGCAGTGATCACTTCCCCCTTTTAGTCTATGCTTCCTCCCCTCACCCTCTCTCAACGTTCTCGTCTTCGGCTTTACCTCGCTCTATTCCCTCTTTTCCTTACCTTTCTACCTCTTTAGACTGGGATCACTATCGCACTGTCCTCCAAGATTTACCATCTGCACCGCTTTCCAACACTTCCCACGACCAAGCGATTCATTTTCACCATGAAATTGCTCTCAGGACCCGTCAATCACGCTTACAAATTTTTGTTTTTCCTTCTCACCGTCCTGCCCCCCCCCCCCCCCCCCCATGGTGAACTTCTGAATGTCAAAAATTGATCAATCAGCGCTTTCATGCCCAGCAAACCTGCTCCGAACACGCTTCACAGCTGAACGTCATATCCGTCTCTCTCTCGTCGTGTAGCCTGATGACGCTTCTGTCTACCCTCTCTTACGGTACTAAACCTTCCAAACTTTCGTCCTTTTACTGCTTCCTTCGTTGTCCTGTTCGTTCCCTTACTTCTGGGATACATATTTCTTCCTGATGGGTTTTCCAATTTCATGCCCAATTAGCTCTGGCTACGACTATGTCACTTCCCATTTGGTTTTCCCCTTTCTTTCAAGATACTATTCCTACTCCATTGGATTCTCCATGTTTTTTCCGTGAATTAACCATAGCATTTTCTAAACCCAAATCTATATCTCCCGGCAAAGATGGCGTCTGGTTTAGCCACCTTCAACACTTGTCTTCTTCTCTTATATCGAATCTTTTACACCTAAATAATACATTCTGGACCACTGAACATATTCCTCCTCTTTGGAAAGAATATGTTGTTCTCCCTATATTAAAACCTAATAAAACCCCTGGGGTAGCTAATCATTATCACGCTATTGCACTTTCTTCCTGTTTTTTAAAAGTCTGGTTTGTGGAACCTCATAATCTTCTGTTTCAATGCCAATTTGGATTTCGCGTGGGGCGGTGTACTTATGATTGTCTTAGTACTTTGGTTTCTGATGTTTGGTTGGCCTTCACTCAACGTAAATCTCTCTACGCAGTGTTTTTGTATCTCGAACGAGCCTATCACACTGTTTCTTTCTACTATCTTTTAGACGAACTCTGGCAACTTGGTCTTCCTCCCAAATTTATACGTGTCATTCACAATTTACTCATTAATCGTACCATCTACATTCGCATTGGTCACCAGTATACTTCCCCCAAATTTACTTCCCAATCCCTTCCCAAGGTTCTGTTTTAGGCCCCCTTTTATCTAATCTATATGTTGCTCGCCAAATCTGTCATCTTGGTAATACTGTCCATGTTTTATGCTTTGCGGACGATATTGTCGTGTGTACCCCCGCCTTTACCTCTTCAGTAGCTTCAACACTTCTTACTACGGCTCTCACATCTTTCGCACTTTGGTGTGATAAATATTTTATCAGTTAACTGGACTAAAACTCGTCTTGTGGAATTTACTAGGAAAGTTTCTTCCTCCCCTCTCCGTTTGGTTATCCGTGGTGTTTCTATGCATCAAGTCTCATATGTTAAATATTTAGGTATGTACTTGGATTCCTCTTTGCGTTGGACGCCTCACTTTTGATTTCTTCAAAGAAAAACTGACCGCTATCTCCATCTTCTCCATACATTCATTACACCCGTTAGGGTGTCGACATTCGTCATCTCCTCACCTTATTCCGTTAAGCTTACCCCCTCCATAATTACCTATGGACTTTTCCTCCTTTTCCCGAAACATGTAAACGTATCAATGCAATCCTATCTGTTCAATACCGCACCCTTTGTCGTACGCTTTTACTTCGTTTCACGATTGCCGCCTCAGCGCTATTCACTGAAAAACGAGTTCCTTCCCTAAAAATTTATGTTCAGTACCTAAGCGATACTTTTGTCTTTCACGCTTCCCAAGTACTTCCACTGTTTTCTACCCAAACCTCAATTGTTGTCATACCTATACTTCCTCCCTTCCCTTTCTCCATTGCAGTTATACCACCCTTTCCTTCCTCTCCTTTCTCGAACTCGGACTCTTTTGCCTTATTTGTATGATTATTTTCTTTCTACATTAGATCTCAATATCGAAGTTCCCCCTTACCCTCCCTCTTCCATCGGTCTCCATTATCCCAGTATCTATGTCTCTCTTTTCCACTCCTGGCATTCCCACTTCCCCTACTCACCCGCTATTTATAAACAGATGGCTCTAAATCCCGTGACTGGGTTGGTTCTGGTTTCTACGATTCCTTTCTCCATCAACATTTCAGCTACAAATTGCCCTCTTCTAATACTATCTTTCAAGCAGAAGCTTACTCTGTAGCTGCTGCCCTTCGTCACTCTCTTCAACACTCTTACATTACAGTATGTCTCGTTACAGATTCCAAATCCCTCCTTTCCGCACCACAATCAAACCCCTGGTCTGCTAAAATTAACCTAATATTTTAGAGATCAAATCACTGATAGCTCAACCTACTTCTAATGGCTTTACTACTATCTTTTTCTTAGTAAAAAGTCACGTGGGTGTCGTTGGTAATGAGTAGAGTCCGGACTTTTATGTAATATCAACCCACTAAATATGTATACACGACTCCAAAAGTGCATTACCACCTGCAATTCTCCTTTTCCTGCAATAACAGGCAACCCAAAAAGCACGGCGCTTCGGTTGGTTGCGAATTCGAAAGGCGTTGAACCAAACCTCAATTCTGTAACAAATATATCAGTGTGGCAAACTAGAATAAGAGAATAAAACAAATTGTTAAGAATGACAATTTTATTATCGTGACGGACTTGGATGACATCAAAAGTTACAAAATATTCTTACTTAAGCAGTTCAAACAAGATGAATGGCAAGAAACAGATATCAGAGGAAACCATTTCTGTCCTTCGCCCCCAAAAAAGAATTTCTTAAGAAAAAGAGTTATATAATGCAAAGGTTTAATATAAAGCCCAAATCAAAATTTAAAAAGTTGACACCCGAAAGGCAAGAACAACTGAAACGAAATGAGTGCAATTGTGCACAGATATTGCAGACGTAAAATGAAGGAATACGGGTTTCGTATTTTAATAAAAAAAACGGTTGGGTGGGGCATGGGCCCCTCCAAACATTTGATCACGAAACATGAAAAAAGTTGGTAACAGTATGTCAGATGTGTGTAAAGAACATGATGAATTGCAGTGAAAATTTACGTATGGACAATACGAAAAAACAAACGAATACGTTTTTTATTATCTGCGGAAAAACGGTTTTAGTGGGTAAAAGCCCCAAAACAAAATTTTGAAAGTTGACTCCCAAAAGGCAAAAAAAAAAAAAAAAATGAACCGAAGTAAACGATGTTGTGGACAGATATTGTAGACATAAAATGGCACAAAAAAGGGTTTCGTTTTTTACTTGAAAAAACGGTTGGGTGAAGCACGAACCCCTCCAAACTTTGATCACAAAATATCAAAAGTGCTAGTAACAGTATGTCAGATGTTTGTAAAGGACATGGAGAATTGCAACATAATTTTGTGTATGGACAATACGCAAAAATAAACGAACACGGGTTATTTATGTTCTGCGGAAAAAAGATTTTAGGGGGCAAAATCCCCAACACAAAATTTTGAAAATTGACACGCGAAAGGCAAAAACAAGTGAACCAAAGTGTATTAAGTTGTGCACAGATATTGTAGATGTAAAATGACAAAAAACGGGTTCCGTATACTCCTGCAAAAAAGGGTTGGGTAAGGCAAAGACCCCTCCAAACCTTTGATCACGAAATGACGAAAGTGCTAGTAACAGTATGTCAGATGTGTGTAAAGCACATGAAGACTTGCAATGAAACTTTGTGTATGGACAATACGCATAAAATAAACATATACTGTGTTTTACTTTCTAAAAAAAACGGTTTTGGGGGGCAAAAGCACCTACCCAAGATTTTGAGTGTTGACGCCCAAAAGGCAGGAAGAAATGAACCAAAGTGAAGAAGTTGTGCTCAGATATTATAGACATAAAATGAAGGAATACGGGTTTAGTATATTCCTGGAAAAAAGGATTGTTTGGGTCACCGACCCCTCCAAACCTTTGATCACGAAATATCGAAAGTACTAGTAAGAGCATGTCAGATGTGTGTGTAAAGGACATGAAGAATTGCAGCATAACTTTGTGTATGGACAAAACGCCAAATATAAACGCATACAGTTATTTTATTTTCTGCAGGGAAACGGTTTTTAGGTTGCAAAAAAACCCACCAGAAAATTTTGAAAGTTGATGGTGAATGCTAAGAGGAAGTGAACCAAAGTGGATGTAATTTTGCACAGTCATTGTAGACGTAAAATGATTATACGGGTTTCGTATTTTCCTTCAGAAAACGGTTGGGTGGGGCACCGAACCATAAAAACCTTTGATCACGAAAAATCAAAAGTGCCAGTAACAGTATTTCAGAGGTGTGTTAAGGTCATGAAGAATTTCAACATAACTTTGTGTATGGACAATACGCAAAAAATAAACATATACTGTTTATTATTTTCTGCGGAAAATCGGTTTTAGGGGGCAAAGTCCCCCACCAAAAATTTTGAAAGTTGACACCCGAAAGGCAAAAAGAATGAACCAAAGTAAATGAAGTTGTGCACAGATTTTGTAGACATAAAATGAGGGAATACGGGTTAAGTATATTCCTGGGAAAAAGGATTGTTTGGAGCACCCAACCTTTGGTCACTAAATATCGAATGTGCTAGTAACAGTATGTCAGATGTGTGTAAAGAACATGAAGAATTGCAACATAACTTTATGTATGGACAACACGCTAAAAACAAACGAATACTGTTGTTTTTATTTTCTGCGGAAAAACGGTTTTAGGGGGCTAAAGAGCCCACCCCCAAATTTTTAAAGTTGACTCCTGAAATGTAAGAAGTGAACCTAAGTGAATGAAATTTTGCACAGATATTGCAGATATAAACTGAGGGAATACGAGTTTCGTATCTTCCTGTAAGAAACGGTTAGGTGGGGCACGGACCCCTTGAAATCTTTGATAACGAAATATCAAAAGTGCTAGTAACAGTATATCAGATGTTTGTAAAGGACATGAAAAATTTGAACGAAACTTTCTGTATGAACAATAGGCAAAAAATAAACAAATACGCGTTTTTTAATTTTCTGTGGTAAATGGTTTTAAGGGGCAAAAGCTCCCACTCAAAAATTTGAAGGTTGACGCAAGAAAGACAAGAAGATATGGACCGAAATGAATGAAATGTGTACAAGTATTGCAGAGGTAAGATAAGGGAATATGTGTTTCGTATTCTTCCTGAAAGAAAAAAAAACTGTTGAGTGGACCGAGGCTTTGACGGGCGAGAGGGGTGGACCAAAGCGAATGAAATTGTATGTAGATATTGGGTGTGTAAACTATGGCCCTTCGTGTTTCACATGTGTCGTATCTCCATCCGATTTCTTTAAATTTTTCAGATCAACTACAAGCAAACAGTATAGCGTTTTTTATAGTATTTCAGGAGGCACTTTTAACCCTTATAATGTTTTTGCGCATAAAGAAAAATACGTGTCGATTTATTTCCAGTTTGCTCTTGATCTGCCAAATTTGAAGCAAAACGGATAGGGAAACTTGAGAAACACGAAAGGGCTTATTTCACATAGGGTGTATATAAAATCTGCACACAATTTCATTTGCTTCGGTCCACTCCTTCCTGCGCTATTACGGAAATGTTTACTTTTTTTCGGATGGGGCTGCAAAAATTTTAAAACGGTTCAATTTTTGTTTGGAATATACGAAGTATCGTTGCAATTCGAAATATTCTTTAGGAACGTCCGACATATGCTTATTTGCAATTTTGATATTTAGTAATCAACGGTTTGTAAGGTCCGTGCCTCACTCAATCGCTTTTTTCCAGGATAATACGAAACCCAATTATCTCATCTTACGTCTACAATATCTGTGCACAATTTAATTCAATTCGGTGCAGTTCTTCTTGCCTTTTGGGCCTCAAATTAAAAATTTTGGGTGTGGCTTTTGCCCCCTGAAAACCATTTTTCCGCAGAATAAGAAACCGTGTTCGTTTTTTCCCCTTGGGTATTGTTCCTACACAATGTGTTGTTCCAATTCTTCATGTCCTTCAAGCACTTGTAACATACTGTTATTAGCACTTTTGATATTTTACGGTGAAAGTTTTGGAGGGGTCCGTGTATCATCTAAACTGTTTTTTTTTTTCAGGACAATAAGAAACATGTATTCCCTAATTTTATGTCTACAGTATCTATGCACAATTTCATTCACTTCAGTTCACATCCTCTGGCCATTCGGCCTCAATTTTCAAAATTTTGGGTGGGAGCTTTTGCCCCTAAAACCTTTTCTCCACAGAAAATAGAAAACCCGTATTCGTATACTTTTTCCATACTGTCCCTACACAATGTGTTGTTCCAATTTTTCATGTCCTTCGTTTTTTCAAGAAAATAAAGAACCCGTATTCCCTCATTTTCTATCTACAATATCTGTGCACAATTTCATTGACTTCGGTTAACTTCTTCTGGCCTTTCGGGCCTCAATTTAAAAAACATTGGGTAGGGCTTTTGCCCCCTAAAACCGTTTTTCCGCAGAAAATAAAAAAACTGTATTCCTTTATTTTTTGCGTATTGTTCTTACACAAAGTTTCGTTGCAATTCTTCATGTCCTTTTACACACATCTGACATACTGTTACTAGCACTTTCAATATTTCGTGATGAAAGTTTTGAAGGGTTCCATGCCCCACCTAACGGTTTTTTTTTAGGAAAATATGAAGCACGTATTCCCTAATTTTGTCTGCAATATGTGTGTAAAATTTCGTTTACTTCTGTTCAATTTCTTTGCCTTGCGGGCGTCAACTTTCAAAATTTTGCGTGGGGGCTTTTGCCCTCTAAAACTGTTTTTCCGCAGAAAATAGCAGACACGTATTCGTTTATTTGATGTGTAATATCTACCTGCCGAATTTTATCAAAATCGAAGTGTTACACATTGGAAGTGTTACTTGTTAGTAACTAATATTTCTTTAAAATTTTTAAGGCGCGGTGGCTCAGTGGTAGAGCGTTCACCTCCGGTGCTTGGGGTTCCATGTTCGATCCCAGTTCGCGCTGTGTGGACTTTGTGGTGGACAAAAACCGTGCTCGTGTGTTTTCTCGGGGTTCTCCCGTTTCCTCCCACATTTTTATTCCACCATTCCACTCATCTCTCATCATCACCGACTCCTTTAGCCTAACCGCCATAAACGTGGGATGTAAAACTTAAAGATTTCATTTGATTTTTTTTCTTTAAAATTTTATGAACAAATAGTGGGAATTAAAGATTATATAAGCGAAAAATTGAGATCTATTGCAAGTTTCGCTCCTTTCAACATTGAAGGAAATGATGGCACAGGTATTTAGATTCAAGGTAGACATGAAATTTGAAACTGAGATTTCACTATATTTCTGTCATCATTTTAATGCACACTGTAAAGTTCTTAAATGCTAATTAAGTCAGGATTTTGCATCCAAATTAAGTTGCAACAGATTAATTGTTAGAAAACCCGAATTGGCAATGCGAATTTAAGATTAGTCGATAATTTATATAACCTGGAAAAAAGTTGAAGAGTGTAACCTAAGTGTGTGGCCAAGTAGGTTGCGAGGCGATTTAATAAATTGCATGTCTTCTACTCGCCAGAGTCCACCTCAACCGTTACATTTTGTTTGAAAACAAAACTCTTTTATCATGAGTTACATTAGCATACAGTACTTGAGTGACAATTTATATTATGATAGAATATACTATGAATTTTAATAGAAAAAGTGCAGACACTCGATAATTATTACGTAGTAAGATTTCAATGGATTCAGTGCTTGATCGTGCCGTGTGTGAACTTATGAAATAATATCACTCTTCCCTTGACGCTCTGGTATACACTGGATAAAATGGGTTTCAATCCTACTTTATTTACACTGGATAAAGTTGGCAACTATGCTTTAGTCCCTACCTTGATCATATCCTGGTTCGGCGGCTAGGTTTCCGAGACGAGACGAGACGTCTCTTGAAATGCCTCGTCTCGTCTCGTCTCAAAAGTGTAAACACAGTTTTTGAAAGTGTTTAAAAATGTATTAACTCGGAATAAATTATTGCCTTCGAAAGTATACCAGCTTTTATTATTTCAAATGAGGACTATGCTAAAAACAAGGAATACCTAAAGTTATTTTTTTAAATCATTCTTACAAACAGCTTTCATTTCCATTTTCCAATCGATTCAAGTTTCAATATTTTGTGATATTGTTCCAGATTCAAGTTATATGTATGTATAAAAATCCTTTATAGAAATACAAGTTCTCTTAATGCCAGTTTCACCAGTGACTAACCATTGTTTCATGAGTTTTCTCGTTCCGAACAAAGACACAAACGTGTTAGCCTTTTTCTGTCTGAGTTTGAAAGGGTGTTGGTTTGACAATAAAATTTAATTTCTTTTTATTGTTTTATGATGTTATTCGAACCAAAGCCATTTTTGGAATCGGAAAGCTACACAGGTTACATTTCTTAATAATTTATTTAATACACACTACCATGGGCGTCTCTGGCGGGGGGTACGGGGGGACGCGTCCCCCCCAATATTTTGAAATACGAAATATTCAATATTTTATTTTAATTTAATTTATTTAGATACTCACTAGTAGTTAGATCATTTCCTTTGATGTCCCCCCCAAATTTTACATGCCAGAGACGCCAATGCACACTACGGATAGAACTACTCATAGCATTTTAATTACACAGCACATAATTCTTTGACAGAGGGAAATCTTTGGTTATAGCAACATCCAGTATTACCAATGGGGATTTCCCTCATCCCCCTTGTAGTTCGCACACCGTCAACAGATATAGAACATTGTTGAACATTTCTCGAACCACTTCATCACACTCCTGGCCTTGTGACATGGTGCATTTTCTTGTCGAAAAATGGCACTTGCGTTGGGAAACATGGTTGTCATGAAGGGGTGTACGTAGTCTGCAAGCAGTGTGCGATACGCCTCGGCCGTCATTGTGCCTTGCTCGAGCTCCACTAGACACATGGATGCTCACGTGAATGTTCCCCAGAGCATTATTATTATTATTATTATTATTATTATTATTATTATTATTATTATTATTATTAAAATCAAATATCACGACATTAATTATTAGATTTAGGTAACTGAATTGAGCTGAAAATTAAATCTTGATTTCGAAAGATTAACTATTTAGTTTATCCGTTCTGTACTTTTCTAAAGTAATAAATGCTGGAATTGGTTTCAAGGCTGTTTCTGAGTGAATACTTTCTTCAAAATAATATTAAAAATTATAGAAAGATTTTCGATACATTGGAGTCGAGTCGAGATTTTTACGAACAGTCTTGACTCGACTCGTGTCTCGACTCGAAAATTAGAGTCGAGAAATTCGTTTGTCTCGACACGTCTTGAATTTTACATAGTGTGTCTCAACTCGAATTCCAGTCGAGAATCGAGAGATGTCGACTCGTGCGCATCCCTAAATATTCATATTTTAAATGTGCAATACTACCTCGCGAAAAATGACACCGAAGTTAATTTACCAAAGTCTACTTTCTTCTTGTTAGATTAGTGATTGTTGTTTAGGATAGATTATCCACAGTCTGATATGGTTATGTATGTTTACACTTTCGTTTCTTCCTTTCAAAATGTATTCCTATCTATTCCCATTTATTATTAATAATTTATTTCTTGCATTTATTAATAACTATCTGAAGACCCCATTATTCGCATGGTGGCTGTATTTGGAAGTCAACGCCTGTAGTAGTATCACCGTTGATTTCGGCGAGTGCGAAAACTATGGATTTGGCTTGTATATCGGTCATTTTGGATTATTTTTACATGTGTGGGTATCGCCTCCGGTATCCCGACTCGCAACCAAATGGGGTGAATTTGGAAGTTAATGAAATCGGAGTTTCATCATTGATCTCAGAGACCGCCAAAACTATGAATTTGGCACTAATATCGGTCATTTTCTACTACTTTTACATTTCCCTGTAAATGTCTCCTGAAACCCCCTGGTTCGATTAAAAAAAAAGAACGCTTCATCTTGATCTGGGGCCTTGACCAAGGTACCCGATATCAAAATTTGGTAACTCTCGGTTCTCTCGTCTGGTCTCCAGGCAGCACACAGATACATATAGGGATGCGCACGAGACGAGTCGAGACAGGATTTTCCTGACAAAATTCGAGTCGAGACACGGCTCTTCCAATAGTGAAATATACATTTTTCGAGTCGAGACATCACTTTTACAGCACATATTCGAGACCAGACAGCCACAAATCTTGTCTCGTGCAAACCCTAGATACATACAAACAGATAGACAGATACATAAACAAACTTTTTATTTTATTTATATTAGATTAGGTGTATTCCAAACAGTGTTTTTTTCAGAAGCGTTTTTAGGGGGCACTGCCCGCCCGGAGCTGTAAGAGTACCCCCGGAAGAGACCAAAATAATACGTGTATAATATAATAATAAATAGAATAATATCAGCAGTTTCCCCCGGAATACGAAATGTGCCCCCCGGGAACATAGTTTCTGAAAGAAACACTGATTTCAAATACAACAGGTAGAACCATCGGTGCCGACGTTCCAAAATGTATGTTGGTACATATCAATGGCGGGGCGCGATATATGTTTTCAAGGGAGTCTCGATATATATATATATATATATATATATATATATATATATATATATAGATTTCTTTTCAGTTAAAATCTTTTATGAACGCTGTCATAAAAAGCTGTGCTGTGATAAAGTAAAATATACCGGTAATATAAGTTGGGGCTGTCCTAGCTCAGTCGGTAACACGGCTGACTTAAACATAAAGAAACGGGTTTAAACCCGCGGTCAAGTTTAATTACTGTAATGCATATTCCTAACATATGCAATCGTGATATTTAGTGTATATTTTCAACAACTTACATGATGCACAATGAGTGCAAGAAGCAGTGATATTTTCAATAAGTTACTAAAAGAAAATACTATATTCATACAAATTAAAATGAAAAAATCATCATAAAAGAAAATACTTTTAATGGTATTGCAGAAAGAAATTGCAAGGAATTTGTTGTGGACATAAAGTATGAAGTGACTAATTTAGTGTGTTCCTTGGTCGCCTTTGCACAAACAAACTTGAAACAATTATGCTTTAGAAGTTAGAAATTTTAACTTTCATCTCGATGTTATAATTGTTTATTTTTTGATAGTGGCAAGTGAGAAATATTTATTTGATTATGTTTCTATGAACCTAAAAACCTTGCCTGCAGCGCCCAGACAAGATTATTTGTGTGAGTGCTGGAGGCAGGGAGCACCCACTTAGTCGGCTCGCATGGACAGAACAACCCCTAGCACGTAGAGTGATTATTGAATTTGAAGAAATCGGATGAAGACACGACACTCGTGAAACACGAAAGGCAATATTTTACATATCCAATATCTACATACAACTTAATTCGCTTCGGTTTACTCTTCACGCCACTCAACGCCTCGGTCCACTCAACAGTTTTTTTCTTTGAGGAAAATACGAAACACGTATTCCCTCATCTTACCTCTACAATATTTGTGCACAGTTCATCAACTTTGGTCCACTTCATTTTGCCTTTCGGGATCAAATTCCAAAAATTTGGAGGGGGCTTTTTCCCTATAAAGCGTTTTTCCCCCGAAAATAAAAAACGCCTATTCGTTTATTTTTTGCCAAATTTCGTATACAAAGTTATGTTGCAATTCTACATGTCCTTCACACACATCTGACATACTGTTACTAGTACTTTTGTTTTTTCGTGATCAAAGGTTTGGAGGGATCGGTGCCTCACCCAACCGTTTTCTCCAGGAAAACATCAAACCGGCATCCTCATTTTACGTATGCAGTATCTGTGGACAATTTCATCCACTTGGGTTCATTTCTTCTTGCCTTTCGGGCGTCAAATTTCAAAATTTTGGGTGGGGGCTTTGAAACCTAAAACCGTTCTTATCCATAACATAAAAAAACCGTATTCGTTTATTTCTTTTCGTATTGTCCATACGCAAAGTTATGTTGCAATTCTTCATGCCCTTTACACACATCTGACAACTGTTACTAGCACTTTTGATATTTCGTGATCAAATGTTTGGAGGGATCCGTGCCCACCCAACATTTTTTCGAGGAAAATACGAAACCCGTATTCCCTCATTTGATGTTATACACTATCTGTGCAGAATTTCATTCACTTCGGTTCACTTTAATTTGCCTTTCGGGCGTCAACTTTCAGAATTTTGGGTGGGAGCTTTTGCCACGTAAAACCGTTTTTCTGTAGATAATAAAAAACCCGTATCCGTTCACTTTTTGCGTATTGTCCATACACAAAGTTTCGTTGCAATTCTTCATGTCCTTCACACAAATCTGACGTCCTGTTACTAGCAATTTAATATATCGTGATCAAAGGTTTGAAGGGATCCGTGCACCACCCAACCCTTTCTTCTCCGAAAATGCGAAATCCGTATCCACATTTTACGTCTGCAATATCTGCGGACAATTTCTTCCACTTGATTCACTTCTTCCTTGCTTGTCGGACGTCAACGTTAAAAATTTTGGATGGGGATTTTTGCAACCTAAAACCGCTTTTACGCAGAACATAAAAAATCGGTATTCGTTTTTTCTTTCCGTATTGTCCATACACAAAGTGTCATTGCAATTCTTCATATCCTTTACACACATCTGACATACCGTTACTAGCACTTTAGATTTTTCGTGATCAAATATTTGGAGGTCTCCGTGCCCCACCGAACCGTTTTTCCAGAAACATAGGAAACCCGTATCCTCCTTTTACGTCGCCAATATCTGTGCACACTTTCATTCGCTCCGGTTCACTTCTTGCCTTTCGGACGTCAACATTCAAAATTTCGGGTGCGGGCCTTTTCCCCCTAAAACCGTTTCTCCGTAGAACACAAACCCCGTATTCGTTTATTTTTTTGCGTGTTGTCCATACAAAAAGTTATGTTGCAATTCTTCATGTGCTTTACACACATCTGACATAATGTTACTAGCACTTTTGATATTCCTTGATCAAAGCTTTGGAGGGGTCCGAGGCCCACCCAACCCTTTTTTTTTAGGAAAATACGAAACCAGTATTCCCTCATTTTATCTCTGCAATATCTGTGCTGAATTTTATTTACTTCGGTTCACTTTATTTTGCCTTTCGGGCGTCAATTTTCAAAATTTTGGGTAGGAGCTTTTGCCCCTAAACCATTTTTTCCGCAGAAAATAAAAAAAAAAACAGTATTAGTTAATTTTTTGCGCATTGTCCATACACAAAGTTTCGTTGCAATTCTTCATGTCCTTTATACACATGTGACATACTGTTACCAGCACTTTTGATTTTTCGTAATCAAAGGTTTTGAGGGGTCGGTGCACCACCTAACCGTTTTTTCATTAAAATAAGAAACCCGCATTCCCTCATTTTATGTCTACAGTATCTGTGCACAATTTCATTCACTTCGGTTCATTTCTTTTTGCCTTTCGGTCACCAATTTTCAAAATTTTGGGAGTGGGATTTTGTCCTCTAAAACAGTTTTTCCGCAGAACATAAAAAAACAGTATTTGTATATTTTTTGGCGTATTTTCCATACACAAAGCTATGTTGCAACTCTTCATGTCCTTTACACACATATGACATAATGTTACTAGCACTTTTGATATTCCTTGATCAAAGGTTTGGAGGGGCCCGTGCCCCACCCAATTCTTTTTTCAGGAAACTACGAAACCCGTATCCTCATTTTATGTCTAAAATATCTGTGCACAATTTCATTACTTCGGTACACTTCTTGCCTTTCGAGCGTCAACTTTCAAAACTTTGGGTTGGGGCTTTTGCCCCCTAAAACCGTGCCTCTGCAGAACATAAGAAACCCATTTTCTTTTATTTTTTGCGTATTTTCCGTACACAAAGTTATGTTGCAATCTTTATGTCCTGTACACGCATCTGATATACTGTTACTAGCACTTTTGATATTTCGTGATCAAAAATGGAAGGGTCCTTTCCTCACCCAACCAGTTTTTTCAGGAATATTCGAAACCCGTATTGCCTCATTTTACGTCGACAATATCTGTGCACAATTTTATTGATTTCGATTCACTTGTATTTGCCTTTCGGGCGTCAACTTTCAAAATGTTTGGTTGGGCCTTTTGCCCCTAAAACTGTTTTTCCGGAGAAAATAAAAAAACGTATTCGTTTATTTTTTGCGTATTGTCCATACATAAAGTTTTGTTGCCATTCTTCCTGTCCTTTACACACATCTGACATACTGTTACTCGCATGTTTGATATTTCGTGATCAAATGTTTGGAGGGGTCCGTGCCCCACCCAACCGTTTTCTCCGTTAAAATTCGAAACCCGGATTCCCTCATTTTACGTCTGCAATATCTCTGCACAGTTTCATTCACTTTGGTTCAGTTGTTCTTGCCTTTCGGGTGTCAGCTTTGAAAATTTTGGGATTGGCTTTAACATTAAACCTTTACATTATGTATTTTTTCTTTTTTATGAAATTCTTCTTCCTGGATGGAAGGAGAGAAATGGTTTCCTCTGATATCTGTATCTTGCCATTCATCTTGTTCGAACTGCTTACGTAAGATCATTTTGTAACTTTTCATTTCATTCAACTCCGTCACAATAAGAAAGTTATCATTTTTAACAATTTGTTTTATTCTCTTATTTGCAGTTTGCTACACTGATATATTTGTTACAAAATTGAGGTTTGGTTCAACGCCCTTCGAATTCGCAACCAACCGAAGCGCCGTGCTTTTTGGGTTGCCTGCTATTGCAGAAAAAGGAGAATTGCAGGTGGCAATGCACTTTTGAAGTCGTGTATACATAAATATGTAACAAAAATATCTTAAAAATATATGAAATATGTAATATTATATAAGAGTATGTAATATTACATATGTTACATATTTATGAAAACCTAATATTAAAACGTGTATGAGTATGCAATATTTAGATGAATTATGAAAATAAAAAGGAAAACTCTACTACACTTTATCTCGCTTAATGCAAGTCTCCCAATGAAGTGAAATGCTTGAACAGCTGAGACAACCATACGTCAATGACGTGACTGATTACAGGATAATAAAAATCGGACGCGAATCAAAGAAGATGTGAATCGGCTAGAGAGAAACAGGAAAACCCCGAGAAAAGCAATGCGTATGGCATTTATACGTTCGAAATCTCATGTGGTGTGGTGTGGTCCCGTTTCAAATCTAGAATCTTTTACACTAAATGCGCATCCATCAGCACGGCCAAATCTTGAAATGAATTATACGCAATATACAAATTTAAATACTAAAAGCAACTTAAGACGAAATGTATTGTTATATATTTAATATATATATATATATATATATATATATATATATATATATATATATATATATATATATATTTCATGCAGGGCAAAGCGGTCCTATATCTTTTAAACAATACCAGCTGAACTAAGATTGAAGAATATTTCCATTAAGGAATATTTTAAATTTGAAATAAAGTACTTACAAAAGATGTGCCTGCAGTTCAACTGTGTGTTGTTGCACAATGGGTTACAAGGTACATTTCCAAATGATCGAAGTATTAAAATCCTAATAAAATATTCTTGTATGCAGCGAATGATCTCTCCACATCACATGAAGTAACAGGAGCGTATTTCAACAAGGGGATGTAGTAGGGGAAAATATCTTCAGGGGGTTCTTGTTTCACCACTGAGAATCTCCCACACTGCCAATAGGCAGTCGTAACTCGGGTTTCTTTCCTGCACTGCATTTAGTTTCTTTCTAACTTTTTCTCCTACATCTCCACACACACCTTGCAGCAGTCTCTTTGCATCCTCTATGATTTCCATGGATTCCGGCAGAGGCCGCCCAACAGTCTCTAGCTTTTTAGTGCTTGTAGGTAGCCAAAAAAAATTGATGTCTATCTATGCGATATCACACGCTACTTTTGAGTCATTAAACAGGTTCTGAGCAATGCCAACTGACACAGCAGACTCCGGTGGAAATGAATGAACAACAGGCTTAATTTTTTTGAAAGTGTTCATTGTAGAAATGTACTGCGTGTATCCAAGTGCCCCATCGCGTTAGCACAGGCTCCTTAGGAAGTGGCACGTCTGGCAGTTGATCTCTGTAAACTTGAACACGTTGTGGCGCCTTAATAAACATTTCTCGTGAAAGAAACTAGTTGATTTACTTCCCAAAAGTTGTCTCTCACCTCTTCAGCAACACACTGAAGAGCATGGGCCATACAGGTAAAATGAATTAAGTGAGGGTAAAAAACTGTAAGTGCTCTAGCCGCTTTTAACACGTACGCTGCACTGTCTGTATAGAGAACAAGGACTTTTTCTTCCTGAACTTCTCCCGGCCACAACACTAAGACCATCGTTTAAATAGCGAGCAATCGTGGAATGATTCGTGCGTTACAGCAATTTACACGCAATAAGATAGGATATAGATGGAGCATCTTCACTTAACTTTCCAATCACTAAATTTGCTACACGATGTCCCAAAACATCTGTTGTTTCATTCACAGAAATCCAAATATATGAACTACCTATTTCAGCCCTAATGGTATCTAGAGCTTCCCTATAACAAACTTCGAGATAACACTTTCGAAGAGTGTATTGGTCAGGGATTCGATGCTCGCAGTACTTCTCCAGAAAAGCACTGTATTTTGGCACTTGGACTTCATTTCAAGGAAGGTTTGCTGCTATTATTGCTTGGCACAAGTCTTTGAAAAAGTCACTCAATGAAGTATCTTGATGCATTTGTGTCAAGAGTACTTGTTTTTTTGCAGTTAGCAAATTTTTATTTCTTGCATGGAGTGCACTTCGTACATGTTGTTCTAACTGAGATTTCATTGAACATCCAATTTTTTTTTATCACACACTTGACACAACACCACTTTACCATCCGTAGTAAACGCATCACCGATAGTTACCCACGACCGCAATTTCGCTTATAAAGTTGAGGCAACTGGAGTCATTTCTAACTTCGACGGTCAATACAAAACACGTGCGTTTTGCAACTCCAGTACTAGAGTACTGTCCTCCTGTCATTCAGTTGAACAAGCGAAGTTCTTTGAAATCTTAGGTTAAGACAGTTTTATGTAAATGTATATATATATAGAAACAAAAAAGATATGCAATATTGGTCAAAATATGTAATATGAAACTTGAGTTGAAGCACCTTACAGGTGTTAATCACAAACAATAAAGGATTTGAAGAACCTACATATGAAGGAAAAATATGTAATTACATACAAATCCGGACATTAGTAATGAGTCAGCTGACCGAGCTGCACGTGTTGGCAGTTTGTTTGGTCACCCGATTTCTCTCAAAACTCTCTCCTTCCGCTTACCACTCCCACACACTTTCTCGTCATTTAAAGCGTTGGGAACATTATAAATCTCAAAGTCCTACAGCTACTTTGGTAGAACAACACCCTTCCCCTCTAACTTCCCCTCCTTGTTTTCTTTCTACCTCCCTCTCTACTTTTCAATTTCGTTTATTACTCCAACTTTGTCTCCATGTCGCGCCAACTCCAATTAGCATTTATCGCCTCCATCAACGTCCCTCTCACCGCTCTGATTGTGGAGCGGATCTCGGTACAGGTAATCACTTGGTGTTTTCATGCCCTCACTACTCCCTCTACCATTCCTAGTCATATTCTCTCTTGTACTCAACTTATGGATCTGGATCTTTCAACTTGGATTCCATTCTTTTCTCGGCCCCGATTTCTCGCCTATTTTTCTCTTTTATCTTTCTACAAATTGCATAATTCCCTGTAATTCATAATCCTCTTTTTTGTCTGAAGCTTTTCTATTAATTTTCCCAGAGTTTATCTCCTACCCAATTCGATCTGTGTTCCATTTATTGTTACCTCTGTAAATTGCCGATAGGTCTTGTTGATGACAGTGACAACATTCCTGCTTCATTTCCGACGAAGCAGCAATAAGTGAGTGAAATATTCAAGTCACTCCAATTTATTTACACATGCTCTGAAATTCGCATTCGCATTCGCTTTCGGTTCTAATGGAGGCGCGGCCCAACGAGCTTGATGCTTTATATAGAGTGTGCGGCTAGGGCGAGAAATATGTGTATTTTGCCGTACTATGTTTTCCTGTTGTGTGTATTTGTGCATTCTTAACTTCAGTGCAATGGGTTTTGTCTTCGTCGTTGTTTCACATGTTAACGCTTCCTGTACGCTTGACTTTCATCTATCACAGGTAATTAATCAACGACGAATTACAGAAGTTAATCTTTCCATATCGATTTTGGCGTAGTTCCTAGTCACAGTTTTTTTAAACTTTCATGCCACAGCTTTTCTGTAATCTTTTCAGGTACTGCGCCATATTTTCTTTGGTTTGGAAAACATGCAAGATTTTCTGCAGTGTTGCGACCCCCAAAACTTATCGTTTTATAGCTCTCAGGAATGACTCGAGATATCAATTCCTCACAAACGCCATTGGAATTGCAAGACATCCTGTTCGTATTTCCGCATTGTCACATGAGACTACTTCTTTCTGCTGCTACTCTATAACATGTGCCCTTCTTTCGGTAAATCCTGTATTAAGTCTGTTAGTCACTGGATTTTATTCATGGTGTGGTTTACTCACTATTGTACCCTTGTTCCTCCTGCAGTTTTGTTGTTGTACATTTGTTCGTTTCTTCTTGCGGACTCAATAAATTCTCAACTTTAGAGCCTCGTATTTTCCTTATTCGACAACACTGATAACCCATCGTTTGCTTATTTTTTTCCACGTTTTGTGCCAATTGTTTTAATGTTATAAAATATTACGTTTTATTTTGAAAACTATAAGTTTGTGATGGGATGGCAGCACTGCTTGTGTGAGACTACTACCATGATCTTGGTTACGTATCCCCGTCTCATAGGTATTATGTTACTAGTTCACGTTTCTCATTTTCTGCTTTCTTCCGGTGATTTGTTCCGGTTTTATATGTAGCGGGTGAACAATGCATTTCAGCACCGAGTGACTATCACCACGTTGATTAGCGGTCCATAATTTGTCAGGTACCAATTCATAAATTTCTAGCTGTCACTATTCATATACGTCCTTTGAAAGATCCAAGATGCTAAAAGAAAATAAGATATCTATTTCTTTCAATACATATCAATGTCTACAGAAGGATATTAGTGGAAAGTATTTAAAATTTGACTTAACGACGCAATTTAACTCAAATGAATTTGATATGCCTAATTTTGTAATTGCGTTTTTTGAAGCTGATAGAAATGATAATCAAGAAAAAGACTCAAGTAAATTTGACCACTGTAAAGTTGTTAACATTTTCTTTCGAAACGGTCGGAGCCAATATTTTCCTTAAGAGTCTTTGAATTTAGATTTCGAAAAACATAAATATCTTAAAGCATATGAGATATATACAATATATTAGAGAGACACCACTGGAAATAAGGGAAGGCATTGCAATCCAAGAGAGTTCTTAGAAAATAGATCGAGGTTTGCAATTAATACAAGCAAACATAAATCTGCAACAGTACATGAATAAACTAAGTTGAAATTGACTGTTAATTTTGAAAGTGAAGTACCAGAGAAAACTATTTGTTATGTTGTCAGAATTGGGAGAAAGAATTTGCATATGATTTAAGTAAAGAAATGATGAGAAAATGTAACTATGTTTTAGATGTTAAGTGTTGTAATAAAGTGAACATTCAAGAGAACATTTCACGAGAGAATTTAACCCACAAACGCCCAAGACCAGTTTTATTTGTTAGCAACTGCCTTGAACAATACCGTGTTACATCGAAAACCTGAGAAGAAAACTGAACGAAATTCGTACAACAAGAGAACGGGTAGTGTGCCTGAAGTGGAACAACGGTGGTTTGGCTAAATGAATGATATAGCCCGTGTAACGTAGTGAAAAATAAAGTGGGTCACTGGTGGCACAAGGGGAGTTTGTGGGTTAATTCTACTAACTGAGGAAACAATATTAAATCTTGAGAAATTATAAACCAAAAACAAAAGGAAATTTAAGAGAATAAAATGTATATATATCATTCTTATTATATGTTGCTTTCGATATTCGATTTTGCTTTCTGCATTAACGTGCTTTATCAATGTATTTATGATTATCACAGTCTATTCGATTAATACAACAGACTTTGCTTCGACATCTGCTGTAATAACGTGTTTGCTACAATATTTAATATTGCATTGAAGAAAGAGAGTTATAAAAGTATGGTTAATCAAATTAAATTGTTTAAAGATGAGGTTAATGTAATAAAATTCACGAATGTTGAATTAACGAATAAGCATTTAAAAATATTGTTAATAGAATCAATGATATAGGTAACAAAAGAGTATTAGAAAAAATATTATTTTCAAAAGATCTCCTAGGAAAAGTTGAGCTTTTAGTATGGAACCCCAAAGAAATTTATTCCTAATACTTTCGATGTAATTGTGAAAAATATTCACGAAAATATTAAAATAGTTTGAAATATTAATTGTTTATTTTCTTTAAACCATGATCAATGCACAGAGTTTAAGAAATCGCTATTTCCCATAGAGAACCAAATCAGACGGAGACTACAATATCAGTATCCAAACTTACGAATAACATGTATACATATATATAAAATTTAAAAAGTAAGTCTTCATGATTTTAATAACATAAAATCTACTTATAGGGTTATTCTTAGCAGTGTGCAAACCGCAATGCATTGGATTAAACTTAGTTTAATCCTTTGTTGAATATAATTTCAATTTTTCAATATCTTAATTAGGAGCTGAGATTTTGAATTTTGACTGTACTTAGCAGTTGGTGGCTTGGAAGTATAGGGGTGAAGTTATTGCACAACTATTAAAACTAATTATGCCGTTTGAATTATTTGCGTCCATCATCTAGAGGCTGAGAGCTTGAATTTTGACTTTAATTACGGGCTGGTTGGGGTAGAAGTATAGGGATGAATTAATTGCACAAGTATTAAAACAAATTATCACTTTTGAATTTTTTATATCCATAATCCGGAGGTTAAGATTTTCAATTTTTACTTTATTTAGGTGTACCTGAGGGTGGGAGTATATGTTTGAATTTATTGCACAAGTATTAAAAGTAATTATCACGTTTGAATCATTTAGTCCATTATATACAGCCTGGGATTCTGAATTTTGACCTTACTTAGGGGTAGTTGTATCAGGGTTACCAACTTATTTTTAAAAAATATCATATTTACCCCTTATGGTCTGAGACTAGTCGGATAAATTTTAATTCGATATGTATAAAAATAAAAATTATGGCAAGGCATAAAAATATTATGAGTTAGAAACTCTGACTGCGTAGGTCTGACTGAAGTTAGCTGCCATCAAGCGGAAAAAGCTTCTCAATCATGCTAGCTGAGTAACCGTGGAAGTTGTTCATTTGCATAGTTGGAATCGCTTGTTCAGAAATTTGAATAAGCGATAGCCTCGAATCGAAATTATACAGACAAACTGCAGGACATGTTTTTTCGGCGGAGATAATTCTTGGCAGAGATAACTATTTTCTCAATCTGAGATAAAACAGATTGATAGAAAGAGGAACATGAAATAAAATTGGCCGATGTCCAAGAAATAAGAGAAACAAACCAGAATATGATGCAACAAGGGTCTAGGCAATTTATGTAAATCATGTGTATAGAAGAAGCATCCAGCTAGCATACATATGCAAGTTACATGAAAGAATATATATAAAAATACAATTTGCTGCTGAGGTTGTATATTGGAGTGTTGTCTATTAATATTTGTGTACATTCTAAAATTCATATTCCCTCTAGTCAGCTTCTGTGGACAGATTTGAATGAAACAAAAACTATGTGGGTGCTTATTTAATGCGAATTCTTTTGTAGTAAAAGAAATTGTTATATTCTAGTGGCTTTATGGAATTATTTAACCATAAACTATATATTAAGTTATAGTTTCTCTAAAAATACTTTTCCAGTGGCGTACTTAATAGAAGGTGTGAATGTATTTTTTTTTACATCAGAATGATCTGCTCGATATGCAAAAGTGTTGCAAAAGTGCTAATGAGGGTAAAATTTGGATATGTTGTAAAAGCTTATGCGTAAAACACTCCACTTAACCTAACTGAATAAACTTTAGAATTCGTAATTACCTAGGACTTGATATGCAAAAATGTGTGAAGAAGAAAAGTGTGCTCGCAGTTAGGTTTTTAGTCTACTCCCAAAAGCTATGATTCGACACTAATATCGGCCATTTTCTAGTTCTAGTTTTGAAAGTTTTTGTAAACGCCCCCTGAGACTCCCTGGTTCGAATTTCGAAAGAAACCTTCGTCTTGGTCTGGGGCGTGGACCAAGGTACCCGTGACCAAAATTTGGAAGGTCTCGATCCACTGGTGTTGTCCTCAGGTGGCACAGAGACAGACGAAAAACTCTTTATTTTATTTATATAAGATATGTGTAGGGGGCGCGGATGTTCAGTGTCAGAGCTTTCAATTCATTTACGTGAGGTTCCAGTAGAGTTTTGTTTAAAACTAACATCAAGATGAAAAATATTTTTGTTCAACGTCCCACAATTATGTCCAGGAGAAAAAATATGAACATGATGTTCAGAACAAACTTAATTCAACTCTGGTTCGTGAAGTCCATGATTCGTTCCCAGGAGAATGTATGAGGAAACTAGTTTAGCCGAGAAAACCTATGAACACCATGTTGTTCAACACAAACTTAATTGAGCTCTGGTTCAATAACAATTCCCAACAAGCGGACAAAAACTGTGTGTGTACATGGGCTTTCTCTCTAGGTTCTCCACTTTTACTAACACTTTCTTAATTCCATGATCCTTCTCCTATGACCTACAGAGTAGAACGGAGGGATTTGAAAATTAAAAGATTTCGCTTCATTTAATCTGATATGGGAATAGAATCGTGCCTCTCCATGTATGAAGTTTGGTCCACAGTCACATATTATTATTATTATTATTATTATTATTATTATTATTATTATTATTATTATTATTATACCTTTCGCCTAGGTGGGGTTACGCTTTCAGCTTAATCAGATCTATCGTTTGATATGACATGCAAAAAATTACCAAAGAAAAACGCTCATTACCATTTATGATATGGTAATGATTTTTGTTAGCATACGACAACTGATGTATCTTTTTGTTTCTCCGCCCAACTTACTCTTAGCGACTGTTATGCATTCATCATTCCCCCTCGCCTCCACACACGAGTTGCGTTTTCAACGTAACATAAAACGGCGGAAATCATACAGACACTAACTAACCTTGTATTGCATTCCATGAACTACAACATGCGTATACGTACGCGTGTGTCTTTTCTTAACGCTACAATTCAATGTTATTATGTAAATTGTATTCAATGTTATCTTCCATCATGTATGATATTTCGCTTACAAGTTCTTTTGATGTAGACTAATATTTATCCCTCTCACATCTCTCAAATTGTTATCGATACACGTACTTCGAAGCTGTGTGTGTGGTTGGGTGTACATTGAGGTATTGTACAGTTTGCGGCATAGAAATCGTTACCCAAATTCTAAGTCCAAATTAATAACAAACTCTTGCCCCGTTTTCTTATGCATCCTGAAATACAAGTCTCAATCGATTAGGTGCTTCTATTATTCAATCCAACTCCTTCCCCTCCTCCACCTCTCCTTGTCTAAAGCAGTGTGTGTGATGTAGTACACTCTTTCCATTCAGCTGAAAAAGAAACAGGAATCAAGTTTACAACGTTATAGCTTTAAAACAGTCTTTTCCATTCGTTTGTTCTGAAATATTTTTAAGAGCCTAAATTAAAAAAGTCACACGATGTTCCCAGAGCTTCATAAAGAACTTTAGTTTCATTCTTTCCCTTCTTTAAAGAGTGCAAGTTAGTAAGATGCTCCCTAAGAAATCTATGGAAATTTCTAATAACGGCAGTAGGTTTAGTGCTTCCTAAAGTCTGTAATACACGCACAGAGCTCTAAAATATCTACTGACAGAAATGAGTGTTATTCAATGATTCATTTCATTTCTTTTCAGTAATTGCAAACAAATGTTTCAGGGAGGTCATTCGGGCAGGACAGGATGGTGTAATTCCCTCTCAATTGAGCTTCATAAATACGTATTGTTTGATCAAATGTATAATAAAAAAGTGAAAATCTTATGTCGACAGAGAAGCTCCATCCTCGCCCCGAATAAAATCTAAAAGACACTGCTTTTAGCAAAAAACCTAAAAATTACGATAGCACATTGCTAGAGAGCTTACATTTGGTTTCAAGAGTCGAAGGTTTGATCTGAAGCCATATAAGTACATGAATGACATTGAGAGAGAGAGAGAGAGAGAGAGAGAGAGACAGACAGAGAGAGAGAGAGAGAGATATTCAAGTATGGAGACAAAGAGGGGTGATTTATATACACAGATTTATAATTGGGGAAAAATGATCGGACAGCACTCGTATTATGATGAGAATTGGGATTTTATGAAACAGAAGAAGGGAAGGTTTCGAACTGCGAGGATTTCGAACCACGAACCTTGTAGTTATCGAACCATGACCTTATCCATTGTGCTACAGAGAACCCTATCTACACGTTCATATACGTTTCCTTTAGCTACGTTGAAAGCTAACTTAATGGGATATTCCAAAGGTTCACTCGGTGGATACGCCGTTCAGATAAGACGTAAACCTCTTGTAACTTAGTTAGAATGTATCGTGGCGAATATAAATCATTGATCAGGAAATGGCGACAGGTTTGAAACAAATGCAGAGTATGAGAATTAAATCAGTCATATTTGTGGTTTCGTGTGGAGAAGAAACAAACTTGTGGACCAAAAGTTTAAGAACAACTCAAGTTATTAATGTAAACTTTGCCGAAGATTATTCACTTATATTCTCATAAAAGAAATACGAAAGACGTTCTGAAACGAAGAAATATAACATACAGCTTTGCAAGCGGAGGCAAAGAAACCTAAAGTAACGAGATTAAAGACGAATCATCCACCGCGTAGTTGTCGTGGTTAAGTGGTCAAGGCGATAAACCAGCAATCTGGAGGTTCGTGGTTCGAATGCACGTCGGGCGTTTTTTTATTTTAGGATTTTGATGGCGATTGATCGACGATGACACACGTTTTATTATATTCAGATATTTGAATACTCGGAAGTTTCAATACTTGAACTATCAAATCTTCATGAATAATAGTAGTAATAATAATAAACTAATAATAATAAGTATTATCTTGTATAAGATTAAAAGCTAGGAGCTAATTATCACTCAGGTCATACCATTACAAGCAGAAATGTGACATTTGACAAGAATATTTTGGTTTTGTTTAATGTTGCCCACGAGAAGAGGAATTTTTCAGAGGAACATTTTACATTCGAGACGGGACAAGGCTAACTCAAATTATCGTTTCGTTTTGGAGATGAGAATCGAGACGAGACGAAAAGTATCGTAAACATTTCTCGTCTTGTCTCGATTCTCGAAATTGTGTATGTCTATTCTTTAAGTAACAATTGCTCTGTAGACTGAACGCTATAGGATTTTTGTTACTTTGTATTTCAGAGGTTATTGGATTATGGTCTGTGTAGGTATTTTGGTTGCAAATCTTTTATAATTACCTTACATATCCTAAAAATTAGTTTATTATATGCCTTACTGTTGAGTAATATTCAGTTTTTTTTATTACAGTTATTTTCCTTAAAACATACAGTAGAATAGTTTCAACATGAACGTTTAGTGGAAAGCTTTTGTTTTAAATGTGAGTAGTTGCAGAGATGTGTCTTGAAGGTACGGAATCCCTTCTCAGAAATCCCTACGTTTAAGTAAGTGTTGCCAAGTTTTAGGGCAACTTTAAAACTTTTAATACCAGTATTTATTATTATTATTATTATTATTATTATTATTATTATTATTATTATTATTATTATTATTATTATTATTATTATTATTATTATTATTATTATTATTATTATCATTATTATTATTATTATTATTATTATTATTATTATTATTATTATTATTACTGAAGTGTTGTTAATTTAATGGTTCACTCTCTTCCACCCAGCTGCCGCCTAGTGGGCATTTGTGCTAAACAAACACCCTGTGTGTAGGTTTTCTCCGGGTTCCGCTTCCTCCCACTTTCTTTATTCCAATACTTTTTTCATTCTCATCATCGACGTCTTCTTTAGCTCATTCGTCATAACCATTACTTAAAAACAAATTTTCTTACGGCTTTTGTGATTTATGTATCCCTACTTTCTACATGAAATTTGCCTTGAAACTTTCCGTTTTAACATTTAGCTAGTTGTAGGGACGTATGCAGAGGGTATGTCCTGATGGTCCTGATACTTCTCTCCAATCCCGGTTATTTTCTAACTTCTGCCTAACGTTACGGGTGATTTTACAGATTTTAATACAATGTGTCCTCATACAGAATTCGTCTTCTATATTATTATTATTATTATTATTATTATTATTATTATTATTATTATTATTATTATTATTATTATTATTATTATTATTATTACTGTATATTTGAGACTTCAATATTACGTCCTATTCCAATGCAAATAAGCATACCAAAGTTAAGAAAAATAAAACGAAATTTTTTGGATCCTCTATAAGGATGAATTGCCTTATATGAGATACTTTGAAAAGAAAAGAGAGGAAAAAGGTGTCAGCTACTGGACAACATGAAAAGCGAACCTTCGGAAGCCTTAACAGAAACTAAGTAGGATTTGTCTTCATCACGATACATAGTAACACCCTTTCTTTGGGTAAGAGACATTGGATTATGTATGACTTCTATTGATATTTTAACAAAATATACAAACAAATATAAAAAGAATAGTTCCTATTTACTAATTTTTGTTGAACGAATATATGGAACGTGTTGAAAATGGCGAACGAAGATATTATTATTGTTTATAGTAAGAGTGGAAGAACTTAATAACAATTCCACAATGACCTTTCAGACAAATTTATGACTCATACTAGGTCTGAAGGATGACCCGTTAGTATTCATGAATTCTTTGCGGAACACGCGAATTTTTCAGACAGTAGAAATCGAGATTGTAGACTGTGATGTCATGTTGTTAGCTTTTCCCTTGTGAAGGAAGTCGTTTCAATTCTAAATTGTAAGAACGAGAGAAATTGACTATTTTTCATGTTATTATACATCAGAAATATCTACATTCTAAATTATAAAATTTTCCTGAATATCCTCGGAGGGACTCGAACCGCGGACCTCTAACTGACGAAACGAATGCTGAAGCCACTACTTTATGACCGCTTTTTGAAGTAAGAGTCAAGAAACACTCGTCTATGCAGCAAATTGCAAATGTTTACGATTCAAATATTTTATTAACTTTGAAATACTGATTTCGATCATGGTAAAATACTATAGTCCAGAGAATTCAAGCTTAAATTTAAAAAAAGACCGAAAGTATCTCCGTAACTTATCTATATTATATTCGGTTATTCTTGTTTTACAGGTATTTCCAGTAACCTTGAACGACAGGGACACGAACACAGATACATCGAGTACACGTAATATTTCAAAGGCTCTCCCACCGGGAATCGAAACTGAGACCCCGCCTACTGAACCATGTGATTGGTTGGGTGCCTGGTTCGTTCCTAATGCAAGTAAGCTTGAGGCGGACACATAGTGCTCGTGGGGTTTCTCGGGATACTCCCACTTTCTCATTACACGAATTCGTCCTTCTTAGTTCACTTGTTTTAATCAGTGAACTCAACCTAACAGGCATAATCGTTGTCCATTAAACGTAAAGATTTCATTTTCAAGGTGTAAACCCAAACTAATCCGAACCGAAAAACATTTGTATTTTCTATTGCTCATTAACGTGTTTTCACAATATATATATATATATATATATATATATATATATATATATATATATATATATATATATATATATATATATATATATATATACATAGGAAATCGTAATTCCATTCAAAAGTGAACAGAAGGCTCATAATACCTTAACCTGAAACGAAACCATTACATATGGTGTGGAACTTTTCCAAAATATATACGGATATTCTGAAAAGTGGTAATATATCGTCTATTCTCAAGCAAAACTGAACCAAATTACGGTTCGTTTTCTGAAATGAACGGACACACGTCTGCTTCAAGTTTAAACCGAACCCAAACCATTAACCCAGAGATGGCCTGGGTCAATGAATTCTTGACCCACAACCCACTGAACCAGCACCCAACGTGACCGACGGCCGAGCACGCATCGCGACCCTCTCCGACCCATGACGCACCGCGACCCACCTCCCATCGTGATCCACTATGGCCCACCACCCACTATGACCTACTCCAACCCACCATCCACCATGAACCACTGACCCGCCAAAACATATCGTCATGAACTCTGACATGATCCACGGCCTCTTTACCGACTAAAGAGTTTACACTTTTAATACAATCAGGTTGTGATATTCTAAGTAATCGGAGTTTGAATTTCTACCGTCAATCGCTCAAGCACCGCTCTGTTACAATAACGATGGATCTGACCTTTACAATATAAAATGGTGAAGTGTTTGCCATGGGTAAAATTACGATGAAATTCAATTAAATTATCATGGTCTAATTATTTCCTTGTTGAATTATCGATACTTTTCAGTGGAAAAACGATTGAAATTTTTAAAGTCCAATGCAAGGTCAGTAGACCAACTTACAGAAGCTTATATTACAAATTTTGTCTTTTTTCTCACAACTTTATGGGTAGATTGCCCTGTGCTTTAAGCGCTCCATATAATAAACAATTATTATAGCACAAAGCGCATGGTAAGCAGGGGCGATCCACTTGGCGATCACCCCTCAGAAGAGGAAACTTTCTTATTTTGTATATAAATAAAACCCTATGTTCGGAGCTCTCAAATGTAGCTCTAAGTAGCAGTATTACAACCCACCGCCCCCGCACAAGTGCGTCCTGGATTCTCCCCTGATGTTAAGCTATATGTATATATGATGCGAAGCATTGTATTGTTTGTGTCTCAACTAATATCGAGAGTTTTCGATTATTTTTACAGACCAACCCACTATCAAGTTACCATATATAGAAATGCCGCTTCTCCCCATAAAGGAGAAGTTTAGAAATGCTAGGAGACGTTCTGCTCATCCTCAATAAAGAGATAATATACTGAATTTCCGCTCCGTAAGTTGAACGGCTTGTAATGTACTCATTTTTTAAAAAAAATTCGGATCCCCACTATACCTTGGAATATTATTATCATGAAAGCAATATGATAACATCCAAGTTTGAATTAGGGCCTAAATATATACCAAAATTCATTCCATTTGACTGCAATTTGGCCGTAATGATTAGGCACATATAGTTACTTCATTTTTATATAATGATTTATATATTACAGTGATTCAAAAATGTATTTGTTTCTGTAGTTAGCTCCTCTAAAATCTCATGGTCTCGAAAGCCAAGTAGTAGTATAAGTTATATTGCTATTATTACAATTACAAATATCAATATCCAAGAATGGCTCAAGTTCTTTTTTCACCTAGAGATACTCTTCTCAGGTAAGTAAACAGAAACAAACGAAAAAGGGAAATGGGTGCCCTGAAAGTAAGACATAGACAAATTGACCAGTGTTCAGAAGCATATATTTAAATCACGCTCGACCCTACTCATAGGAGGTGGTTAGTTACAGTTATCAGTTTCTCGCCACGTAGCATATATAAATACAGCAGAAGTTAAATAACTGTTACTGGCGGTCTTCGTGGCCGTGCGTACTAGCGCAGTGCACTAGTAATTATAATTGCTTTCGGCGTGGGTTTAAACCAGGTACAAGGATTTTCTTCTATTTTTATATAAAAAAATAATACTCAAAAAATTGATTTACTTACGTTATGTGTGCAGTTTTGCTATACGATTCCACTGCGTAAGTAGTAGTAGTAGTAGTTGTTGTTGTTGTTGTAGTCGTAGTAGTAGCAGCATCGGATTAGAAGCCCCGCAGGGCTCGTTTTGTTCCACATTGACTGCCATTATAAAAATTTAACCTTAATTGCTTCTTCAATTTTCTTCTTCAACCCCAAAAATATGACAATTTTCTTCTATTACAACACAATACATACACCAGGTTTGGACCAGGCCCGCAACCAGCCACAGAGGTTTAGAGGGGAAACAAGTGCAATGGGGGAACAACTGATTAAAAATTCTCTTACACATATCTAAATTGTGTTTTGTGTTGAGGTCTGAAGATACCACGAAAAGTTTAGGTGGCCAGGCCCTTTAGCTCTCTGGTTGCGGGCCTGGTTTGGACAATCTCAAACTTGCAACCAATAAGAAACGTGTTTTTAGTTTCTATGGCTAGGGTCGAGTGTTAAAAGAAACATGCTGTTCAGAAGATGCTGTCTACAATGCAGTGAGCAGTGTGGGTCTTTGCGTTGTGGGTCGCAGTAGGTCATGTTGAGTGGTGGGTCACAGTGGGTCGTGCTAGGTGGTGGGTCGCAGTGAATCACATGCTGTTGACCCACTGACACAAAGAAAACTCGATCCTCTTTACCCACTGACCCACCGACTCACTGACCCACACCAACTCTGATTTTGACTTTTCGGAATATCCGTACATATTTTGAAATACTTTCAATCGATATGTAGTTGTTTAGTTTTGGTTAGGATATTATGAGTCTGCTGTTTCACTTTTGAATGGAATTACGATCCCTCATGTTTATTTCTACATATTTTCTGGGAAAAAACGTTAATGACCATTAGAATATACAACTGTTCTTCGATTCGGTTTGGTTTGGGTTAACAGCTTGAAAATGAAATCTTTACGTTTAATGTCCAACGATTATGCCTTATAGGTTGAGGAAGACTATGATTGAAGCAAGTGAATCATGATGGACGAATTGGTGGAATGAGAAAGTGGGAGTGTTCCAAGAAAACCCATGAACACGATGTTATCCATCTGAAGCTTACTTGACTTGGGACCGAACAAGGCAGCCAACCCATCACATAGTTCAGTAGGCGTTGTCTCGGTTTCGATTACCGTTGGGAGAGCCTTTGAAGTATTACATGTACTCGATGTATCTATGTTTGTGTCCTTGTCGTTCAAGGTTACTGGAAATACCTGTAAAACAAGAATAACATATATAAAAGTGATAAGTTACGGAGATACTTTCGGTCTTTTTTAAAATTTAAACTTGAAATCTCTGGACTATAGTATTTTATCATGACCGAAATCAGTGTTTCATCGTTAATATAATATTGGTTTCTCAAACGTTTGCAATTTGCTACATAGACGAGTGTTTTTTGAATCTTACTTGAAAGAGCGGCCTCTATTCCTACTGTCTGAAAACTTCGCGTGTTTCGCAAACATTTCATGAATACAAACGGACCATCCTTCAGAACTAATATGAGTCATAAATTTGTCTGAAAGATCATTGTGGAATTGTTATTAAGTTCTTAAACTCTTACTAGAAATAATAATAATATTTTCGTTCGCCATTTTCAACACGTTCCATACATTCGTTCAAAAAATATTGGTAAATAGGAACTATTCTTTTTTATATTTGTTTGTATATTTTGTTAAAATATCAATAGAACGCATACACAATCCAATGTCTTTTACCCAAAGAAAGGGTACAATGTACCGTGATGAAGACAAATCCTACTTAGTTTCTGTTAAGGCTTCCGAAGGTTCAATGTTCATATTGACCAGTAGTTGACACCATCTTTTTCCCCCTCTTTTCTTTTTAAAGTATCTCTTATAAGGCAATTCATCCTTATAGAAAGTCCAAAAATTTTCCTTTTATTTTTCTTAACTTCAGTATGCTTATTTGCATTGGAATAGGACGTAATATTGAAGTCTCAAATATACAGTAATAATAATAATAATAATAATAATAATAATAATATAGAAGACAAATTCTGTATGAGGACACACTTTATTAAACTCTGTAATATCGCCCGTAACGTTAGGCAGAAATTACAAAGTAACCGGGATTGGAAAGAAGTGTTAGGACCATCAGGACCATCGCCATCACAAATCCTAAAGTAAAAAAATGCCCGACGTGGATTCGAACCACGAACCACCAGATTACTGTTCCATCGCCTTGACCACTGAACCACGACAACTACGCGGTGAACAATTCGCCTTTAGTCCCGTTGCTTTAGGTTTCTTTGCCTCCGCTTGCAAAGTTGTATGTTATATTTCTTCGTTTCAGAACGTCTTTCGTATTTCTTTTATGAGAATATAAGTGAATAATCTTCGGCAAAGTTTATATTAATAACTTGAGTTGTTCTTAAACTTTTGGTTCACAAGTTTGTTTTCTTCTCCACACGAAACCACAGATATGACTGATTTAATTCTCATACTCTGCATTTGTTTCAAACCAGTCGTCATTACCTGATCAATGATTTATGTTCGCCACGATACATTCTAACTAAGTTACAAGAGGTTTACGTCTTATCTGAACGGCGTATCCACCGAGTGAACCTTTGGAATATCCCATTAAGTTAGCTTTCAACGGAACTAAAGGAAACGTATGTGAACGTGTAGATAGGGCTCTCCGTAGCAGAATGGATAAAGTCATGGTTCGATAACTACAAGGTTCGTGGTTCGAAACCCCATCAGCTTCAGATTTTCTAAATTCTTAATTCCTCAGATCTCAAGATCTTTGTCTGCCTTCGTAGTCATCTGATGCTCTAAAAAGAGTTCTCCACCTTAGTTCGACAACTAGCTAATGTGATTCTCGCAGTTCGATACCTTCACTTCTCTGTTTCATAAAATCCCAATTTTCGTCATAATACGAGTTCTGTCCGATCATTTTTCTCCAATTCTAAATCTGTGTATATAAATCATTCCTCTCTGTCTCCATACTTGAATCTCTTTCTCTCTCCCTCTCTCCTAAAGTAAAAAATGCACGACGTGGATTCGAACCTCCAGATTACTGTTCCAGCGCCTTGACCACTGAACCACGACAAATACGGAGTAAATAATTCGTCTTTAGTCTCGTTACTTTAGGTTTCTTTGCCTCCGCTTGCAAAGTCTTAGCTTGCATATGTCGCCCAGGAACTCATATGGCTTTATATCAAACCTTCGACTCTTGAAACCAAATGTAAGCTCTGAGGAGAGATGGAGGAGGGGGTGGAGTTGGATTTAATACTACAACCACATAATCGATTGAGACTTGTTTTTCAGGATGCATAAGAAAGCAGGGCAAGAGTTTGTTATTAAATTGGACTTAGAAATTGTGTAACGATTTCTATGCCACGAATTGTACAGACGTGGACAAGTTATTAAGTAAAAATTAAAGAAAATCACAAAGGGTCTTTCTTATTAAGATAGTGAAATCGGCCCTTGATCGAAATTGGGTTGCTATTGGCCAAAAAAGGTTACCCTTGACCTAAAAGTACCACCAAAAAATTTTTGACCCTAACACTTACCCTTACCGAATTATAGTCTCATACATGCTCAAAATTGAATATTTTAAAATTTTGGTGGGTATGGTCCAAAAATTTTGAAAGTTTCACAGATTGTAGATATTATCTAGATGCAAATGTAAAATTTTTTCAAAACTATCGATGCGTATTTTCTTTATTTTTTGCGTGTTGAAACGTTTTGTTGAGACACGTTCCAGATTTTCTGGTTAAAAAATGTTTATACCCTTAGGTACAACATATATTTTTTCGGTACATGAAAGTTATGACACCATTGTAGAAAATAAATAAAACTGAAAACAAACGTGTTTTTCGCACAGTTTATCCACCATTTAAGGGGCCTGAAGGTGAGGGCCACCTTCAAGCAATTCTTTGCCAATGATAACAATTTTCGTTTCTCGTCCGTCCCTTGTGCATCTGTCGTTTTTGGATTCTTCGATTGTGTCCATTTGGGAATAGAAAAACCAAATAGATCTCCGTTACAGTCTCTTCAACTTCAACCGCCTCTTTCAAAGTTACACATACCTCGCGTGGGTTCCTCGTATCTACCAGTGCTTGCTTGAGTGGCAGCACAAAGTGGCGCTCTCTACCGCGAGCTGTGTGTAACTTTGCTGTGCAAGAGTCGGTTGAAGTGGAAGCACTGTTGCGGAGACCATTTCAGTGCCTTATATGAAAACGCTTGATTTGATATAGTGTCTGGATTCGAATTAGCACCTGGTTTATTAACGTACAGCAAAATTTCTTTGTCTCTGAATCACCGTGTCATACATTATTGACTACTTCCATTGGATGCTGCTTTGTAACTTTTTTCTTCAGGAAGGGTCACACAGGTTCTATGGGGTTCATATCTGGGTTGTTTCCAGGAAACAAAGAGACTCTGACGCCTTTATCTTCCAAAGACTTCGAATCAGTTTTAGCCGTTTGGCATGGCATACCATCATTCATAAATATCTGGTCCCCGTGGAAATCATTCCCGCAGCTGTGGCAAAAGTTGTTCTGCGATGACTTATTGATATTGCCTGCGTTCATGTTCCCTTTTGCTACCTAGAGACGTCCTGTTTCTTTGACACTAATGCAGTTCCATACCATTATTTGGATATGTCTCCAGTTGGATATTTCTCACTTCGTCTTACACAATCTTCCTTAAAAGCTTCGCCTTCTGTTCTTTTTACATACTGGGAGTTCTCCTTTTCTACATAAATCATAGCCTTATCACTGAATACAACCTGTGGACAAATGGCTATGTTTTAATGACTAAAATTACTTAAGTCCATATGAATCACATTAGCATTCGTTCAGTAACAAACAATTCAGGCAGCCTGTACATTCAAGGTCTATCAAATTACACTTAAATGTTAAGTTAAATTATATATTATTACACTTAAACGACAAATAAAATATCAATCTATCATTCCTCAATCATCAGGAGTCTAACTATGGTGATCTCTAACCCACTGATACAGTTTCTTCACCATAGCCGGAATAAAGCTTCTCTTTCTTTCTGAGAGGCCTAGCTTTCAGCCCTCTTTCAAGCAAATGACGACGAACAGTTCTCGATGAAATAAGGATACCAGCATTTGTAAGCAGTCTCTATAGTTGCTCGATGATTTTTCTTGATTCTCTTACCAGCAGTCTGTCATAGTCTAATAGCAATGATTTTCGGCCGCATTCTGTTGTGTTGACAATGCATTCTCACTGCATAAGTTCTGTGCGATTCTTGAAACATACGATGCACTGACCCATATGTTTCTGCTAATTTCGAACTTGTACAAGCTTTTCCATTTCAGCAGACTAAAAAATAACCAGTCATTTCTTTGGCGACATATGTTTTTTCTTGCCCATTGCTCCAAAACAACGGTTCACAGCAATTCAAAGAATCGTTTGTCTATGTCTTCATGGGCATAATAATCTGCTAGGTATTTATTTTCGTGTTCTTTAGTTTTCCACCTACCAGAAAATGCTGAAGATTCCTGCTTCATTTTCAGTTAGGAGCTCACAGTCTTTGAACAAACTATCCGAATTATCCTCCTTAAATCCAAGCAGATCAAAAACCCACACTTTAATATTTTGCAGAATTCTATATCCAGCATTTAAGAGTAGCATGTTATGGTTACTACGAGCGCAATTTTGTGACCGGTTTATTTAGACATAAAATTAATGAAGTTGTACTATGCGAGAAGTATTTCCATAACTAGAATGTTAAAGTGAGATTGAATAGGCTTTTATGACATTTAAAATCATAAAAACTTACATCTAAAAACTTATAACTTATAGTGCTGTCTTTGATTGTTTGATCCAAATCGGTCCATAGATGGCTGAATGATTAGAAGTTAAAGTTTAGTATGAAGACAGTCAATTGTATATATTGTCTCTCATCTGATTCGCTGTTACATACACATACAGTCTCGCCACACACGCACACACATACAATTCAGTTGAGAAGCAAGAGCAGTATGACCTTTCATTTTTCTTTCTTTCTTAGACGTGACTCACAATCTGGTTTCTCTCTTCCTTCTTTTTTCTTTCCTTCAACAGAACTTGTAGCTAGCAATCGTGAGATGGCGCTGTACCGATGACGTCGTATAATGCCTGTTAGATTACGTCACATATATATACATATACAAGCACTCTCTGTGTTCATCAGCTCTGAACGACAGAGAGGTTTGTGCAATAGAAGCAGAGAGAGAATGATAAGAGCGAAGTAACGGCGATGTATTCTTCGCCTCCCTTATACTTAACATTGGGTTTAACGGCTAAGCATAGCTCGCGCGATGTATTCGTCGCTCAACTTTTCATCTCGTAACGGCCAGCTTTCAAGCGAATACATTTTCGCCGTTATAATCTTCCTTGGCCGAGTTAGCATCTAGTTCCAAAACGTACCACGTGCAGCGCTCGCGTCTCTCTCTCTCTCTCTTTCTCCCCTTTTCATCAGCACTCAGTCATATCATAATATTAGAATTAAATCCTAAGTTGTAAGACAAATTCTAAAAACAAGGTTGGAAACTAATTATTTTAACATGTTTTACCAGAATTGTTAAAATTACGAATTAAGGTTTGAAACTATTACCAATGAATTACTACCCAATAAGGTAAACATGATAATTTTTTGAACATGATAACCAACCCTGTTATTCAGTAGCGTATTTTAGAGGTACTATTTTCAAGTCGCTATACCATTCTTATTTATTAACCGATTTTCAAAAATCAAACGGATATCGAAATAGAATTAAAGGTGTTATTTTAATGCTGTCTAACTGGTTGCCTAACTTTAAGGATACGATTTTAATTTTTAATAACTTTACTAATTTTTGTCACTTTTGAAAAATAAAAAATACTAGCATAATCTACAAAAAATTCTAAGACTTTTTAAAAGAATAACACTTTCTCGAAAACTCAAAACTAAACCCGCAAAAATCCCGAAATTTTCAAATCGCTATAGCTCCGTTGTTTATTAACCGATTTTCAAAATTCAAACGGCAATCAATAGGGAAATAAATTTGCAATTTTTGAATGTATTGTGGGTAGTATAACCCTAAGGATACTATTACAAAACTCAAATAAATATCTTATTTATGCATAGAACTTTAAAATCACATAGCATAGCGTTGTGTATGTCTAAAGATCTGTTTTTATAGTCTTGAAAGCATAAAAACACTTATACACTTAGAACATACTTAAAATTACAAGTTTGGATACTGATAATGGAATCTTCTGTTAACCTCGTTTTCTATTGGAAACAATGATTTCTTAAACTCTGTCCACTGATCATAATTCAAGCTGAATAGACAACCGTTAATATCAAAAGCTACTTCCGTTTCGGTTTGCACATTTTTCACAATTACATTGAAATTATTAGTAAGAATGAACTTCTTTTGAGGATCCATACTAACCACTCCATTTTTTACTTTAGAAAAATTTTTTAAATCATTTTTGTTACTTCTTAGAATCATTTTTAAAGAACAGTTGATGTATTTTGTATCCATTAGAAAGATCCTTCATTCCATCATATCTCATAAACGGTTTCTTAGTTTTCATCTCTTTTGAAACTTGATCAGTATCTTCATTATATCTTTCTGGCAATAAGGTTTTGTATTTCTCATTTAGATGTACTAATACCCTTTCCCCAGTGTATTTTGTTTGTATCAATTTCCATGAGGTTATTTCGTATGATTTTCCTTCTTCTAGATCTTGCAATTTAACAAGCTTTAAAATGTTAATATTGTTTTTCTTGTTTAACTGTGAGGATATTTCTCATTTATTGTATGAAACTTTTAAAAATTTGTTCATTTTTGTAGTGATCTTATCTCGTTATATATATATAGTTAATTCTATCAACAATGTCTTTTATATGTTCGCCTGTTAATTCTCCATTCATTACTTTATAACATTCAGCTCATCCTTAAACATAGCAATTTGAGTAACCAAATTTTTATAATACTCTTTCTTCGAAGCTATATTAAATCGTGTTGATAAACCAGTGATAACGGCAGAAGCAGATGCAAATGCTGTTGTAATAATTGAATAGTCTGTAACAGGAATAAATGTATTGATAAACCCCGTTGAAGCAGAAAGTAGTATCGAAAATGCAATAAGAGTAACATAAATACATTTTAACCTCTTAAATTTCCTCTTATTTTTCGCTAGTAAATTTTGAAGTGTTAATATCGTATCCTCAATTAACGGAATTAGATTCTCTCGTGGAATGTTATCTGGTATATTCATTTTATTAAATAAGTTTTTATGATCATTTTTAAATTATATCAGCTCATCTTAAATAAATACAACACACAAGTGGAACGATTCGTTCCTATTAAACACAATCATCATTCATCTTAACTTAAACACAAGTGGAACAATTCGTTCCGTTTTTTACGGTTTGGATCACAATCTGTTTATCTTCTTGGTCTATATATAAGTTTTTTATGATAATTACCATAAAATCACTTTACAAACTAAAAACATCTAATCGAATTTAAATTTTCTCAATCATCTTTTCTTTCTGTACATCGTATTCAAAGTTTTTCTTACCAATCATAACCACATAACAAATGGTTTTATCAGGAACATCACTTTCAAAATTCACAGTCAATTTCAAATTAGTTCTACCATTTACGGTTACTGATTTATGCTTGCTTGTATTAATAACAAACATTGGTCTATTTTCTAAGAATTCTCTTGGGCAGTAATACATCTCCGTGTTTCCAATTGTAACTCTCTTATATACCGTATACATTTCGTAAGCTTTGAGATATTTATGTTCTTCGAAATCTAAGTTCAAAGATTCTAAGGGGAAACATTCATTTCTTCCGTTCTTAAAGTGAATATTTTGAACCTTACAGTGATCGAATTTGCTTGAGTCTTTTTCTTGACTATCATTTCTATCAGTTTAGAAAAAGGCAATCACGAAATCAGGCATATCGAATTCGTTAGAGTTAAATTGTGTGGTTAAATCAAATTCTAAATATTTACCTGTAACTGACTTTTGTAAACATTGATATGTGTTGAAGGAAATAGGAATCTTACCTTCTTTTAACATGTTAGTTCTTAACAAGGTACCATCCCTAGATTCATAATTAACAACAGGCATTCTTAACTCCATATTTGTAATTTTAACTTTATCTGAATGTGGTTGATCATTCTCATACGTTCATCTTGTTTCTTAGTTTTCCAAATGAAAAATGCGCTATCATCAGATCCACTTCTTTTAAATATATATTTCAATCCTCCTTTCCACATAATCTCTTTATAATCAGAACAAAACCCAGATAAAAGTCTTAATAGAAATATTTCCTCATCTGTTCTCCACCATTTGATTCCTTCCCATCCACTTTCATCATAATGATTTGCTTCTGGTTTTGAAATCGTACTCGTATTTACAGCTGCTGAAGTTAACCCGGGATGGTCTATAGTATCTAATATTTGTCCATGCTTGCTAATTTGTATTTGAGAAAACAGATGTGGAAAGAAATTATTAATGAGTTTAATATTTGGTTTACCAGTGTACTCACCGTCTGCATCTCTTCCTCTAATTTCAAAACTTACATACATATAAGCATAATAAGGATGAATATACCCGTCACCAATGTCGATATCAAACTCAGTTGATCTGTTTGGTTTGTTTAGGTTTTCAGTTCCTCTTTGATTAGGTTTAAAGGTTTGTAACTCATATGAGTCTATCTTTTTCATATTTATTATAAAGAAAAAAGTGTTCTTATCGTTTTATAATTTAAATCCATAAAACAACTTAAATGTAACTTCTCCAAATATCCTTATTTCTATTCCCCTGACTAATGATTTCTGAAAAACTATATCCACTGTAAACATTTTTAATACTACAATACATAAATTCCCACAGATTACTTCGTTAAAATGTTGTATTCGATTGCTATTGTACTCTATATTATGACCAAGATATTCTACGAGTGTTTTTAGTGGATTACCTCCGAATGAATCAAACACATACTTTCTATTTCCTTCTTTCCAGTAACAAATTTAATGTATTCCTATATTTTTAGATGCATCAAAGTTAACAATACCACACTCATTCTTCTTTGGCTGTTTAGGCAATTCATCAGTCATAAACACACCTCTAAACTTTCTTAAAGGAGCAGTTCGAGTTAAAAACAAGTTTGGTGCAATAGAAAGAGAAACAAAAAATAAGAGACCCGTATTTTTTATATCTTGATAGGCCGTCTCGTTCAGCTTCTACAGGCATTTGTTTTTGATGAATCGTAAATTGTGACGTCATGGGTGGGATACGCGAGAAACTCAATGTGAGTCAGCAACCACTCCCTTGTACGCAGCTGATAAACCTTTAATAGTGCATTGGATTTAATAGATTGTGTTTTGGATTTGTCTTGCTCTGTGTTGAATTCTTGAGGGAAGTTTTTGGTTGGTTGTTTTTCCTATAGCATTAGTATAAAAAAGAGCAGAGAGAGAAAGAGCAGTAATTACGTTTGTTGTGCGAAACAGTAGCTTCCAGACATGTTTTTAGGGTGGCACTGTCTCCAGGAGCTCTTAGAGATCACCCCGGAGGAGACCAAAATCATACGTCTATAATGTAATAAATATAATAGTACTGTGTAAAAATAATGTGCCTCTCCGAATACTAAGTGTCTCTTCCCCCCCCGGATTTTTTCTGGAAGAAACATTAGTGTGAAGTAGAAAACACGTGTTAGTACAGCGCGTGCTTTGTCTGTGAAGCGAAGTAGAAATGCTTAACACCTGCTGTGTTTTCGGTTGTAATGCTTGTTAAATTGAAGCCGAGGACGTAAAGTATCTTTTCTTACGTTTCTAAGTCGTGAGAAATCACCAGATCGATATAAATTATGGCTCAAGAAAAAAATGGGAAAAAATGTACCAAATAAAATCACTCGTGTTCCAAACATCTTGAAGAGCCTGCATTCGAGAAGTCAAGTTTACTGAAAGAAAAGTTAATGCCAGTGGCGGATCTAGGCTTGGGCCTGGGGCTTAGGCCCCCCCAGTTTTTGAGTGACAAAATTGATTTAAGCTATTATTTAGATATTTTTGATAGTTTTTAGTAAACATGATATACATATCATAGTCTGGGTTCTGACTCCCCCCTCCCTGAGTTTTTACCGTGTAGATCCACTCCTGGCTAATGCCAGGAGAATTATTTACACGCAAACTGAGAAAGAATGCTGTTCCAAGTATATTATTGAAAGGTTTAAAATCCGAGCCATTGAACAAGCACCGATCTATGTCCAGTTACCATTCGTACAAATATCGTACAAGACGCAATTGATGGTTGTAGTCAAGACCAGGCATTAGAGGGTAATAGAGACGATGTCACTCATGATTCTGAAGTTACTACTTTAAAAATAAGCTATACAATGTGAATTAGGGAGTGAAATATACGGGCTTGTAGAAGGAATCAGTGACGATGACTTCCTCAAGACATTGATCAATCGTTTAATTTCTCTGTATCATGTGACAATGATGATGAGATGATGAAACGGGTGATGAGAGTTGTTCCGCGGACAGCTATGAGAATAAAAGAAATTTAACCGGTGAAGTGTTTTTCGTATTCTGGCAAACTTTACAGATGTTATTTCATTTTTGCCTCATATGTTACGCTCGTGTACATACCTTGAAGCACAAAATTATAGGGTCAGTGTTAAAAATTGCAACAAAACGTGAACATGAACATACTTATGTTTGGGAATCGGAAGAATAATTAAAGAAAAGGTACTTAGGTGTTGCAGCAATCTCGTCCGCTATCTATTTACATATTGGTTTCGATTTTTTTTGAAACGCTGAACTCATGCTTTATAGGATACGTTTTATAATATTGTACAGCCCACCATCAGATATCATTTTCTACATGCAGATGATATTTGTAAGTCTTTGCAATCAGTTCTGGAAAAGGAAACCGCACTTAGAACGTGCCACCGCACCTCTCACAAACGAAATGCTTGGCACTGTGTAGTATGTAAGCCTGTTCTCGCTCTTTGCCCACCTATGACGTCATCACAAAATCTTTCTTCCTCTGTTATTCGCTAACGACTGAACGTATCGCGATCAAACAAACACAATTCCTTTTAGAATTTTCAACTCTACAAATGGAAATAAATTGTAAAAAATGCATTTCTAAGTCGAACTGCTCCTTGAAGTCGCTTAACAAGTTGTATTAGGCCTAAATTACTTATAAGTTTAATTTCTTCTTTCTCTTTACTTTTTTGGGCTTTTCGTTTTTTGTAAGCGTACCACCTTCTTTCTCTTCCATTGCTAAATTATGTCTCTTTTGTTCTTCTAATTGCTGTTTATTATTTTTTACATCATCTACAGCTTTTACAATAGTAGCTACACCTCCAGCAGCTGAACCAAGAGCACCTGTTAAAGCTAGAATTGTTGGAATTGTAAATATAAAACCTCCATAATGAACTTTATTATCATTTGACTTTATTTCTTTGTTTATTTTCTTAACTTGTGGTATAGAAAGAGTTAAAGACATACATTGTCCTTTGCTTAGTTTCGCTTCTTTTTTGATTTGTTTCTTAGTTAAAATGTGATCAATATTTAATTGTTCAAGTTCTTTGTTAGGAATTTTAAATGTAAAACTAGTCAACTTCATACTTATATATTTATTATAAAACTTTTATGGTAAAATCCATAAAAATTAAACACAAATACTTATAAACCTAAACCAAATCTTACTTTTGTATTCATAGCCAAAGCAGTTCCTAAAGCAGGTAATCGTTCTGTTAAGAAGTTTGCATCTTTAGCAAAAGCTCTTTCCCATGCTTTATTTTCTAATTCTTTGTCTGCAATATGTCTAGAAGCAGTATCTTTATTATCTCTGTAGTAAATATCATGTTCTCTACAAGCTTCGTCTAGTGGGTTAATACCTTTATCTCCTCTTTCTAACCTTTCTTGTAGCTTAGTTCATGGACCACAGTACGAAAATCCTGGAATATATAATTCAAATGGAAGTTTATTAAAAAAATCATTTAGTAATACTTTTCCATACTTCCCACCATTCCAAAACTTTGGTGGTAACGTATTCAATATCTTTATCAAATAACCTATACCCTTTGGATCATTAGGAATAAATTGTGCGAGTTTAGAATTAATCATATCCATTATACCTACTTTCTCATTGTAAAAGTTATCGTTTCCAGCTTTTTCTTCTCCACCTATAACTATCAATTAATTTTCTCACATCATCCATCCATCCATATTCTTTAGGTAAATCGTTGTATATTTTTATTCCCTCTCCTGATTTTGGTGTTTTCTTTCTTGGTGGTGTTGGTCCTAGTGTTGGTTTTATATATTCATCCCAAATGGGTTTAATGATTTAAGATATTTTTTACCTCTGTTAGATCTTTGTTTTCTTCTATTTGGGTCGCTATCTTGAAATGCTACATTAGAATCAATAACTATCTAGGTATATTTTTGTAAATCATCCTCATCATAGGTTTTTTGGATTGTTTCTTGTCAATAAATCCCATAAGCCTTCTGTTCCTGTATAATGTCGATTGTTTATTATTAAATCATCACCATTTCTTTTAACTTCTTTATCTCCAACCATATTTATTATTTTCCTATCCTCATTATATGCTTGTATTCCAAAAACCTTATCATCTCTTGTTGTATAATATCTTGTAACAACTTTACCAAACCGTATTCTTTTTAAATTGGTTCTATACCTTCTATTTTATCTTTAATTTGTTTTCTCATATACTTAATTTCTTTAGTCACAGGCGAATCATCATCACCTATTGCACTATCATAACTTGTTTAAAATAAATCAGAATCTAGTCTTGTATTTTTATTTACAACTGGAACTAACTCTCGAAATTAATTTTTATTTTCCCCTTACTTTGCTTTTGCTATATTTTTTCCTAAGCCTTCAATTGCATCTATAACAGGCTGGCTTTGTTCCTTATATTTCTCATATCTACCTCGATTAGCTTGTTTAATTTCCTTAAATCTTTTCACAAGTTCCTCTTTTAACTTTATATATTTCCTAGCTTCAGCAGCATCTAACTCACTCATTTATTATATAAAGAAAAATAATAACGTACACGTTCAAGTACGTTCACTCACGTTCATTATACTTGTAAAAAGTTTTTAATTTTATTTCTGTATTTTCCATTATTCGTTTTCCTAGTCGTATCTATTGTTAAGAAACCATGCTCTTCTTCCCAACACTTATTGCAGAGTGATTGCAATTTTTCAAACGACATATCAGATCAAACAAATTCATCATATATATGTTTTAAATTCACATTGTCCTGCCTAAAGATACAAAGAAAATTTAAGTTGTCTCTTATTTGTTGTTTTGGTACTTTAGAATATGTGTGTCCAAGATAGAAACAGTTTAAATCTTTATGTCTACTTCGAGTAAAATATTCTCTAACATGGTTTTGTTGTTTTAAAATGAAATCATCAAACACTACCAAAGAATCGTTCTGACACTCATCTAATGGAATAATCTCTTCGTTGTTTCCTTTTATTATTGCAATTGTCTTATTAATATCTCGTTCTGTCTTGGAAAAGTTGTATTAGCTGTTGGTATTTAGATTGATGTAAACTTTTAGAATAGATATAAACATTTGTATATTTAAGCCAATCCGGTGCTAGTAAAAAGTTATCAATCATTAGTGTTGTTTTACCACAACCACTAGGTCCTACAATTAAACATCTTATATCGTCAGGTAGCAATATACCATTCTTCTTCTTTTTTATAGTTTGGTCTGATAACCTTACTCGGATATCCCATTTATTCATTTCAACTTTTATTATATAATAAATGAAAGTATTTAATTTAAACGGTTATTCATCTGTACTAAGCATGTACTTGCATTATCCATTTGAAAACGATTTAGAAGTAGCTGTTGCAGGATTTTATACAACATACTTAACACCAAACATTACAGAGAAAACTAATAAATTAACATTTTGTAGTAATTTTCTAACTATCCTATTCTTAGAAAACAACTCATAATTCAACCTGGTCAATATAATTTAAAAGAGTTAGAATAATATATTAAATCAAATCTTCCATACTCAGCCGATGCTTATAAAAATATTAAATTTACTGAGGAGAGAAAAAATAGAGTTAAAATATTTAGCGAATATTGTGATATAACCTTAGATACCATTAACACTGTATTAGGTTTTAGTCAGAAGAAGTTAACTAAAGGTTCAGAACATGTTGGAGATAAGGTGCGAAAGTTTCACTCATTCGATACTATAAATATTCACTGTGATTTAGCAGAAGGCATGATTTTAAAACATAATGATACAACACATAACGAAACAGATTTAATTGCAACGTTTAGAACAAATGCAGAATTTACAGAGCCAATTATATATGAGCCTAAAGAAAAAATATTTTTCTCAATACATCACAACAAATTTAATAATATCAAAGTTTCAATTCGAGATGAGAATGGTGATTTGATTGATTTTGATGGAGCTCGTATAACTGTTCTTCTCGTTGTTAAATAGGTATAAATTTTGTATATAATAAATATGGATATCTTTGGTAATGTTAAAAGTAGGAAGAATGGCTTCATTAGCGAAGAGTTCAAAAACCTTATTGATTTAGATAAAGTTTTTACATCAAATAATAGAACATGGGTTGACTGTAAAAAGAAAAGACTTGTTAATGTAGCTAGACCAACAAGATGTAGTAACTTTTCATCAGCTTGAGTCAATAAATAGTCAATTAGAAAGTGATAGAAACAAATTTGAGGATGTATTAAAATCATTACAGAACACATACATAAAGATAGATGATATTAACGATTTTCGGAAAGAATATATGGAAGGAATCCAAAAGACTAGTAATAATGTAGTTCTTTTGTTTAGCGCAAAGGTTCCTATATCAGAATTCAATAAATACAAAGCAGAAATGTCATCGCAGTTAGAGAATGTTGTTAGAAAGAATGATATAGATAAATTTGTTACAAAAGAAGATTTCCAAAAATCAAACAAAGAAGCAAATATGTTCATTATGAACAAATAAACTACAAATCTATTATGTCGATTGAGAACTAAGAATGTTAAAGACCCAATCATTAGAATATTTAATCTATCGAATGGTTATAAGTTTCTCTATAATGGGAAAATAATGCATATGGAATTAAGTTTGGATAAATACTATCTACATATATTTTTGAACGATACTTTAGTTGAAACTTTTCCTTTAGACGTTAAAAATGGTGATATAATTACGTTTCAAGCACATAAAAATTCAGCTTTCGAAGAAGGAAAATTCTGTTATTATGTACGTAGAAAGAGAACTTAAATGATTTTCTATATAATAAACAGGATGTATTGTGTTAAGTGTAAGAAATCAACAGACACAAAGAAAAATACCATTAGGATAGTACAAAGAAAGAATGGAAGATATCTAAAGAAAGGTATTTGTTCTGTATGTGGTGTTACTAAATCTCAATTCGTTAAAAAAAAAGATTGACTAGAAGAAGGTAAAGGTTTTAGAGAACTCATTATAGAAGAAATTCACAAACCTTCCAGAAAGAATTATCCTAGGTTAAGTGTTATTGTTAAAGGTATAGATGATTTATGGCAAGCAGATCTTGTAGAAATGGATAGTGGTGTGTTAGAAGGTGTCTCCAAGTTAAATAAAGGCTATAAGTATTTGATAACGATTATTGATGTCTTTTCGAAATATCCTTTTGCTGTTCCCGTTAAAGATAAGAGTGGTAACAATGTTACAGAAGCGTTTGAACCAATATTAAAAATTAGAAAGCCTAATAACTTACAAACAGATCAAGGCAAAGAGTTTTACAATAAAGAATTTAAGAAGTTGATGGAGGAAAATAAGATTAATCATTACTCAACCTATAGTGGTAAGAAAGCTTCTGTTGTTGATAGATTTAATAGAACACTTAAACAAAACATGTGGAAGAAGGTTACAACACAAGAAAATTATAAATGGATAGAGATATTACCAACACTATTTAGCGAATATAATAATCGTGTGCATAGAACAATTGGTTTAAAGCCAATAGAAGTTAGCAAGAATGAGCGAACAATATTGGAGAAAGTTTATCAAAAAGAATATAAGCGTGTTAAACCCAAATACAAATTAGGTGATTATGTTCGTATAAGTAAATCGAAAGGATTATTTGAGAAAGGATATACATCTAATTGGTCAACAGAAGTAATTGTTATTAGCGAAGTTATTCCATCTAATCCACCTACGTATAGAATTCAAGATTTAGAAGAAGAGGATGTACAAGGCAGATTTTACGAACCAGAACTATTAAAGACGAAACACAAAGATGAATACTTGGTGGAGAAGGTGTTGAGAAAGAAAGGTAACAAAGTATACGTTAAATGGCTAGGATTTGATGATTCACATAATAGTTGGATAGATAAAAGTAATGTTGTAGTGTAAATATAAATGTTATCTTTTATGGTTATTATTCCATAAAAGGCTAGTATATTATAATAAAAAAACCGAATTCGGACTACTTTGAAAACTCATCTTACACAGTAACGAAAAACTTTATCCTTCTAATTCTAGGAAGTTTATTAAAGCAACTTGCGAAATAAAACTTGCAGATAGCGAGGAAAAATAAGTTAAAAAATTATTTTCTAAACAATAAATATGGGTACTATGGATAGTTCTCTTAGTTTAAACGATATTTGTTACGAACAGATTAAAGACAATTATTGGTATGGTATTTTTGGTGATTTCAAATTGATTATAGATAAGAGTACAGGATATTTCAATGCTACTAAGTTGTGTCAAAATGGGGGAAAAGAATCTAAACATTGGGCAAGGTTAGATAAATCAAAAGATCTCCTATGATATTATAACAAGAAATTAGGTGGGCCAGATCTGCACCACCAAAACTCAATTTACATAGTTGAGTCAAAAGGAACAAAAAACAAGATCTATTAGTATCAGGAACATATGTAAGAAAAGACTTAATATTGAGTATCTCGTTTTGGATTTCAAATGAGTTTTATGATAAGTGTTACAATATAATCGAAGATTACTTCACACACGACTTTAAACAGATTCAAGAAGACCAAAAAGAGTTGCAAATAAGAGTAGGGAAAATAGAACAAACAATGGAGAGATTGAGAATTCAAAACGAGGGCTTAAAAGAAATTGCAGAACCATATACAGAAGATAATTCAAAAGATAATTGCCTAATCATATACAAGAAGAACAAACTTAATAATCCTTTCCCTTATTATGCTATCAGATGCTAAAAGAGAAGCCTATATAAGCCTCTTAATGAAGCAGAAGAAAATATCCGAAAATGAAAATCTTTGAGTTTTACGTCCCACGGTTATGCCGGCTAGGCTAAAGGAGACGGTGATGATGAGTAATGAAGGAAATGGTGGAATGAAGAAAGTGGGAGGAAACGGGAGAACCCCGAGAAAACCCAAGCACACGGTGTTTGTCCACCACAAAGTTCACTTGGCGCGGTCTGGGATCGAACCAAAAATATCCGAATCATGAGATAATATACGAAAAGTTTAGAGATCCTAACAGTATTAAGTTATTCAACCTAATGCAGCAAGAACTAGATATTCGTAAAGGTAAGGGTAATGAGGTTTGGACATCCCTATCAGAAGAAGATTTGGTTAAAGAAATTGATTGCTTATATAATCGGTTAATATCTAATCCTATGTAAAAGCTTTAAATATAACTTTTATGATTATTATTCATAAAAGCTTAACATTAATCTACACTAACCTAATTCCAGTCTTCTTCTTCATAAAAAAACGTGCTATCAATATCAGGACTTTCAGGATATCTAGAATAAACCGGATTATCAAAATCAAGTTCTTCTGTAGAATATTCAATATCGTTGTTGCCGCTGTTGTCGTTGTTGTTATGTATAACCGCTCTACACAAATGACAAGTGTTATTATTTCCTAACCAGGTAAGCATACACTCAACACAGAACACATGTTCGCATGTTGTTTTACACAATTGAGTTTTTGTTTCTTTGCATCTTGGACATTCTTCTGAGTTTTGTATTAAGTGTAAACCTGATGAAAGTAACATTAGTTTGTTTCTAAGGGGATTGCTAACATGCTTATTTACTCTTAAGAATTCAACTTTATTGATCTTGTCTTTGAACGTTTTCAGAGAACCTCCTATTCCAACAAGTATATACTATCTTGCTTAAATCTAAGCCTTTTCTTTCAAACTCGAGAATGAATTTTTCGCTTTTATCATCTAAACTAACTTTTGGCCAATAAACTTTATTTTGGTATTTTCTCACGTGCGTTTCATCTAGTTGTGCTGTAATAGCTTGCCAACCAATAAGAGAATTAAATTCGCTCAAGAAGGTTGTTACTTCTTTTCCTTCAATGTAACACCTTTTAGAAACTATATTCCAACGGAGTTTATCTTTAAAGGTTCTTAGGAACGCAAGTTTAAGCAAATTTGAATGATGAGAGATTATATCCCAATGTAAGTATTCTCTGAATTGTATGCAAAACTAAATAGCTTATTTCTGTGTAAACTTTCTCCAGTTATTTTTTCACTGAACGCAAGCCAAGCAATCTCTTCTTTAAACTCATTAAGAAAATCTTCACTCATTTGTCGAGCATATTCGTACGTGTAGTAATCCCAATGAATATGCTGTCTTGAATGTTCTTTATGTTTTAATACGAATTCTGGTTTTAAATGAGGATAACACCTTGATCTATACTTTGGTTTATACAATTTGTCCCAGGAAAGTTTATCACCATACTTGTTAATGATATTTTCGTGTTTAAGTAGGTCTTTTCTTTTTGATAATCTGACCCAATCGATGTGTTCTTCATGATTTTCAATAAACGAAAGTGATAGATTATGGTTTGATGTAACTAAATATCAATTTACCTTGTTTTTCAAAGTATGTAGAAATTCATTGGATAAGCTCTTTATTTCTGAAATTTGTTTCCATTCTTCGAAATTTCGACTATTAAGTACATCTATGACTATATTTCTACAAACCGGATTTTGAAAGTAGTTTACAATATGTTCAGGATTTAATTTTTGAACCATGTCTTTTATAAGTTCAGTTAGTTGTTGTGAATTTACTGCAGTTGTTTTAGCTTGTTCAGTTGGTTGTTGTAAATTTGTGGTAGTTTTTCTTACAGACTTATTTCTGTGCTCCTTGATTAAGGTTATTAGTTCTGCTTTCCTAAGCTTTGAATAACCATGTATTCCTTTCTATCTGCAGTATTGTTTAAGTTGGGGAATGAATTTCATTTCCATAGTCTCGTTTTGTATATAAATTTAAAAAATAATAATCATTTTTGCTCATTTTCTATGTAATAAATATGGAAGCACATTGTAAATTGATACAAAATAAGCTTATCCTTATTCATCAAAATCTTAAACTCATAACAGCACTACTAGAAAAACAGATATTAGTAAAAGAACAAAAATGCTATTAAAAGAACAAGAAATGTTATTAAAAGAAAGATTTACACCAGAATCAAATTGGGATAGCGGTAAAGAGATTGAGTCCACAAATGATGGTGAGGAGGCAGATTTAAAAAAAATAATAATAAAAATGAATTATTTTTCATTAAATCAATAGTAGTTTTGATGGGTCTTCCCATGAAAACCATGTTCTAATACAATATGCTAATAGACATTGAGATTTCCTAGGTCGCATGAATATTAGCTGTTGTATTAGAAAACGAAAATGATTAAAATTATTTTTTATATAATAAAAAGTGATATAATAATAATGAGTTTAATTAAGCATACAGTAATAGAATTAAAAAAACTTGTGTAAAGAAAAGGGGATAAAAGGTTACTCCCGATTAAGAAAAGCAGAACTGATAGACCGAATTAAAGAACATGAAGATGAACAATCAGAAGACAGATTAGAAATATATTCCCATTTGAACAAGAAGTACTTGAAGAACCACGAATCAAAGTTGAATCAATACCAATCGATGTAAAATGTCAAAATATTACATTAAAATCAAGATTAGAAGCATGGAGATTTAAAACAGATTATAAGCCACAAGATCCACTCGAACAATATATTACTGCAACATCTAAAGCTATATTAAACAGATTACAAATTAGCTTAAGTAAACATAGTTCATTGAAAACTAATCTTTATATAAGTTGTACATATAAGAAAGGTGAAGAAACTCAAAACTTTTATTTAACACTGAAAGCCAAGAAATATATCAATCAAGTAATTTAAAAGAAGAAATAACTAAAATGAAACAAAGATTAAGAACAAGAATGGATGAGTTCCAAGCTAGAGGTTCTGGCTGGGCTCTTATAAACATTAACTTTTTACAACTAGCAATCGTCAAATATACACTATATAGAGGATCAACATACATAGATCTACCTGAAAAAATTAAAAATAGACAAGCAGTCATAAATGTAAAGAACGAAGATGAAAAATGTTTCTTATATTCCATTTGTTCTGCACTGTACCCAGCTAATAAAAATCCACAACGACCTTCCAAGTACAAGCAAGTTGTTAAATACTTAGAAGAAAAATTAAAAAAATATTCATTTTCCTGTAAAACTAAGCGATATTCCAAAAGCTGAAAAATTACTTAATATTTCTATAAATGTCTATGCGTATGGTAAAGACTATTCAATCTATATACTACATCACACGCAAAACAAGAAAGAAAATCATGTCAATTTATTATATATAAAAGAACAAAATGAAGACCAAGTTGAAACACATTATTGTTGGATTAAGGATTTAAGCAGACTGGTATGTGCACAGTTAACTAAAAAGAGAGCTCGAAAATATTTATGTGATAGATGTTTGTTATACTTTTACTCCCAAGACGCTTAAATAAACATGAGCAAGATTGTTCGTCAAATGAGCAAGTAAAAATAATAATGCCTGAAGAAGGTAAATACGTTGAATTTAAAAAACTACCAATACACAATGAAGATGCCATTTGTGATTTATGCTGATTTTGAATGCTTGTTACATAAAATTATGAGTTGTCAAGAATGTTATCCAGATAACGAATCATATACGAAAAATATCAACAACATAAGCCATCTGGATTTTGTTATTATGTAGTAAAGAGCGATGGAAGTAAAACTAATCCTGTTTTATACAGAGGTAAGAACGCTGCTAAGAAATTTATAAGACTGTTAACAAAAGAAGCCAAACACATATCGAACATATACAAACAAAATAACGAATTACCATTAACTAAAAGTCAGAGAAAAGAGTTCAATAAATCTAAATGTTGTTATTACGGTAAGCAGAAGTATACTAAAGAGAATCATAAAGTTAAGCATCATGATCATATAACAGGAAAATTTGTAGCACCTCTATGTAATGACTGCAATTTAAAAATTAGAGTGCCAAAGTTTGTACCAGTGATCATACATAACTTGACAGAATATGACTCCCACTTATTTATAAAAGAGCTTGGATATAATAAAGAAAAAATAGATCTAATACCCAATAACGAAGAAAGATACATATCATTCAGTAGAATGGTTGGAACTATTAAATTCAAATTTGTAGATTCATTTAGATTTATGTCTTCTAGTTTAGAAAAATTATCATCGAACTTGAAACCTGAACAAATGGTACATACCCAACACTTTTATTCTAATGAAGAACAGTTTCAACTTGTAATAAGAAAAGGTGTTTACCCATATAATTATGTTAACAAATGGAATAGGTTTAGAGAAAGAAAATTACCGCTAAAGGAAGCATTCTTCATCAAGCTTGTGAAGACACATATAAATGATGAAGATTATGAACATGCAAAGAAAGTATGGGAAAAATTCAACATTAAGTATGTGGGACAATACCATGATTTATATTTGAAAACGGATGTATTATTGTTAGCAGATATATTCGAAAATTTTAGGGAAACATGTCTTAAAGCTTATGACCTTGATCCTGCTTGGTATATGACAGCACCACGTTTAGCTTGGGATGCAATGTTAAAGATGACAAATATAGAATTAGAATTGTTGTGTGATTATGATATGGTAATAATGATAGAGAAAGGTATAAGAGGTGGAATTAGTCAATGCTCAAAAAGATATGTTAAAGCAAATAATAAGTATATGGAAGATTACGATAAGAATAAAGAAGATTCTTACTTAATATACCTAGATGCTAATAGCTTGTATGGGTGGACAATGAGTCAATATCTAACGTATAAGGGATTTAGATGGTTAAGCGCAGATGAGATAAGAGAAATAGACTTCACAAGTATATCTGATAATTCTGATACTCGCTACATGGAAGTTGATCTTGAATATCCAAAAGAATTACATAACTATCACAAAGACTATCCACTAGCTCCTCAAAACATATGTCCGCCTGGTTCAAAACAATCAAAGCTATTAACAACCCTATGTGACAAAGAAAAATATGTAATTCACTATCGAAACCTAAAACAATGTCTTTCACTTGGATTAAAACTTAAGAAGATACATCGAGTAATAAAGTTCGAACAATCAGATTGGTTAAAAATATATTGATTTAAACACACAGATGAGAACGAAAGCAGCAAATGATTTTGAAAAGGACTTCTATAAGCTCATGAATAATGCAGTATTTGGGAAGACTATGGAGAATATTAGAAAGAGAGTTAATATTAAACTTGTAAGAGATGAGAAAAATTACGAGAAGCTTGTAGCAAAACCAAATTTTAAGAGTACTACAGTTTTTACGGAAAATTTAGTAGCTGTTCACATGAACAAGGTTAAAGTGCAATTTAACAAACCGATTTATGTAGGCATGTCAATTTTAGATTTATCAAATCATTTAATGTACTACTTCCATTATAATGTAATGAAGCCAAAATACCAAGACAAAATAGAATTATGTTATACAGATAAGGATAGTAATATATATTATATTCAAACAGAAGATGTGTACGAGGATATGAAAAATTATATTGATTACTTCGACACGAGTGATTACTCTAAAGATAACAAATATAAGATACCACAGGTTAATAAGAAAATACTTGGTAAGATGAAAGATGAACTTTTAGGAACAATCATAGAAGAATTTGTTGGTTTAAGATCAAAAATGTATTCAATCAGGTTCGAAAATGATAAATGTTTTTAAAAAGAAAAAGGAGTTAAGAAAAATGTTATAAGTAAAGAGCTTTCATTTAACGATTATAAAGACTGTTTGTTCAACCAAAAAGAATATTATAAAAAGATGAATTTAATCAGAAGTTATAAACACAATTTGTACAGTATAGAAGTAAATAACTTAGCTTTAAGTTGTGTAGATGATAAAAGATGTGTTTTAAAGAATGGGATAACTACTCTACCATTGGGACATTATAAGATAGAAGAGATGTAGTTTTAGTTGTAAATTAGGTATAAGTTAGTTTTAGGTTTAGATATAAGTATAACTTAATGGATATATCTATAAAGTTTTCACAGGGATAATATAATAAAAATGAAATTTAAATATAAAAATTATAATATTTTACAAACATGAATAAGACACTTTGTGAACCATGTAACAAATACTTACTAGATATAGAAAAACATAATAATACTAAAACACATAAAGAAAATAGTAAAACTAAAATTTGTAAGAAATGTAAGAAAGAAAAATATAAAGCTCAGTTTAGATATATAGAAAAAGATTCTCTTTGCCGTGAATGTCTGTACGAAACATTATCACCCTTAACATATTTAATATGTCAAAAAGAATTTAAAATAAATCCAAGATATCCAAATGCTAAAAAATGTATAGAATGTAGAAAAAATAAACCAGACTTTAAATATACTATAGTTAAAGGTACTCATTTAGAAGGGCTACAAGATATTTTTGATTATGTAATTATTAATGGAGAAATTTATGCTGTTTTATCATCTAAAGAAGAAGAAGAAGAAAAAGCTATATTAAAACTACCATCTAGATACGAAAAGCATTATGAACATCTTAAAAATATTAAAAACGGAAAATTACATATATACCAGAATGAATATAATCGAATTTGTTATAGAATTATATTTATTAACTCCAAGTCTTTATGCGGCAATGAAGATCGTTTAAATTGTAAATGTATTTTCTAATCATCTAAACTTTATGGTTATAACATCATAAAGTCCTATACGCAGTACACCCTACTCAATCTCACTTTAACATTGTAGTTATGGAAATACTTTGCGCATAGTACAACTTCATTAATTTTATGTCTAAATAATCTGGTAACAAAATTGCGCTCGTAGTAACCATAACATGGTACTTTTAACGCTTTATGTAGTTCTGGGGTACAGTACGTGTCTGTTAAGGCACGCTCCGCGTCGCAATTCCTACCATTATTGATACCTTTCTCCATACACATGCGACATAAGCCAAACATAAGTCGACCATAACACGGACATGGCAGCACCGAAAATATAGATCTTTCAGAGGCAAGATGGTAAATTTAATCATCCCATGAATACTTCCCACATCTGGGAAGTCCGGCTCCTTGTGTATTTTTTACTTACAGGAATCGGTTTGCGTGCCATCACATAGGGTACAATGATGTTAGATCATAGTATACAATGAACTCATGGGAAGTACATTCGTACAAAGCACTGAACCACTCTGTCCGACCACCATGAAAGCAGACCTTAGGTATAAGGTGATTAACAAGGTCATTATATTGAGTTTTAAGAAAATCTTGCAAACTGTTGTCATTCTTCACCATGCTGTCCCAATCACATTCCCACATTTCAACGGGATTAACATCTCATTTGTTGAGGCAAATAACATTTATGATTGTCTTTTCGTAGCGGTCTTGTAAGGATGTATTATCCTTAGAGATAGAATTGAGACTGACATGGCGCAATGTTCTATAATTTCGTTTACAGCCGTGATAAAAGCACCCCATAATTTCGTAAGACGTATTTGTTTTACTATCATACCCATCGACTTTATATTTTATAATATGTTTTTCCAATCCGTTACCTGAATGTTCAATTCTATTACCTTTGGTATGTTCCAAATACCGTAACCAATACGAAGTCTTCAGACTTTGCCGGTCACGGTGATCGAACCCATAAGGCGGAATAATTGGAATAAACTCTTTTGGAAAATGCAAAAACCGACAGGTTACTATTGTCAAACTTGCAATCGTAGGGTGGATATAAAACACAGCATACCATTAGTTTTCTCCTCGAGTAAGATACAAAACTTAATCATAACCTTTGCAAGAATTTTTACATCGCTCCTCCAGTATTCCATATTCTCTTACTGGAAAACTTATTCGTCGCCGCTTAAGGTACGTTCTTGGTGCCAGGTGATTATCTGTACACGTTCTTTCGGGCTGAGACTGTCTGCATCAAAATACTCTAAAGACGAAATTTTGCCTACATAATTTTGATTTGAGGATGTATTGAACAAATATGTTAAATATCCCTTCTGCAAATTGCCAGACAAGCCTAACGTTTCCGGGAGTTTGGACAGTTTAACTCTCATGTACAAATATGTATAACGAAAAAAAAGAGTTTACCAAGTCTCGTTTCTACAATTTTTGGCCCGCTATTATTACATCTGGTACAAAATCATGTTTTTCTATGAAGATTCTCGCACAGAACTGCGTGTCGTTCTTACTTCCACTATGTGAAAGTACTATGATATTTTTGAACATTGGTCTACTTATTAGTATGTGACTAATAAATCCATCAATATCCGTGAAGTCAAACTTACGGGATCCATTTTTATCACCACACACAAAGCATGGAATATCCTTCTTGGCGTCTTTGCATCGCATGGCAGATATTAATACAGTTCTCAAAATTTACGTGATATTCTTGTTCGCCTCGTTCGTTCCTGAGTAATAACATCGTCTCTACGTCAAAAACGATGTACAGGAAGGTGTGAACATGCTATACTTTGGCAGCCTGAACAAAACAAATATGATCACCATCTACATGCATATAGCATGATTTGCAGAAATGTTCCGCATATACGTGGTCAGACTTCGTGTTTCGCCACAATGGAACATATCACCACAATCGGGAGAAAATCTCTTCATCTCTCACATTGTCATTACGTTTTAATGATTGGCAAAAACTCATGCGAAGAAAACAATCGTAAACAACTATCACACTCGCGTTTAATATCTTCATCACAAACATCATGATACTTGTTACAGATATTGCATTTAGAATTACACTTATGATACTGCGCCTCATTATACCCTTGAAGACTGTACTGACAATATCTTTTTGTCCAGTAATGTGGTATTATTTGCAATCAGTTCATAATGCCCTTCTCATACAATATTAGAATTTGTTTGCGCGCATGAATTCCCGGATATATTATATTCGCGAGTCATTTTGTTCTTCTCATAGATCAGAATTATTTATTTTGGTGTTAGTTTGTTTTGGAACTTCTTCGCATCAGCAATAGTGCAATCATTTTGATAATCAATGATAACATAAGCATCATCAGACAAACCCTTAGCCTGCTTCAATAATCGGTCAGGTTTCTCTTTTAATTTATACACGCAGTTACGGCGCTGCTGAGATCTACCCATTCCAAGAATGATAGCTTTGGGAAGTAAATAGATATTTTTCCATCGGGAGGTACACTTTTCCAGAACAGTAGAAAAATGTTTATACGTGGCCGATCCATGTGCTCGACCCCCTTCCTTACGTGGACTAGCAATGTGGATCTTAAAATCCAACTTCTTTCCTAAAAGAAAATGTTCATTATTATTTAAGAAATCATGAAACAATATATCGGGGTTCAATTCCGTTTTTGGACACCATGACATGTACACCGGCTTGTTTAACTTCGACGCAGAACTCTCAATAGTGATACCGATGTAACACATCATCATCGACATCATGTAGCGTATGCTGTTATACAAATTCAAATAATGAGGGAATATATGCTTCCGGGTGATCGATTTCATTAGTGTGCACTCAACGGTAACTCCCGTTCCACGCAGGCCAGAACAAGGATAGTGTTCAGTTCTACTATTGACAATACGAAAGTAATCCGTGTTGCCTGCACCATACAATGCAGGTTCCGATGTAGAACATGTACTATGTTCTGGTGAAGAACTCGTACTAGCCCCTGGAAGAACACCAAACAACTCGTCGGAACCATCTGCAGTTAATCCCACATTTTTCTCTACAGATAAAAACTCCCTAAAGTTTTCACAGTCAGGTCTTGACGAAAGAAGCCAACAGGATAAAAATCATCAATATCTTTTGTGGACTTACAACTTTTCAATACAATAACCAGTACACAGCCATAATGCAAGAATAACGCCTGCAATAGCTTCGCATATATTTAACTTTTTACCCAAACACTTGTAGCATGGAATTGCGTTAGCATCTCCCATGCAAAAAACACTAAAACAGGGTTTTCCTAGCCCCGGGCTTCCTTGGCTGCCAACATAGTGGAAATAACATTGCATGCTTCGATTGTTTAGTCATCAATCGCTGTTTAAATAAAAAACGTACTTCTAGTTTTCCATTATTGTTCGTTAGAACTTTTCTAAATATTCTTATCAACTTTTACACCATAATTAAATTAATGATGTTATTCGTTAATGATATAATTGAAGTTTCCATGCTTCAAATTAACAGCTTAATTTTTTAATTTACTGAAGATACAGTTTATTAGGCAATGCTTTAGTACTTTCCGATAACTGTAATTGACAATGTCCGGTAAAAAAACTGTTGATCACAACACGTAGAGTGGAATCAGGAACGTCTTTACCATACCATTTCTTCTTCTATACTTAGTCGCTGCTAATTTTACTTCTCTTATATAGATATAGATATTATAAATTCCAAGAATTCTATCCAATTGCAAGAATTCTACCCGAAGTTTCCCGAAGATTGATGAAAATTCCCGATAGTTTCTCAAATATCAGTCTTAAACCGGCACTGTTTACGGTAACTCCCTAACTTCTCGGTTTACCGAAAATGTACGTGAAAGCTTACCGGTAAACCGTTTAGTATTTGCTGGTAAGTTTAAATCACAAAGCGCCGCAAATACAGCCAAAAAGTGTTTTCACTCTATCATTAATGCTTTTGTAGTGACTGAGAAGGCTCTCAGCACGAAATTTATAGTTTCGAGGATGTAATCTTCTACCCAGACACGCTTAGTATTTGAAATCTCGTACCAAAACGCACTTACTCTTTGAAATGGCGTACCTAGACACGTTACAATCACGTATTAATGAAAATCTTTATAATGGAAACGAATTAGCAATTATTACGATGCGTAAATCAAAAGTAAATCGTGGTGATTCATAATAACTTCTCGAAGTTTTCCGAACTTTACACAACTTTTAATTTTCAAGCATTGTTATTTTCATATTAAAATCAACATCCTTGATGTGAACCGTCAAACTCAGAGAAGTAACATTCCGAAAGCATTAAAGTCACAATCATTTTAGGAAATACCATTAACAAAAAAGCGAAGTACGAATAACAAAGTAGTAGTAAACGAAAACAATTTAACACAAAAAGCATAATAAACAAGAAATAACAGAGATGAAATAACTTTGGCAAGGAAAAAAATAAGGTGAAAAGGCTATAAAAAATGTTTAGAACAGATTTAAAACAAATTATTTACCAGCCTAAGTGATAAACAATAATTTAACAACGTTTCATAGGAATGAAAACGAACCAAGTAAAATTGCGTAGCAAACGAAACTATTAAAGAAGGAAACAATTAGGAAAATGATTACATTATAAAGAGATTTAACAATAAGGAAACATTTAAGGAACATGTAGAAAATTAGTTTTCGTTTAGGGAAAGAGAAATATAAACATAAATAGAAAAAGGTTAGCTTGGGATAAGTTAATTAATGAAAATCATTTTATGAAAATAGTAAAGAAGAAAGAAGAGCCTAGTGGAAAAGAATTAGTTGGGACAAATATTAAACAATAAAAAACAAAAATGTAAGTTACCATATGTTAGTATAAACAAAATGAAGAGATACTATGTTGTACATAGTATACGATACATAGTACATAAATAAGAAAGACAAACGCTAAGAAAAAATACGATAGTTTAAACAAAATAACAAAACAGAGAAGCAAAAATTAGCAAACGTTAAAGAAAGAAAATAATAAAAAGCAAGTTAGCAAAGCATATGTTAGTTTAAACAAAAATAAAAACAATTAGAAATATTTAAGAAAATATAACGCAAAGAAAGGAAATCATTATCGAACAAAGTAATAAACACGTGAAATAATAAGCAAATTAATTTAAAATACCATTTTAATGTAAATGTAGGTACAATATGTTGTACATCCCATGGGCCGCGATTAGACGGGCAAAGAGAGGCCGCTTTCCCCCACTTTTAATAAGTAGCCCATTAAGGTATATAGTCCCATTTGGAAATGTGATTTGCGAATAAATTTTTGAACTTTTTTATGTATTACTTGTTCATAAAAAGGTGCCGTATACTATTTACCGTTCCGCGAGTATGTATTGTTTGTCTTCCCGTGGAGTTAAGAAAGGTACAGATATTGCGTTTTAATTACCACTTCTCATGTAATTCACATTCCTCGTTAATAAGTAAGTTACACCTCATTCAGCCTAGTTGCTGAAAGGGAAGTTAAACTCCAAATAAACACGACAATTAAGTGCAACCGAAAATAACCAAAAATAGCCTATTGTAGCACAACAATTCCAGCACACTTTCATTATTTCTTACAAAGGCTGGAAATGGTAATCAGCCGCTTTGAAACTAATTGAGAGAACATTTCGCAAAAAAGTCATCCACAAGTTATTCTTTAATTGCCCAAAAATTAATAGTTCCAAAAATGTCTTTTCTTCTTTCTAATAGTATGGAATATTGATTAAAAAGAGAGTAATTAAGAAAATTCTACCTTCTAGGTATTATTCAGTGACAAATGTATTTCAAAATTATCTTACCGAAGCTGAAGTTTAAATTTAACTTTTCAAGTTCCTTTTATTCCAGTGTTTTTAAACTTAGAATCCTTAAGTTTTTCACTGGCTCCGAAGCACGATAATACAAAGAAACATGCCATAAGTATTCATTCAAAGAAATTATTTTAGTATCGTGCATGTTTTAAACAATTAACAATGTGCAATGTAATTTTTACTACTACAAATTATTTACACGTTACAAATGAAATTTGTTCCGACTAATTTATTATGAGAATATGAATAAGCAGAGTTTCTGTAGAAAACGGAAGAATAAAATAATCACACTCATAGAGTGTACTCATTAGCTTTTACAAGAAGCAAACAAAAATAATTAACTACAAACTTTTTCCAGAAATGATTTAACTATAGTTAAATACGATTTTCCATTTTAGCAGTAATTTTTAAATTACCAGTCAAATAATTTTCTCAGTTGCAAATCTAATGTTTTGTCATTTTAATTTTTACTTGATCACAAATTTTAGAAACGAGTTTCCATTAGGAATCAAATGAGCTAAAGTTAAAATACAATCTCCCTGTAATTTTTAACGAGTATGTTTGATATTTGGTATTTATCAGTTCATCTCAACGAATGTTCTGTTAAGAGAAATAAGCTGAGTTTTCAATAATGAGAATTATCGAGCTGAAATTAAAAGATACGAATGAACAAAGAAGAATGAGCTTCTACAATAAGCGAACCAAAAATAATTGCAAAGGAAGTATTTATAAGTTCACAAAAATTTGCTACATGTAAATAATACGAAAACAAAAATAATTAACAACGAGTTTGTTAGAGAAACGATCCAATGAATAAACAGAGTTTCTGAAGGAAACGAAGGAATAAAATAATCACAATCATCGAGTGTTCTATTTTAAAAATAGAATGAGGTTACTTTGAAAACGAATTATTTATTACATCGCAACAATATTGCTCTTAGGGGTTACTATGCAAACGATTGAGTTAAAATACAAAAAAATGTACGTTCACACTGAATGAGTGTTCTATTTTAAAAATACGACGAATTTTTTTTGAAAACGAACGAATAAAATAAATACATTTAGGAAAATCCGCAGAGCGCCGTAGTATTTTCTTCAGGGTATTCCTCTAATTGTTCTGATGGTACACCAACAATTATGGTACTTCCACAAAAGAATTCTATAATATAATATCTGGTATAACTATATTACATATGTTGTTGTATACCTATAGAATATGTTGATTTTTGTTGTACACTGTGTATATTTATACTATAGAATGTCTTATACCTTATTACACAATATCTATATGTATATTAGAACCTTAAAATATGGTATTTCCTATGTATAATTAGTAGTATACAATGTATTGACATATGTATATTCTTGTAATATAGAAGATTCCTAGTAGACATACATGTATTAGAAGAATGGCGTGACGTAAACTGAAGTGGTAACAATGATTTCAAGATTTAACCACCACTAGCATTATATTAATTATTTCTTGACATGCATCTATCTAGAGATATGTTTCCGAAGTAGCTACAAGAATATAACTTATACTTGGTTCTGTATAAGAGGACGTCAGAATGAAGTAGTTTTCGTAATATCAAATATAAATCTGTCATTAGGCTGATTTTACTTTATAATAGGAACAAGTAGCCCTACAAGAACAGAGAAACAGTATGGTACCAACAGTAGCGGGAAAGCAATAGGTTTCGGGAAAATCAGGAGAATGCTTTTTCACTAGGAGTGTGGAACCCAGCGAAATGGTCAGTAAGGTACATGTGGGTAGTAGAAGTTTTTAGTAGGCACAGGTGATGTAAAAGATTTAACAGTAGGTCAAGGGAAATTCTGCGTACTAATGAGAGAAATACATACCTCAAAGAAAGAGAAATAACAGAGACAAAGAGAGGGATAGAATTTTAAATAGTTCAGCATTCATAGAAGTTTAGGAAAACATGTTTAGCAATTGCAGTGCAAAACATTACTAAGAGAGGAAACACATAAGAAACTTGGGTTATAAGAGCATACACAGAAAGAGAAGGAAATAAGAAAGAAATTAGGTTAAAAGCACAGCAAGGAACAAAAGAAATAGCACAGAGTATACGATATACAGACAAAGATAGAAAAAATTACTAATAGCAATAACAGCAAAAATTGATTGATTGATTTTGAGTTTAACGTCCCGTTCAGCAGCGAGGCTATATGAGACGTGGACCTACTGATTTACGTGGAATCCGAACCACATGAGCTCCCGCCGGGAATTGAACCCGGGACTCCCACGCCAAAGGCGCGTACGCTAACCGCTTAGCCACGAAGGAGCTCAACAGCAAAAATAACTTGGAAGGCAAACGCAGAGGATGCCACCAGAAGAAGTAGATCATGGATATCAAGCTAATATCGAAAAATAGAAGTACTAATAGTAATAGGAGTAATAGATTAAGAAGACAAACACAGAGGATAATACCGAAGGAAATAGAACAAGATATCAAGGAAGTATCTTAAGAAATAGCAGTAATAACAAATAGTAGAAATAGTTTAAACACCGTCAAAACCATACGTATAGACAGACGAAGAAGAGAGAAAAAATACGCAATAGAAAATAGCTTAGGATGGGCAAGCAGGGAGGATATCAAGGGTATATACGAAATAGAAGGCAAACAGAAAGGATAATACCAAAGGAAATAGAATGAAATATCAATGAAACATCTGAAGAAATATGAAAATGCAAACACAATGAAGAACAAATACAGGAGCGTTAAAAATGTAACATACCAACCAAGGGGGCACAATTGGAACTTCTGAGAGGGTAAAGACATCTAATAATAGAATTGGTAACAGGGAGAGAGCATATAATAACAAACAAGGGGACAGCAAGCAGACAACTTTTCAAATAGCTTAAGCTTAATTCTGAATAGGAACATGAACAAAGAAATTATGTATGAGATTGTTAATAACTTCACATTGCTTTAGCACTAATTAAGAAGTAACAAAAATAGAAACTAATTACTTAGTAATATTTACAAGAAATATAGCAATCCTTGGCATAGGTTGAGTCATTTACATTAGGAAAAATGAAACGAATACTTAACGAATACAGACATCTAAAGCTTAGTTAGGGATAAGCTCTTAGAAAATTTACATTAATTCATAATAAATTATTCAGAACATCATCATAGTAGCGTATCGGAGCTCACCGTCAAGCGGAGTTTCGGTTGGTGGCAAATTATTAAAAAAAGCAAAGTAGGAATAAGTTAGATTAAGTTTAGTTTATATTAGGAACTGAAATAGAGTAAAAACAGGAACAGTAATGGTACACTACTAACAGAAAACTAAATTTCAATAATAGCTAGCAAAGTAAAAGCAAATCATGTAGTTGCATGCCGTACGAAAGACACAAGGAAAATATTTACCGGCTCACAACAGTGATAGTACATACACAATGAAGGACAGCTATATTACTTGACAAGGAAAGGTAAGTGGATCAGGTTATGTTAAATTAAGAAAAATAACTTAAATATCAACTACACCTATAGAATAATCAAAAGAGAAGCAAAAAATAAGTTACTTAAAAGCACAGTTGGAAGGTCAACAAAGAACGGACAGAAATATGACGACATAGCGTAGGTAAAGTTTAGTTAGAAGCCAGAAATAGTAAAGTCAATGCTAAAGGACAATGCACAGAGGTGTCATGCTATGCCAAGAAGAAAAATTTAAATTGATAAAGTACAACAATTGATTAATACGAAATATGTCACGGTTTAATCACTACATTACTGATAACAAGTTGAATCTTCAGTACTATTAATACAGAAGCGATAGAATGCACACTCAAAATTTGTAGTGTTATATTATTTAAATTTCTCTGTTGGACAATAAGTTCATTGTCCATATTGTCTTCCATATTCAATAAATGGTTAAAGTCACGGTCACCTTACTTGTTTCATATAGCTATGTTTCATCTAAAATTCACTCTCAACTCTTTGCGTTTACCATTATTCTCATTATTTGTTGTGTTGATTCCCTATTCCGAGAATATTTCGTCTCACGCAATGATACTAGGGGTCCACCGTAATATAAACAAAAGATTTTCTCCCGTTCTTCTTTTAGTAAAACCGTGCGTCTAAATACTAGTGCTAATACTCAAGAAAGTCAGTAAATCTCTGTCATCAAATTCTCGTTCCGTTGCTATAACCATTACTAAGACAGGAATTTTATTCTTCCACATTTCGTAAAGTTGTTGCATCACAAACATTTCACATATATATCTTCATTTCAAAGTTGAATTTTGGTTGTTCCTTATGACCACGGAAATTTATTTTCTCCATACCCACATTTCGTAAAAGTTGTTGCTTTTCGCACCATTAATCGTATGAACGATCATCCATTTTCAGCTTACATAGTTTTGTGTTCTATGCGCACATGTTCAGTATTTTTCTGCCTTCTCCAAAAGTTTTTCTGAGTACGCCTTTTAATAAATATTATTTGTCTTTTACTTCAGGACTTGACGACAGCATATGTTTGCCTACATAAAATTATAACATTACTACTAATGATAATAGAGTAATGTAAGTAGCAGTATTAATAATAAAGAAATAATATTAGTCTAAGTTAGTTACCAAAGGTGTAAAATAGCCAAAAGTAAATATTACAAACCAAAGCAATCAAAATAAGTATGGAGTAATTCTAGGATATGTGCTCTCATCCTCTATATAGTAGAAACTAAAAAAGAATTCTTTAACAAAGTTTTCATAGCGTTGCTAGCAGACATCGTACTACTTTAAATTTTGAACGACCAACAGAAGAAAACGTTCAGAAAATGATAATCATAGTTGTCAACAAAGCGAAGCAAACGTATGACCACTGCTAATTAGGAAATCTTCGAACATAAGTTCTAGAATATTATAAGCGATTAAAATATATCGTTTACAAACAATTTGGTAACCTTTTTTAGTATGCAGCGCGGACAATGAAGAGTCCATATTCAAATGGCATAAAATGCTGTGTATATCACAACCGGAAAGAAAATCGCATGCCCTAATTAACACTTCGCAATAATAGAAGCTACGGTAGAAGGAAAAACCTAAAATACGAAGACCCAGGATTGAATATCTAAATGCTATCACCAAGAAGAGAAGCTTATGGGACTTGTATTTGAAGAGCCATTCGGTCATCCTTGGAGAAATTTTTATTCCTCTTCATACCCGCATTTTATTTTTCAAACAACACAAAATATGCCGTCTGTAAATGTAATATTGTTTGTCTACAAAAAACATTTATTGTACATGTACGCCACAAATCAAACTATATAATAATTGTTTATATTTGCAAACAAATTTCGGATTGTTCTTACATTTATGCAATGAGCCCTGGAAAGTAATTCCCGTAATAAAGTGTTAGGTGAGCATAAGTCCTAGTACCAATAAGGATCCACGAGGCCCCCAACTACTAATAAAGATAGTCGGCTGTGAAATTCAAATGGTACGTATGTCCGTATGTGCACTTTGCATCTACTTCTTAAGCGAAAAAGCTCAAAACATAAAGCCTCTCTAAGCAAGGAAATCTTTGGTGGGTTCCTGGTTATTCTAAAAAATCCGCTTCTATTGATGCATTTTACGTTCTTGTCCCACCAAATAATTACTATTCCTTTAATGTTCCTCCACTGTATTTGTGGTTTGTTAAATATGTCAAAAATCCTTGTTCAACAATCAGCTGTAACTGAATTACTTAGTAAATATACAGGGTGTCTTAAAACAACACCGACAACGTTTGGGAGATGATTCCTGACTCCAAGATAAGACGAAAAGAAGAGACCAACTTGGATGCACAAATGTTTCCTTTCGGAGTTAGAAGCCGCCGAAAACGGAATCCGGGCTTTAGACACTCGCAGCAACCACTATTGTGGATGTCTCTTCATCTGTCGCGGTTCGTGGGGCACCTGACCGTGGCCTGTCGGAAACATTACCAGTTACACTGAATTTAATAATGAGGTAGATAACTGTGTTGTGGGTTATTGAAGGTCTTTCGGGTTGGCGTGCATTGAAGTCCTGGTCAATCACACGACTACTTCTTTCCCCAGATATTAGGATATCTCAATTTTTCTTGCTTCGTCAGTGCCATCTCTCTCTACCTGCAACGAAAAGAAAACCTGTCAAATTTGGAGCATCACGTCTTTGTTGCAGCGTTAGTGCCATGTCGCTCTCCGTGCTAGGAAACAGAAACCCATCAACATTGGGGAGTCAACCTTGGAACGGGAGATGTTAAAGCGTTTCTGCTTCTGAAACTGAATTTCCCTGCAAAAAGCAGTGTTAATAACTGTGTTACATTTCTAACTTCCTATTTGAAAAATTGACCTGGATGCAAGATGGCGGCCATCAAGATGGCCGCTACTCAACACGCATGCATCAATCGGTACCACCTTTACCCATGTCCGCTCTCCGCTAGTCAGATTTGTTTTAATCATATTTCTTTCCAAAATATTCCACTGTATTAAGACTTATGGAAAACCCTGTAGAAGCAATGTTACTTCCTAAAATTGAACAGGGAGAGTAAAAACATCACGTGGATTTCGTAAATTGTAATCATGAATGCTACAGTTGTAAAGACACAAAGCTGCATGATCCGTGCTCTGAATGCGGAAATAAAAATGCGTAGCGATCATTTGACTTCAGGGATATATATGGATTTTGTCAATCACGTAAGTGGAACAATGTTGAAAAAAATCATTGTACTCACATATAACGGTAGTAAATATAATATGCAATTCTTGCTATCACTTTGATGATGATCCATCATCTTTTACCCCAATGACAATGTCAGGGCAAAAAATTGTTGCAATGCATTTAGGACAGAATATTTATTTTCGTGACACGTATTTGTATATTGGAGTTAATCTGTCGAAACTCCCAAAGACTTTTACGCCTATCTGGAAATTTGAAAAAGGGAAATTGGCCATATCCATTTAAGATTTTCGAAAACCAAAATTATGTAGGAATATATGGCAGAATACAATACTTTCACCCTGACTCGCGAAGCACAGAAGATCGACAGCAACTCATCGCGTGTCCCCGAAGAACGTTGCAAGTGGAGGGCAGTATGACCTGCAAAAAGATTAGGATTGACATTTTAGTGTTTTTGGCATATATGGCTATTTAGCCCGTCACGTTTTGAGGGATGACGCCCCTGGGCGAGCACACTATCCGAGAAAGGGGAAGGAAGAAAGGAAACCCAGGAAAACCACATTCAGGGTAGCTGCACTGAAAAACCACCTTACACTCTTACGAACGAGTGCCATCACCGGGAATCGAACACGGGGCCGCTTGCTCCAAAGGTGAGAGCGTTAGCGATTACGCTACGCGGGGTCACTGACCTGCGTGGTTACTCACAAAAGGAAATGGTGGAATATTATTGAAATGATGCTAAAATTTTAGCAGAGCCTTAAAGAATTTTCCAATTTAATTGAGGAGAAAACGAATGGTATCCAATGATTTATCTCATGCGTTACTATTGCTAGTTTGGCAATACTGACTTATATTCATTATATTTACTCAAAGAGATTATTTCAATTTTTCTGCCCTATGGGTTCGACCACTTGGATCGCCAAAACCCGAAGGCTTTGTACTGGTTACGGTATTTAGAACGTACAAGGACTAATTGCACGCGCCGTTTGGGAATGGATTGAAAAAACTATTTGGGTGGTATAAGGTCGAAGGATTTGAAAGTAAAACGGCTACATTTTTCGAATTAAATGAGTTTTGCTTCCACGGGTGACTGAACTGTTATCCTACACTTCGACACTTAAGTTTATATTCCACCTCTTAGCAAGGTACATCCCTGAAAGACCGATATGAAAGGACCACCACAAAATAGCATTTCTTAAAAAAACTAAATCTTAATGTCATTAACATGTGGGAATGGGAATGAGACTACAAGGATGAAAAACGACAAATACAAGATTTTATTCAGACTCACTGTAATGACCTTGTCGATCCCCTGATACCCAAAGATGTTTTTCATGTTGGACATACCGAATGATTCATATCCTTGTACGAATGTACTAGGGAAGACCGTAGGATATTATGAAGTAACATCGCTATACCCTTGGGTGATGGTTTGTAAACCGATGCCTTTAGGTAAACCAAACATATACAAGGAACCGCTTTTACCAGAGGTGGTATGTATTCATGGGTTAGTGAAATGTACCGTGTGTACCTACCACATACGTGCAATGGTCGGCTTATGTTTGTGTTGTGTCGTACGTGTAAGGAAGTAATGTCAATTGCACGCATTCTGATTTCGAACGTGACTTAACTGACACGTACTGTATCCCTGAACTAGATGAAGTGTTGAAGGCGGATACATGATACTGCAAATTATTGAGATTTTTGAATTCGAAATCGTAGGTTCTAAGGAGGATAATTAAAATAATCTTCTTAAAGGTTATGTGAATTCCTTCCTGATAATGAAGCAGGAATCGTCAGGATTTCCTGTTTGTGTAAGACTAACGAAGACAAACAGAAATACATTGCAGATTATTATGTCCATGGAGGTATACAGTTGACAGAAGATAACATTGAATCGAACCCAGGGCTGAGGTATATTTCTAAAATATTTCTCAATTCGTTTTGTGGAAAACGAGGACAGCGAGGATTTATCCCAATCTCTTGTCGATACTCTAGAAAAATTTTTGACCTACTTATTGACACCACAATGCGAGGTGCAAACCCTATTCACGTATATAATAACCAACTTATTTACATATATAATAATAACGTTTTTCTACTTAACAACAGCTTTCTATTTTATAAACATATTATGAAAAGAGTGTGATGTTCTCCGTAAGTTACTGTATTGGGACATGTGCCGTCAACAACTATTCAATCCCCCACGTCTACAGGGCCTTAGGACCTTAACATTCTTTCACGCACATGTGTACCCTTCCTCCACTAACATTCCAGATAGTTTCTTGAATATAAAAAACGTCCTGTTTAAGGTAAAACAACTTTCATGCAAACAATGAAATCATAAACATCGCCTCGCACCTCCACATTGATCTACTGTCAATAAAAACAATAACAGAGATACCGTCTTACGGAGGAGAGATTCGTACATCAAAAGACAATGAGGGAGGGATCACGTTCCTTTAGAGACAGAGGAACAAATATAAATAAAATTTATATTCTCGATCAGTCGTTTGTTTAAAAGACAACCATACCATCCCTCCTGTATCAGCCTCTTTGATGTCAAACTATATTAACAAAATTGTTTCTCAACAATCTAATTTGGTTAACAACACTGAAAATCACTATAAAAAGGAATGAAATGTGATAAAGTCACAATTAACAATATAAAATTACTATAAAACAATATTAAATCACCATAAAAGCTTATAAAGTGTATCAAAATATCCTATAAAACTATGAAATACTGGAAAAGATTGTAAAAAAACTAATTTAATGATAGACGTTGGCAACACGTGGAGGTCATAGAAGCCTTCTTACTACTTTGTTTTTTTTTTTAAAATTCTTAAATTTAAGAGGTGGCCGTATGTACTCCTCCCAATTTTTAGGATGAGAACATGAAATTACTCATGTTCTAGAATGTGAATAATCCCCTACATTCAATCACACGAGGTAATAAAGCCTCATCAAATAGGATAAAACTGGTAAGAAAAATATCAAAATTGATTTTTTTTGCAATTATTTACCCATGGAATGGAACGAGATTGACCAAACAAAGTTATTGAGGTACATATTTATACTATACTACCTACCTATACTACCAAACTAACACTTGCAGTTTGGCAATTTAAAAAAAAATAAGATTGTGGTACCTCTCCTAACATTTAGCGTGTGTGTTGCGAACCCCGTGCTAATATCAAGAAGACATCGATCCCTATGATTTTATACATGTAATCACGCCAGGAGATTACATGTATGACTTTATACATGTAATCTCCCATCCGATCAGAGTCAAAAGAGGCATAAGACTGCCACTGCGATTAGTAGCCAAAATTTTGAAGATCGTTCTTCAAAGTAAAACTAGAACAAATCATTGATAGTTACCTATTACCGCAATGTAAAGCATTGCTTTTACTTTCTACCGATCGAAACCACTATCAAATTAGATCGAGATGAATGAAAATACAATACGATACTGATAGAATTGACATAGGGGCTCATTGGGTATAGCGCTTTGCCAAATTTGGGGATCGCAATGCAACGCAAAGGAAACATAAGTCAATACAGATTATCGCAATTTGAAACTCTCATCTTGCTATGCGTTGATGGACAGACATGCTTTATGGAATGACCCCTAGAGATTAACTTTTCACTTGATAAAATGAGATTGATATTCGTTGGTGTTACAGCGAGGGAGGTGGCAATAATGCCTGTCATTCAATACTTTTTCACTGCCTACTTTCAGTTCTTTAGAATGTCATACTCTTTTATTAATATATCTTGCTCTTAATTCACTTTAATTCTGTAATTGCCTTGCCTAAATTTAGTGAAAAAGAAGAAGATAACAACTTAAATTTATTGGTTGGAGGCTGGCAACATTGGTAAACGTTATATACGTAGAAACCAGCTCTAAATTCGACAAAGGTATGGTATATTTCTGTTAAATTTATTTATTTATTTAACAAAATTTAATTGGACAGATGCTGAATATGTACTCTAAATCTTGCACGTAATTTGCATGTTTTAGTTATAGTAAAAATAATTAATACGCTTTATAAGTTAATAAATGTAAGCTCATGCAAATGACATCCTCTTTTGACAAATCACTGTTTTAACTGATGGATGTATTGACGCCTCCAGAATAATTTTCTAATGTTTATAGTTTTGATAAAAAGCGGGACAAGAATAAACGACCAAAAATGCCATTAAAACTAATGGCGTTTATGGTAGTTTATTCTTGTCCCGTACTTTATATGGCTATAAAAGCAACTTTTAAGATTAAGCAACTCATGTGTGAAGGGGAGGATTAATTGTCCGTATTAAAAACAGCATGTTATTTTTGTGTAGTATTAGGGATGATGCAGAGTTATTGTACGAATTCACATATTTGTAAAATTTGATAAAATAAATTTTAATATTTTAACAGACTAGAGTGTAAATAATCCAGAGTTGTTCTTACTTAGGAGATGCGTATCTACTTAAAAATACATTAATGAATGTCGAACCAGTTGCGTAGAGATTCGCCACGGTATCTGAAGTCAATGTGCTAAGTCGTGACGCGCAACTGTAGAAATGTCCCAGAGTTAACGGTTGCACATAATTGTGTAATTTATGTTAGTAATGTCTTGTGTTTCTTTGGAACACAAAAATGTGGGCAATGAAAATATATCGCTGTATTTGGCCTACATCTATCGTTTTAATAACTTGAAAATATGTAGTTCAACACGTAAGTAATTTATGGCATGCACAGTGTTTCGTGCTATCCTCTTTTCTATGTATAACCATTTCTGCTGCTCAGCTGCCTCCCACAGATTCGTAGTTAGGTTAGTTCCTTTCTGTACACAAGTTTAATATACACTTCACATAGTATTGCAGAGCCAGCGTCTGCGAGTGAAGGCGGGTTATAGCACCGCAGGGAACTTTGCTTTCGGTATTTATTACAGCTAAATGGGAAGGGGGATCTGTGTTCTAGAACCTTGCCCGTAGAGATTGTATATCCTTGTGTTACGTTTACTACATGTACCTTATTATGAAAATGTTGCACCATGACATGTTCATGATCAACAAGGTACCATGTCCAGTCCCACTATATAACAAGCAACGGCCTATGTTTAGCAGAAGGGGTCCAGCTCTTTTCTCTAAAAAATGTTACAATTTTGGTAATTTCTGTTCACATTCGGTTAGTTTGCGGTAGGGTTGGTTGATTTAAGTTAGATTAGGCTAGTTTAGGTTACGTTAGGTTAGTTTAGTTTATGTTATATTAGTGTAGGAGTCCCGCATAATTTTTCAAAAAATGATAGAATTTCGCCTATTTCTACTAATATTACGTTAGTGTAGGTTAGTTCAGGTTAGCTGACGTTAGTTTATGTTAGGTTAGGTTAGATTTGGTTACGTTATGTTACGTCTAAGTACTTGCATCACTCATTTCTCCTGTAAATTTTGCGTTTTTTACGTGCTTCTGGACCTCTTGTACTAAACATACCCCCAAGCAACCAATACTACATGTATAAATAAATCTTCGTAGACTCGTATATCCGCCATCGCTACCGGGCAAGCTGCCTATGGATCCCTCTACCACGCACTACCTTGGCCCTGCCCTGAATCGGATTAGGTGCAGAACTGATTTGGATGGCATTTAGTTTAGCGTCCAAACCATCTACCCCGCAGACTGTACTGTGACTTATAGTGAGCCGTTGTAAACACCCTGTTTATGCGAATACCTATCGTCGCTGACGTGCTTGCTCCATATGCACACAACCCCTCGCTGCCGCTCGCACCCCCCTGTTGCACTCCTACCCTTATTCGGTTCGATAGCATTCGTGGTTTTTAGTAGCTTCCTGGCGCAAGTTGATTTAGTGCTTTATGGAGTGTAGTTTTTTTTTTTTTTTGGGGGGGGGGGCTTACATACACACTATACTTATGACCAAGGTGGAAAAAAATCATGAATTTAAAAAAAAAAAAATTATTGATTCTTTTGATTTAAATCAAATCTTTCTCATATAGTACAAGTAACGAACTGAGGAAAAACATTAGGAATTAGTATTAAATGTTAATTATGTCATTTAAGTGAAAGTAGAATTTTGACTTAATCCTCAATCGTTAAACCATTTCAATTCCAAGCAGTGTTTCTTAAACATTAAGGAAAGTTTCATTGAACGTGACATTTTTTTCCACAGAAGTTACTGATACTTCCCAAGTGCATATTAAAAAAAATGGAACTAACTTGCGGCACGAAATACATGTAAAATACATAAATTTCGCCTAAAGTTGAAAAAAAAAAAAAAAAAAGTTGCGAAGAGGGGATCGTACTCCTTTAATAAATACCCTATTATCTGGGAACAAGCAAACAGACGCACACAAAAGAATTTTCGTCATAAATGTCCATGGTGATTTCTCCGTTAGAATAGTTAACGATTTGAAAACTTATTTACGAAGAGAGGAAAGCAGGATTCCCCCGTTACCCGATTAGTACAGGATTTTTCCTTATCATCCTTGGCATGACAATCGTTTTCGTGCTGTGCTGTACATATATTTGAATCTCATTGTGTTATGATTATTATCTTCCACAATCAAAATAACAGAACAGAAACGGGATATTACTTATTTTCACTTTATTTATTTCGGAATTTAATTTAAATCAATCCACCCTCCTTATGACTACATCACAGTTACACACATCGAACAATAATCACTACCAAATGATTTGGGGGAGAGACTAAATAATATCCCAAATTTTGGTCCTTGTGCCGCAAAGCAGGTCCAGAATTTTCATGCTTAAAAACTTTAAAATTTTGTCATTTATCAGGAAATTTAGTGTCACTATCTTAGATTGAATTTCTGTAGACTTCCTCCTTCCGCATTCACAAAAGATGATTTCACCCTTTTGCGTGTAAATTCTTCCATGGTAAATGTGCCATAAAAACAGCACTGTAAGAGGAACACAAAACAAGCCTGTCTTAGGTGCAGGGTTTGAAAAAACCCGGGTTTTTTTGAAAAAGCCCAACCCACCTAGGCCCATGTGGGTTTTTTCAAGTTTAATTGGGTTTTTTTGAAATATTTCAATGTCTTTGGGGTAAAAGTGTTAAAATGTGATTTATATTTTTTAAGATGATCATTGTCACAACTTGCAACAACTTTCTATTCACTGCTGTTTTAAAAAATGGTCGCCATTTTGAAATTTTACGTTAGATCGCCGCTAAAATATATACAGCTAATTTAGTGTGTCTCGTGCTTATATTCTAAAAATTTCAACTTAACAGACCGAAAATTGCACTTTGTAGCGTGGATACCCGCTATTTTTTTTAAAAAAAAGCAACCATTTTCAAATTGAACGTTGGTATGCCGCCAAAATCTATACTGGAAATTTAATGTGTCTCGTGCTTGTGTCCTGAAAATTTAAACTTAAAACATCGAAGGTGGTACCCTGTAGTATGTGTGGTACAGGCAGACGAACGAACAAATGTAGATCGAATCATACCAGAAGCCTCAGTGACGTTTGCCAAATATGAACACCAAATATATTAATTTAACAGCGTAAAATAAATGGTTTTATTTGAAGGTCACTTTCGATATGTTGTGCGTTCAATTAGGTGAAATTCCCGAGCATTTGTTGCAAGACGTTTCTTTCCAGAAAATTAATTTAAAACAATTAACAAAGATATAATTCATATTTTATAAAGTAAATGTTTCAAAATGTCTTAAATGAAATTAAATATCTTCCAGCGTAAAATAAATAGTCTTATTGTTGAAGTATTCAGTTCCGATGCTTTGTGCGTTCAATTGCGGGAATTTCCCGTGCATTTCTTTCGGGATTTTTTTTCCCCCCTCGAAAATGCAGGTTTCTTTACTGTACATCGAAACTTCCACTGGTACGGAAGTTTGAATTCAGCACTTGAAGTAGTAAGTGTGACGTATTTTTCGGAACTCTGAGCATTAAGTTTCTTAAATTTGTCAAGAATTTTTACGCTGTTGTTGGTGTTGATTCTAAAGAATGCTTATTTGAAGAGTACCAACAAATAACTGAACTAAACTGTTATTGTTGCAAAACTAAATTTTATTGAAGAATACTTGTGCTACCATCAAAGGTAAGAAATAATACTAATAGTTTTACTAATGCACTACATATTTACTTGTAGTACCAGAACATATGGCTTTAAACACGTCAAACGTAGGGGAGACCGGGGCACGTTGTCACAGTAGCAATTCTGAAAAAAGCGAAAACATTAGCTCGCCGTTGCTGCTTTCTTGTTTACTTACTATATGTCACTACTAACTGTACTCGCTTGGAGATGCGCGGGAACAACGGTGCTGCGTCAGTTAAACTTTGTCTATATTCAGTGCCGGAATGTACATTTTCCGAGTCCTGAAATTGCTGTTTTGTGTGTTCGTGAAAGCGGTAGAAGCAAATATTTGTGTGTGTGTTATGTAGGCTACAAATAGAGCTTCATAATGTGCTACTTTGAATGCGCCTAATCTTGTCGTTTGGTATAGATATTTTGTAAAAAGAGTAATGGCGACGCGTGGGGCAAGTTGTCACAAATAAGACGGGGCATGTTGTCACTGTGACAATGTGCCCCAATGTGTTATGTATAATGCAAACGATAGGATTATCTCGGTTTCGCAGACAGTGAGAATATACAAAAGAAAGACAGAGAGGAAAGCACCACCAGTGGAAGATCTACTGGTTGCAGCAAGAGCTATGAAAAGAAATAACAACCCCATATCAATACGCAGGCCTAAAGCTGCTAAAGAATTTCATGTCCACAACAGAACATTGGTAAGATTTTGTGCACGTGTTACAGATGGCGAACTACAGTTCGGCCAATGCTTATTTACATTAGGTTACTCTTCGTAATACTAATACTAGGAAGACTTACTAGTATCATACCAAAACAAGCTTCGCACATATAATTTGGACTCACTACAAAAGAGGTTTGCGATTTGGCTTACAACTATGCAAAAGCGCTAGGATTGAAATACCCAGAGTCGTGGAATGAAAAGGCCATTGCTGGCCCAGACTGGTATCCGATATTTCTGAAAAGACATGGTGATCTTGCTATAAGAACTCCCCAAGCAAATAGTTTTGCACCTATAAACAATGTCAACGAAGGTCCAAAGAAGATTACGATTCTTCCTCAGAGGACGACGATACATTTTGTTTAGTTTATGGCGATCCATACAGTGCAAGTACATGTAGCGAGAAGTGGATTCAGTGCATTCGATGTACGGAATCAGCTTATGAAAACTGAGGGAAGCAGAACTTGTTTTACGTGTGTATTAACTGTGACTCTGACGATGATCTCCAGGTATGGTACTTTGTCGAAGCTAAAGGATAAACATTTTCAAACTAGTTTGCGGTGCGTACTAATAAAACGCAACTAAACTTCGTAATAATATTTACTCCTCTTATAGCTATACAGTAGTCCTATCAAAGAAATTCTTTGCAATTCATAAACTACAATCAGAAACAACTTAAAATTATTTAAGTCTTAAATGCAATTGGCTAATTTTGTATAGGCCTATTGGAGATGTAGGCTATGATTTGATAATTTCGTCATTTTGTTATGACCTTTCAGTTTGTAGTTTTGATTCCTTAGCTATGAGTTAGTTCTGTTTTCATGGCAGTTTTGGTTTTCCTACAAAGCTTGATGTAACAATAAATCTGTTAGGTTGAAAAAATATAAGCTACCGGTCCCCGTACTTTCTTTCCTGTTTAACTAATATAATTTCCCCTTTCATTTAATTATGTTTTGATTCTCTTTCAGACGCTAAGTATTTAATGCTGGTAACATTTACAGTCTTTTTGCATTAGTAATAGTTGCATTAATAATATCTACCAATTTCTGGAAAGTACCACAAGAATAACATGTGACAATTTGCCCCATATATTGTGGCAACTTACCCCGAATATGGGGTACTTGTGACAACTGTATTGATCACAAAACATAGTACATAAGTCCAGTTCAGAGCGAGTTACATTGGACAGAGAAATATATGTTATGCACAAGATAACAAAGTATGTGTATACTAAAAATTGTAATTTTCGGCCTTACACGAGCATCACAAGAAAATAAAACGTGAAAATTGTGACAATGTGTCCCGGTCTTCCTTATGAGGGATAACGTCTCTCGGCATAGCCGAGTCGGCGAGCGCACTATTTACGGAAAGTATTTTCTAAAATATGAAGTTGCATCTTTTTTTTCAAATAGGCTATAAGCATTATCAATACATTAATTTGTTATATAATTATCTCAAGCTAAGGTAAGGTTTTTTCATTTATTCAGTGCATTCAGAAATTTATAAAGGTCTTATGTGGAATGTTGTTGTATACCTTAACGTGAAAGCATTTAATTCGCCCGAGGAAAGTCCAAAATTTGATAAAAATCACTTTCAATGTGATCAACTTAGTTGCAGCAATAATATATTAACAAAAAGCTCAAAAACCCAGGTGGGTTTTTTCAAGTGGGTCCAACCCGAAGAAACCCGGTGGGTTTTTTCGGGCTGGGCCCACTTGGGCAAACCCTGCTTAGGTGACCACTAAAAAGCACGAATACTATTTGTGTCAGAGTAGGGGCGCCCGGGAATGAGCGAGGTGTTACATTCGTAACGATCAGGCACGTCATCGACGGTGGGTATGTGCGTAAATGAGGATGTCTGTAAATTCAGTACGCCACGTTAAGTTCCTGCGATTGTAAAATTCTTGGCTATTCGTTTTCTAAAATTGCGGCACTGCCTTCAGGAAACTACTGGCAACTAGGCCTTTGTGTCAGAAAGTAGGTCCAATATTTTCAGTTTTAAAGTGGTAAAATTCCGTAATCAGGTAATTGACTGTTACTACCTTAGAAGATGTTCTCAAGAATTCCTTGGTGCATACTCATTATAAGACGACTTCACCGTTTTGCGGGTAAGTACTTCGTCCCGAAATATCCTATAAATACTGCAATAAAAAATAAAATCTTTGGTAACAATTAAAAAGCACGAACTATGTAAAAACAGTACCGAAGGGGCTTGCTCATAGGGAGTAGGCGCGTAGACGAGGATGTAGCTAAAACTACCATGTTACGTTAGGTTAGTTCCTTTCTTAACACATTCACTGCGATTGTACAATTACGACATTGCCTTCAGCAAGCTATAGACAGCGGACTCATTTGTTTTAGGGGACTTAAATAAGTACTTTGATAAATAACCTTCCATGTACTCATCATTAACACGATTTTCACATTCGAATATGTTACCGTGCCTCCATTTCTTTAATTTCAATGCGTTTCTACATTTGCCACACTTTCTGCTCAATTTCAGTAATCCGTGCCACTCCACATAACTTCATAACTTTTCTTTTCCACCAAAATACCTTCTTATAAAAATCAAAATTCAAATACCACATCTGTTACATGAAACTGTCAGCTTTCAATTCGGAGAACTAATTTCCTCGTTACATCCTAATGTCTCTTACGTCAGCATGCCTCCACTCAAAACAGTACCAACAACACGCATCTTTTGACATTTAAAATACCACATTTAACTTGTTTAGTTATCATGAAATTTGTCGAAAAATAAACAATTTTCCATTTATTTTGTGTTAATTTTACGTATTTTTCATATTTCTGGACTTACTTTCCGGAACTTAACCCTTAATTTGTAGTAACTACATGCTACAAGTCGGTCCACTTTCACCATACATTCGTGTTTATGTATATAAAACAAATCCACCTAGTGAATTTTATTGGGTGTTATTAAATTTTGTGCGTACATTTAAAGCCGGATTCTACTTACAAGGGACGTGTGGGAATCGTAACAGCTAGACATTTATGAAAATTGGTATCCTGACTAATTGTGGCTCGCTAGATAATGTAGGTAGAACTTCATCATCTTTGACAGCAAGAATAACTTGCAGATCAGCTAATATTGTTGGGCGCAAAGCTCGAGAATTTCCATAGACTGCTAGTACTTTCAGTCGATTTAAAGTTTATTTTACAATGAACGAACGAGTCGTATCTCCTCTGGAGTGCTTCCAAATTACACTTTTCTCCATAACAAAGAGCAATTCCACTATACATTCACCAGTGGTGACGACGTTAGAAAGGGCGAGCCCCTTCCCCCCCCCGGTGCCCCTAGATGTGTTGTATGGTAATGTAGGTCAAGGTCAAGTAATATGAAACATTGTTTTCGGTATACAAAAAAATAATTTCTCTCGAAAATGTCTCTGACCCTCCGCTTGCCCCCAAGAATCGTCACTATTAACCAACGCTAACAAAAAGTTTCTGAAAATGTTTATTCGTACTACACAAGTTAGGTCTATATGTAATTTCTACAGTGGCTCTGCTTCTTTTCAAGTTCCTGTCAACAGAGTCCTGTGTATTTTACTGTTTGCTATGATTTGACTTGTATCGGCTAAAAAGCCCAACGTCAAACCAATTGTTTCTTTACAATCACTGGCAACAAGGAAATTTTTGAAGGCAAGTATTTTTCGTGTCTTTCTAGTTCCTTCTGTGGGGCATAGTCTGCTTTCTAAACCCGCAAACGACCTTTTTAATATCCAATCTGAGTATTATTTCTCCCTCTCTCCTTGATGCCAAACTGTTACACATTGCCACATCTTGACAAAAGACTACAAATTAGCTAGTTATTTATCAGCAATAAACATATTGATTTGTGATTGATTGAGGGCTAATGGGGACGTCAGCTTCGGGGCTATTTGTCCTCGTCACGATATTAATTTATGGCGTACTATATATATCGTGGCAATTGGCACAAAAATGTAGAATATGAATCTGTCTAGTAGGCTGTTTGTTTCGCCACATTTTTTAAAACATGTAAATCAAACTACTGAACACAAGAGCAAAATGTCCGATAGTCAGCTAAGCATAGACCTGAATCTGAATAAGAATAGGCAATTTTGTATGCTCTGTGACACTTCCATTTGACATACCATTATCATACTTGATATACCAATGCAGTATGTATCTGGATCTGAAAAAGTGGTACCCGAATCCAGAAGCGCGTATTGGGTATGCCGATCCATTGTGACCAGGGTATTTCAGGAACCATTTATGACCATCCGCAGTGGCTCGACATAGTGGGAACAATGAATGGCGGAAATAGGAACTCATCAATGGGAAACTCGTACACGTAAGCAGAACATAGGAATTGTCAATGTAATAGAAAGATCTGGTGTTGGAAACAGGTCAGATATCTTGTGTTCGCAGTGATCAGGCTACGACCGCAGTGTTGGGCTGTTCGTGGTGGTGTCTTAGGGTAAGCTGGGTACTACGTGAAGAGTAATAGAACGGGAGTGTGTAGGGATCTGAGCAGACGATGATAGTGTAAAATAGGCAACCTCTCTTACTTCCAAACAAGGCAAATTGTTGGTGCTCGTTCATCTGGTCGGAGCGTGACGAAAGTTGCAAGTGTGTTAGGTGTGTTGCAAGGGTCAATGTTCAAGCTGACGACGGCCTACAAAACGCACGGCGAAGAGGTACAGTGTTCGGATTAAAATCCTCAGTGACAGGTCCCGGCGATCATTAGAGGGAATTGACACACAGAACCGTGACGCATCTTCGGATCTCATTTGGAAAGCTTGCATTTGCTCTCGGTGACTACACTCCTGTTTGTACTAGTGGAGGGTATGGTGGTTCAGTCGTAGACTCTGGTGCGTAGGACCCTAGATCGATCCCGGCCAAGTAAGTTTCTGGTCGAGAAAATCATGGCCGTAGGTTTTCTCGGGTTACTTTTCCTCCCACAGGTTATTCCATCAGTCATTTGCCTTAGTTATGCTCTCCCTTAGCCTACAGGGTGTACATAAACGTAGGACGTTAAACTGAAAGAATTCATTTTTGTTATACTAGTATTGCGGGAAATGAAGTTATATCGTTAGTTAATCGACTATGTTTTCTAAACTTACGGAAAAGATTGATAAATGGGAGTGGATCATGAAGGAGAAAATGATAAAACGAGAAAACAGAAGGAAATGAGAATTCCGAGAAAACCATTGTTAGAATGTTTCTTGCCTCAAACTCACGTGATCAAAGATAAAACCAGAGACTTTACACGAGATGTTAACGCTGGCATTTCGTTACTGAATTAAGGCGGATTTACTCCGAAAAATTGAAAACATGGTTAGTAACAAAAACATTACTAACAAAAGTGTTGGTTACATTTAACGAGAAATTTTAAAATATACGAATTGTTAATGACAGCGTGATTAGTAATATTTCAAAGAATCTATTTGAAATTGGTAGTAACATTTAATAGCAAAATAGAGATCTCTTCAGATATATAGTACAAAGTCATATATAGTGTGAATTCATTGGACAAATACTCTAGAGTGCTGCTGCTACTGGTGCTACTACTACGTATTATTATTATTATTTCAGGATGAATTTGCTGAAACTTTACAAAAAAACATATACCGAAATATTTTATGCATTACCTTTCCGCTGCGTCTGCGATACCTATATTTGGAATTCATGTATATTTTGTTCACTTTCTTTATTATGTTTAATATACAGAAGCTTATGATTTGCACACAGAGAGAGAAAGATGAAAAATATATAATACAAACTTAGAGTAGCAGAAACTTTCCTAAAGTGAGGTTCAATAAAAGTCACTAAACACAGGATAATGTAACAAATGTAATTAAGGATATAGTTACGTTTCTAACTCTTCCTAACAGTAAACTGATAAAACTTATTAATTTAATACTAAATACTTTATGACATTTAGAATTGTTATGTGTTAAACATTCTCTGAATTATCATAAACAAATCTGCTAAATTTTATCAAGTTCGATATCGTGATTACAATAACCATTAAAATCGCTATTGTAATCGCGATGCATAAAAATATTATGAATATAATAGAATCTACATTGAAAATGTTTTACTTATATTCTTCTGTAACCAATTCTTCAAAAAATCAGTAGATGATACGCAGACCTACAGTTTAAGGTGGAATTGAACCCGGAACCACGTGCACCTAAGACGCGCTCGCTAGCCAACCTAGAGCTAATTTCGTATTTAGAAAGTACCTTTCGGTGCGTCTTTTCAGATCCCTTAAAAGAAAGGTATGTAGTGAAATGGCGTGAATATTCCATGTTGTTAACATTAAATTTGCATAATAACAATAGCATTTTACCTTTGTATATTAAATGGAGAATGTTTGGTTGGAATATTCTCGATGCACTTCAATTCTGTATTAATTGTGAGGATACTCTATTTTCCTATGTTAATTGCCTTATATTCTTGCTGTTATTTTCAGAAAATGGCCGACGAAGAAATGGCAAATTGCCCGTATAATAAATCCCATAGAGTTGCAAGAAATAAAATTCATCAGCACGTAATAGAATGCGCTATGGTAAGCTTAGCACTTTAGGTAGACTAGTTGAGAATTTTAGAAATTTTTAACATGCCGTTTTATTCTGAAATAAATTTGGCCAACTAATTTAACATGTAAGAAAGATTGTATGAAAGAATGTTATACTTCTTTTGTTACGTTGTAGTACGTAATTTAGCTACAGTAGAACGTAGTTTATCCGCATACCAAGAATAAACAAGTATGTATGTATGCGTACAACAGTTGATTCAGTTTTGAACAGCTTTAAGCAATGTCATCAGTTATAAATTGGATCTAGATGGTTTTTTTAATGGACCGGCAACTCTGCAGAAGGAAATTTGAGTAACGTATTCCTCAAATACTAATCTGAAGGCTTCCAGTCAACTCTAAATTCGTCAACGTGGGATTCTTATCAGTAACAGTACAGTACTGAGAACGTTTTCATATATATATACATTTTTTTTAAATGTGTATTTCTTAAATAGTGCCTCTTTGTGTAAATAACTGAAGCCTTGTGTTCTTTATATAAAGTACAGTGCATTGCAAGAAGAAACTAAACCTGTCCAGTACGTGCTTTTCCTTGTTGAATAAGCGCATGTTTGATTATCAGCACAATGTTCGGTCCCAAACAATACGGATGAACGACGCGAATAGAAGAGGCTAAAAAATTGCATATTAAAAAAATCTTATTGCAGCTAAAAGTATTCAGGTAACCTTCAGAAAAATAACTCATGCCTGTACAACAATGTACAAGGGCCCTATACAACTTCATGCACAAACACACTAACGCACAGACAGGGCGCGGGCGCGGACTTTGTTCACTTTTGTAAAATCTCTTGTGCAGCTCATTCCACATCTTGCTTGGTTCTAATGCTTCAAGCATGTACAGACGTAGCCTGTGTGTCTAATGTTCGTGTAGCATACTGGCATTAGCAGCTACACATTGAAAGCAAGTATTGGAAGAAAGGATAGAAGCACGAAGTTTTTAGAGGGAAGAAAAAGGTTGTTCTTGATATTTGCAGAAATCAATGCACAAGGTCTCCATCAACTGCAATAGACTTGTAAATAGCTGTTTTAGAACAACAGCCTTCAACATCGATTTCAACCCCAGACTTTTCAGCCTTGTTGTACGCTGTGTAGATGCTAATAATGCCAGTATAGCACATGAAGAAGTCTTCAGAGTTGTAACAGATTTGGGTTTGACAGTGTTTATAGCAAATTTCTTGCTGGCATTGAAGAATACAAACATTTATATAAGGTAGTAGAAATTGGCCTGTAATTCACGCATGGAAATGCAATTGTCGATGGAGGGTTTTTCGTCAATAAATCACTTTTAATGGAAAATATGCATATGTATGGAAAGACTATTGTAGCACAAAGACATACTCATAACCAGGTATAAGAGGCAGGAAGTATTGAACAGTGCAAACCACCAGAAGGGTTATGCTTTGCGTGAAAGGGCCCAGGGAACTTACACTGGCATAAAGAAGAGATAAATGAGCACAATAAAAAGAAGCTGAGAAAAGAATGTTGAATACACAACTGAGTGACTTAGAGTAACAGAGGATTCGTCTGAAACGGAATAGTGATGAAAAGGGGCTACCCATTGATACCAAACAACGAGATCAAAAGGAAAAGAGTTTCGTTGAGTTAAATTTCAGTAACTTCCTGGGGTGAAAGTGAGGGTTTGGTCATCATTTTGCTTTAATCATCTTTTTAATTATGGTTTAATTATTTTAAACTCAAATAAATCTGTTGTTTTCGAGGCTTGTACGAAAGCGTTCGTCATGTGTATATGTTTTATGTAGAAATACGTAATCTTTTTTGTAGATTGTTGTGGAGTTTTTGTTAAAAAAAAAAAAAAAAGACAGTATATGATATATAAAAATAAAAACATAGTCAGTATAAGAGAACATGGTGAAGAAAAGTTGTCAAATTGGTGAGGGGGTCGTGTGTAAGGGAGAAGAAAACCAATTTCGCAAGATTTTCATGTAGTCATGGAATTCTTATGAAGATTCAGGGATTTCAATTTTATTCAGAACGTATAGGAACCCTAATATGGCAGTCTTTTCATTGGACGCCTAGAACAATTTCCTCTGGCTTCGATTCATTAACAAATTGGTCCACGACAAACGAACACTGGAACTATTCCTACAGTATAAATAACTACCCAGTTAAATTGTTGTGGTCCTTCTCCTACCGGTTTCCTTGATATAAAAATCAAGATTTGATAATAGACATCTCTAGAATGACGTACACATCTAACCTAGTAACCTAGTATATATTCGCTTCAAGTAAAGATGCAGAAAAGCCTGCTGTTTTGGAAACAAGCAGGAAATTTTGGCTTTTTTTCATTTTCGTGATTTTTCTATCTAAATAGCTTTCTTATAGTATATTCTATAGTTAAATATGATTTCATGACCTACATGTCATATTTCGCTTTGGAATTAACCATCATGATTGGATGGAGTACATGTTTTATGAATTTAAGTACACATTAGAGGCTATTTCACTTCTGAGTTATCGACATTTTTTTTTTCTACAGCAGTTACACCGTGCTCGTGGGTTTTCTCGGGGTTCTCCCGTTTTCTCCCACTTTCTTCATTCCACCATTTCACTCATCTCTCGTTATCACCGTCTCCTTTAGCCTAACCGGCATAACCGTGGGACGTAAAGCTTAAAGATTTCATTTAATTTCATTTTTTTTCTACAACAGTTAATTTTTAATCATCCGTGTTTCATTTCTTAGAGCTTAGTACTCTAGCTTCTGGCACATAACTTAATTTTTTTTTTTTTTTTTTTTCAATATATCCGTCAGAGCATAGGTTTTTCAATATATGAGTCAGAGTGTACTTCCAATCTGTTACACTGTAGCTGTGCAATGGTTTAGCAATAATCTTCAGGATACAACCTTGAATACCATTTTATACAAATAATATGTAGCGGATTTAGTAAAGTATTTTAGGAGGAGTGTGTCTGATTAATGTTTGGTTTTTCTAAAAATCCCTTTTCCTATTTGGGAGAAGCTTGAAGTTTATGAGTACAGGGATTACTAACATTTCGTTTCTGTTGTATATTCAGCAATAATCTTCCCAGTACAACCTTGAAGACCATTTTATACTGGTAATCAGTGGCGAATTTAGAAAAGTATTTTGGGAGGGGTTTTTCTTATTAATGTTTAGTTTTTCTTATTTGAGGAAAGCTTGAAGTTTATGAGAGAAGGCATAACTAATATTTCGTTTGTTTTAGAAATTCCGTAATTTCGGGGAATGAGGTAAATTTTAGACTTTCACTCAAACAGCTACTTCTTCCTTACTATTTATCGTAGGATCGTAGTTCATACCTCGTTTTTTTTTTTCTTTCTTTCTTCAGAATAGAGCATCCTTTGCATCGGTACCACTCATGGTGGAAACTGAGTTTTTCGAAGTTTTTTTTTTTTTTTAATTTTTGCGCCCCTTTGGCCCGTGCCTGGGTTTATGTAGGGATCTGAAAATCTCTTCAAAACTACGTAGTTAGGTACACAATGCGTGTACTTCGCTTTGATATTTTGTAGAAAAGGGGCGGAAAACATTTTTGGAAGTCTGAAGGTGATACATTTTTTAATATATATATATATATATATATAGGCGCGGATCCAGGGGGCTATAGCCTCCTCTTGACGCTCAGATATACACTTGATAAAATGGGCTTCAATCCTGCTTTACACTTGATAAAGCTGCAAACTATGGTTTAGCCCCTCTCTTGATCATATCCTGTATTCGCCACTGTATATATATATGATTTTTTTTTGTTTTTTTTGAAAATTCACTCCTTCTGGCCCGACCTGGGTTCACGTAGAGATGTGAAAATCTCTTGAAAAATACGTTGTTATGTACACAATGCGTGTGCAAAATTCGATCTGATATCTTGAAAACAAAGGGCACAATTTTTCCTTGAAAATCTGAAGGTGACCCATTTATATATATAGATACTGTGTGATCAAAAGTATCCGGACACCTGGCTGAAAGTGACTTACAAGTTCGTGGCGCCCTCCATCGGTACTGCTGGAATTCAATATGGTGTTGGCCCACCCTTAGCCTTGATGACAGCTTCCACCCTCGCAGGCACGCTTTCAACCAGATGCTGGAAGGTTTCTTGGGGAATGGCAGCCCATTCTTCACGGAGTGTAGAACTGAGGAGAGGTATTGATGTAGGTCGATGAGGCCTGGACGAAGTCGACGTTCCAAAACATCCCAAAGGTGTTCTATAGGATTCAAGTCAGGACTCTGTGCAGGCCAGTCCATTACAGGGATGTTATGGTCGTGTAACCACTTCGCCACAGGCCGTGCAGTATGAACATGTGCTCGGCTGTGTTGAAAGATGCAGTCGCCATCCCCGAATTGCTCTTTAACAGTGAGAAGCAAGAAGGTGCTTAAAAGATCAATGTAGGCCTGCGGTGAGAAAGTGCCACGCAAAACAAGAGATGTAAGCCCCGTCCAAGAAAAACACGACCACACCATAACACCACCAGCTCCAAATTTTACTGTTGGCACTACACACGTTGACAGATGACGTTCACCGGGCATTCGCCATACCCACACCTTACCATCGGATCGCCACATTGTGTACCGTGATTTGTCACTCCACACAACGTTTTTCCATTGTTCAATCGTCCAATGTTTACGCTCCTTACACCAAGCGAGGCATCGTTCGACATTTACCTGCGTGATGTGTGGCTTATGAGCAGCCGCTCGACCATGGAATCCAAGTTTTCTCACCTCACGCGTCATAGTACTTGGAGTGGATCCTGATGCAGTTCGGAATTCCTGTGTGATGGTCTGGATAGATGTCTTCCTATTACACTTTACGACTCTCTTCAACTGTCGGCGGTCTCAGTCAACAGACGAGATCGGCCTGTACGCTCTAGTGCTGTACTTGTCCCTTCACGTTTCCACTTCACTATCACTATTACATCAGACACAGTGGACCTAGGGATGTTTAGGAGTGTGGAAATCTCGCGTACAAACTCCTGACATAAGCGAAACCCAATCACCTGAACATGTTCAAAGTTCGTGAGTTCCGCGGAGTGCTCCATTCTGCTTTCTCACGATGTCTAATGACTACTGAGGTCGCTGATAATGAGTACCTGGCAGTAGGTGGCAGCACAATGCACCTAATATGAAAAACGTGTGTTTTGGGGGTGTCCGGATATTTTTGATCACATAGTATATATATAATCTTCCTAGGACAACGTTACTATTTGTCCTAGGACCATAGTTCAAACGTCATTTTCTTCACTATTACCATTCTTTTCCAACGGTACCACTCACATGTCCGTATCACACATGAACCCAGAAATTTGGGAAAATCGCATTTTTTTCTGAAAAATCACCCTCTTAGAACATTGGCGCTCCTCCGGGCCAGGCCCAGATTTGCGTAGGGATCTCCAAAAAGATTGAGAAATACTCAAAGGTGCGCACAATCCGTATGCAAAATTTCAATCTGATATCTCGAAAACTAAGGGCGAGATTTGTTTTAAAATTTGCTTAAGAAAAAAGTCACGTCCCTCAGCCCGTACTTGACGCCGCCAAGTTGATCATCCGGTTCCAAAACGCAGCTGGGGTGTTCTTTGGTCCATGCTTGACTTAATCAATAAAAGAAAAACAATAAAAACAAATTGTTCAATACGTGTTATATGAGCTTAATAAGCGTTTAAACACAACACTACTCCATGGTACAGATTCGTACCATAAGTCGACCAGAACTCATAGTACACACAGTATCTCTAAATTTAAAGATGGAATTAAGAAAAACTTTTATCAGAATGGTCGAGTGCGGGATTGAATCCCAGAAGTGCAAAAGCTAACCACTCATTCATGGTTGTTGTGCAGTTGTGCTTGACTTAGCTTAAATGTGTTCCGTATGTTTTTTTTAAATAAAGGGAGAGCTCCGTAATGATATGTTAAATTCCTTTTGCTAAAAATTCAGAACCCATCAGGACTGAGTAAACCGTGATGGTGGTTATATGTTTTAGAGCCTTGGAAACCACACGCTCAGATGAATAGTTTATTACGCATATGACCCATGAACAGCAAATTCGGTACTTTCCCGATTCTAAATCAGTTTATGGATTGTTTCCGATGTTTTGTATTATTATCTGCAACAACCCCAAATTAAATAAGTTTTTGTGTTGTAGAAAAGTGAAACAGTCTGCTTTATCAATTTAAAGCAGAATTTTGAAAAAAAAAAGCCCAAAATTTCCCAAGCAAAAAAAAAAAAATTTTTTTTTTTTCCAAAACAGCCGGTTTTTTCCGAGCCCTTGCATCTCTAACTTCAGGAGTACCTACCATAGTCTTGGACATTCATGACCATGTGTTTGTTCCACTACACAGTCCTTCAACAAGTACCGCAAATTCTCTCATCAGTACTCTCTAACCAGCGATACCTTTTCTAAATCATCCGCATAGACTTTAGCCGAGCAAGAAATACCGCCGACGCCAACGAACTCGCCACTGTTATGTTCTGTATTCCGATATTCTTTACTGAATGGATGGGTAGCGCGACATATTTCTGCCGGTAATTCGATCATCATTTGTTTCCGGTGGTTCCCAAAGTAATGTGCTGCATATGAAACCAACAAATGTGAAGTTTTGCACTGATCTGTAAATGAAAGAGATAACTGCAGTTTTTGTTCGAGTTTCCGAAAGAAAGGATTTTAGAGTAAATGGATCAAAGATAAGGAAATGTGAAACATAAAAATGAAGGTAATAATTTCTGCCTGAAAATTCCTGAAGCAGAAGTTACCAAATTGCTTGAATTGTCCGTATGATTCTCTGTGGAAACTAGATAATTTTTGTTATCCTATACTTATCTCCTCTCCTGAAACCGACTGACTCGCCCGAAAATCGTTTTCCGAGAATCCCTCAACCTCATCACGAGAACAATTTCCTTCAAACACATTACGGCTCCAACAAAGAATCTCATTTACGTTGTTAAATGCATCCATTGTCCAACTTTTTATATAGTCGAAACCAGCACCTAATTGCATCCGCATCAACAACTACGGACAGTTTACAGTGCTCAGATTCAGCATCTACATGTCTCAAATCATTCGAAATACCATTGCAGCACATCTTTCGTTTAAGGCCAGGCGCATATTGACCAGAGGAAAGCCAGCCAAGCCGAGGCATGTTGAGAATGTGGGGAGAGATGCCTGAGTGCATTGACCGTGTATCTCAACCAGAATGCTGGAGATACGGTACGAGGCTTTGTTACATTGTTTACAGCACTGAACCTCGTTTCTGCTGTCCTCAGATATGGTCAATATACGGCCAGCCTAGGCATGCTCAGAATCCGTTCTCTGTAGTCTTTCATGTTCTTTAGAAAGAGATGCCAAGATAACATTACCATTCTATCTGCGAACCGACTTTTCACCCTCTGTTATCTTAATTGTCTATAATACCTTACCTCAATATACTCTTCTTTGTTTTCCGTACATCTACGGATCTTTGTGATGTATTTTTCATACATACTTTTGATTTTACATTTTCTTCAGGCCGCAGTGGCTCAGTGAAGAGCGTTCACCTCTGGTACATGGGATCCTTGGTTCGATCTCAGCTCGCGTGTAATGAGCTTTGTGGTGGGCAAACACTGTATGCTTTTGTTTTCTCGGGGTTCTCCCGTTCCGCCCACTTTTTCATTTCACCATTTTCATACATTTGTTATCGTCACTGTCTCCTTGAGCCTACCCGGCATGAGCGTTGGACGTAAAACTTAAAGATTTCACTTCATTTTCTTCTACCGCTATTGCTAGTTGTTCTCCAAGCCTGCGGCTCGCTGTACGCTGTAGGTTAAAATCGAGATTAATTTTAAAAAATAATTGTTTGCATTTATCTTCTTTCTAAATTTGTCCATATACTAACTTGCGTTTACAAAATATTTAATGCTCAGATCTGAATGTGGTTCCTTCCTGTTAATGGCAGTATGCTTCATACGGGACAGGACGTTTGGGCGCCGCCATTTGGGCGCGGACGTTTTGGCGCTGCCGTTTGGGCGCCGGACGTTTGGGCGCAAAGCCGTTTAGGCGCCAGACGTTTGGGCGCGAGGTACATAGTAAAAATCACAATTTACGACATATAAAGTAAGCTAGGCACTGAAAACTAAGCGCCAATCAAGATATATACATTTCCTACACTTCTATCTTTATCTCACCTCATTTATCTGTATATTTTCTATCTCTATCTTATTTATTCATCTAAATTAAATAGTTTAATGCGTTTGTGGCATTTGTTGCCTAACCTCGTCATGGATTGATTTTTCGCTTGTTCACGATTCTTGTACTTCTGATCTAATTTTTGTATTATATAAGAAAGCTAGGAAATAAAGGAATCAGACGAGCTGTTAATTTTCTTAATGTTAATTAAAACATATTGATTTAATTTTTGTATTTTTTTAAAGAAAGTTAATAATTACATATTTATGAATATTAAAATTTGTTTTCTTTCGTATTACGTTTGCCAAACTCTTCTCTTCCTTAAGTCCAATAAAGAACTACCAATAAAAGATTGCAGCGTAGTCGCTAACACTCGCCTTCGGTGCGATCGGTTCCGGGTTCGATTCCCTTTGGGGGCACTCGGTCGAAAAAGTGTAACACGCTCTTTCAGGCCAGCCACCCTGAATGAGGTTTTCCTGGGTTTTCTTCATTCACACCAGGCAAATGCCGGGGTGGTACCTAATTTATAGGTCCAGGCAGCTTCCTTCCTTCCCCAATCCTTTCTTCCTTCCCTTTCCCCGGATAGTGTGCTCCCTCAAACGTGACGGGCTAAATGGCCTTAGATACCGAGAGCCCAGAAATCTAAAAATCCTATATCCTAATCGAGTTGAGGGAAAGATATTTGCATACATGGTGTCTAAGACATATTTTGCATACAGGATGTCTAACACATTGAGTTTAGGAACTGTAGTATGCCGTATTTCTGGTATCACTTTTTTTTTATTAACATTCCAATATAAAAATCAAAACTTAACACACATTTTTTTCGTCCCATTGTAAGCATTTAATCTGCATTAAAGAAAGTGGCGAAAAAAAAAAAACAAACAAAAAACAAAAAAAAAACGATTTCAAAGTGAAAAATAATAGTTAAGTGTACATATATTGGTCATTTAGCCACTAGAAATGTGTTTGACATTCACACTTATTGCGTAACTACAGCAGAAGGCCTGCTTTAAGTTTTTTAATGGAATAGGCTCACTATGTATGTAATGCAGTCAATCATATGTAGTCTGGTCGACTTACATTTGGCTTGAAAAGTTATCAAATAAAAAGCACACTTAACTTTCGTTGAAACTTAAATTTACAAAATTTAATTGTTAATTCAGTTTTTATAATTTTGAAATTCCAGTATTTCTAGTATGTAAAACAAAATCCAGTATAATTCAAGGACTTCCACTACAGTAGACACCTTGTGATATCTTGATTCGAACTTAGTACTCAGCGCCTAACATAACGACTTTTTAACTCGTGCCCAAACGTCTGGCGCCCAAATGGCTTCGCGCCCAAACGTCCAGTGCCCAAACGGCGGGGCCCAAACGTCCGCGCCCAAACGTCACGTACCGTGCTTCATATGGGTTGGCGGCAAAGCTTGTTAAATATTGTGCTGTCCTAAAGGTAAAAGAAGGAAACAAACTGTCTATAATTTATATAGGTTACTGTGTTCATTTTGCGTAATAACTAAATTATATTGTAGTTGACACGGAATAAATACTTGTGGATATAAGTAATTACATTTAATATCTCCCTTTTGTTAATAATAAACAGCAAAGCACGTTCATGTTCAGCATCGTCACTATCCATTTTCAAATAAAGGCAAACAAGCAGGCAGCGAACGTAGGAGAACGGCGATTAACTAATTAGGAATTAGTGTCACTCTCAGACTGAGATTTTATATACTTTAATATTTACTTTTGCTAATTTCTTTATTATTATTATTATTATTATTATTATTATTATTATTATTATTATTATTATTATTATTATTATTGTTGTAATTTTTTTCTGATTTAATGTTCCTTTGTCGTCCTGCATTATTAACCAACCCAACCTATCCCGTTAGGATTATCTTCCGTTACAAACTGTCTTTTCCTTCAGTATGGCTGCAGTAGCTCCTAACTTTGCATTCCGATATTGCATCTCCCACCTGGACATTCCACAGGTAATTTTCTGCTATGGTGAAGCATTTAGCGAAAACGTTCATAGTGTACCTTTCTCTGCAATGACTGATTGTGATTTTTCCTAGTCTCTGGGAGAATCTGGCTTCTATTATTGCCCATTTTCTTTGCTATGATATGAGCAGTTTTCTTTCATTCTTGAATTATTTTTCCCACTACAATTATTTGTTCTACATTTTATAATGAGAGGAGAAGTAAATTGTTGTTGAGGTTCTTATAAATAGTACCATTCATAATATTTCGCAATATGTTTTCCATAGTCTTTAGTTTAAGAAAATATAATAATTAGAATCAATTAACAATAAATGTTAACAATAAGTAGTAAATTATAACATTGTTATTGTAGTTATGGTTACCCTTTCCTAAATCTGGATTTTTTAAAATATAAATTTGCAGCAAACGAGTTACATATGTAAGTATATACTTTTTTCATGCTCAATACGATACAGACTATGGACATAATAGGAATACGGTTTTTTTTTAAAACTTCGATATAGATTTATATACGAAGAAAAAGACCATATTCTAAGCCAAACTTACGGTATATGTTTAAATTATTTTGTAATTGAGATAGATTAGTGGTTAAGTCCAGAATTTTATATGCAGACATAAGCCGCAATGTTTTTGAACAAATAACTCCATAGCTTTAAGAAATCTGGAGGTTCATCCCCTACGAAACAAGAACTCGCCAGTAAATTGCATCCTCTGGCAATTCAGATAGGATTCTTAATGTTCACTTTGCTATCTATATGATTTTCAAACCTTTTTGGCATATTTTAGGGCCCAAAGAAAGAAAGAAGGGGGGGGGGGGGCGGAAGCTACATTCATCGATGTAGGTAAACATTGAAAAAATGGGACCACCGTTGTAGAGACCTTGGTTGTCTTCTCCCGTGGCCACATGAATCGGCTAAGTTGTGTACTTTTTTTTCCTTCCTACCTTTAGCTTTGTATCAGATGTCTTCTTTGCTCTCTTACGTCACGAAGATGAATTAGTGGCAACGTTGACAGGCAAATAGTACACGATGTTGAAAATGACATCACCCAGCTTACATTCTTCTGTAAAAGGATGAATGGTTGACATTTTAAACATTTTCGCATTGAAGTTAATATCTCAAATTAACTAATCTAAAAATAACAGAATGATATATTAATAGGTTAGCCTTGCACAGCTTGTTGCATCTATCGTTTATGTATTCAGTTTTAATATTGGTAACTATAGTAGTTTCGTTATTCAAGTTTGCTCAATGTGTATTTTCCTGAAAGCGGAGCGCAAAGAGAAACTTGTCGCGATCCTAGATGTTGAAGCCGAATGTAAATCAAAAAGAAAGAAAAAGTAGACAGTTGTCGTGTGTCTTTTTTTTATTTTGTTTTGTTTAGTTTTATCATCATCATTTATGTTTTGTCTTAACACTGGGGCTTCGGTCTGTGTATCTATTTCACTTTGTAATTCTTATGTTTATTCGGTAGTTAATTGCACATAATAAAGTAATTTTAAAATTGTAATTGCTGAGCATTGTAAATATTGCAAATTTACAGTTAGTTGTACAACTTTTTTACGTTGAAATGTTCAGTATCTACAACAATTTGGAATTGTGTGTTGAATGCACTATAAAAAGTTTTGGTTTAAAATTTCTTTGTGTGTGAAGTATCGATTAACATTTGATGTTGAATATATTATAAATGTCCTGGTAGATATTTTATGTGAGACAACTAACATGTTCAGTGATCAGGAAATTCTGAAGCTTTAAGTAGATTTCGAGATAAATAAATAAATTAATTAAATATATATATATATATATATATATATATATATATATATAAAGTCGCGCTTGTTTCGACATACTTATTTCTGTTTATAGATTTCTGTATATAATTTGATATTCATTTTTGTTTGAGAGAGGTAGATTCTTAGCTTCCGTAAAAGCTTTCGTCTGATAACTTTTATATGAGATTCCAGTTAACAAATGAGGGAATAGTTCGATCTTGGGCCAAAGGAATTTGTAGTAGATATAATTATTTTCGTAGTTTTTCTGGGTTTTCTCTTTCCCTCTTATCAATTCTTTATAATCATTCACTTGCATGTACGATCCGTTTAATTTAACCAATGAAGCATATCGTGCAACTAAAAGGTTTCACTCTTCGACTACTTACTTTCCTTTGAAGAAAAAAAAAAATGTGTGATTGCATTACACCTGAAAGTTGCTATTACATGTAAGTGAAAATCGTATTACTCTTTAATAATAGAACAATTATACCTCAAAATATGTTCCCATTCCCCAAGTTTATGAAATTCGTTGCGCACGTCATGTACGATTCTGAAGCTTGGTCATTTAGACAGAGCCTCGACCAATTTCTAAGTAACTCCGTGAAATACCTTTGTTGTCTGCAGGTTTATTTTTCGAACACTCGGTATATTTGGAATAAAGGAGACTTACGAAGATCGAAATAAAGGTTGAGTTGATTTTGAGTTTAACGTCCTTTCAGCAGCGAGGCTATATGAAATGAGACCTACTGATTAACATGGAATCCGAACATTAGCTCCGCCGGAAATCGAACCGGGGTCTCCCACGCCTAAGGCACGTACGCTAACCGCTTAGCCACGAAGGATCTCAGATCAAAATAAAGGATATCGAGATGATCGTTTAAAACATGAGTGCATCGGATAGGGATATTTTATTTTCAAGCCTTGAACGCGTCGTCGATGGAGTGGACAGAGGAAAGAAGGAAGGAGCTAAAAACGTAGTAGAGATGAGTTTCGTGATCTGTCATTATCATCAATTTTGAATCTATGAATGTTGTACACTGGGTGCTGAAAATATGTCTTACTCAAAGTACACTAGTAGACGAATGACTAAGGGCGTGCTTGTTGTGCACGTGGTCCTGGTCTTTACTATGATCCTTTACATGCTACCTTAACATAGCATACGAACCTTTCTCGCAATCGTTCATTTCAGAATCTGCTTTTGCATCTATTTCTTCAGTAGCGTGTGTGTTATATAATATGTAATCAAAAGCAGTGCCTCTCATTAATAAGGTACTGATGCAAACGAAAACAGCTTTTACAGGGGACATTGAGTTGTATTCTTTCACAAACTAAGTAAGATGTTTATATTTTTGAGACTATTCTTTATTTGTATGTTTCTGTTTTTCATTTTTCCTTCTAATTCTGAATTTTGACGTATTCCCATTATACTTCAAATACTCACAAATTTAATTCAATTTATATTAACGAAAGGAGGAAACAACTGGTTTTTAACACCAACTGAGTACGAATTTAATGATATACGAAGAGTGAAATAGTACGTGATTGGACTGGTACTCGAACTCGGAATCTTTGGTGTATCATGCCGATGCGTCACCACTACGCTCCCAGGACAGCCATACACTCTCTCACGCTTGAATTCGGTTTTCTTTCACTCAGACCACATGATTTGTCCTATAACTTCTTGTTGCCAATCCATTGTCCATATTCAGAACACCTCTGACCATTGTATTACCATTATACTAACGCATTGGCACGGTACTTGGAAGATCACGGGTTCCAGTTTCGGTCCAGTCATGCACTGTTTTTGTATCATTGAATTGGATTTATCTCGAAATATAAAAACCTTGTAATCGCGATCTTTATTTGAAGTTGTAGTTTTGAAGTACAATGTTGAAAGGATTTTTTTTTCCTAATGTCGTACTCTCCTTTTCGTGATAGCGCATTAGCAAACCTGTGGGTAAGTCAGGAAATAAATGCAACATTAGTTGTTGTTCATTAACTCACGGAAATGTGATCCTTCAACTTCCAGAGTACCTACGAAATCATAAACTTCATTTGTCAGAAATTGCACATTAGGTAATACACAGCTGCTGTTCATTTCCAGGATGTGATTTGAAGCTGTCCGGGGTGCAAATTATTATTTTGTCTGCAAGATTAACGGAAGTATTGAGTACGTCCAACCTGTAATTTTCTTTCTTGGATATTCACCGCATTCGTATAATACCAACTAGTGGGAGACTCACTTTGTAAATAATAATAATAATAATAATAATAATAGTAATAAATATCCATTGCCTCAAGTCTCTCGTGCAGCGTCTGTTACTGCTAGGTAAGGTATGACAGCATATGCACATTTTTTTGAGGGGGGGGGGGAGTTGTATCGTGACGTAACACGTATGGGCTTATTCAGCATTTCATTGTAAAATAAAAATATTGGAGAGCTAGAGAGAATTTGACATTTGGTTGATTCACTTCCCTTATGAACAAGAGACCAGTTCACATCCATTTTAATATCGTAACCTTTTTTGCTATATTCATCTATTTTCATATCTATACTGTAGTACCGTGGGGAACTCACAAGTAATTGTAATACACGCTCCTTTCTGCATGGCACTGCTCTGTATGCTAGCACAATGTTGGTAACTTACTAGGCTTTTGTAAAATTTCTATTGCCAGTGATACTCTTGCTGTGATTATAAACGACCAAAATTACTACATTTCTAGTGATTTTGTAAAAACAATGTTGCTTCTTGCAGTTGTCTTGTCCAACCTATGATTCTTCAGTAAAATCTGTTGCATCGGCCCTGTACAGACCTCAAACATGCCTTGTTCTCGTTGAAGTGGCCCATTTCATCTCCGAAAAAGTACATTTTTTGACCCACTTTTATTGGGAATTTTTGTTTTCGTTCTGGTAGGTTCTACACAATATGTATAGACACAATACTTCGGGTTTCGACATATTTTCAGAAACTGAAATTATATTTGGAATACAATTATTTATATAATATTTGTAGTTAATATGAAGAAACTGCAACGTGCGCATATGAAAATAAAGATAAAAAGTATTTAAGACTTACGATCAAAGGCGAAGCGAACGTGTTGTAGATATTTATCTTCCGAGACGCCAATGGAGTGTGAAGAAGAATGAAGAAAAGATACCAGGGATAGCTTAGTTACAATTTTACATATTGTAGTGTTGAAAATACACGGAAGAACATGTAATCATGTCAAAGCAAAGTATGAAGAGACAGAATAAAGATGTAGAATGGTAATGGTATAACCTATTGGTAATCACTGCCAAGAAATTCGTGCAAATATAACTGTAATGGAAAATAAACGGAAAGTACAGAAGTACCGAGATAACTAAAAATATTTGGAGTGAAGAACAAGCACAGAAAATAAACCTTTTTATATGAAAAAAATATTACTATCATTATTTTCTCAAAAGGTGGCATGTTGGTTACACCTGCCTTTGCTAGTTAAGCTGTGGAGAGAGAAAATGGCCTGTATTACCTCGATAAGTTCGCCTAGGGCATTGCTTAGCCTTTGAAATGATTAGTTCACGAGCCATTACGGATTTCTACGTCACTGGCTTTTTGTAATTCGAGCTGCCACTACTTCAACCAAATTACTTGTCCTGATTGTGTATGGTAGACCTTACTTTCAGATGTTCATCGGAAGCTCCTTTCGGTGAACCTTTTGATGATCTAATACACAAACATCCAAATACTTCTTATCCACATGAAAAATTTCCGAAGCTTAAATTAAGTAGATATATTACACCAATACGTCCCCATAGACACCCCATTCTATTCCGGCTTTCATGAAACTCCTTGTCTGTACTGACGTGCATTTCACAACGAGTCACTGAATGTATGGTAGGGTTGTAATTGTGTATGGCTACAATGGAATCAGAAATAGCTTTATATAATCACAAAATAGTAATATAAGAAAACAAATTAAGTGAAGCTAACGGAGAACACATATAGAGTAAAGAAATGCAGTGTAAGCATTTTCTGATACTTCGTCAGATTAGGAAGAGGGGGGGGGGGAGCAATAGAGGAAATAAACACTGAAGAGAAAAAATGCTCATTAACATTAGGGCTAATGGCACGTTCACATTATAGTGTTTCCAGGTTAAAAGTAGAAAAATGAAGTTACGGGACAAGTTGGTCGGTAAGAGAATTACAGGAGGGGAGGTGGGAGTAAGTACTGGATAGCGAAATAAAGAAGAGTAGTCAATAATGATAGTAAAAGTTTAAAAAGTAACAAAACAATTTTGGAATGAAGAGAGTGGGGGTGTTATAAGCAACGAAAACCAAAAGTTAAATTTGCAGATAGGATCGCAGTTAAGGGTATTCCGGAATATTTCGGAATGAACATATTTATTCCGAAATCAGTATTAAAAATTTACTCATCCCGAGATTTCCCGAATTTGAAATTTGAGAATCTTGGAATTCCGAAATCTTGACACTTTAGCCTGGTACTTCGGAATTTCCAAAATTCGAAATTCTGGAACTTCAAAATTCCATAATATGGGAACTTCGGTGCTGCATTTCTGAACCGTAGAATTTCGGAATGCCCAATGACTGTACGTCGGTCGGGTATATCGAAATCTCAGAGCGTTAGTATTTTGGAATCTATTTCGGAATCTTGGCCATCAAAATTGCAGAACTAAGGAATTTGGGAGTTCAGAATTTTATAATTCTTTAAACTCATAACTACAAAATTTCAGAATCTTGGATTGTCAAGTAACATAGTTACAAGATCGATATCAGCATCGAGACGAGTCGCTCTGTTATGATGAAACTTATTACCGTTCACCCATTGGCAGTGGCGGTAATAGATCTCTCGGTCCGTCCTGCTGCAGAATGGAAAGTGCTGGAACCAGTTATTATTACAGAGTGCGATCCGGGAGAATATTTCCCTCGGAACATGTTTGATCGTGATCGTGGTATTTTTGTATTTCTACATTTACTGCTCGTGTAAGGCATTTCTCCCCGGGGGAATTCTGAATCGTGCATTATAGTGCACAGTGCAATATGCAAGACGTATGATGGCCAGATTCTCCGTCTATGTTCAATATGGTATATGTAAAACGGGGAATTGAAAGCCAAGGTGAAGAAATAGACTGAGAATTATGGTTCTGGACATCACCTTACAATAACTGATCAGTTGCCTAGATACTCTCTTCCACACTTCAACTGATATTCTTTTGATATTATCCGCACTCATACGTGTTATAATGTCCAAAGCAAGATTCCGGGAACGTACATGTTTTGTTTATAGCTAATGAAACATCAAGCGTTACCCCGTCCATGTCACTTGCGTTATTACTGTTGTAGACCCCTTTAAAATTAGGTTGTTTTTTGATGTTTGTGATCCTGTAGCGTCCTTAGTTTGCACCACTCCACAATTAGTATGGAATTATAAGGTTTCGTTTTCCATGTAGCTAGGTAAGTTTAAAATATACAATAACCTGTCGTGGTGTTATTTGAAAAATACAACTTTAAGTTGGATTGGCAACACTGTTAATTCGGTGGTGTTGCAGAGTATATCAAACACTGTCCGTCTGTGATTGTTTACCCCAGTGTTTCTCAAAGTGTGGGTCGCGGACAGTTTTTTAATGGGTTGGTTAACATTCGTGGTCGCTCGGGGTGTTCACATCCCCAAATAAATTTCATGTACTCAAGTTTCCTATACCCAAATACCCAAGTTTCCTATTTCAAATATACTGACACGATAGAAGATTAAAGAAAGCAAGATTCCGGGAACGTTCTGTAAATAATCAAGTTATACAATCGCTTAACTAATATTATACCCAAAACTGCTGTTAATAGCTTTAATTTTATGAAATTAACTTATATTAGGTTCTAATAGAAAATATCTGAAGCTCAAAATAGTGTTTTCCAATGGAGAACGATATGTAAATGAAATTTTATACCGAACTTCATTTTGTATATATTTCTTGATTTATGATATTTTTTTATTGCTTGTCAGTTCAAATTTAGGCAGCCAGTAAAAGACGTATGTCAAAATGAATAACTTTCAGAAACTTGATAAGGTAGTTACACAACAAAACTGGGGCTTGTGACATGTTGAGTTAGATGACACATTTGTTGGCAATTTAAGAAATGCCAGTTTTAAAACCAATCAAGATAGGCAGTCTTGGGCTGAAAATAGGAAAGGCACTTTTTCAATGATAAAATCCACTACAAGAAAAGAAAGGTTTTACTTGAATAAGAATGTCACAAAAAGCGATACTTCCGTTAAAAAAATCCAATCTAAAAAAGCCGACTCTTTTGCATCTAACGAAGAGTAATATGAAATGATATACTTAACTACTAGCACAAAAGAATTCACGGAAACATTTACTGGTGAAAAGAAGGCTTACTGCGTTTTAGAATTCACTAAATGTGAGTCAGTTGTGACAATACAACGACTGTTTCGTGCCACATATCACGTGTATGTATGTACTCCTGTGCCACATGATTTTCCAGAACTGCGGAGCAGAATCATGAAAACATTCGTTGACATCAACCGCTACATGTTGGATCGTGTGTGGCAAAACTTCAGTACAGGACTGACGCCTCCCCAGTTACTGGGCTGGTCATATGTAAGAATCTTTGAAAGGTTCTGCATTTTTTATATGAATAAATTTGCTGTGTCTGTCGTGATTGTCTCAATATTAATGTTCGAAACCCCGAGGGAATTATAAATAACCCCGTATAATTATGTACGAATAAAGGATTTTGTTTATTGTTATGAAAATTCAAATTTTAAACCTTGTTTCAAGTAGCAATCTTCGTAAAATAATTCTTTGTGAGTTTTGTGGAGACTTGACGTTCTAGAATAGGAAGAATAATTCTATTCATTCTCTTAATTCATAATATAGTCCGTACATTTTTTCCTGGAATACTTGAAGAATTCCGTAGTGGTCATTCGGTTAATGTATGTGCCTTCGAGCGGGACACCCGAGCTCGATTCCCGACGGAAACTTATTTGGTTCAGATTCCATGTTAAGGTGTAGGTCCGTGTTACAAATGGTACACCGAAAACAAACGTTAATCTACAAAGCCATTATCCCGATATGGTCAAAGAAAAAAAAAAAAATCCCCATCGAAAGATAGAGCACAGAAGTCAAATCCCAAAACAGTAATACATGAAGAGTAAGGAAATTTTTATACTCACACTCTCAGCTCACTTTGTAATTTTGTTTGCAATATCGGAAACTTAATTTAGCAATTATGAATACACACGAAGTAGATCTCCTTTCTAACACACAAGTTTTTATGTACAGTAGAACCTCGCTCGTCCGCCCTCGGCTGGCTCGCCACTCCGGTAGATCTGACCGTGCTCGAGCCGAACTTGTACCGACTCGTCGGTGACTTACGAGGCCCATTGTCGTTGACTGCTGTCGCGGCATTATTGATGTACTTGCTGTTATCGCATATCCACTTTAGTGCTCCGTCATCACTTGTATGGTTTCTTTCATTTTGCATGTTTTCTGTACTGACTGCGCAGATTTTAGTGCTTACTGTTTGTTTGTTTTTACTATAGAGAACAATACAGTCATTTTTGATTTCAGAGATTGTATATTTTACTGTAAATCCGTATTTTTCTGTATTTTCTGATAATCCGACCTTTTCTTGCGTTCCGACCATACCCCCAGTCAGTCAGAAAAGTGACGGATCAGAGGGGCTCTATTGTATATATATATATATATATATATGAATTACTAGTAACAGTGTTAGGAAAAATGAAATTTAATTATTAGTTTAGTGTTCCACTTTATGTATTGTAAACCTTAAAAAACGAATGATACATGCAAATGAATGATGAGCAAAGAATTGATAGAATGAGAAAACTCTTGAGACACCATGTTCCTTGTCATTAAAGGTAAGCATTTTCTCACTGAGTCACCGTGGTAGTTACATTAGCATTAACACCTACAAGTACACTGAATCTAACCTGACCTGTAGCTAGGTCCATACTAAAGGGCTGGGCTTGGGGAGTACATGTAGCAGAAACTTATTAGAAAAAAAGATCTAAATAAAGAACTTCAGATTTCCCATCCGTATTATATAGATTTATTTTTGGTTACATTTCAATTTATATAAATTATTTTCAACAAAATGTGAAGGAATATCTTTTATATGATTAAACTGTATACAGTATATTAGTTATGGTAAAATATTTATAATTTATTAATTGTGCATATAATATAGTGTTTACTACTCAATCTTCATATAAACATGAATACGTTTTATACGTGCACGAGGTTCACTTGGAAGGTTTCTCAAGGAATACAAGTAGAAAGGAAATAAAATTTTAGTATAAGGGAAACCAGCATGCATCTGGGCCATATGTAGGTAGTTTGAAAAAGGACAACTCACAGAAGATTTCCCCCTTCCCGATTCTATAATGCTGATACGGGCATACTACTTGGCTTCAGAGTTACCGGATTGACAATAGCACACTTCTTCCATTCGCGAGTTAATCAGCTGCTGCTCGTGATATTTTTCAGAAATTTCATAGAAAGAAAGTGCTTCAAGGTCCTTATAATAGAGATCTAATGGCTCTTGAATACCAGTTGGAGCAAAGCATGTTGCGCTGTTCGGTGGTAAGAATTTTATATTTTTATTAAAGTTAATTTAACATAAATTTGTAGCTTGTTATCTTGCAAAGTTTAAAGATCGTATAAAAGAATCAGATTTCTTTGTTCTTTTCTATGTAATATGAATACTTAACAGGCAATCTCAAAATTATCTAAACAGTAAAGTGGGATAAGTGACTCCACTTTACTTACTCTTTGTTGGAATATAACAACACATGTAATTTTAGATTTGTTTCGACATGGTTACGCATTAAGTAGGTAAGGTAGATTAACTTAAGTTAGTTTACTTAGGGTAAACTTCCTATTAAATACAATATTTATTAAATGCTTTAACAAGTTGTTTTTTTAGTTTTCTGGAATAAATTTTGCTTCATTGAACTACATTTTGTGATTTTTTACAAAATTTATTTATAGTTAAATAGTGCTACACGAAATTTCACAATTTTTGCCTCTGCAGTTCGAATTTTCACAACTACGAGTTATGTGGAATAATTACACTTGTGTCGATGTGCAAGCAAATAGATGTTTTTCTACATGATATTGGTTTTTAGGATTCTAACTGCACAGTGACTTTCCATTTCGCTCGCACTTGTCAGCATGTAGCGTTAAGTCTCGAACCTAGGGCGTTTTTAATTAGAAACCGTGCTCTACCCTCAAATGTTGTAGTACCTCACTCGCGTCGTCTGCAAGAGAGCTTCTATTGGCTGTTACAGTTCCGTCTCTCTCACCGTACTTGCTGAGATATTTACTATTCAATCTCACAGGTTTAGAGAAAATAAGGAACAATGGGCTATTGTAGTCTCTGAATAAAAAAAATAAACTTCCAATTGCATAGCACATTGTCGCAATAATTCCACATCACTAAGTTTAAAGGTAATGTTCAAAATAACATAAAATAAAGATGCTCCCAACAGGGAGAATGACAGAATTCAGTCGTGATTCGTTTTCATTCTATACCCTGGGAGTAAATATGAAACACTGATATTTAAAGTAATCCATTATATTAAAAAATAACCCTTCATCACACTATTCATCTGGTTCACTATCCAGTCAAAGGTGGTAGCCCCGCGTAGCGTACTCATTAACGCTCTCGCCTTCGGTGCGAGCGGTCCCGGGTTCGGTTTCCGGTGGGATCGAAAAAGTGTAGAAAGCTTTTTAAGACCAGTCATCCTGAGTAAGGTTTTCCTGGGTTTTTCTCATTCACACCAGGCAAATGCCGGGGTGGTTCCTAACTTATAGATCCCAGGCCGCTTCCTTCCTTCCCTTTCCCCGTATAGTGTGGCCATTTAACCCGTCACGAATTAGGAATGACGTCCCTCGGCGAGCAAAGATGCCGAAAGCCCAGAAATGGAAATCCTAAATCCGGTCAAAGGTTAATTAGATCACAAAACAAACCACTGAATACACTGACACTAAAAATAATGGGTGATATCAATAAAACGGAGAAGTTACTCATTACGCCCAATTTTGAAGTAGTTACTCGCATTGGTATCAATAAAAAGAGAACTGAGTACTAGTCGTCTCGGCTGACCTCGGAGAAGCCCCGCCCTTTTGAAGTAATCACACCTCTATTCTCGAGCCGAGTAACTACTCCGCGTTTGATATCAATAAAAATCAAAGACTCTTCTGTGATGCTAGTAACTTCTCCAAATTTGTGGAGCAAGCTAAATAGGTGACTCCGTGCGAAATATGGCAGAGTATATGATTGTTTTACTACGTAGAAAAACTTATAAACTGCATAGAAATGTTGGAAATGGAGATTACAAAAAGCATTATAAGTTTATGAAAGAAAATGCAGTGATTAGCACAACATTTTTTAAGGAGAATCAACCGAAATTCGGGGTGGTGGACTACGTAATGATGAAAAGATGCGGGTTTTCTTCAAGGGCGCCGATCCTGTGGGGCCCCGGGCCCCCCAAAGCTCATGTGGGCCCCCTATTGTATTTATGAATATACAATATTTGGCATAATTAGAGTGCAATTTGTCTTAAAATCCTGATATATATACCTTCTGCATCTGAATGCCCTCTCCCACCCAAAAAAAAATTTACAGAGAAATCGGTGCCCTTGGTTTTCTTGCGTTACGTGAGTGATCCGGGATTCCAGGTCGGAATGTCAGGGGATTCTGATGTGGCTCAAAGTACTGTCTATGACTACCTGAAAATGGATTGTTTCCGGAAGTGTGCGTAATATACAAACAGCAAAGCAGAGTGGCAAGAACAATATACATTTCCGGGTGCTATCGGAGCACTTGACTATATACAAGTGGCATTAAAGAAACCTAGTATTTTGGAGAGTAATACGTTAATAGGAAGAGCTATTTCGTGGCTAAGCGGTTAGCGTACATGCCTTTGGCATAGGAGACCCGCGTTCGATTCCCGGCAGGAGCTCATGTGGTTTGGATTCCACGTTAATCAGTGGGTTCTGTCTCATATAGGCACGCTACTGAAAAGGACGTTAAACTAATAATCAACTCAACTCAACGTTGATAGAAAGGGTGTATACATGAGAATGTATTTTGTTTATGTCAAGGCGAAAGGGGACACGTATGGTGTGGAAAACGCAATCAGATGGACGTGATTTATGACGAGGGTGGCTGGACTTTTTAAAAAAGAAAACAAAGGAGCCAAGTGTCTGATTTCGTTCTTAAAACCAAACAATCTACAAAGACCTTGGACAACACGTGATATGCGCTTGTCGTGTTAATCTTGATATTACTGGATTCCAATCAACATTCATCAGCTCAAATAGGTTCATTCCCATGGTTTCAGTATTACTTTCTTCTTTCTCGTTTCTTTTTTTTATATTTTTTTCTTCTTTTTTATTTTTGTTTTATTCTCGCTCGAATATTAAAGATTCTCTTTTGAATTTGTGTCTCAGTCGTAGATGTATTTGATATTTCGTTGCATTTCACTGTAATTACCTTCAAAGTTTCGGCTTTCCTTCGTTTACTTTCTGGTAACTGTGACTTTGAAAGTACCACTGGAAACTCTTTTACAATATCCACAAATGCACTTTGATTGAAGCTATCGTTGCTACTTGCCCGTTTCATGGCTTTTAAGATACTACGCCATAGGTTAAAAACAACGAAATGACTGCGCGATGAATGGGAGAAATGAGTAATCACTTCTTTTATTGATACGACTCAGTGCTACGTGCAGAGGAAGCGCGAGTAAACGTTCATAAATCTGGAGCAGACTAGACCTGAGTAGTGGCTTGTTTTATTGATAGGAAATTGAGGGAGGAGATTCCTCCAGGTGTAGTTACTCCGATTCTCGAGCAGGACTTCTCAGGAGTAGTTACTTATTTTTATTGATATCACCCAATATCTCAATACACAGCTGAAATAAGACATTAATAAACAGAAATAAATCTTCAAACTTGATATTTGTATAAGTTTTCTTCCGGAAAACACATAGAAAAATTAGATTATTCATATTGAAAAATAATGTAGTTATCAGTTTCCAGTTCCAGTTTAAAGTAGTGATAGTATACTGTTCAGTGCTACAAATAAATATTAATGAATAATCTGAACTCATCAATCTGTCATTTCATTCACTTTAATACCTCACTGTCCATATACAAACTGTTCGTGTACAAATACACAATAGTGCAAACTATGTATAAGATTTCTCTTCATTCATTCTCTTCCCATTGAGTGAACTCTGAAATAAATTTGTTTTGTATTCTTCTGATATGTGCAAAACTTCAATCGCACGGCGGAAGTTCGGAAGATATATTTGATGAAATTTGATAGCGACATACTACATCATCATGACTATTACAGTACTTTGAGAAGCAAGTAATTACTAGACGTAACATTCATTCGGAGTCCCGGGTTCAAACCCTGCTCCCGCCAAGTGAACTTTGTGGTAGAGAAACACCGTGTGCTTGGGTTTCCTCGGGGTTCTCTCGTTTCCTCCCACTTTCTTCATTCCACCATTTCATTCATTACTCATCATTACAGTCTCCTTTAGCCTAGCCGGCATATCCGTGGGAAGTAAAACTCAATTTCATTTAATTTGTTTTTTCGTAACATTCATTCAATGACTTATTTTCATACACACATATATACAGGGGTTGCACAATAACATCTGAAACGTTTGCAAAAGTGTGAAAATCATACCTAGTATGGTGTGTGGCCTCCTTTTTTGTCCAAAACAGCTTGGATCCGACGTGGAATAGACGTATACAGCTCGTGAATCTTGGTGTGTGGAATTTCGTACCATCGTTCTTCCAAAACATGCTCCAGTTTCTTAAGGGATGCTGGTGGAGGGTAATGAGACCGAACACGCCTTTCTAACTCAGACCACAATGGCTCAATGATGTTCAGGTCTGGTGATTCTGCGACCCAGGGGGGTGTGATAACTCCTGGTCATGCTCCTCAAACCATGATTTCACCGTTTTTGCAGCGTGACAGGTGCCAAATCATCTTGGTAGATGCCATCACCATCAGGGAACAATATTTGGGCCATGGGTGGAACCTGGTCCCCCAAAATGGCCTCTTACGCCTTAGCATTCATCATTTCATGCAGAGGTATGATGGGACCTGCGGAAAACCACGATATCACTGCCCATACTGTAACAGAACCACCGCCATGCTTTACAGTTGAGAGCAGACAGTCTGTATCATAGGCCTGCGACGGTGTTCTCCATACGTAAACACGACCGGTTGTTGGAAACAAGGTGAAGGTCGATTCATCGGACCACATTATGTGTATCCACTGCTCATGAGTCCAGGCCTTGTGGTCCTTGCACCACTGGATAAGCCTCTTCGCATTTACTGCTGTGACCAGGGTTTTGGCGTTAGCAGCCCTGCTATGAATTTTCATTTTATGAAGTTCCCGTTGTACTGTTTTCGATGAAACCGGGTTTTGTAGGCCGGAATTGAGTTCAGACGTAATTTTCATTGCAGTGGTGTTCTTTTTAGCTGCTACAATCCGTTTTAATGCCCTCCGGTCCCTATCTGAAAGGATTGTCTTTCGACCACTCTTGTGCTTTGCAGACGTCGTTTGCCCATGAATTGTGTATGCCCTCGTGATATTGGACACGGTGCCTTTCGATACCCCCACAATGTTCGCCACTGTTGCCACTGAAGCTCCAACCAGACGGGCACCAACGATCATGCCTCTTTGAAAGTCTGTCAGGACGCCCATTTTACCGCACCACTTTCACACTACGACACTCACAGATGAACGGGTTACTGCTGACGAAGAGGAAGGTCCACATGACACATTGAAAACAAAAAAACGATCGGCAACCGCAACACACGTTGTACAGTGGAGGGCCAAACTTACCTGTCCTGTATGAAGTGTTTTTAGATTATTTTTTTTTTGTCTACCCCTGTATATGTTAATGTTCATTACATGGTTACATTATTAAATACAGTGAAATCTGTCTATGTTGGCCACCATCGGTTCCATCGAAAAGTGGCCAACTTAGGCAGGTGGCGAACTTACAGAAAACAAGTATAATTGGTGTATTTTTAGAATAGGATTTCTAGTATTACTTGATTGTAAAATTTTAGTAAGCAGTGGCACGACAGCTACTTATAAATAATGCATATAGAGTAATCATAAAAATATACAGTGCTAGAAAATATTACTATACTGTGTTTAATATATGTACATACCTTTCTCTTCCTGAAAACTAGTCTGGTACATTGGATTATTCGGATTGAAAACACAATAACACAAACAACCATGAAACAGAGGCGTATGTACGCAGTTTATTGAAATTGATATTATAGCACACTGAGTTATTCAGATTGGAAACAAGAAAAGCTAAGTTATAAATTGAGAAATTCATATACAATTTATATGGCTTCAGTTGTTACTGAATGGTGGTTCATTCTAGACGTATTTGTTTTATTCTTTTTGGCAGATATGCACATTCTAATATTGTAGTTAACTACCTCTTGTTATAGAGCTAGAATTGTTTCCCTCGGAGCAAAAGATGTTTTGAGAAAATCTTGATTGAATTCATATCTCAAAAACTCCACTATCTTTTGACAAGCTGACAGGTGCCAATAGTTGACAATTGAGATGGTTAGTTTTAACCGTGAGAATTTTCTGGAATTACTAAAGCTCCCTACTGATGAGAGGAGCTGATATAGCTAATGGTTTTACCAAAACAGAGAGGGTAAACAAATACGTACAACCATTTCCTGAATTCCTGTACGTGCTTTCTCTTATTCACATCTTCTTTCACCACCCTTTTATCAGGGTAGTCTTCTGGCCGTTGACCTCCAAGAGCAAATCGCGCGAATCCTTGCTTTTTTTCTCCAGTCACAAATACAGAACATCTGTCTCTCATATGGGAATACGAAAGAATTAAGAAAAATAACAAAACAGTATTTTTCGTGGCCAAGATATGCAGGTAAATTTATCATTATCATCATAGAGTAAACATTGCTTCAGTGTGTCCAACTTCCAAGATAGACAGGTGGCCAACTTATAGAGTAGTAAGTAACGAATGTCTTATGGGAAAATGCAGGTTCAAGACGAACTAGGCCAAGTTGACAGGTTTCACTGTACTATTTAGCCTATAAGATTACAGTCATGAAAAAAAAAAAAAAAAAAAAAAAAAAAAAACCTCGTCAATTAGGTACATAAATTTCAATACTTTGCTAATCACTGAGATAATTATTGGCCGTATACTATATTAATTGGTCTTCTTAACGTGTCTTCATAAATGCTGTTATATATCTAGTGAAATGCACGCGTATTCTTCATAAAGTAAATATATATTGTTCTTTGTTTATAAAGTTCTTTGTTGTTATAATGTTCTTCGTGTATATAGATAAAGTGACTGTTTATTATGTATATGTAATATATCTGTATTATTGCAAAAATAGGATCAGTTTATTTAAAGGATATGGGTAAAAGGAGTACCATATAGGAAAAGATAAATATGTATGCAATATCATAGTCATTTCCCCAATTCACGATAAATATAAATTGCCAAAATTATATGATTCCATAACACAAATTTTCCATTAACAGTTTTTAAAGTACATGCATACAAAATAAAGAAAATGAAGAATTTTTCATGAAATATAGTAAAATCAAAATAATCACATGATGTAACAGATTAGATATATATAATACAGGGTGCGGAGAAAGTCTCGGAACGGTCCAATATCTCGCGAAATATACAGATCAGCAAAAGAAACAGAAACACGTGTTAAATAGTTTTGAAAAAGCTGTTCAATGATACCAAACGCAACCTCCTATCTGCACCTCTCTCGAGGGTACGGTGAGTAACTAAAATTTTAATTCCTTTGCTCATTTCTTATTGCACATTTGAATTCTCCAGAAAAAGAGAGTAAGGAATGGGATTTCCAAAAAGTGAGTTCGGCTACGGGCATATAATTTGAAGTACTCACCAACTACATCTATAAAAATTGTTGCGGAAGTACCACAGGATTCTGTAACCTAGAAATTTGGATAGGACACGTACTACTTCCTAAGTGAAGTCTTGACCCGACTACGGTACGTCCCATAGTATTGGAGCTTAAAAGTTCATGTTTTCGGTAGCCTATAACTCCGAGAGGAAGCATTTGTGCACCGAGGTTCGTCTATACTTTATGTCTTATCTTGGTGTCAGGAATCACCTCCGAAACGTTGTTGGTGTTGTTTTGAAACACCTTGTATTTTCTGAAACAACCTCCCTACTAATGGCATTAGTATTCCGTTTCCTACAATGAGCACTACTAATTTCACTATCCATAACTAAAATTTGTAATCCGTAATAATCAGCTTTTTCTTCTGCGGCTTGATTAAGGTTCAATTTTTTTTAGCGTAAACATTTTATCATTGGTTCTACATTATACCAATGCATTATTTCTTTCTTCTAAACTATTGAAGAAAGATCTGCTCTCCCTCTAGTTTGCTTCTTTCTAATTTTAAACTGTTTATAATAGGACACGAGGATTATGAACAGCCGTTATCAGTTTCGTAATCAGGACTATCATTGTAGATATTACAGCTATCCATAACAATACAAATTTTTCGACTGGGATTAACAATCAGCGTCTGATAAAAATTCTCTTTGATTGAGATTGATTATCTTGAGCCTTAGGTGAGTTTTCTTTGAGCATGGTAACAACAACAATTTTCTTCCCATCACTAAAACTGACTACATTTTTAGAAAACAATCAATGGTCATATTATCTGCAGTCAAAAAAAATACAACCTAAAAGGCATTCGGTATTCAAGTCGGATACAACCAATACTCTAATTTCAAAAGGTAAATGTTTCCGCTGCGATATTAACCTTGTCCTTGACATGCTTTTTTCGTTTATCAGAATAATCTACAACAAAATTGTAGATTGTCTTTTCTTAATATGTTTTGTATTATATATCGTTCAATGCAACTGCAGATTACAGTTTTTGAATTATAACATTTCCACAGGTTATCCGGTAGAAAACATGTTTGAGTATACAATGGAAGTAGATACTAATGAACCGATTGTAAAACAATAGTACAGCCTTGCTTATCCCTTCATAATTCAACAATCAGGCTTGCACTACGTATTCCGGCAATGAGGAAGGAGACTGAGGGCACAACACACACAGAATTATTTCCAATTCCCTGTGCAAATGTTCAATAATGTTACTAGAAGCATGATAAGGCGTTATACTCCTTTCCAATGAATTGGGGACCATTGCCTAGTAAAATATTCATAAATACACTCATTCGTAAAACGTATAAGTCAATTAAACATCGGTGTAACGGTAGCATACCTTGCTTTGCAAAGAGAATAAGTCACTAATTATCGAGAATACATTTTGCACATAGTAAATAAATACGTTTTACCGTGCTTTCCTTGAGGTAACGAGCTCACGAGATCGGGTGATACTAAATATCGTACTTTGAGCTGGTATACTTTGCATTAAACATTGTACAGAATTTTTGTCCGTTTTTGTTCTCATACAAACTTCACAAATATTGCCGTAGGATTTTATGTCCCTTCTCACGGTCTTCCAATAAAACGTTCAAGAGATAATGTTGAACACTTTTAAGATTCCAAAATAACCATAATGATAATGCAAGCCGAGTAAAATGTGATTCACTAAACTCGGTGGTGAAGCTCATGAATCATTAACATTCCATTTTGTATAATATTGTTTTCAGTTTTTAGAACTACTTCGAAAGGTTAATTGTGCACATCACTTTCAACATATTCACCACATAAATGTTAAATTATGGGACGATACCCATTACATTCCCACTGATTTTTCCAGTATTTCGTGATCTAAATCATACACTTCAAATTTAATAACATGTGTGGGGTTTATATTTGCCACGAGTTCTCCTTGCGTTAGTAGCATACACGACAATCAATCACTTGAAACATTTGATTTTCCACAAATATATTCGATTTCGTAATCATTTTGCTGCAATTCGAGCGCCAATACATTAATTGTGCATTCCAATTACGTATGCACTTCAACTGTGTCAATCCTTCATGATCTCTCCAAATGTAAACCTTTGATGCTTTCAACCAAACCCTTTACTTACACATCGCGTACACTATTGACAAACATTCCAAATCAATCATAGCATAATTGCTTTCGCATTAGTTAGTATACGGCTAGCGTACTCCAGGACACACTTTTCACCATCGACAATTTGATAGCACACTAAAATCAATTAAGTTAACGCAGCATTAGTTTCTGAATAAAACTGCTTGCTAAACTGTCGATGGTGTAAGATTATGTCCTTCATAATCTCTTACCTTAATGATTTAAATGTACTTCGTTATTTCGGTTCTCATTTTCACTTTTTCCCTTTAACTACTGTTATTTAATTGTTCAAGAATGCCAGTGCATTACACCCAAAAATGACCTAACGTTTTCAGATTTCTTGGTACTGGATTTCTCAATACATTCTAGTGGATTTGGATCTTGACGAATTGCAGATGCTGAAGTGTGATAGCCTAAACAGTTCATTTCACTAACACCAAAAATACACTTTGCAATATTATGTTTGTTTCACTAAGGACTGTAAGTACTTCATCCAAACGCACTAAAACTTCAAGAACTGTTTCAGCTGCAATGAATGCATCATCAATATACCTAATCAGCTGTTCTTGTAACAGTAATGGAAACACTTTCTTTAAACACAACAGTAATATAGAAGAACCATTTTTCACGCCCAAAACCATTAGTGTGTGTTTGTATAAATTTCCTTTAAATAAAAGTGGCAAGTACTGCATATAATCTTCAGTAATACCGCACTGTTGGTAAGAGGTAGTAAAACCTAGGCTACCGAGCTCTCTCTTTTTTTCCCCTGAAGTTCGCAAATATGTATGCAAACAGTGCTGGATTCTTTATGTATATATTTATGGCTCTGTAGTCAGTCAGAATTCGTAATGATCCATTCTTTTCTCAAAACAACATTTAACGGTAACATATGGCATGAAGAACTTGGTCGTATGACATTCCGTTTCAAGAATTTTGGCTTTTCTTTACGAGTGCTTTCTTTGAACTTTTGTGGAATATCATAGGTCTCGCAACAATAGTATCATTTGTGTCAACTTCTAAGCGATGCTGAAATTTATTACATACTCCAGGGAGATGGTGTAATTTTCAATTAGAAACTGCTCACGCTCATTCACACGCCATCGTATTAACAATAATAATTATAATGTCCAGTAGTGTATCACTTTAATCTTCTAACTAAAAACTTTTACGTACATAAAGATGCTTTAAAAATGACTGATTCTTACATCTTAATTTTATAATACAATAAACATAATGATAATACAAGGTCTGTATGATAAGTAATGAGACTCGCCGCGCCGCGGCGCGCGTGTCGCTGGAGCGGGTTTGTCGGTGATGGAGGATGTAGGGGGGGGGTCCGAGCAAAGCAACGCACCGCGCGTCAGTTGGCTCCGAGCCTTAGTGGAGCGCGGACAAGCCTTGGACAAAGCCCTTGTGAACATTCTTGTCACGGCGGAAAATCAACAAACATGGAGGGTTCCATCGAACAGCGTTATGCGATCAAATTTTGCGTTCGCCTGGGGAAAACGGCTACTCAGACGCTTTCTCTCATCACGGAGGCCTACAAAGAGGAAGCCCTATCCAAAGCCCAGGTGTTTCGTTGGCACAGTGCGTTCCGGAACGGCCGGGAAAGCGTTGAGGATCTGGAGAGGGCTGGACGCCCGACAACAGTGACTACGGACGAAACTGTGGCAAAAGTGAGGGATCTCCTGAACTCAGACCGTCGATTATCGTTGAGATTGATTGCTGATGAACTCGATATGAACCACACAACAGTGCACAAGATTGTGACGGAACAATTGGGAATGAGAAAAATCTGTGCGAAACTGGTGCCGCGAGTGTTGACTGACGAACAAAAGCAACGACGTGTTGATTGTTGTCAGGAACTGTTGAACCTCATGAACAGTGACCCTAACTTTGAAGATGACGTCATAACAGGTGACGAGTCGTGGGTGTTCCAGTACGACCCTGAAACGAAACGTCAAAGCGCGGAGTGGCACACTCCTGCGTCCCCGCGCCCCAAGAAGGCCAGAATGTCGAAGTCAAAGGTGAAAACAATGTTGATTGTTTTTTTTTGACAATGTGGGGGTGGTCCACAAGGAGTTTGTACCCCAAGGACAAGCCGTCAACGCCGCCTTCTACAAACAAGTCCTTGAGAGACTGCACAGGAGCGTCAAGCGGAAAAGACCGGCGATCGCTAGCCGGTGGAAGTTGCATCACGACAATGCCCCTGCCCACACCGCCTTCTTAGTGACCTCCTTTTTGACCCGGATTGGGGTGGAAGTCCTTCCACAACCACCCTACAGCCCAGATGTGAGCCCGGCCGACTTCTTCCTCTTCCCGAAGCTGAAGCCACGCTTGAAAGGAACCCGTTTTGCAGACGTCACAGCCATCCAAGCAGCCGTGACCACATTTCTAAAGGACATGCCGGCTGCTGACTTCCAGGGGGCGTTTGCAGCGTGGAAACATCGATTGCAGAAGTGCATCGACGCAAGAGGAGAGTACTTCGAAAGCTTTTAAGTCCCTGTACAGATCAGATCAATAAAACAATGTTTCCAGACCTGGTCTCATTACTTATCATACAAACCCTGTATTTCTTAGTGATTTTCTTCGTGCTTTTTATCTTCTTGTAAACGGGGAAAGTAATCTGCTGTTGTTTGTATTCAAAAGACATTTAGTTCCACAAATACCGAATTTTCACTAACAATACACATACACTACATTGTTCACATAATGCTCTTCAGAATACTAATAGTGCTACAAAATGCTCTACAAACCTTTACTAAATGAATTTATAAACTTTGCGAAAATAATCTAGGGGATGTTTTCACTTAAATCCTCTTCCTGATAATGAATAAAACCAATTAATTGGATACATTAAAATAGGAACTGAGCAGAGGGTCCTCTGTGGAGAAAGTACAGATGTGGAGTCCCAACAGAACATTGTACTGGGTTTCAGTTTAGTCGAACTTCAGCGATAGACAAATTTGTTGGGATTATTTTGTTGTGGGAAGTCAGTCTTTTCAGAAAAAGGTATGATCGGTTCAGATCCTTTATGGTTTATGCGAAAAAGGAATGATGCAGTGCGAAAAAGGAACGAAAAAAGGAGGCACGAGGACGTGCCAGCGAGCGAGAAACAGAAGGACCCAAATATTTCTAACCCATGAATACAATTAGCTGACTTTAAGAAGGAACAAAAATTCGCTAATCTTTTTCTAGGAAGAAAGAAAAAAAAAAAGAAAAGGAAAGTAATAAAACTACATATTTGCTATTTGGTACTTTCGAAGTTTCACGTCAACTTCTTTTTAAGACCAAACAGGAAATATTCGCTCCTCATTAAAAGGTGCCGGTTCCAAGTACCGTTGCGTACCGCCAGAAATAAAACACTGTATATAAGTGTTCGTACACCTCAATTTATGTCAATAATAAAAGAAAATGTTACATTATAATAGTATTATGTAGTATATAAAGATACGTATCTATACCTATTTTATATACCAAAAGCAAAATAATGTTAATAATATGGTACTATGTTATATATAATATACTAAATTTAGTGTATTATGATTTATATACAAATACAATATATAGTGCAGAATGTTATTTCATACTATGAAATGCTGTATAGTTAAAATATAATATTGTGTACACGTTATATACTAATAATACAAGCAACAGTATAATATTACGTCAGATTTGAAGACTATAAATTTATTGTATATGAGAGCGCTCGCATTACTTTTTTTTAGTCTTGCATAAGTAGATTTAAAAAAAAAAAATTCTTGACAATTATTTTTTTCACTTTTTATTGAGATTTGTAGTATATTTAGCACGATTTTGTTTGTTTTCTTAAGGAAAAAAATTTATTAATAATTCTTTTTATCTTGCTTTATTATAGTTATATTTTTTTCAAGTTTAGGTTAATCATCTCCTTGAGCTAATAGGAACTAAATATTATTATGAGCGTCAAAGTAGTTGTCTGAAAGCTATTTAACATGGCAGAAAAATACAGTCTCACTGGTGGGGAAAAAGTGTTGTGTTTTGTGCATAGTAGAGTGTGATGGAGTAGGAATAATTACGAAAGAATTAATTAATTTTTACTTTTTATTTTTAATAGTCTGCAGTTATTAAAGTTTGCCCATATAACGAAACTCATAAAGTTTTGGCTGCCGAGTATGATTTACATGTAAAAGAGTGCAGACGCCAATTGATGTCGATGTTTGGTGAGTTGTTCAGGCTTATTATTTTTATTTTCTCTGTATTGTTATATGTCTAAATGTTACTTTTTTTGTTTACTGTTACGTAGCTCTAACCTCGTACGTCCTTACAAATTACATTAGAATTTTAAAGTTTGAATTTTTAACTTTCTAGCGTCTTTAAAAGTATTATATAATATGAAACATTAATAAAAATAAAATGCATATGTAAATACTTTCTCGGGATCTCACGTACCAGATATATGAAAAATGGAACTTAGGGAATGAGAGTGGGGTAACAAAATGAAACTACAAATGAATGTGGCTTTTGAGGAGTACGGTAGCTGAGTGGTAGAGCGCTTACCTCTTGTGCGTGTGGGATCTCTGGTTCGTTCCTCAGCCAAGTAAGTTTGTGTTGGACAACATTGTGTCCGTGGGTTCTCTCGGTGTACTTCCGTTTCCTATCACATTCTCATTTCATCTTCTATCATTCACTGTCGTTAGTCATGGCGTTAAACTGAAAGATTTCATTTCATTTCATGAATGTAGCTTTTATAAAAGAGTTAAACGATTATAGCGTCATTACACACATTTATTTAGACACGCAATTAATAAGGCATTATTCGTGTCAAGGAAGCAGGTATTGGATGTAGTAATATTGCAGTAATGTTACAGTAACGGACATTCAAGCAGGGCGATTTATTTATTTATTACCGTCATCTAAGGCCTTAACCTTGTCAGGTATTAGGGATGATGTCCCTCCGGGTACACTATTCGGCGAAGGGGGAAGGGAGGAATCGACCTGAGACCTGTATGTTAAATACCATTCCGGCATTTGTCTGGTGTGAATGAGGAAAACCAGGAAAATCCTCACTCAGGATAGCTGGCCTGAAAAAGTTATTACAAGTTTTCGATCGAGTGTCCCCACCGAGAATCGAATCCGGGACCGGTCGTACGAAACCGTTAGCGACTAGGCTACACGGGGCCACAAAGACGAGAGTGTGTTAGAGATTGGAACTGATGCATTCTTGTTTATGCAGCAAAAATCGATTTTGTTATTCATTAAGTAAATTCCGTAATTGTCGGCGTTAAACAGCTCATCCAGTAACCTCAATTGGTGAATTTCCCTCGTCACCATTGTCTCCTTAAAAAAGCAGACATACCTATGAAATATATATTATAGCAAGTATTCTGCTCAGCAGCCTTCATTTGGATCAAAATAGTCGAAATAGGCTCTCGTCACCATTATTTCTAAATTTCAAGACTGTAGCTCACTAAATCTTAGATCTAATTCCAGGAAGTCTCCAGATGTCTCACGGTGCTGGGTTAACGCCAGAAATGTTATTCTTTATACTGGGAAACGAAGCCATTATTACGTTTACCGAAGACAAGCTACAAGAGCATGATATAATGTGCGTATAAAATAACTAACAGCGTGACTGTGTACCATGTGAAAGAGTTTTTTTTTTTTTTTTTTTCGTGGTATTTTCTCAATATCAGAAACGAAAGTGGTAGTAGATTTCTTCCACTTTCAGCTTTAATATAGAGTTTTGGACACCATTGATTGCAGGAAACCGCTTCTCACTATATAGAGTAGTTAAGGAGAAAATGCGCATTACTGTATTTAATCGGTAATTGTTAACATTCGGCAATATGCTGAATATGATGTGGAAAAGTGCTTAGTAGAAGAACTATTGCAAAGAGGAAATCACATTTTGATCGGTAAGTAAGACAAAGAAATATCGTTCTTGTATTTCAGTCATAGTTTTACGAACTATTATCCGGAAATAGTGATTTTAGGGTTAAAATGAAACAACGCGGACGAAAGAGGGAGATGAAGGATATTAATTTCTATCGGCGCTGTAGCACCACACATAGCATGAGAACTTTACCCTATATTTACATGTCTAGGAAATTAAAAGTGTTAAACCACTGCAAGTATTACAAAAAGTCGAATAATTCTTGATGATTTTGGGTGCTTACATCAAGAATTGCAGCAAATGCATTCATTCCTCATTTTAATGGAGAAAAATAAGGAAGCAATGCACAGTGGTTCCAACAGGCCCATAAAACTGACAAAATTGTAACTTTTGAAGCACGAATGTCCTCACTTTTCGGTTGCATATTTTCTCTAGTATGTGTGGCAGTAATAAAATTGAAGACCACGGAGAGATAAGCCTCTCGCCAGAGGGCGCTGATCGTTTGAAGTAGTAGGTTGTGTGTGTGGTTTGCTCTGCAGCGTTAATGCGTAAAATACCCATTATTTCAATACAAGATACCGTCATCCGTGGTTATTATTTCTGGTTAGTAATGTGTTACGTGAATTGACTTGTATATTTTCTCTAGTTGAATCCATTAAGTAATAATACATTTTAAGGTACACAGTTGGTTCTTGATGAGTTAATACATAGCGATGTGACTAATTTAATTTGAAATCCTATTCTTGTAATTATGCAGAGCTGTAAAATTTTCCCGGTGTTTCCCAATGCTGAAATCTACTGTTATATGCTGTGTGATTCTTCTAAATTTGCCTTCTAAAAATGAATTGTGTCGTCCTGCGATTTTAAATTATATTGTAAATTGTATCTGCTTAAGCCAAATGAAATAGAAAGCGAGATGAACTCCGTAGCAAAACAGCAAAATCATTTCTATCGATTTTTATGTGAGCACGGGTGTTATACTCTGTTTCCAATTGAATATAAACTGTCTTTGTTCAAAATTAAGTATTGCAGCAACATATTATTACGAGTAAATTTTCCTATACAGAGGTTGAAAATAGAATATCGACACCAACAAGAAACGTTGTACGGGATTTTACAATTACATTTTGGTGGAAGGAAGGAACAAAAGGCCTTCTTGTTAAACCACGTAATACAAGAAACAGGGATAGATGATTTCCATGGATTCCGGAAGAGGCCGCCCAACTGTCTCTAGCTTTTTAATGCTTGTAGGTAGCCAACCAAAATTGCTGTCTATGCAGGCAATATCTCACGCTACTTTTGAGTCATTAAACAGTTTTTGAGCAATGCCAACTGACACAGCAGACTCCGATGGAAATGAATGAACAACAGGCTTAATTTTTTTGAAAATGTTCATTGTAGAAATGTACTGCCTGTATCCAAGTGCCCCATCGCATTAGCACAGGCTCCGGAAGAAGTGGCACGTCTGGCAGTTGATCTCTGTGAATTTGAACACGTTGTGGCGCCTTAATGAACATTTTGTTCGTGGAAGGAACTAGTTGATTTACTTCGCAGAGGTTGTCTCTCACCTCTTCAGCAACACGCTCATGAGCATGGGCCATTCAGGTGAAATGAATTAAGTGAGGGTAAAAAACTGTAAGTGCTCTGGCCGCTTTTAACATGTACGCTGCACTGTCTGTATAGAGAACAAGGACTTTTTCTTCCGGAACTCCTCCCGGCCACAACACTAAGACCTTCGTTTACAAAGCGAGCAATCGTGGAATGATTCGTGCGTTCCAGCAATTTACACGCAATAAGATAGGATTTAGATGGAGCATTTTCACTTAACTTTCCAATCACTAAATTTGCTACATAACGTCCCAAAACGTCTGCTGTTTCGTCCACAGAAATCCAAATATATGAACTACCTATTTCTGCCCTAATGCTATCTATAGCTTCCCTATATCAAACTTCGAGATTACACTTTCGACGAGTGGATTCGTCAGGAATTCGACGCCCGCAGTACTTCTCCAGAAAAGCACGATATTTTGGCACTTGAACTTTGTTCCAAGGAATGTTTGCTGCTATCATTCCTTGGCACAAGTCTTTGAAAAACTCACTCACTGAAGTATCTTGATGCATTTGTGTCAAGAGTACTTGTTTTTCTGCAGTTCGCAAATTTTTATTTTTTGCATGGAGTGCACTTCGTACATGTTGTTCTAACTGAGATTTGATTGAACATCCAATTTTTTTTTATCACACACTTGGCACAACACCACTTTACCGTCCGTAGTAAACGCATCATCGATAGTTACTTACGACCGCAATTTCGCTTATAAAGTTGAGGCAACTGGAGCCATTTCTAACTTCGACGGTCAATACAGAACACGTGCGTTTTGCAACTCCAGTACTAGAGTACTGTCCTCCTGTCATTCAGTTGAACAAGCGAAGTTCTTTGAAATCTTAGGTTACCTGCTATGATATTGCCATTGTCGCCAGCTTCTTGGAACGAACTCTTGCAGTAAATTCCTGGAAGCACACTAGCATACAGTTTTAACTTGAATTGCAGGATTTGCTGTCATCTTTTTTCCCGTCCGACCTCCGATAGCAGTCAAATAGACTTAATTTTAGGAATTTCCTGGCCAGCCGGCTTTCAGGCACGTGATCTGTCTTTTCCTGCAGAGTTGAGAATAAAGGGCGCTGCTAATGTACCCCGGAGGGAGAATTTTTACTTGTTTCTTCTTATATTTCTTTTGTTATCGGCGAAAATTCTGCGAAACATGGTTTGACAAATAAAAAAAAAAAAAAAAAAAAAAAAAAAAAAAAAAAAAAAAGAGAGAGATTTTTCTTTCGGTAAAGAAACGAAAAGATAGATATGACGAAATTGAATCTAGATGCAACCCTTGCACAGTCGGAGAGTTTATTTTTTAATTTTAAATTAAAATTTCTGTAAACGCAAAATTTTAAGACAGTTTTATGTAAAAATATTTAGAAACCATAGAAATATGTAATATTGGTCAAAATATGTAAAAATATGTAATATGAAACTTGAGTTGAAGCACCCTACAGGTGTGAATCACAAACATTTAAGGGTTTGACAAACCTACATATGAAGTAAAAAATATGTAATTACATACAAATCCGGACATTACTCATCATTATCGTCACCTTTAGCCTAGTCGACATAAACGTGGGACGTAAAACTACTTTCCACTTTTTTCATTTTTTTCTTACTTTTAATCTGTTTACAAATAACTGTTTTGATCTGCCGATTTATTGAATCTTGCAATTTATTGAAACCACAAGTAATAAACGTTTCGTTCATTTTATTTCTCTGTACGTTCTGCAGTTTCTCCATGTTTGGCTAATTTATATTGACCTACCTGAGAGAAATATTATACGAAAAAATAATTAAATAGTTAAAAATTTATATTATAAGTAGTATAAATATAAAAGTGTATGTAATCATTAGGGAAAAAAGAAACAACTAAGATACAGTTTGTTAGTTAACATTGTAATTTGCTATATATACAGTAGATGAATAAAACTTTCTTCCATCAAAGTAAAATCTGTTCATTATTAGTGGTAGCGAACAGTATTTTTATCGCTGCAAAAGTACGTTTTTTAAAATACTCATGAACTACTCATGAGAATTTGCTTACAAATATGTTATTTAGTTTGGCTTCTTCTTGTCTATCGAGTGGTGCATACCTTACCCTCGGACAATATTTAAGTTAAACAGATATTAAAATTTCAGAATTAATTACACCTTTAGGTTATATATCATTAACCATACTATGTACTGTCATTTTGTTAATGTCATAATAAAAAGCCTAATTAGGATGTTTCAGTGTCAGTTTCACCTCTATAAGTAGCATGGTTCACCTCAGTAAGTACAGCATCAATTTTTAGATTTAGCAAAATAAATATATAAAATAAAATAAACAAACAAATAAAAAATAAAATAATCATTTTCACTCATTAACTAGAAAATAGCGCACAATCCCGTAAACTGAGTCTTATCAGTAGGCATCGGATTTTTATGCATTTAAAATTCATGAAATATGCGTGCAACTATGCTGTTAAATGTGTTAAAATATGCATTAATAATGCAATAAAAGAGAGCGTAGTAAGTTCTGACAAAGTTTTGTAGGTGAAATGTAACATCGAGAGTGAACTTCACCTTTCAGATTATTTTTATGACAGTTACAGTTAATATATTCCTAAGTTTTTAAAACACACACAAATTATAAGATTAAAATAAACACAGTGATATGAGAATACGATCTCTACTTTTTCGTTACATTTGTATTTTAGAGTGCTTTTACTTTACGTGAAATAATACGAGCCTCATTTTCTATACATTTTCACTATATATATATATATATATATATATATATATATATATATAAAGTTTTTAAGGATTTACTGCTTACCGTTATTAGCCTCACAAGATGCTTCTCTTGCTTCTGTTTTTTTTTTTTTTTTTTTTTTTTTTTGTGCCAGTTTGCGATATTTGTAGCCAGAAAATGACATATTAACATGAATAGATGTTACTAGACAATATTTATAAATAGGAGCAAGTTTAGTATACATATTTTGTGGCAAGCTGAAATTTAATCCTTGAAAGTATTTTCCCATGGCTTCAATATTGTTTTGTTCTCGGAGTTTCTGGCAATAACATTCGTTACTTTATTTTGCACAGAGCGCCCGAATTTACCACGAACTGACTCGAGCTCGTAGTTAAATTCATCGTCGACTAGAGCTAAGCATTCACTGAACAGCATTCCTCCCTTTCTCTTGTTTCTGAATTAATGTCGTCACGATATTAAAATGTCTTTATCATTATCAGATTTCTCTTAACATCTTGGCAGTTGTAAGCGTATCTACTGCGGATGGGTTGTTAACATTACTAGTCTTCCATAAACTAAGCATTTTTCCTCCCATGCAAAAAGCCGTTCTGTTACTGAAAATACAAACTAAAACTGGATTTACTCCATGCTAAAGCATAGATCTGAAATAAAAACTTACAGAATATGCTTTTAAGCACTAATATATGCCTTAACCTTTGAAATATGAATTTTTATATGCACTATAAAATATCATATTCGAGCTATATTATTGTTGTTATAAATACTTAGCAAGTTTAACATATATATATATATATATATATATATATATATATATATATATATGCACACAAAATATGCATTTGCATAAAAATCCGATGTCTGCTTATCATACTGTTGAGCTTAAGTTCTATCAATTGTTCGTATATGTCTCATCTTTGGATATGTTTTCCCGTTAAACGATAATCGTATTGTAGAATACGTGTCTGTAGCAAAATATATAACAACATTTTGTTTACTCTACTTTTCCAGCATCAGAGAAAGCACCTGAATCTTCAGGTTTTGAGCGTAATGACAACGTTTCTGGACGTTCACGCGAAGACACAACACAGACTGGAGATCCAAGTAAATCTGTTAGTGGCATTCGGAACGTGGCAAGTTCCAGTGTATATTCCGGTTAGTAGAAATTAATTTCTCAGTATAAAATAACTACAGCTATTTAAAGCAATTTGATCAAACTGGAAGTTTATTGACCATTAATATTTTTTTACTGTCGTTCCGTGTACAGTCAGCCAAAGATATTGTCATTATATCCTGCATTTGTTGGATGGCTGAAGAAATCAGAGGACATACATCATGCCTAATGCAGCCTGTGCAAAAAGGACATGTTCTTATCTAACATGGGAATAGCAGCAATCACATCTCATGCAAAGGGATCGGGTCACCAAAAGATGCTTCTTCTCAAATCATCACAGCCGACTATAGGAACTTTTTTCAAACCCAGGACTGACTGCAACAGTGGTGAAAACAGTGCTGAACAAAGTGCAGTTCAGGGTCCTTCAACATCTACCAGTGACACAAACTCGCACAACGTTCTGTCAAGTGTTGCGCGTGCTGATATAACTTCTGCGGAAATCCGATGGGCTTTGAAAGTAGTGGAAGATAGATTATCTCATAACTCCTGTAAAAAGATTAGTGACGATTTCAGGTCCGTGTTTCATGATAGTGCAATTGCCAGCAAATTTCAGCTGGGTAGAACAAAGTGTTCCTATGTTATAAATAATGGCCTAGCTCCATACTTTGATACTGAACTGAAAGACAGATTGAGGTGCTGTGAGGACTTTGTGATTTGTTTTGACGAAGCCTTGAATAATGTTGTCCAAAAGACTCAGTTAGACCTTTGTATTAGGTATTTCGACACTAACAGGAACCTCGTGTGTACACAGTACTTGAACAGCATATTTTTGAATAGAACCACAGCAGGTGACATTCTGGGAGCCTATACCCGTGGCATAGCAGATCTACCAAGAAGAAGTGTGTTGCAAGTATCCATGGACGGAGCTAATGTGAACTTGAGTTTCTTCAAGAAACTGAAAGGGGGCATGTTTGCAGAAGATCCACATGGAAAGCAGCAATTTGCTATTGGCGTTTGTGGGTTACATGTCGTTCATTGGTGCATTGGTACTGGAATGCGAGGAGTTGGTTGGAAGGTGAACTTATTTCTGAGAGATTTGTACTATATTTTTAATAACTCATCAGCAAGACGTGGGGAATATACAGCAGTTACAGGTGGTTCAATGTTCCCTATGAAGTATTGTGCAACAAGATGGTTGGAAAATGAAAAATGCACTGAAAGAGCATTGCAAATATTTGAGGATGTAAAAAAGTACATTCATGAAACAAAACCATTAAATTCTGAGCCATACAAAAGGGTTACTCAGCACATGCGGGATCCCTTTCTGAAATGTAAATTGAGTGTCTTTAAGAAAACAGGGTGATTGCCAAGGCTTTTTGAGATTCCAGACTTCGAATCCACTGTCTCCATATTTGTATGGAGAGCTTTTGCATCTGTTGAGGGTCCTCATGGCTCGAATTGTCAAACCAAGAGTAATGGAAGAAGTTACTACTGTCAAGCAGCTGTATGTTGCACACATGGATAAAGAGTCAGATGCCTTGCTTCTTGCCTCCAAAGTAAACATTGAATTCGAGTACGAAAAGTTTTTAAAAGATGTCGGTGTTTTACAGTTTCGGAATGAGTGTAGGACATTCCTCATGAAAATGGTGGACAAGTTAAAAGAGAGATGCCCCTTCAATATCCTAAAGTGAGAGGAATGTCTTGTTTTGATCCAGCAATTATAATGAACGAACCTGATGTGGGGAAATATAGAGCAAATGTTCTCCTTAAGAGACTCTTCAGTTTAAACAGAATAAGTGGAAGTGTTGCAGAGAAGGCAAAGTATCAATATTTTCAACTATGTTTTGAGGCAAACGGTTCTTTGAAGAACATATTCGAAGAACATGCTAATAAACCACAGCGATTAGATGATTTCTATGTACGTATTCTTCAGGATAAAAAGTATGCTGAACTGTGGCAAGTTGTAAAGCTAGTGTTGATTATTTCTCATGGTAATGCATCTGTGGAGTATGGATTTTCGATCAACAAAGACTTCATGGTTGAGAATCAGTAGGGGCAGGAGTTTTTTGCAATTTGAAATTAAACATTTCGCATTTGAAATTTAAAATTTCGTGTATTGTCGCATTTTGAATTATAAAACTTCTTATTTTGTCGCTAAGTAAATTATTTTACAAGCTCTAATATACCTAGGTATAAACTCTAATATTAATTTTACAAACTCTAATATAGGCTCAATATACGTAATAAACAATAAATCAATAATGCTACTTAGGACAATGAAGTTATTTTTTATGCAGTTACTAACAACAAATTACTTCTTTCTTCTTTTACAAGACCAAAAACTTAAAATACACTAGCACTGTATCTTCACGATTGCCATAACAAAATCCCATACATTGTATTAGGTATACACCACAAACACATTCACATGCAAAAACACATACATACAATACATTAACGCAGTATCATCTCGTATATCTCAACTGCAAATTATTATTCTGATGAAAAGTGCAGCATGTTGCACGTTTCCACATTTTCTCCTTTTATTTGTAGCCTTCTATCATTGACAACCAAACTGTATTTCGAAAAAAACCTTTTTACAATCAATATTTGTTAGTGGAAGCCATATTGCAGACAGGCACAAGTTACTGAAATTTAAATTTTCCTCCCCTTTGGTTCTCTGTGCAAGTAAATTATCCATCACACTGACATTTCCATCTTGACTCTGCATTACAACTTCCGTCAAACTCTTATGGAAATCAGCATACAGAGTTTCATACATTGCAGTTTCCTTTGAAAATCCTGGTATGTGAACAAACAGCTTGCACAAAGACTTTATATCAGGATTTGAGAGGCCCCCCTACAAATGAGGGATCAAATAATTTTCCAAGTCTTTCGTACATTTCATTCAATTGCTGCTTTTCTTTCCTTAAGGTATGTAACTTTAAAAGGGACTTTTCCCCGCATCTTTTAAACAATATCACCATTTTCTTCTTAACATCCTCTGACAACTTAGTAAGACAAGTATCTGTGCGAGAACCAAACGACTCATTTGCGATTAAATTAAAACGAGACGTCAGGTGTTCTAGACGAGCATGCAAAAGATGGGCACACGGCTTACTTTCTGTCTCGGTGAAAGTAATGAGATCCACCAAAAACTTGCTGTTCTCAGAAAGAAAATAAATCTACGCTTTCAAGAGATCTTCTTTACCTTTAACAAAAATCTTTAAACTTTTTGCTTGTGAGTTCAAAGAATCATGAGAAGAAATGAATCTACACAATGGTTCAAAATAGTCCTGCAAATATTGGGCAGAATAGAACCAGCTATTCAACCTTGTTAACACTGGTTCAGGAAACAACTTCGGCGTCAATGTAAAAAAGCATTTTTGATCTTGCATCATCTCCCTTAACTCATACAGCCAGATATCTCCTACTAAGTTTAACTTATGCGACCAACAAGAAACACGAATCATATGGCTCCCAATTAAAACTGACAGAGTGCCAAAACACTCGGTCATGTACCTGGCACCATCTGAAACAAATGCTAGAACATTTTTGTAATCTAATTCATATCGTTTTAGTGTATGCCGACTGTGAACATGTAGCATTAACACTATCAAGAAAAGTCACACTCAGCAAATAACACTTCTGCTCTGCTGCTGCTTCAAGAGTTCTTGCAAGAACAGCAAACACAGCTCTTCCCTTCCTGTCTGTAGTTTCATCACAACAAATAGCAATCTTCTTTCCTGCCAAATCTTCCTTTATGGCTGTCTCTGCCAGCCTTGAGACCTGAGGTACATATTCCTTTCGAATTTGAGATGCAGATGGCAAATCACCTGACTGTTGGAAAAAGAAACCATCATTAGAAAGTAAAATACACATAAGTGCAATAATATATCAACTTTCTGCTTTTCATTCTTCCGGGGCAAATCCAGCTTAGTTAAACACAATGAAGATCAGTAACTTCCTATCATGCCGCACATATGAATATCACTAATTATTAGTTTATTACTCGTCTGGTTTTTCTGTGAATGCGGCGAAGTTGGGAACTATTCACTTGTTTGTTCGATTCGCGGTAGGGTCACTCGGTGGAAAATGTGTAAAACGCTTTTTCAGGCCAGCCACTCTGAATGAGGTTTTACTGGGTTTTCCTCATTCCCACCAGGCAAATGCCGGAGTGGTACCTAACTTATAGGTCCCAGATCGCTTCCTTCCTTCCCTTTCCCCGGATAGTGTGCACGCCGAGGGACGTCATCCCTCAAACGTGACGGGCTAAATGGCCTTAGATACCGACAACCCAGAAATCTAAATCCTAATCCTATTCCCTTGTTTACGTAAGGTTCCCTTGTTTGTAGGAATCGCATGGCAGGGTTGCCAGATGTACTAGTTTAACTTAAGATTTCTTCCACGTGCAGTTTTTCAATTTATGAAGATATGCTGAAGAGAATCAAATTGCACGAGAGAACTCGTGTACATACTTCAAGTCGTTTTGCGAGAAAAAATATGTAAAATTATTTGACATGGAATCGAACATTAAACCATAAAGATGGTTAATAAATATGTGAAAATTAAGTTAGGAGCCATCTAGGTGATTTAATGTTTGATTCCATGTCATTAGCTCTCCTGAAATACTAATGCAAATAGAGCTAACAGATAGAAAGAAATACTAAAGTCGTTGGGGCTACAGCTAATGAATGTGATATGACTGGCCATATGTAGCATTTTCAACTGGGTGATGCGTGGTCAGCGTTTCGGCTCTCAGACGCCATTATTTCTGGCTTTCTGGATCACACTTTGCTGCCTCTTAATCACATAGCTCCCGAAATGCCTCATGATTATGGATGGGTTAACACCGTAAATTGAACCGGTAGAAGTCTTTTATCCAGAATTCTGCATTTTCATTACTAATTTTAAGAACGGTTCCCACACTCCTGCCTATCGTAAGAGCAGTTCTTTCTGCTGCTTTATTTAATGGTAATATGAGTCCACGTGTTTTTTCCTTCTCTGCAAAATTTTAACATTTTATATATAGTTATTCAGGTATCGAATCGAATTACCTTCTGTAGTGATGTTTCTAGCACAACAGAAGCGACACTAAAAAACAAATACACGGACTCGTGTGATATTTCCCTTTCGATTTCCTACGTTCCAAAGGCTGTTCTACTTGATTAAAACATTACAAAACATGGACATTATGCCGAAATTTACTTACCAGGCATGTACTTCAGCAACCGCGCACGAAATGCAGGGTGGTCAATTTTTCTATGGGTATATTGCACTTCAGCAACATCTCAGTGGTTTCTTTATGAATTCAGTCTTTTCTACTTTCGCCTCTTTCTGCGCATTTGCAAAGCCTTCCAATGTAATTTGTCGCTTCCCATTGCTTGGTCCACATTCAACTTAGTCTCTGTTACGTTTATGTCCTGCCGAATTTATATGTTTTTGTACAGTATCTTTCTTTTTTCATTCACTGCGAGAATTACAAAATTTACACATTAACGTTTGGATATCACTTACGTACAAGCCTTCACTGGCAAATTCACTTGTGCGATGTTGTACCGTACCTTTTTTATTTACCATTTTTAAAATTATAAACTCTTTTAGCGTACGTATTCCAGAAAAGCACCAAAGTGAGGATTACTGCTGTTTTAACACGACGCTAAATGTTCCACATTTGACAACTACCAGCTAGAAACTTGAAACGGAAGCTACTAGTAATCAGCGTTGCCAGTTGCAAATAGTAGTAATTAGCGTTGCCAGTTACAAAAGGAAAAGTTGGAAAATTGTACTTTTTATTTCTGTATTTTAACAACTGAAATTAACGTTCTAAAAAATTCGCAATTTGTCGCGTTTTGCGGCGTATTTCGCTCAAAATTCCAGTTATCGCACTTTGTCGCGACTTCAAAATATCTATATCCTTCCTCATCTGACGTAGTTCATCGAAAAACCAACTTTCAGCTTTGTCGGAAAACTTTCGCGATTTCGCAACTTGCGGAAAACTCCTGCCTCTAAGAATCAGAGTGAGTTCAGTATCATAGCACAGAGAACTGTTTATGAGGCCATTCAGTTTCACGGTGGCAGAGAACATGTAACCATTACAAGTAAAATGTTGGGGTCTGTTCGAGCAGCAAGACAGAGATATGAAAGTTTTTTGGAAGGGGCACGAAAGCAGAAGAAAGAGAAAAACGACAAACTTAGGATTGCAAAGGAAGTACAGAAACTCAAGAAGAGAGAAAGGTCATTAGGATGAAAGCTCAGATAGAAGAGGAAGCAGCTGTAGAGAAAATCCGACGGTTGGAGAACGAAGGAAAAAAGTGAACCACTGTTATTCATAACAAATCACTTGTTAATACATAACAAATCATTTCGACTTCATAGTGGGCATTCAAGACAAGAATTTTTCTTGCTCTCGCACAAAACGTATTGTATCCAGAAAAGTGAATCATTGTTATTCTTAAAACACATGTTAAAACATACACTTAACGAATCATTTAGACTGCATAGTGATCGTTTTCTTTCTCTCACACAAAACATATTATATCCAAATGTTATATGCATGTAAATATATTTTGTAAAGTGTACAAAAGAAAGAAAGTAAATAAGGTGTGCGTTGGGCGGCTATGGGGATGGTGGAGGCCGTAAAAAAATATGTATTATTTTAATTTTTCATCTAGCGGTCATGGTTTTCCGCTAGTACAAAACAACTGGAAAGTCATGGAAAATGATTTTAAAAATTTTGTGGCAACCCTGCATATTTTAAAACTGTATGTTAAACGAAAACTTATAATGTCATATTTATTATTCAGTGTTGCCAACTGACGACACTACAGTGTCACAAACTTCCAGAGAACATTCGATCATGGCATTAGTAAAAAGTTACCATACTTGGTTAAATTTCACATTGCGCTTTTTACACTAATTTGGGGACTCCGAATAATAATAATAATAATAATAATAATAATAAACTATTTTTAAACTTATCCTTGCATGGCACTACGAGAAAAATGATCTCAACATTGAAATACCGCTTATGTTAATAGTGAAGTTTACCCTTGTAACTCAGTATGATTTAATTTCCGTTCATATTCACGATAGAATCAATTACTTCACTTATCTGAAACCTATAGTGCTTTTAGCCCGCCCGTTTATCTAGAGAATTGTTACATGTGTCTGTGACAAATGTGTATCATACATCTTATTTACTTTACTTTTCCATTTCCAGTGTTGAATCCTGAGTTAGAAGTTTTCAAACTCGCTCAACAGCCTGTTCAATCCCATTCTGAAGAGAAGACGAAGGCCGTAGATCCGATGCAGACCCTCACAGATATGGCGAATGTAGCAAAGTATTTTCAGACACTTTCGATTAATCCTGGTGAGTAGAAATTTATTTTACAGTATGAAATATTTATTTAACGAGAATTTAAAGCAGAAAGCAGGCGACCTGTGGTTATTCACTGCTCGTTTCATGTATTGCTAAATAATAGGTGGGGCTTAGGTCAGATTCTATCTTTCGCCAGTTCTTTTAGCTTCATGTTTCTAAAAAGGGTTGCTAGAAACTTGTAAAGTGATTAATTTGTTATCCTTCTTAATATTATATCATTGCCTCTTACAATCAATTTCTGAAACTTAATAAGGTTCACAACGATTCCTTCCCCAATTCTTATTTGTGTCCACTTTAAGTATCAATACTTCGCTCAAGGAACCTTGATCAACCAATTCTCTTGTGATACATCAATCACCAAATTAAACGTTCGCATGCCAACAAACTTTACTAACTTTCATTCTCCATTCTCTATTACAGTAATGTCTTTTTTATAAACAGTATTTACCCTATGCAAGTAACATACTCTTTTAGAAAATACTCCAAGTCAAGATATAGGAGCCGATGTGGCTCAGTGGTAGAGCGTTCAACTCTGGTGCATGGTTTCCCTAGTTCGATCCCAGGTCGCGCCAAGTGAACTTTGTGGTGAACAAACAGCGTGTGCGTGGGTTTCCTCGGGATTCTCCCGTTTCCTCCCACTTCATGCCACCATTTCATTCATTTCTCATCACCGCCTCCTTTAGCCTAGTGAGCTCCTTTGTGGGTAAGCGATTAGCGTACGCGCTTTTGGCGTGGAAGACCTGGGTTCGACCTGGGTTCGGGAGCTCATGTGGTTCAGATTCCACGTTAATCAATAGGTCCGGTCTCATATAGCCTTGTTGCTGAAAGGAACTTTAAACTCACAATCAAGACCCTTAGCCTAGCCGATCTAAACGTGGGACGTAAAACTCAGATTTCAGTTCATTTTTTTCAAGTCTTGATAATTTGTTTAGAATGTAAATAAATAGCAGCTTGATTAGTTTCTTGAATACACTGTAGAAGATTTTGTTTTTTTGTTTTGTTTTGTTTTGTTTGAGCTTAACGTCCCCTGCCAGCACTGAGACATTACGAAACGTAGTCCAAAATCTTACAGGTTACAGTGGAATCCGAATCACATGACATCCCACCAGGAATCGAAGCCCGGTCTCCTGCGCCAAAGGCGATAACGCTAATCATTTAGCCATGATAAGCAATAACATAGAAGACTGCCAATTATGTTTCAGCACTCGATGAACTTTCGAGACATTTTTCGACGAATGTTTTAAATATGGCAGTACTACACTGATTTGAATTATAACTTGAAAGAAGTAAATCTAATGTTCGTTAATAATGAATAAAATTAATTTTCTTTAACGTTTTTTGTTGTAGCTTTGTACGGTATTGACATGTTATCCCTGTTTATGTTTGCGAAATAAAAGAATGAAATGAAATTTCTAGTTTCACTTCCCGCAGTTATGCCCTTCAGGCTAATGGTCACGGAGAATTAAGTAACATGAATCGTTACGAAATAATTGATGAAATGAGAATTGGAAGGAAACAGTAGAACCCCGAAAAAACTCTCAGACACGATGTTATTAACAAACTCATGTGGGCGGGAATCGAGCCTATAACCTTTTCGCACCAGAGATGAGCGCTCTACCACTGAGCTCCGGATCCATGTTTGTGTTTGTGTTATTATAGTCGAGCGTCTCTGCTCAGCAACGAGGCTATATGATAGGTTGGTATACAAGTTAGTTCGTAGTCCGAACTCTAGGTAGAAGTTGATTCACTTACCTTGAGACGAATTTCAATATACCATTTACCTAGGAAATGCCATGTTTCCACCACCGGTTGTTTCGATCTGCAGGCCACCTCTACTGACTATTGCCCGGCATCAAAGTTTTTATTGCAGGAAACTACAATGGAGCTTGTCACTTCTTACAGGATGTCCACAGGCCAGTTACGTTGCGGAAAAGCGCCACTTAAGGAGTCCGAAAGCACAATAATCTCTTCGACTGGCATCTTGACTTTTGACAGGGATGTCAGAGAAAGAAACTGCTGCAATTCTAGTTTTCTCTTCCATACAACAAAAGCATTCTAGCGATGTTTTCGCCGTATGGCTGGATGCCTTGTCTTCGCAATTCAACGTGGTTCACGTCCTGGCCGTACAATGCTGGGATTTCGTGCTGGTACATTTCAGTTAGGACATGAGTATCGTTGTTTTTGACGTTTGTCCTCCGGGAACGCAGTTAGCCCCTGTACGAGAATCCTGAACCATTTTGGGAAACGATCCCAACTACTCGCGTTGGTGTGATGGGCCTATGACTGTACAGCATATTTCTGTATAATAAGATTCACAGTGGCGCAAGCTACACGAAAATTACGCACTTCACACATTTCTACGACACGCGACGACGTCGAAAAGGGTCACAGTGAACTCCTCCCGGATTCTGTTCAGTTTCGATGGCATTAGACTACGCTTGACCACACTGCTCTACTACATGACAAACGAGATACTGTTATTGTCTCGTGGCAATCTCACGGCTATGGGTTTCGCATGTGCACGCATGTGCAGTACAGTTGCACATTGACTTCGGCTCAATATAACTGAATCAACCTCTGTATATCCCGTTGGAAATGTTATTCACGTACATGAGCATCGGTATGGAGGCTTGAACTAGACATGCAAAAAAGCCGTGGTTTTTGGGATGGATGTTTTTTCAATTTTCCCATAAAAAGCGGGCATTTTGGGGAAACGGAGATGTTAGCTTTTCTAGCTTTTTGTAGCTTTCTTATTCAAGTACTACCTTTGTTTTCCTATAATGGCATCTACAATTAACAAGAATTTTAAAGAAAAAATGGATCAAAAAATTGTGCTCTTGGCCAATAGTTAATTTTATACGACCTCTAAGGCCTACAAGAAAAGTTTTGATTGAAAAATATATTGGATCTTTTGATAAGGGGCACAAAATTTTTGAACGGCCCCTAAATCGAGCTTTCGTATTTTCTACGGAATAAGTACAGTACATCATACTGAGTTAACTGATAGTTTGAGTTTGGCTACTCTGTATATAGTTCTCCAGATATAAGGCCTACAAAAAATTCTTGATTGAAATATATTGGATCTTTTGATCCAAAAAAAAAAGTACCTCCACATCAGTCAGTACTTAAAGTGAAGAATCAGTTTGGTAATTGAATATTTTACCCAGGGAGGGAGGATAAATTCACACATATATTTACTTATTATATGTATATACATCACTTCTTCGGGTAGTGTCACAGCTTGCTTGTTTTATAATTATGGTCATACTGAGTTCGATTGGCAAGCATGCAATTATAGTACTTCTTCGATCTATATACAGTGACACGTGTATATCCCATGAAAAAAGTGACTTGTACGGAGTGATATTTTCTCAATATTGTAGTCGGAAGTTGTACTGATTTCTATCACTTCCGGTTGTGGTAGAGAGATTAGGGTGAAGAGGGAATATAATCTTGGGATACCTAATTGATTGCAGAAAGACAGTTGTTGCTGTCTGTTACTGTTTTTGCTCTAAAGAGATCAACGTTAAAACTGAAAGTGGTCGATTTTCTGCCACAGGAAACCGCTTTTCGCTATCTGTTACGGTTCTAAGGGTTCTAAGTGTTGAACCTGAAAGTGGTTTATATCTGAAACTTCTGATTTGAATACAGGGTTAAGACAGAAGGTATTTTCTATTCTTAGAACGCTGAATCGATTTTTAAAAAATGCCTCTCGCTATCTCATCATTTTTGGTCTGCTTAGATCAATACTGAAGCCGAAAGTCTTAGTGGACCTCTACCGATTTCGGTTTTAGTATAAAGTAAAGGATGTAGACGAAATGTGGTGTTGGGATGCTTAAGTGATCAACGTTAAAACCGGCAGTTGTTTATTTCTATTACTGCCGGTTTGAATATTACCTCCGTAGTCGAACTCCATTCCTAACTTTTGACATTCTACACACTGAACACATGTGTGGTGGTGTTCCATGAAGTAATCTTTGAGATGTTTTCGTTTTGTGGACGAATGACCACACGGACATAGTAGATATATAACGGAGGTTTGATAAACCCATTTCCTTAAGATGATATGTTCCTAAATATAGTGCTTTCACTTACAAAACAAAAGTTGTTCCCTGTTTCTTTCGTCATGAACACTCGAAAAAATTCTAGAGGGAGAAAAATTTTCTTCTTCAAGGGAGCACATATTTTTTTTGTCGGGGGGAAATTTTTAATATCCCCTCGTCAATACGCACATTGGGAAGAACAAACGCTTTAACCGATTTTAGTAGCATCTATGTACTATCTGAGATTACTGCCCAGATTATTCATTTCCTTGGTATTTGAGAAATCGTCGGATACAAACGGGAATCAGTTAGCGACTTTCTAAAGCATGACTTCTGAAGAATGAAAGAATCAAAAAAATAAATAAAATAAAATAAACTAAGAACAGTGGAAAAGTTCTTTTAAAAAAATAAGTAAAAGCAGCCAGTGGGATTCGAACCAGGTTCAAAAGTTGATTTCCAAAAGAAAGAACGAACTAAACACGCACGGCTATCGAAACTCACTATGGTACTATCTTTCAGTGTATTGATAGCGAGGGAACTCCTTAATTTTTTTAAACGAGTTTCGGTGGGTTAAAAAAAAGTATGTTTTTCTTTAACTAAACAAAGTTTTCTGCGTTTGCCAAGGTACTTTTTGCTCGGAAAGTAACATTATATTAAGTAATGAAATAGAACCTAAATAATGTCTCAAACGGCAGATGATAAAGTTTCTTGGAAATGCTTCACTACCCTTTTTCTCTTATGACTTCCGCTTCCTATTACTTCGAATGCTTTGTTGCCAAACTCACAATTTTAAAGAACTTACAAAAATTCAGGCGCTCATCTATATTTTGAAGTGTATGTATTTAAAAAACATATGAACGACTGACGGGAAAGTTGAAAACTTAAACAATGTACTAATAAAGCTGTCAACAGAAGGGTTCGGTAAAATATCATGAGGAACAGAAAGTACTTTACTTACTATACTTAATGTGTAGTGATGCTAGATTGTCATAATTCTGATGTTAATTTTCTGACGTTCTGTGCTATGCTATTTTCAATTTTAAGGTCTGGTGATGCACTAAATGATGCCACCATATCATGATTTCTGTATGGTAATTTGTATTGAAATTAATTCATTAATTAATAATATGCAGTATATCAAAACCCAGAGTGATGTAGCAATAAGGAACTCAGTCGTGTTGGTTCCCTTTTTTCACCTACCTGATGAAACCAATAGAAATGGGCAAAATATTGCTATATATTACTGCTTACAGCATGTGGATATTGTTTATGTACTTATTTATTATTTCATTATTGTTGATAACCCCTGGTGAAATATTAAGAGTTTTATAAAGTAACGGACGTATTCGAATATAAAATAATGTAAAATTCACGCATTTGCCTCACCACATCTTCTATTTTTAATGTGTAGGTACAATGAAATCATCTACTGGAACTTCTGCGGCTTCGACGAGCACATTTACTCCAACTTCCCCCATCTATATGAATGTTCGCAGCAAATATCCAGGATTGAGCGCTTCATCGAAATCTACTTTGGAAGCAGTTCTTTCTCCAAACATTCTGACTCGTAAGTCAATACAGTACGTGATATGTACAGTCCGCAGCAAAAAACCTGCAACATGAGTATGTAAGTTTATTGTGAAACGACGCCTAACAGCGCAGGGAATCAACATAACGTCTAAGTGGCACGAATCACGCCAGGAGAAACCTCAGCGTCCTCCCCTGCACATTTATTTTGGAACAAAAGACTTCGTCGTTTCACAATAAACTTACATGCTCATGTTGCAGGTTTTGTGCTGCGGACTGTACAACTTCTAACTTGTATTAATGATGAGATTGTGGGCAAGAGTTAGGTAAGGGAAACACACAAATTTTTAGCTTCGTATTTTTAACTGCTCACCTATATACACGCGTATGAGGCTGAGGGTTGGGGCAAAGAAATCCCGAACCAGACATAAAATCTTAACTACAATAGAGAACAACAGGCAAAATAACAACTGAATTTCATGAAAATAAATTAGAAACTTTCTTATGTCGATTTATCAGATATGCTAGGGAATAATTAGATACTCGTAGAATAAAAATTTTGTAAGAAAGAAATTAAATGTGTGAGATACGTACAGATTAGTCAGCGTTGTGTCTAATCCTCTAAATTGTAGCAAGGTATGAAGTATATTAAATTTGGTGATGTAAAATGAAATAATCACTGGAAAAAATGAACGTGTTGAATACGTTTGGAGGACTTGTGCTTCAGTTTCAGTAAAATTTGCCTTTTCGGTCTATAATGCCTATATTATTGCTTAAGTGCCGAAAATTACCTCCTCTGATTTTTTTTTTTTCAAACTCAAGGACTTCATTAGAATAATTACATACATCTCGTGTTTCAGTAAATATTTAACTTTTTTTATTTTTAACTACTTTACGTTCAGGTCAAAGACTATCCCCATATATAGACAAGATGCAACCACCAGCAGTGTGGATGAGCTAATACGAACTTAGACAAATTCGAACAATTGAACTAATGCTCAAGAGTAGAAATATGTGAATGAAGTTGATTCGCATGGTCTTGCGTGCTCTAAATATTTCCCGATTACATCTGTGGAAATGGAAAGATCGTTTTAGTTAAAAAATAATCTCAGACATAATTTGTCAACTAAAAACTTGACAAGTATCTCACCATGTGTAATCACAATTATTCCTTATGATAGACTGCCAAAATATATTCAATTAAGATAAATTATATGAGATATATTCATTATCTTCTGGTTTGAAAGTAATCAATAATATCAGACTGCTGTGCGCAAAGTAGTGCAAAACACTGTGTTGTTTTGTAGTGATATGGTATAAGTAAAAAGAATTTCTTGCTTTCTTCTTTAAAAGGCGTTCTTTACTAACAATGTTCAGGTATGTTTCTAAATTATTTATGAATGAATTCATGAATTCATTTCAGCTGTTGAAAGTTTATCTTCATTCTTTCAAGTTAGAGTTTTATGCGTATTTTTATTGCCTATATTTTGAATTTTGCGTACCTGTTTCCTTGCTTATTTTGCATATTTTTAGCATCTGATCTTTAGTAATAATAACAAAAACATAATGAAAACAAAAACTCATAACAAGAATTTTATAAATGATCCGAAAAATGGATCAAAAGATTGCTATCTTGGCCAAGAATTAGTTTTTTGATCAGGGGCCACAAAGTTTTTGAACTGCCACTAAATCGAGTTTTCGTATTTTTTTACGGAATAGTACATCATACTGAGTTAAGTGATAGTTTGGGTTTGGCAACTCCAGATATAAGACCTACAAGAAAATTTTTGACTGAAATATAATGAATCTTTTGATCCAATAATCGTAGAGATTAAATGAGTATATGGAAAACGAGGAGAGTTTTATGATGTTGGTTTTTAGAGAGGATTAATGCCAGGGGGACAGTCACGAATGGGGTGTTAATGTGCCTTTCTGGCTCCTCATGCATCAACCTGTTTCTGAAATACCTGAAACAAATTCTTCGCTTATGACCACCTCAGTCTTTCGTCTGGATTCAAATACTACATGATTTATCGTAATATAGGCCCACGGTTACCGAAAGACGAACCCAGGACCATGTGTATCAAAGGTGGTCGTCACGCTAGCCATTAGACTAACGTGGAAGGCTTTAAACCGACTACCGTTCAGGTTATAGCATTAGCTCCACATATCCATGTATCTAAGACCAAATTTCTTTTTAGCCGTCAAATTTAATCCTTACTTGAAACTGCTCGTTTCTCTTCTGTCTTATAACAACATTCACTTTCGGAAGCGTTTAATCGTTTATTAGAATTCAACAGTAAATACTGTCTAAACTCTTGACTCTCTCTTCCCATTTCATTCTTGGCCTATGCTATGCTTTTCCGTTACTTCTTACCCTTCAAATCGCAATATGTCTCCCTTCTTCCTATTTCCTCTCCTTGTAGCGCTATTGAACTAAATCAAACCTAATATTCCCTGATATATATATATATATATATATATATATATATATCGGATGTTCTAAAAATGGCGCCCACGAACAACAGAACGCTATTCTTCAGATCAAAATAGAGCAAAAATCCTATATAATGGCATACCCTCCAGGGCTTCCTTCAACCGCTATAGGGAACCAAAATTCCACTATGTTTCAGTGTCGGAGATTAACTTGAAACCATTAGCATTGCCCTACGAATCCATCAAGCAGTTACATCGATTGTTATTAGTAAGTGGTGCTAGCCATCGTATATCGACTTAAACTTCCGTCCGGAAAAAATCGATGTAACTGATAGATTGGTAAATCTTATCTGTGGTTCTTTGTTCGTGATGTTGCCACATAGTGCAATTCTCGTCTAAAGACCAGGGTATAAAATTATATACAGGGTGTTTCAAAACAAAACCGACAACGTTTGGGAGGTGATTCCTGACACCAAGATAAGACGAAAAGTATAGACCAACTTGGATGCACAAATGCTTCTTTTCGGAGTTACAGGCTGCCAAAAACATGAAAAAATGGATGAAATTGAGTTGCTGCGTGTTGCAGAATGATCCGTGTGCAAGTACATCACTTAGTAATGTACAAGGGAGTGACAAAATGTGGTTTTCTCGTGATGAACAATCGCACTTGCCTGTTTTCTAAGAAACTGTAGGGTTTAACGTTTGTCCTTGATCCTTCATATACTTCGTTAGATTGTTTTTCTATGTTTCTTGAATCAGATATGTTTAAACATGTGAAATCGGAAACAAATCGTTATGCTGCTGATAAAATTGAGTTGCTGCGTCGTCAAGAAAAGTTGAAACCACATTCTATATGGTACAAGTGTGTTACAGTGAAACTTTATGAACTGTATTAAGTCTTTGTAATTATGTTTCATATGTGTGTTGTTCAGCTACCGAAATTACAGGATTATTGGTCGACAAAGCCATTTTTCCGAGGAGTTTTGCAAGAAGCTTGATGACACGCAACAGGATTACGTGAATGTCAATTCAAAGGTTGTAAGTGCAGGTAAACGTAACCATGACCCCCTCTTCAAAGTAAGACCATACCTAGATTATTTTGTTAAAAAAAAAAAAAAAGTTTCAACCCAGGACGAAATATTACTATTGACGAGGGTATTTACCCTTTTCGTGGACGTATTCAGTTTCGAGTGTACATGAAAAACAAATCGAATAAATATGGTATAAAGTTGTACATTTTATGTGATGCTGGTACCGGATATGTTCTCAACTGTGAGGTTTACGCTGGGTCCTCAGGCAATGTAAAACACAGGATACTCGCTGTTGTAAGATGATTGTGCAAGCACTACTTCGGTAAAGGACATGTTTTGTTCATGGACAGATACTATACAAGTGTTGAAGTGTTAGATATGTTATGGGAAAATAAAACCCTTAGCGTTGGCCCAGTTAGGAAGAATAGCAAAGGGCTGCCTCCCATGATTGGGTATTCAAGCACGCAGCCTACAACGTACTTCAATCATTTTCGCTGGCGTTGAGAGCGTGTCTTTTATGTGCTAGGCAGCTGCTAGGATCACTTCTCTCAACTCCTCTACGGATACTACCAGTGTGCGATACGCGACATATTTTGTGACCCCAAATGTAGAAGTCACAAGGCCGTAAATCCTGACTTCGCGCCGGCCATGGTTTCGGTTCACCTCAACTGACCCATCTGACTGGATACTTATTATCCAACCATTGTTGTACGCCTCGGTAAAAGTGGATTGGGCAGCCGTCATGTTGGTAAACCATGTCTCTTTTTGTGGCTAGTGTCACATCTTCCAGCAGCATGGCCATTTTCTTTCTTAAAAACATGCCATACAGAATGCAATCTAAGATTTACAGAGAAGGAAAGAGTTTGGGACAGAAGGATAAAAGAAGCTGTTGCAATCACGCAAGAAAAAACGAGCGTTAACAGAGACACACGATTCCAACTGAGTCAAACATGGACACCAATCATATCCTGCTATTTCAAGCACCAATCAGAAGCCGCCATTTTAACCACCAATCAGAAGAGTCCAATCACACATACATGAAGTATATATTCCATACACTATTGCCCCATCATATTCGCCTGAAGATGAGGACGATGTCAGCCCTCGAAACGTCGCAAGGTATGACAGTATTTACCTGGCTGCTAGCCCGAGAAGACCTGTTCACAAAGAAAAACGTGTCTTTATCTTTTAATAGGCAGCGACATTTTTCAAATAGCTGACAAATGCAGTACTCCTGTAAAACGAACTACCATGCGCTGATTTCGTGTATTCGAACGTTTGTGGAGATGGCCCGATACCATGGCTGGCGCGAAATCTGGATTTAACTTCATGAGACTTCAGAATTGGGGTCACGTGTGAAGAATCTGTTATACTAGATTCCGGTAGCAACCGTAGGAGAGTTTTGAGAGGGAGAGAGAGATGATCTTGCCAATGCCCAGAACAAAAAGACACGTTCTGACCGCTAGTGACAGTGACTTTATTACGTCGTAGGTTGCGTGCTTGCATACGCAATCAAAAGGGCAGTTCGAACAGGATTTGTAGTATGTAGGTTTATTTTTAATTTGTTTCATTAAACTTCATTACTTTGTTACTTTCTCCCCATTCATTTCTTTACACTGGCAACTTCCTCACGTTGAAGTGAATTTACGAATCAAATTTAAATTAATGCTTCAGCGCATTGGGTGTTCTTCTTTTTGTCTAACTTTGGAAATTTGACAACATTTTACCTTTGTGAAAAGCTTGTAAAATGAGGTAGTTATTTTAGCAATTTGTACACCAAGTGTCTTGATGACTTTTTAAGTTATTAGCTTTGATATAAATGAGGTTTTAGAAAATAATATCACGATTTGATTTGTAACCTATTCGTTTCTGACTTTCTGATAATTTTGGGCATGTTCTTTCTCTTACAGTAGTACTTTATCGTCAGCTATTAGAAAAGTATCACTTTAGTGATCAGAGTAGAGTAGTTTGTTCGCAATGTGTAGCTTTTGGTTGTAAGTTGAGAAATCTCAGAGAAAGCATAGACCTGCAAATTACTCTGAAACTACTGACTTCCAACTTCCCGATTCATAGTGACAAATTTGTTCCAAATTAGTTGTAAAATAAACCCTTTGAAGGAAAAGGTCGAATTACCAGTCACCCCACATACATAATACTCATTAATAATAGTCGTAAAAACTCGCCCTTCCTTTGATTTTATTTTTCTGTCTAGGACTGGCCTGTTTAAACCGTATTTCTTTGTGCATATCTTAGGAACCAAAAGCCGGCACACCATAGTATTAACGTGTGCTAAAAATTTCAATCTGAAATAACTTAGCATCTTAGAAACTCTTATGCTTGAGGGCAGAGCGTAGCTCATCAGAAATTTGTAACACCATGTATTAAGACAACTTAAGGATGAGTTTAACGAATTTATTAGGATAAGAAATGAAATAAAAGAAAACATTTTCTTTGGGTATTTTCAACATCACACCACAAGCTATCAGGACTCGAAATGGTCTTAATTACAAAAATCTACTAAATTGTAATGGCACAGAAACTTAATCATGATGACTATCCCACATCGTAGATAGATGTAATACTCACTGGTTAATTCAGCTGAGATTTATCTCCTAACGTTGACTTTTCCCTATCAGCTCTTAATTCGAACTCCTCGAGTCCAGTCTCCGTACTCAACCAGCACGACCATTTTCCGGGATTCGGGCGCTTCCTGGTTGTAGCGAAGGACTTAGCTCAGGCCTTCTTATGAAATTCTTTATTTTGTTATTTCCTTATACGAAAACTTCCTATAAGTGTGGTGTGATGCCTACGTTGTCTGTTTTCATTTCCTTAAAGAAATAGTTTGATTATCGCTTGCTGATTTTACAATAAATTTCCAAAATACATGTTTGAATTTTGGGTACTTTACAGTATTTCACAAACATATATAGCAGGTCAGAGCCTACCAACATGTCAAGTTCAGAAATAAATAAATAAATAAAAATTAAAAAAAAAAAATCAACCAAACTCATCAGATCGGGTGAGTTCGGTTGATGTTCTTTTTTTCGAGAATGTGACCCAAACTTTCACCCCATAATTCGGAACCCAAAGCTTGCACAACATAATATTTCATACGGAGATCAGGGTTTATCACTATGCTAAGTTTAGTCTGGTCGGATTACTTCAGTGTATAACTTTTAGTTTTTGAAAATATGACTCAGAATTTGACCACCCATAGCTCGGGAGCCAAAAATCTACACAACATAATATTGCACACGCGTATGTAGCAGGTCAGTGTTTACCTTCATGTCAGGTTTGGTCCTGATCGAATGAGCTCGGTGCATAACATTTTGTTTTCAAAAATATGACTCAAAATTTAACAGCCAATAAGTTGGGAAGCGAAACTCAGCACAAGACAGTAGTTCACACGCTTGTATAGAAGGTCAAAGTCAACTGCCATGCGAATTTTGATCCTGATCGGATGAGTTCGTTGTATAATTTCTTGTTTTCGAAAATATAAATCAAAATTTGACCGCCTATTACTCGGGAACCGAAAGTCTGTATAACATAACTTTTCACTCTTTTATAGCAGTTCATAATCTAGCACCAAGCTATGTTTGATCCCATTCGGATGAATTCGAACGATATGTAGTGTTGTTGATTTTTCATGAAAAATCGAATTAAGGACAAAAATAAATAAATAAATAAATACAAATGGAGCGTCGTGACTACCCTACTTCGTCTCCTGTGTTTGTATTCCCAACTAAGTCATCATGGCTCAACATAAACTCATTCATTTCTTATTCATCATCTCATCTCGACTTTAAAAAATAAATAAATAAATAAAAAATATTACGTAAGAGTTTAAGCTCATTCCTCGTAAACATCGTGAAATACCTTATCTGTTTCTCTGTACCCCATTAAATGTGCATGTTTTGTATTTCCAGACATATTTGTCTTTCCCGCTTTCTATACTTTCTTCAAACACACAACAATATCACAGTTATCGAATACAAGAACATCCCGCCTTTGTGATGTAACTTATCATCATCCGCCTCGCTTATAAAGACTCCAGCATGGTAACCATATGTTTTTAGAGTTCCATTGCGAAGCACATCATCAATGTTCCTTTCTTTCACACCATCAACATCATCTTTTATACGCTTCTTGAGAGACTCCCCACCTTGTTTTCAAGAAACTAAAATATTACGTAGACAACCATGATTTACTTGAGGAACTATGTAAAGCCACTGTCATGCGTCTCATTAAGCTCAAAGGTTCTTTTATTCCAAAAGGGTTATTTCCAATATCACGGTCCCTTCAAGCGTATCGTGTATTTTCTCAACTAATTATGTGTACCCATGTTCAGGTTTTTCCAGCAAGCCTTAAAGACACAGCCGTTTCAGATTTCTCAACCACTTTTTCTCAAACCGCTACCACTTAACATGATTTTTGTCGTTAGCACATTCAATCGAGATCAAACTTGGCGTGCTTTAGACCTTGATCTGCTATATAAGTGTGTGAAACATGTGCAGGCTTTCGGTTCCCGAGTTATGGGCAGTAAACTTTTGGGTTGCATTTTCGAAGGAAGAAGAAAAATCAACCGACCTCATTCGATCTGAATCAAACTTGACATGATGGTAGGCCTTAACCTGCAATATAAGAGTGAAAAATGTTAGATATGCAGGGTTTTAGTTTCTAACTATGCACAAAACTCTAAATCAATGTACTCGACATGATGAAAGTGTAATAAATATTGTTTAAGTAGCAATTAAAGATAAATCTGGGACGGAAAAAATAATAAATACTCTTTAATTAGCAGTTAAAGGTGTCTTGGTCAGAAAGAAAATAAACGAAGGACTATTCTTTTGTTAGGAAGATCGAATTTAAGTTGTACCTAACTTCATTGTACGGTAGTATTCCATTCATTTATGGTCTTAGCACATTAAGGAGAAACCATACATCACCGGTGTAACAACCAGAAAATGCGGTGAGTGCACTGTGTACATAGCGTGCAGTAATACTTCATTATTCTGCATAGTGGTATTAATATAGCACTTAATATCAGAAAATTATTTCCAATTTTGAAGTCTGACGATGGAATAAGTTATATCGCCGGACCATAGTTTCTTCGTTGCAGTTTGTGTTGAAATAACAATAGTAAGTAAATAAATAAATAAAATATTTAATATATCGAAACCTACAGGGAAGAAATAATACAATCCGCCATGTTGGTTCATTTTTCCTATTAACTGCTGTTTACAACCTCATTGTTCTATTTTGCAATAGATTTATTCTGTAACACGTTTATACTTTTTTTTCTTTCTTTCTTTCTTTTTTTTTTTTTCACGGGCCTGATAAAGCCTGTAACAATAAGCATATTGTGAATGTTCGTGTTTACAACGTGAGCATTTAAACTTTATTATAAGTATTATTATTATTTAATTTTGATGGTTATCTGTTTTGTTTGCCAAATAATTCGAATATGTTTTGTCTTTTTAATGTATAAAATAACGGACCTAAGTAAGCATAAGGAATTGTAAAATTCACACATTCGTCTTACTACGTCTTTTATTTTATAATTCATAGGTATAATGGGACCATCTTCTAAAACCAGCACGATTTCGAAGACCAGCCATATTCCATCTACCGCCACCTGTTCGACTTCTCGCGGCACATCCTCAGAATCGAACGGCCTGACGAAACATGGTCTGGAAATTCCACAGTCACATCACCAGCTGAGACGTAAGTAATGAAGTAATGATGTATACAGTTTGTGATATTGACAGGACCTAGGCAAAATTTTCGTAAGAAAAGAATACAAGCTTGGCTCCAGATTATTAACCAATTAATCAGTGTGCACCGTACATGTAGACTCTTGTTCAGAAATCCTGATCATAACCTTTCTTTGGAGGGTCATATTCTATCAATTCGGTGTATTATTTTGACTTAAAACAATGATGAAAAATAACCAAAGAATCACAGTATTGCAAGCGGTGATAATCTTTAGAAAGAAATGCAAGCAAAAGGCTAGTACTCACCACCACCCAAAAAAATAATTAAAAAAAAGCATTCTTCTGAGTAGCGCTTTCGGAAATTCCTTTCACCTTCAGCTTGGATCCAGTCCGAAGAGGATTTAAAACATAGGGAGAAATGTTGATACGTTAAAAAAAGAATGGTTAAGAGGGTTTAAAAATGTGAAGCACAAGTCTTCTGTCAAAAATGAAGACACAAAATGGTCACTTACTCGTCCTGTTACTCGGAACTTGCAGAAGGGTTCCATGTTTTCGCTGAAACAGTCAGACTGCACTTGCATGGAATAGGAAGTCGTACAAGTTAAGCAAGTTGTTACCCCACACATTATTGGCAGCCAACAAGGAACAACGAGTGATAGCCTGTTTGTCCTTGCTGACTCGGCACATGAACACGCTTATCTTTGATCACTTCTTCACTGGTGACGAAAAGTGGGTCCTCTATGACACTTCCAAGCGTACCAGATAATGGTTGTGGCCATGTGACCCTGTTCCTCACACCTGAAGATCACCCACGAAAGGGTATGCTTTGTGTATGGTGGAATTGTCGGCAAGTGGTGTATTACGAGCTCCTTCCACCTGGTCAGACCATCACTGCTCTACTCGCAACAGTTGCAAAGGGTGCATTGCGGTAGAAAGGGCCGGTATTGGCGAATCGCAAAGGTGTGCTGTTCCTGCAAAACAATGCCAAGTCACATATGGCAAAGAGGATCCGGGAGAGCCTTTAGCAATTTGGCTGGGAGACACTGTCATGCACCATATTGATTGGACATTTCACCAACAGATTGTCACCTGTTTCGTTCCTTCGACAACTACCTCCATGGGAGATCCTTCGCAAATGAGGGAGACCTGCGGAAGATATTGCTCTTTATTTGCGGACGTCTTTGCATCCACTACTACCGAGTTTTATCACCAGGGCATTGTACAGCTGCAGAAACGTTGGCAAATGGTGTTGGATGCTGTAGAGATTACTTCGAAATCCAAGGGTATGTGCCGTCCGCTATATTACTCTTTGTTTATCACTGCTCTAGAACGGAAAGAACTTTTTTGGTTTCCTTGTAATTAGATGAATATTTGTTCTAACCTTTATCCTAATGAACTCTCAAAGAAATAATAAGACCGGATGGAAGGTATTTAAGAATATGTGTTAAACTCTAACTTTTGAACATTTTATCATATTTTGTTCAAATTGCATTTATACGTAATTTCGAGAAGCTAGGAATAAGTCAAAATATTCTTTAGTTTCAATAAATATTTGTTTAGGGTCTTCTGTGAGAAAACTTAATCCTAGAACTACGCCAGCGAACGCCTATTGTTCAATTAAATGGCTTTGAGCGTGGCCATATGTTTGGGTTACTGGTAATCTTTCCGCAGAGTTGACACTCATATGATTCGTAACGTGTCAATGATCTATCGGTGACGTGTATCAAGCTTTCCTAACCGGTGTGTTGCAACACATTGGTATGTCATTCAGATGGCTTAGCGGTGTGGACTTCATACGACACATTTCACTTGTTTCATGAAGCCTTTAATAATGATTTAAAATACAATTTTGAGATAGATTTACCAGTGGCAGTAATGCCCAATGGTACCAGTCAACGGCAGCATCAATACTAAATGCCACTTGCGGATAATTAGATAATAGTATATAGAAACTTACTGTACACTACAGTTTATTATAATGTATTTACCATTATAACTTATATAATCTTACAGTATTATAAATTTACTAGTATATTCTAATTATAAATCTAACAAGTGGGGCACGGTGGCTCAGTGTTAGAGCTCTTACCTTTGGTACATGGGACACCTGGTTCGATCCCCGGCCATGTAAGTTTGTGGCTGGCAACGTCGTGTACATAGGTTTTCTCGAGGTACTTTCGTTTTCTCTATCAATTCTTCCACTATCATTCACTTCCGCCTGAATCATCCGTCTCCCTTAGCCTAAAGGGCAAAAACGTGGGACGTTAAATTGAAAGATTTCTTTTTTTTTTCATTCATTTTATAAATCTAACAAGTTAGTCGGGTTGTTGTGAGCGTTCTGTAAAATGTGTTGCCAGACAAAAAGATTGGAAATCTCTTGTGTACGCGGTGGGAGACAGGTTCCCATAGCAGGGGTGCCCCGCAACACACCAGAGGGCTCCATGACAAGTATTATTTGGACCCGTTACTCTGTGGACAACTACCACCGGTGCAACTAAATTCACCAAAGGTTGCAACTTTAGTGTGCAAATAATCGATCGTTCGAGGCAGGCCTACGTTCCCGGGCTCCCCGCAAAATTGTTCCTTACATCTTTTCATCACCGTAAGCGTTTTCAGCAGTGTTCGGAGAGACTGAGTGGCAAGAGAGTGGATGACGGTGGTATTCACCGATCAGAGTCGTTTCAACCTTCTTTGTGGTGGACAAACACCGTGTGCGTGGGTTTTCTCGGGGTTCTCCCGTTTCCTCCCACTTTCTTCATTCCACCATTTCATTCATTACTCATCATCACCGTCTCCTTTAGCCTAACCGGCATAACCGTGGGACGTAAAACTTAAAGATTTCATTTTTTTCGTTTCAACCTTGGAGACACTAACGGTCGTGTGCAAGTCCCTACACGTGCAGCTGAATGGGTTAATCAAACATGTATTGCGCTCGTCATACAGCGTCCTCACATGACATTCTGAGAGAATGGGTAATAAGTAACATCCTCCCTCCCTGATTCATCTTTTGACATATGACTAGTGCGTCGTACATTTCCGAAGTCGTGAATCTTGTCCTCCGACCGTATCTGAACATTTTGTTGAACCTCTCATTTTCAAGCAATATAATGTGTATCCGCGTGCTGTACTCGGTATGTGCCTTCCACCATAGTATGTTAAGTTCTATCAAGCATGTGCGGGACATGACGGGACTGCACTTGACCGCCAGTCGGGCTTCAATAACGACCATCACTCAGATACACCAAAATCTACAGAGCGTGATATACCCTACCGCAGATGGACATTCAGCATCTTTAGGACTATCTACTTGTCTGAAAAACTGCTTTCTTTCTAATGGGTACATTCCATTACCATGTTGTTGTGTACCAACTTTGAGCCAGATCCGTGAATTCCTATTGGATGTGCGCTTACACCAATATACCAGAGTTATTGGAGAGAAAAAATCCCGGTGGGGGCACTCGGTCGAAAGAGTATAAAAAGCTTTTTCAGGCCAGCCATCCTGAATGAGTTTCCCTGGGTTTTCCTCGTTCACACCAGGCAAATGCCGGGGTGGTACCTACCTTATAGGTCCAGGCCGCTTCCTTCCTTTCCCTATCCTTTCTTCCTTTCCTTTCCCCGCATAGTGTGCTCGCCGAGGGAGGTCATCCCTCATACGTGACGGGCTAAATGACTATAGATGCAGAAAGCCCAGAAATCTAAATCCTAAATCCTTATTGGAGAAAAGTGTTAGCTATAGTAGAAGCAAAAATATATTTTTTAAAGATGACAAGCTTGCAATAGAAATTTCGAAACTTTCCGTAAGGATGGCAGTATATTCAAGTACAAAATAAAAAATTTGTAGTAATACATATTTTCGAAAGAATTCACTAATTTTTTCTCTCTTTCTCTTAGATCGATGCAGTCATCATGCAGCTAGAGGAAACAAGGGCTATGGTGTGTCAAAGAAGGTAAAACGACTAGATTTTAATATACCTTTCTGAACTTAATATAAACTGCATTCATTGGTCAAATAGAAAAATGGAATAATACCAGTTGGAATTATGTGCGAATTCCTGGAAGTAGGGATTACTCTTTTGTCACAACCAGAAGTGCTCAACTGGTTTTTACGTCCTCCTTCAGCTACGTGAGACTTGTCAATTGTAATTTCTTACATGTATATCAATTACAGATTTAAGACATAAGTATTTCAGAAGAGATCTGTCCCAAAATGTGATTACGAATGACATATCTGAAGATGTTTCTGTGGTCCATACTGCCTCTGATGTATTCAAGTATTAAATCTGTGATTTCTGTGTTGCTGGGAAAATGTGGGTGCTCGATCTTATTTAACTGAGGGCAGAGCTCATGAGTTTATTCACCTCTGGATTGCTAGTAGTACCTTTGGGCGATCCATATTCTGCTCGGGGACTGCCGGTAGACGCTCTAGGGAAAGAAAGCATTGGGTCATATGGCATCAGTTCTTCATACAAGTCCGGAATTCACCATACGATCTGAAACTTCTACCTTTTATATATTTCTCGAGAGGAGACAAACAAATGAAAATCGCCATTGACTGGTCTTGGCTCTAAGACGGATGTTCCAGTGCTGTTGCAGACACGTTAGCTCAACATTAGAGCTCTAAGTTGTGATTCAGTCTCAGGCGATATAAGTTTGTGGTGGGACGTTGCGTCCGTTGGTTTCCTTGGATGTTTTCTCGTGTCCCTATACTTTTTTCATTATATCAGTTCTTCCATAATTATTCACTTTCAGTAATCATCCCTCTCCATTAATAAAAAGATTATATCAGCGGGAGGTTAATTTAAAGGTTTCATTTCTTCCAAAGTGAGATCGTTGTTGGAAAACAAAAAATTCCTGGAACATTTATCCGTGATATACAATCCTCCGCATAAACGTCAATTCATCCTCTGACGAATGTAACTATTATGTGCCTAAACGACTTCTTAGACAGTTGTCAGGGCACAGCTGGATGACAGCTCATTTGACATCAGTGTTGTGTTTTCTGCCTTGTGCCTGTTTGATGTCAGACATATCTCTACATGATTTTCCACTGGTTGTTGGTAACAGTGCTCTGTGTTAATCCACATCCTGCTCGCGAACAGTTTTAGAGAGCTCATCACAGTTTCATTCGACCAATCATCGTAATTACATTGGTTAGAAATGTTCTTGAATTTTTTGTTTGATATTTGCATAAGTGTTATTTTGTTTAAAAGTTTTTGAAAAGCTTTAATTAATATTGCTTATCACTTACTGTACCAGAAATGAAGATGATCCAATGTCTTACTTCCTATATTCGTGTAATAAGCATCCTTTACCAAGGAGCCGCGGTAGCTTAGTGGTAAAGCGTTCATCTCTGGTGCTTGGGGTCCCGGGTTCCATCCCAGCTCCCGCCAAGTGAACTTTGTGGTGGATAAACACCGTGTGCGTGGGTTTCCTCGGGGTTCTTCCGTTTCCTCCCACCTTCTTCATTCCACCATTTCATTCATTTCTCATCATCACCGTCTCCTTTCGACTATCGACATAAGCCTGGGACGTAAAACACAAAGATTTCATCCTTTACCAACTTGTCCATTAAGCAAATCATTTAATTTCTCCTTTTTTTAACTTTCACTTGCATTCACCGTTTTCTTGACGTCTCCTTATCTTGAAGTCACGCCAGCTCCTTGACGTTATCTTAAACTCGAGCAGGAGCCGAGCTGTAAAATATCTATATCAGGGTGTTTACTAATACTGGAAATACTTGAATTATACTGGATTTTAATTTTGATACTGGAAATATACTGGAATTTTGATCCACATATTGGAAAAATTATGAAATATACAAATATTTTCATTCTTGATAATCTACCAGGGGCGTCATTTGGGAAGGGCAGGAGGGGCAATTGCCCCTCCCCCTAAGTTCCAGAAACATGCTTTTTAATAACTTGTATACTAATACATTAATAAATAACATGAGACACTTTTGTAGATGGCCATTGTTGCCCCTCTTAATAAAATCGGAAATGACACTACTGTAATCTACCCTGGATTTTTGAACTCCGAAAGTCCAGGGTAATAACAATCTTGCATTATAACTAGAATAGAATAATATACAATTAATTATTTATATAAGTTGTAATATAAATTAATAATACATTTATATAATACAAATGATGCTCTTGGCTCACTGTATCAGACCTCCGAGCAGGGTGTCTACGGGACATGAAAGTCATGAGTTAGGGTTGTCGGTCAACAGATCATGAAAGTAGTGAAATTGAATTTCAAGTCATGAAAAAATTGATTTTATAGAACAATATTTATGTAATACAGTACAGTTACTGAATAATAAATTGTGATTTTCCCCAATGATCCGGTGTTAAGACCTTTCTCTCTCTTTTGGGGTTGCAGATAGTCACTAACTTCCCTGTTTCTACCAATACTGTTTTCAGTTTCCGTGTTCTTTTTCTTTCTTTCTTTCTTTTCTTTTTTTCTTTCTTTCTTTTTTTTTTTCAATACCTCACGTATAATAACAATGGATGCATTATATTATATACAATGCTTCGAATACAGTATACAGGGCTGCAAATAGTCAGTAAAAGTATGCTCAATAAGGGGAATTGAGGGCTAGTTTTAATGCTTTGTATGGATGTGGCACATTGTTTGTGTAAAGAATTCAGCGCTTTCGTGAGCAGCTATATACACCTAACAGCAACACCCTTCTTTAATTTATTTTATTTTAAATTATTTTTTGTTGCAGGTCACATTAACTATTGATTTTTGAAGAAATATTTTGTGAAGTCTACGAAGTGTTTGTTGAAAGGTTTTTTGTCGTGCACAATGCAGTACAAATTTTTGTGTACGTACGTCTTTATTTTTATATTGTATATTAAAAGGGAGGCAAGGGAATTGCCCTAAACAGCTGTGACTTACTCTGGGCTTCGATGATTGCACAGCATTACCTATTTATCGCGTTTCTTTGTTTTTTAAAGATCGAATTTCAATTTTCACAGCTGCTCAGTGGGTAGAAGGTGGCCAATTTTAAAAGAAATTAATTATTTGATTTGTTATTGTAGCCTAGCCTACTTCATTTTTTAAATGAGAATTGATATCAGTAATGTCAGATATTTAGTCAGCATTTCCACATTTTTAGTCAGTAAATGTTACCCTACAGCTAGTTTGCAGCCCTGAGTATATTATGTATATAATATACTACATCCATTGTTATTTATTTACTTACATTATTGTTTTACTTATCTGTTCAGAGACAATGAGTAAAATAAGAGGAAAGACTTTCAAAGATAAATGAGAGAACAATAAATTCAAATTGGAATTGGCTCCAGAGGTTAGAAAATGGAAAGTGTAATGGGTATTGGATGACAAATTTTGATATTAGCAACATGGGATGTCTTCAGTTCGATCTCATGCCAAAAGCAAGAAGCATATTGAAAGAGTAAATTCTTAAAGTTTGAGCAAAAAACTGTTTCACATGGTACCTGCTAAGGAAGCAACTACAGAGTCTGTTCCTGTAAATACTGCTGCATCAACTACAACTCTGTTCCGGTGAAAACTGAACTTCGTGAAGTGCGAATTTCAGTTGCTAATAACGAACGTACTTGTGTTATTGATAACAGGATCACAACATTCAATACTTGTGTTACGCGTAGAAATACTCTTAACAATTTTATCAAGGATGAATTTTTTACTGCAGAAATATTGTGGACAATTAATCAAGTTATTACCCTTCTTCTGCTAGAAGTTTGGCATTTGTAGTGATCTTTTTAAAGTGATGTTTCTCGGCGAAATTGCAAAGCAGTTCAAGATGCACAAGGATAAACTTGGATACTTATATATGGATTGTGCCCGTACTTTCAGAAAGAATTGACAAACGTAGTTAAAGAGTGTCCTATCTTCTGTATTTCTTTAATGAAAGTTTAAATTCTGTCGCTCAGAAGGGTCAAATGGATTGAGTTTTAGATTTTGGGACGAACAAGATATCTTATGTCCACATTTTTAGGTCATGCTACTGCTGAGGACCTTCTGATGGCATTTTTGAAAACTTGAAAGAGACTGGTTTGGATACGAAAAAGATGCAAATATCAATGGACGGGCCGAATGTAAATCTGAAGTTTTTGAACGCCCTAAAGAAGTACTTAAATGTTCACATTCAGATCCGAAGCTGTTGGACTTTGGTACGTGCTTCTTGCATGCTATTTACGGTGCATTAAAACAGCAAATAACAACTCCGAATGCTACATTCACAGATTTTTGCGCTGTCTGTACTTCAAGAACTACCCAAGTAGACGTGCAGATTACAAACGCATAACAGGGTCACATCTCTTTCTTATGAAGTTTTGCTCTACCAAATGGATCGAAAACTCAAAAGTTATTGAAAGAGCTGTGGAAATGCTGTCACATATTAAGAAGTATGTTGATGCTTTTGAGGACAAAAAGAAAAAAAGAAAGAACTTCCTGCATCAGAAAACTTTGTAATTATAAAACCTTTTGTAAGAAATGACCTGCTCCCAGCACAGTTGGAATTCATGCGTTTTGTTTCTCTTGAACTAGAACAGTATCTCTCCAAATATCAGAGTAATGATTCTCTTTTGCCTTTTATGATTCACTGATCTGAGTTCACTATGCTTCGACCCTGTTGGCAAGAATTGTAAAGAATCAGGTTTTGGAATCGGCGAATACTAGTGAAAAGCTTCTCTGAATTGATTTGAAGAAGACAGAATGCCTGAAGACCTTCCGTGCTGTTGACATTGGATTTGCAGCCTAAACAGCTTTAAAAGGTAAGGTAATAAAAGATGAGAAAGTTCTTCAGTTCTATGGTGACTATATAGAAAATTCCTTGTTGATATATACATGAAGATTTTTGTAAGAATCCTCTTGCTTTCAAGTTTTTTAGAGGTGCCAACTGCTTCAATCCTGCTATTATGACCAATTCGTCTGTTAAGACCTACAGGGTAACTGATGCATTAGAAGTTCTTGTTGAGGTAAATCAATTATCTAATATGGAAGCTCGCACTGCAAAACGAGACTACTTAGATTTCTCATCAAAGGAAGAAGTAACGAAGTATCTCAACAACTTTGATACCATTCTAAGCACCGCCTATTTTCGACACAATGTTTCCAAAGAACTGATCCACTTCACACATAAAAGTACTGGTTTTGTTTCACGCCAACGCTGCTGTTGAAAGAGATTTTCCATAAACAAAGAATGCCTAGTAGAGAATCTTCATGAAAATAGCTTGATTACACAGCGTATTGTGTATGATGCAGTATCTACAGTTGGTGGGGTATTAGCTATTAGTGTTCCGAAAATGATGATCCATGCGTCCAAAGATGCATCAACATTGAGAAATGATGCTTTAGAAATGTACAAAAAAAGTGTAGATAATAACACAGCCAAAAGAAAGTTAGCAGCAGAAGAAATGAAACAATTAGAATTGAAAAAACAATGTATTATGCAGAGTGCTAAGGAAAAAACAGAACAACTAGAGAATGAGGTGAGGTGAAAAGACTGAAAAAGATACTGTCTTAAATGCGTGTACCTCGTGAGTGTAAGATATAATCATTGTGAATTAATAATCAATAATTCACAAATTTGTTATAAAATGTATACTATAAACTGTATAGCATAGAACATAAAATTTTGTGTTACATATTTTATAAAGCATATAAACTACTGTATACAGGCTAATGTATTAAAGTTTTTTCTGTGTTGCATATAAAGTGGTTGATTGTATATATGACTTATTATTTAGAACAAGTTTTTACTTACAATAAGCCTGGTACAGAATCCACTGAAGAACTATTTACTTGCACAGTGTGTGTTATGATACTCTTTCTTTAGCTGTGTTTATTGGATGTAAGTGTTAACGAAGTGATCTACGTAGCCAAATTACGTGAATATTACGTAATATTACGTGAATATTAGCACTATTCAAATATATTTTGTGTGTATTGTATCATTGTGAATTAAAAATGAACAGTTATATATGAAGCTATAAATTTATAAAACGATTTTCATAATTTATGTAAAACTGGTAATTTGTCAACCATACTTTTCTGTAATTGTTTTAGAAATATTAGTCTTAGAAACAATTTTAAATTCATTGAGATTGTAAATTTTTCCAAAACAAGAGTTATATACATTTTGTAATTAGACATTTAAAGCAATGGGTGGAGTGGGGGACTGTGAGAGGAGTTGGGAGCCCCTTTACAAAATGTTAAATAATTTGTATTTTTTTTTAAAAAAAAAAAAAACAAGGCTAACTAAGGCTAATTAAAAATAAAATCTTTTCTTGGGAAAACAACTACAAACCTGAAATTATCAAGAGTGTGATTATTCCTAAAGGACTTTAAAAAAAATCCTTGTATTAGGTCCTGGAATTTTGCTGATAGTTATACTGAATATACTGAAAATATACTGGAATTCTGAAAATGCAACTCAGTAGACAACCTGTATAATAGCCGGTGGATACGAAGTAACATCCTACCCTCTGATCCAACTAGTTACCTTGAATTTTAGGGAGGGCCTTGGTGGCTCAGTGGTAGAGCGTTCACCTCTGGTGCTTGGGGTCCCGGGTTCGATCCCAGCCCCCGCCAAGTGAACTTTGCGGTGGACAAACACCGTGTGCGTGGGCTTTCTCGGGGTTCTCCCTTTTTCCTCCCACTTTCTTCATTCCACCATTTCATTCATTTCTCATAATCACCGTCTCCTTTCGCCTAACCGGCATAACTGAGGGACGTAAAAGTCAAAGATTTCATTTCATTTCATTTTTGAATTTTAGGGAATATATTTCCTGTTTTAGCTTTTAACTGGCAACTGTATTGACAAGTAATCAACAAATAATTGTTCACTCCTTTGATGGTAATAATGGAAGGGTGATAGTATTTTGCAGAGCTGTTGTACAGTTTTGCAAATTTGTTGTATGACTTCTACAAGTAACTTAAAGTATAGTTTTCTGCGGAATTTATACTTGAAAATATACAGAAAACCTTATGTATTATATTTTCTGAAAAGTGAATAAAATAAACAATGGAAATAATATATGATACTGAATATTTCTTAGTTGGAATAAATATAGGTTCAAAAATTTTCGTTTTCTGTAGATATTTTCAGTGGACATTCCTTAACTTCATTGTGGTCGACAGTGAAACCCCTTACTCTTGGTCATGCGAGGACTATCTCTGCATTTCATGTTGTATTTCTCTAATTCGATTTTATCCCTTTATAATTGAGGCAGGGACCATATTTATTTAGAATCGTTTGTGACATTTTATATAATAGAGTTTGCATTATGTTGTTTGTTTCCATTTTCTAAATCCTTTTCCATTTTTCTTATCAATGCAAATAGTAGAACACACACACAGACAATAGTAATAATAAATACAATTGGTATCTCTTTGTTAGGTAAGTTTTCAGCCACAGTGCACAAGTGGCAGGGGTGCCAACTTGGAATCGAAGCTCGTATCCTGACAATTGGAATGGAACAGAAAGATGTACACGTACTTTAGGAGGTGATTCCTAATATTAAAAGAAGATAAAAAGCCCTCTCGTATGTTGTCGAATTCCGCGTCGTGTACGAGTAGCAGGTGCCAATTTGAAATCGGGTTCACCCTGTATATTTAGGATTTAGATTTCTGGACTTTGGGCATCTATGGCCATGTTAGCCCCTCACGTTTTAGGGATGACGTCCCTCTGTGAGTACACTATCCGGGGAAAGGGAAGGAAGGAAGGGGCCTACGACATATGTCAGGTACCACCCCGGCATTTAGTTGGTGTGAATGAGGAAAACTGGATGGCTGGCCCCACCGGAAATCGAAGCCGGGACCGCTCGCACCGAAGGCGAGAGCGTTAGCGACTACTCTACGCGGGACCACCCCTGTATATATGTATTATATTAATATATATATTAATTTTCTTGTTTTTTTACGTGTCTTTTGCCTATAAGGACATAACTGTCGAACGTTAAACTAAAAAAATAATTTTTCTCCTCATACTGCTACCTTCTACATCCTGAACTCGTTGGTTTTGTATTCGTTCTTAATCCTGAGATGTTCTTTTTTTTCCTCCTCATTCAAATAATCAATGTTTCTTACCAGTACATAGAGCAGTGCCTTCCTAATATATTCTTGCGTCTTGTTTTCCTTCTGGAAAACTTCCATACTTGGAATTTTATTAGACTTGCAAATTATGCAATGCATAAGTACCGGAAGTCGCATAGAACAAATATTAAAACATAATGGCAATAGTAGCAAGAAGCGGGTTTTCGGAATCAGTTAAGCATCTCAAGAATATATTCTACCTCTATGCTAACCTCTCTACTAAAACCGGAAGTGGTACAAATTCACTACAACTTCTGGTTTCAACATGTATCATCACACAGCCTAAGCGCTACGAGATATAGAGGCCATTTTTTGGAATTAATTCTACGCCCGGAGAAGAGGTCTTGTCATCTACCTTAATTCTCTATTCAAAACAGAAGTAGTATAAATCAACCATTTCCGGATTTAACATTGATTGCCATAGATCGTTGATTGGTAATAAATAGAGAGAAGCTGTTTTCTGCAATCCATTAAGCATACCAAGAATATATTCCTTCTCAGCCCTAATCTATCTAGTAAAAATCGGAAGTTGTAGAAATGAACTACAACTTCCAGTTTCAACATCTATCAACACAGAGAGAAAACGATACGAGATAGCCAGAAAGATTTTTCTTTTTTCATTCTTTAGAATCGATTTTAAGTTCCACGAATGTGTTCCATCTCTGTTCTTAACCATATATTTAAAGAACGAAAGGCAGAAATCAGTCATTTCCGGTTTTGTTGTTGATTGGTGAAGAGCAAAAGCAGTAATAGATAACGAGAAGCTCTTTCGTTCGACTGATTAAGCGTTCCAAGAATATATTCAATCCCCAGTCTAATCCCTCTAGTTAATCCAGAAGCGATAGAAGTCTTACTACTGTTTTCAGCATTAATTTTCATAGTGCAAAAATGGTAAGAGACAGTGAGAATTTTTAAAATCGATTCAGCGTTCCAAGGAAAAGTTTTATCTCAACCTCTATTTCTCTAGTTAAAGCAGAAGTGTTGGAACTTTTTTTAAGATTGTGAAAAGGCGATAATAGATTAGCGAGAAGCAATTTCTTGATGTGGATACACTACCAGAAGAATATATTCCATTTGATTTTATTTCTCTTAGTGCAACCGTAGAAATCTACTACCACTATATTAATCTTCATATAGCAAGAACGGTAAAAGGTAGAAAGAAAAGACTTTTAATATGGTTTCGGCATCCCAATAATAAATTCTGTCTCTTACCTCATCCCTGTATTTCAACTGAAAGTTATAGATCTAGTACGTTCGATTTCATTGTAAAGTTCTCATAGTTTTGAAGACTGCTGTAGTTTTTGTTTGTATTGTTTTGTTAGTATTGTCATTTAATATATATATTCACCATTTTCACCTTTATATAGATCAGTGGCGGTATTGAATCGATATCAGAAAATTGGTTGTCGCTATCTATTACAGTTTTTTACCATGGCGATCAATGTTGGGATGTACGACTTCCTTAGTTGTTTCAAAGATGTGTTCTTCATTGAGTGTCTGATAAAGACAACGTTCAGTTGTTGAAACTCTAATATTTTATGTATTTCTTAGCATATATTACCCGTTTCGCTAGGTTGAGATGAAAATTTAAATGCACAACTCCGTATCTCATGTGTTTAGTACCCGTGAAATATGCTGTTTTCGTTTTTAATGACATCGGAACGATCATTAAACGGCATCGGAAAGATCATTGATCACCTCGGCAACCCCGAAAACCCTGAATTCGACACTAATATTGGTCATTTTCAATCATTTTTATCTCTCTTTCTCCCCCTTCCCCAAGTGGCGGGGCTGATTTTGGATTTAAACCAGATCGGAAATGCCAGTGTTCATCTGAATGACCCCGAAAACTATAGATTAGACACTAATATTGGTCATTTTCGATCATTATTATATATAGCTTCCCCTCCCCCTCCGTGCTGCGGCACACGGCATCAGAATTGTCACTGCTAGTCTCAGCTACTCCTAAAACTATGGATCTGATACTAATATTAGTCATTTTCCATCATTTTTAAATGTTTATCCCTCTCCCCCTCCCCAACTATCAAGGCTGAACTTGGATTGAATCAGCATCAGAAGTGTCACTGTTTCTCTCATCGACCCCGAAAACTATGGATTCAACACTAATATCGGTCATTTTCGACCATTTTTAAATTTCTCTCCCTCTTCCCTCCCCTACGTTGCATCGTCAAAATGAATAGCCAAAAGTAATCCCTTCCCCTGAACTCATGTATGTTGAAAATTTGATTAAGATCGGTCGGGTGGTTCAAGAGTGATGAAGTCACAAATGCAGTCAATTTTATTTATTTTTTTTTTTTTTGTTTTACATATATCTCCATCCTCCCCCTCCCCTAGGTTGGCTCGTCAAAGTGAAATGATAAAAAAACATCCAAGGCCCGATTCTTATATATACTGAAAATTTGATCGAGATTGGTTGAGTGGTTCAAAAGTTATTAGGTTTTATTAGTTTATATTTATACGTCCCCCTGCCCTAGGATCTACCGTTAAAGTGAAATTACAAAAATGTTTCCATATCCGAACTTCATGTATCTTGAAAATTTGATTGAGACCGGTCGGATAGTTCGAGAGTTATAAAGTTACAAAAATAGTCACTTTCAGTCTCATATAAATTGATTTTTATATATCTCCTCCTCCTCCTGCCTGATGTTGCTTCGTTAAATTTAAATCATAAAAATGATCCCAAGCCTGAACCTCATTTATATTGAAAATTTGATCAAGATCGGTCGAGTGGTTCAGGAGTTATTAAGTTTTATTTATTTTTATACCCCCTCCCCCATCCCTCAGTTCTACCATCAAAGTGAATAGCCTAAAACCAGCCCAGCCTCGAACCTCATTCATGTTACAAATTTGATCGTGATCAGTCGGGCGGTTCTAGAGTCACAAACATAGTGATTTTCAATTATATATATATATAGATTGAACAAATTTGCAGATGCAGCATAACTTTGCCATTTTACACAGGGAAATTTTAACAAACAGGAAAAACAAAAAAAAAAAAAAAAAAAAAAAAAAAAAGAAAAAAGGAAAGAAAGAAAAGAAAATGTCAGTAAATAGTGCAAAAGTAATACTATTTCGTTAGAACTCGTTTAATTGCTCTTTCAAATACCGGGTAGCTCGAAAAAAATGTCCACCTCAGTTGTTAAGGTGGATCACCATTCGGAGATCAGTACATATTTTGGCTCATTTCCTTAACTACTGCACAATGAAACGTTACATATTATAAATATTGTACTATAAGATAAAGTAATGTTTCAGCTACAACACAAGACGCTGATTCATTTGGTTATGTATTCTGATATGGAGAAAGATAACAAATGAGAAAAAACTTGATTCGTTTTACAATGAGCAAACAAGATGGCAATTGCTGTTAGATTTTACTAGAAGTGCTCCGTTTCGTAAAATGTTTATTTGTGCGTGTAAAGTATTTTAAAGTAACAATTTTGTCACGAAATAGATACATTATTTGACCGTTTTTCGTGTTATGCTTCATATTTCATTTAAATATTAATTTGCATTTAAGGAAATAGATTTTGAGACGAAACATATTTGTCGATTTTTCATACTTACCATACTTACAGTTCCTGCTGTTGCAGTTCCTTGTATATTGGAAAAAATTAATATTGTATACGTTTTAATTATCCAGTATATTTTAAATTTCCTGTCCGCAGACTACAGAAGTTGTTGGTTGCACTTACATGCCTATATGAATTATGTATAATATATATGTAAGAATATCCTCAGTGCGTGCAAAATAAATGAGAAATCTTTCGTGTGTTAAATGACCTTTCTCTCTTTTTTTCAGAAAGTGCTCGGAAGGGAAGTGGTGGAACGTTCACACAAGAGACACATTAATCTTTGTGACCACAGCAATGGAACTCGTACGGTTGTAAAGAAAATTGTAAGAACTATATATATATATTAAACTAAATTAAATTTCAGATAAAATGATAGGATTTTTCAATATTTAAAGATTGTATGAAAAGTAATATTTTTGCTAAATTTACCAATGTATTGTCAAACTGTCTTTATTTTATCTGAAACAAGTTTATTCTATATAGTAGGGGAGCATATGTCATCCCGTGGCAGCTTTCGTGAAGATAAGATGAGAGGGTGATTTTTTGATGTAGAGGAGCCTTCTGATGAATAATTTTGATGGTGTCACTCACTGGTGCGTGGCGTGTAGACATGATGACGTCATCAAAATGGCGGACAACTCGCTTCAAAAAACAAGCAATATCTCCGTTGTTTATGGACCGATTTTCTTGTTTCATAGCTCATTTTAAAAGAAATTAAATTTCCCATAAAAAGTATTTCTTCTAAAACTAAAGGTTTAGAGGTTATTTAATAATTTAATGAATTATTGAACAATTATTTATGAAATAAACAAAAATAACTCCGAAACCGTTAACTTTAGAGAAAACACTTACATAGCAATTTTTATGGAAAATTTACTTACTTTTAAAATGAGCTATTAACGAAGAAAATTGGTCAATAAATAACGAAGATATGACATATATTATGTTAATTACGTCATCAAAATGGCAGTCACGAATAAAATTTTACTTCTTAACATGTCATCCCGTGGCGGCTTTCGTGAAGATAAGATGAGCGGGTGCCTTTTTTTATTTAGAGAAGCCTTCTGGTGAGTGATTTAGGTGGTGTCATTCACTGGTGCATGGTGTATAGACATGATGACGTCATCAAAATGGCGGACAACTCGATTCAAGAAATAAGAATTATTTTCGTTGTTATATTATGAGATATAACAAAAGGAAATCGCAGAAAAATACCTGAGATATGATATATGTTTGTATGATGGAATCTCGGTCAATGGTAGTGACAGTGATAGCCAAATAAATATCTTCGTTGTTTATCAACCTACTCTTTTTTCTTAATATCTTATTTGCAAGTTAAATAAATTTCCTTGCAGTTATTTTGGAACAAGGTTGTAATATTATTTGTAAAATAAGTTACTGGAACAAAACAGTAAAAGCATATATATAGGTAACCAAGAAAGTTATGTCGCTTTTTGTGGAGGTCTATTATCAATTCGTCCTCTTACCGTGAGTTGAATGCGAATGGAGATAAGACGAAGACCAGTTGTTGGTGTGGGTGTATAAAACACACTCCCTGGTTGTGACAGTTCAGTTACACCGTGAACTTGCGTAAGGACATTGTAAACATGGAACTTCCACAGTGCTTTATATGTGAGTGTATATTGTACGAGTTCAAACTGGGGGTCAAACGCCGCTGCAGCGGAGCGGAAGATAGGCCGGGCCTTTGATGAGAGTGTCGTGACTACGTGGAGAGTGCAGCGGTGGTTTAACAAGTTTAAGAAGGATGACGAAACACTCGAAGACGCACCACGTCGCGGAAGTCCAACACATGTACAAAATGAAGATCTTCAGGCGGCAATTGAGGCGAACAGTGGTAAGATATGTGAGGACTTGGGACTACAATTCAGTGTGAGTGGATAAACCATATGTCAGCACCTCCATCAACTTGAGAAGCACTCCAAGTTAGGTCGATAAGTCCCACATAATTTGACTCCGGACCAGAAGGCAACGCAAGCACACGTCTGTGTTTCTTTGCTTTCTCGTCGGAGGAAGAAGCAATTTCTGGACAAGGTGTTGACATGTGATGAGAAGTCGGTCCTGTACGAAGCTCCACGGCGCCGTCATCGTTGGTTAGCGTCTCATGAACCGGTTCCAAAACAGCCGAAAGAAGGTCCTACTGTGTGTTTGGTGGACTGCTCGCGTCATTTGTTCATCGGGCACTGCTACCAGCTGGTCAGAACATCAATGCAACTGTGTACTGTCAGCAGTTGAGCCGTCTCCAAGAAACACTCAAAACTCTGGAGCCAGCACTTCTGAATTGCAAAGAGTTCCTCCTGTTACAGGACAACGCTAAGCCCCATGTAGCTAGGATGACCCGGGATACCATTCTATGTCTTGAATGGGAAACACTATAGCATCCGCCGTACTCCCGGACATTGCACCGTCCGATTATCACCTGTTCCATTCCTTGGACAATCACCTCAGAGGACACCAGTTCAGATCCCTAGTAGAGGTGCAAAATGCACTTGATACCTTCTTCGCTTCACTGCCCACCTAAGTTCTACCGCGATGGGTGAGAAAGCGATAGAACCTTCTTAGTTACCTTTATATATATATTGTACAAATGGAAAATGAAAGATAGTACTTCTTTAGAAGAAGGCGAGATCATCCCTATAGGTTTTACATGAATGAAAGATAAAAATAAATTAACATAATGCAGTGACATTAATCTGAAATTTTTGGTTGAGAATTACAGTCTTGATTTCAAATCATAAGTTAATAATTAATTCTTTTTATGGCAGGTATAGATGAACTCTGTTGGTGGCAACTTTTCCCAGCTTGTCTGTTTATTCGGGAAGATATACCATCGCAAATATTGACGAATGAAAATATTTGATTTTGGTTGGGAGATTTGGCAGATGAAATTTCTAAGGCTATCATCACTTTATCAGGAATAAAATCTTGATTGCGTAGTGAACAAAGTTCTGATAGCATACCGTCTGATGCAGAACAGAAAACTTTCCAATATGAAAATTTCCCTTTTATTAACAAAATATCTGTGCTATTACATCCGTAAAGCGAATGAAATGCTAGGAGTGAAGAAGCTTTTAATGCACCTAGAGCATTGAATACATCTCCAATCGGAATGGTCTTTTGAATTGGGCACAAAATATGACAACACTGGAAGTACAGGATATCTTCGTGTGCTAAGGACCAAAATATCTATTTGGTCTAGGAATTAATTCGTGCGGTTGGTACGCACACATTGAAGCTGTAGTACAAACACAAAATACATAAATACCTTAAGAAAAATATTGTCCATCGCTAGCCACCACTTTCGCCCATCTGTCAGGCAATGTACGGATTCCGTGGCGAAAGAAGTCCTCATCCTTGGAAGCGATCCAGTCAGAGACCCATGTTTCGATATCTTCTGAAGAAGTAAACCGCTGTCCAATCAAATCGTTGTTCATGCAATCGAACAAGTAGTAGTCCGAAGGAGCAACGTCTGGTGAATACGGCGGGTGGGGTAAAACTTCCCATCCGACATTTTCTAAATAGGTTTTGACCGGTTTTGTGACATGTGGGCGAGCGTTATCATGTTGAACAATAAGTTTATCATGTCTGTTCTCCCATTCTGGTCGTGTTCTGGCCAGAGCTTGCTTCAAACGCATTAATTCTCGTCGATAACGTTCTCCATTCATAGTTTCACCCGGTTGCAGCAGCTCATAGTACACCACACCTTTCATATCCCACCATATGCACAGCATAACCTTTGCACAGTGAATATCTCGTTTTGGTTGTGATGGACCTGGTTCACCTGGTTTCACCCAGGCCTTTTTTCGTTTAGGGTTCTCGTAATGGATCCACTTCTCATCACCCGTAATAATTCGATGCAGAAACCCCTTTCTGCTCTGTCGTTGAAGCAGCAATTCGCAAATGGTTTTTCTTCTTTCAACGTCTCTGTCTTTCAATTCATGTGGAACCCAATGTGACATCTTTTGAATCATTCCCATGGCTTTCAAGCGTTTGGAGACTGTTGTTTGATCAACGCCTTTGCTGCTGCAAGTTGTTCCTGCGTTTGACACGAATCCTGCTCGAGCAATGCTGTCAATTCTTCGTCTTGAAATTTTTTTGCCTGTCCAGCTCGCTCTTGGTCTGCCAAGCCGAAATCACCACTTCTAAACCGTGCAAACCACTTCTGACACGTTCGCTCAGCTAGAGCATGGTCACCATACACTTCCACCAAAATACGATGACTTTCAGTCGCACTTTTCTGCATGTTAAAGTAATGCAGCAGGACACCCCGCAAAAACACTTTATCAGGCACAAATTGCGCCATGTTCACTTAACTACAAACTGGTGTTGTTGACGCTTTAATCCACTGCCCTATACTACGAACGATACGCGATGACAGGGGTTTGCAACACATGTGGGGATACACGGAACTGTGGGACGCTCCGTTCGTTGCGCCATCTCTTGTCCACCCGCACGAATTAATTCCTAGACCAAATATATTTTGTGCAAAAATAAACAATTTATCACCCTTGTCTTTTTTTTTTTTTTTTTTTTTCGACAGAATGGAGAATTATTTTCATATCTGACTCTTCTTGAGTGCTACGTAGGTGATCCAATGAGCAATGCGTAGAAGAATCTTCTGAACGTTTCCTCTTCGTCTTTCTACAGTAAAGCGTTTTTTGGTCCAAGTATTATATTAGTTCATTTTTTGTACCATCATGTGAAAGTATTTTCTGCATCTTGACATTTACTATGTTTGTGCTGTCGGTGATTTTGCATTGAGTAGGTATAGTTATTACTTCTTTTTTGCCGTGTAGTAGTCTTTATGGAGTTTTCTTGATAAATGTCAAAAACAGATGAACCTCATCGTAGTTCTAGTACTTTGTTTTAATATTTTTCATGAATACTTCTGCCAGATCTTCTCAGTTTTTGATATCTTTGCCGTTACTTATGTTAAGTGATTGACGTTCTGGCATATACCATCTACGACTACAACTGGAAACGATCTTTTATCAGCTGAACCTACTTTCGATTGACTACTGTTTGGTGTGTAGATTTTAAAATCTCAATCACCTTACTTCTCCTGGAACATAGAATCATTGTATTGTCATAGTTAAAAAGTGATCTCGGGACAGCTGATAACTCGTACGTTCCAATCGTTTCGTGTGTCACAAAAAGGGGGGGGAAAAAAGTTTGATTGATTCTACAGATCTAAGGTGTTCTTCCCAGTCATCAATTCTTATTGATCATATTAACCCTAACAAATGTTCGACTATGGTCATGTATGCTTGTACCAATTTAAATGTGTTTTGTTTTGTTCTTGTATATTATCGAATTACCTAATTTTTTCCATATAAATTGCTTCTTCGAACAATATTTAATAAATTATTATCCCAGTACTTGCCTTAACTCTTTAAAGTTCTTGATAATCTCTGGGCATGGATACTTCTTCATAAACATCTTCAGATAAAAGTAAGCAAAACGATAAGAGTACGCTTGTGTGGTTCTTCTGCTCGTCTAACATGTTTGTCCGATATAATCTGTTGCACAGTATTCACACTATACCAAACTTTCAACATCTCTGGAATGCCAGATCCATCTATAAATGTGCCAATAGCACGTAACAGTGCCATATACATGAGAACTCCCCAGGTCGTAGAATAAGAGTAAGCCAATGAACAACGAAAATAATGTTTATTTGACTGCATTGAAATTGAACGAGATTCCATCATACAAACATATTACATATATCTCAAGTATTTTTCTGCGATTTCCTTTTGTTATAACTCATAACATATTTACTAAATAATTGTTCAGTAATTCGTCAAATTATTAAATAACTTCTATACTCTTCTATACCTTTAGTTTTAGAGGAAGTACTTACATAACGTATTGATGAGAATTTAATTTCTTTTAAAATGAGCTGTGGAAAAAGAAAATCGGTCCATAAACAACGGAGATAATGCTTTTTTCTTGAAGCGAGATGTCCGTCATTTTGATGATGTCATCATGTCTACACACCATGCATCAGTGAGTGGCACCATCGAAATCATTCACCAGAAGGTTTCCCTAAATAAAAAAATGTCACCCACTCATCTTATCTTCACGAAAGCCGCCACGGGATGACATGTTAAGAAATAAAATTTTATTCGTGACTGCTATTTCGATGACGTAATAAATATATTATATGCCATATCTCCGTTATTTATCGACTAATTTTCTTCATTAATAGCTCATTTTAAAGGTAAGTAAATTTTCCATATAAACTGTTATTTAACAGTTTCGGAGTTATTTTTGTTTATTTCATAAATAATTGTTCAATAATTCATTAAATTATTAAATAACTCCTAAACTTTTAGTTTTAGAAGAAATACTTACATAACAGATTTTATGGGAAATTTAATTTCCTTTAGAATGAGCTATGGAAAAAGAAAATCGGTCCATAAACAACGGAGATAATGCTTTTTTCTTGAAGCGAGTCGTCCGCCATTTGGATGACGTCATCATGTCTACACGCCACGCACTAGTGAGTGACACCATCGAAATTATTTATCAGAAGGCTCCTCTAAATCAACAAATCACACTCTCATCTTATCTTCACGAAAGCTGCCACGGGGCATGTTTTTTCTTACATATGCTCCCCTACTAATATTAGAAATGCGAGGGATTTTCTTATATTTCTAAAATACAAGGACTGTCCAGAAAGTAACAGACGTTTTGAAATTTAAAAAAAAAAAATAACATAATGAAAAACCAAATTGTATTACATACATTTGAAAGGTACACTCTTAAGCTATTTTTCCACATAATCGCCATGCAAATTAAGGCACTTATTATACCGTGACACAACGTTTTTCAATACAGTCGAGCTAGAAATCTGCCACATGGGATTGGAACCACTGGCTTACACCGGCATGCAGTTTGGCGTTAGTATCAAAGCGTTGTGTAGCGAGCCATATCTTAATCGTTTGGAAGAGATGGTAGTCGTTCGGTTCCAAATCCGGGATGTATGGTGGGTGATCAAACACCTCCCATCCAAAACCATCCAAGATCTCTTGGGTACGCTTGGCCGTGTGTAGACGTGCGTTACGGTAAAAAAAACAACAGCTTCGCGCTAAGTTTTCCCCGGCGCTTGTTTTGCGATGAATTTCAATTGGCTTGTGATTTTTGCCAACAAAAACATAATCACAGAACGCACCTTACAAGAGGCGGGATTTTCTATTGCAACGCACATTGTAACACGTTAGAGAAAGCACAGTAAGAGCGTCATAATTCCCACGCTACCACAGATGGATGCGTACTGAGTGCGGCAACGTTCTGACACTAAAATGGTGACTGTATTCCGGCTCACTGCCGCAATAGGCCAAAACGTTTGGTATTTTCTGGACAGTCCTCGAAATTTAAAGTTTCGCAGTAATGCCAAAGTAAACGACTTGGGATTTAGTATGCGTAGAATTTATTTATTTATTTATTTATTTATTTAACAGGAGCTTCAGCGCGTTTGTCCATATGACTCTGCTCATCGTGTAGCACTTCGAGATTATGATGAGCATGTAGAACAATGCAGAGGCCTTGTGGTGTCCAATTTCGGTAAGATATTAAGGTTTATTATTTATTATTATATGTGTATTTAGAGTATTTATTATTAAATGTGTAAATAACGTTACTTTATTTTTAAGTGTTATGTAGCTCTAACGTCATCACGTAATACAAGCCGATAGAAAATAATAAATGGTATATACTCTTATATGAGAAGTGTACATCAGACGTATTAGAACTTCATTCACTAATATTTGATGATTAAAGTTCACCTACATTGAATTAGACATTGAACAATATTGATTCTGAACATTTATCATAAAAAATTACGTCTTTCAATAGGACCTACGGTGGTGAGGCGTTTGCCTAAGTGGGAGGCATTTCCCTCAGGTTCGATTCACTGTAAGAGCGGGAAGTTTTTTGTATCCTCGTCCCAAGCAGCCCAGGGGTTTATTCAGTCTTTGTAAAATGGGTATCTGCGGGTAAACGCAACTAGGTTGTTGTGCTCATTACATCACCTCGTGTATGTGTAGCTTCACCTCTGAACAACCCTTGGGCTTTCTATGGCTTGTCTGGAATACAAACTTATTTTGTTACTCATTACATCTTTTAATAAGTTGATCAATCCATTGATAATGTTTTCTGTCGTAAAGTCGGTTAATTTTCTTCTTTCACTGTTTCATATTTTGCGTGATTTTTTTAACTGAGAATACAATTGCTCAATCATAGTTTTCAGTAATCAGTATGGGAGACCCATCCCTTGGAGAGTTCTCTTTCGAAATCAAGTGGGGAAAAAGACTCTTAGGTAGATCAAAAAGGTGGAAAGATAATATTATAAAGCAGCATATTAGGAAATTGGGTAAGAATTCTGATTATGTTGGGTCTCTGGAATTCAATAGAGAGCTTTTGTTCTTGTGACGATTAACTAAGCTTTTTTAGGACATACAGTTAATTAGTTGTATACTCTAAATATTCTACATAAAAGAATGTAATCTTACGAACACGAATAGTAATTGTTTGTCGATCCAATTATAATTACGTATGTACCGTTTAGGAATTCAATGGTAACATGTAACCTATAAGAATTTGTGAAGAAAAGAAAAAAGTAACTTTAGCCGTGAAACCTGACGACGAATCACCGTAAAAATAATCGTCTTCAACAAATGGACAGTTTTATTGTTTACTATGGATTGGAATAAATCGATCCTATTTCTAGGGCAATTGGTTGATATCGACATTTTATCGAGAACTTCAGTCAAATTTCTAATAGTTAGACTTTCCTTAAAGATCAGAATATAGAACTTTTGCTGTACATTTTTACTGTTGGAAGACTGTACCATGGATGTACTATGGATTCTACGTGTATATTTGGGAAACATGTTTAGGTTTTTGTTGGGTATATGTGAAGTATTTCCCTATTCCAGTAATGAAACTTAGACCGCAGTGGCTCAGTAGTAGAGCGCTCACCTTTGGTACATCGGGTCCCTGGTTTGATCCCGGCTTGCACCAGATATGATTTGTGGTGATTGAGCACCGTGTATATAGTTGTTTTCGGGTTCTCATATTTCGTTTCACTTTCTTCATTCCACCGTTTGATTAATTATATTAGATTCCGAGTATAACGTGGGACGTTAAACTCAAAATAATAATATAATAATAATAAAGAAAATGAAACTTAAATTTCTGTAAGCTCCTTTTATGTGAATGAAATGTTTGCAGAAGAATATAATCCTTCCTAAGGTAATGATAAAGAGAAGTGCATCCTGGAGTATATCCGTTCTACAGGGGCAAAAGAGAAATGAGTCTCTTTCCTGCTCTGGCCAGGACTTTCCTATAGAATATAAAGAAATGCACAAAAGCATAGTGTTAGGGTAGCCTTCAAAGCACACTCACACTCACACACACACACAAAAAAAAAAAAAAAATGAACAGGGTAAGAGGTTACTATGTAGACGCAAAAGTAAATTCTGGTATTTACGAGGTGGTATATACTTGTGGCCAAACTCTGTATAGATATGACGAACAGAAACATTGAAACTAGAATAGAACAACATATTACAGACTCTATTAACTAGTTTCAGTACTCAGAAGACACCTAAGTAAATGTGAGCATTGCATAAAAGAAACTAGTATTTTGCAGAGGACTTCTCCAGTTACACACAGCCAGGTATACGAATCTTTGATCAGAATCAACTTTCAACCGTATAATAGAAGACTAGATCCTTATCCCGAATACAACAGAGAAAGAGAGAGAGAAAAAAATGAATTAAGAAGCGGTTCTAGAAGTTATTTGGAGATTAGGACTACATGATGAAGCAAATTGTGACGTTTGCGAAATAATGTCAAAAAGTAGTAGCCAAGATGCATCACGCCAGTAACAAAATTAGTGCTCTTTTATATAAATTAGTGCGTTGAGAATTCGTACGGAAACGGATAATAGAATCGTGGTTTATTAGTAACCTCTAAAAAGGTTGTTAAAACGCTAAAGACATGATGAACCCTAGACATACTACATAAGTAGTTAAATAGGAGTAGCTCAAGCGATTCGAGAAGTTATACTATGGTTCATCATGTCTTTAGCGTTTTAACAACCTTTTTACAGGCTACTAGCATCAACTACCCGCTTCGCTGGTATAAATTAAGAAAAAAAAAAAAAAATAATATGTTCGTTAGTCAGTTACCTTTTACTGTTACTAAAGCGCTCTCTGATATCGGTCATTTTCGATCATTTTTATATTTCTTCCCCTCATCCTCCATATTGCTGGGCACGGCATCGGAAATGTTCATCTCAGCGACCCTGAAAACTATAGATTCGACACTTATATCGGTCATTGTAGATCATTTATAAATGTCTCTCTCCTACCTCTCCCTAAGTTGCACCGTCATAGTTATATGACAAAATCATCTCGTGTCCAAAACTCATCAATGTTGAAAATTTGATCGAGATCTTTTGGGTGGTTCAAGAGTTATTAAGTTACAAACATAGTTATTTTCAATTTTATAATAGAGATTAGTAAAAATTGTAGTTAAGTATGGGTGCTTACGAGCCGTGCCGTACCTACTTGGCGTATGTTCGAAGGGTAAGTGTAGTAGTTGGTGTTAAAATATACGTTGTTCGTTGATAGTCTTTATTCAGCTACAATAAATTATTTGTTTGTGTGTGTACTGTATGTAAAAATATACACTCTTAAGTAGTAGATTGTATGTGTTGTTTTCCTAACATTCTCCTAACACTCACATGCAGATTATTTATACCTTGTAACGTTGTGTAGTCAGCAACACTTCATAAGAAATTGTGTAACTAGTGTGTTCTTCTATCTTCCTCAGTACCAGGTCATGAAATATTTAGAAAGAAAAAGAGAAGTTAAGAATGTTCCAAGAGCATTGTCAGAACGAATTTAAAAAGAATTAATTTTTCTTATTAATTTCAACAGGCTTCATACCATTTGTTCTCTGTACTTTATTATTGTACTGATTAAATAATTCTTGCAACATATCTATCCATTTATAATTTCCTTGAGTTTTAAGAGTTCTGTTAAAACGTTCTACGTTATGTTGTTTTACGAAGAGACATGCTCGAAAAGGTGGGCTCAAAATTTTAAAAAATTGCAAAATATCATCTTTCTCTGACTTATGGTTCCTGAGATATGGCTCCTTAAAGGTCCGAACTTTTTTGGCCAATACCTGACAAAACGGTGGCCAGTTGGACAGTGGCCACCGGTTACTATTGGTAACAAAATGTTCACTATCCTCTTAGGTATTGACAAACGCCAATATCATCTCTCTAAGACTTACGGTTCCCGAGATATGGCTCCTTAAATCTCCCGAAATCGGAACTTTTTGGTCAATACCTCGGTAACGGTAAGAGTGACGCGAAAAATTCTATAACTTGTTTCACACAGTTTTTGATGCTGTATCGAATGGGTGGCTCAAAATTGAAAAATTTGCAAATAACAAACACAAACACAAACACACACTCATATATATATATATATATATATATATATATGCACAGAGAGAGAGGAGAGAGGAAATTCAGTAGACACTTTTTAAGTTCGTTGAAAATGAAATGAGGTCTTTCAGTTTGACACCCCACGATTATGCTTTTTAAACTAAGGGAGGCAGATGATTAAGGCAATTGAATGATGATGAAAGAATTGGGAGAATGAGGATGTGGGAGGAAACAGGAGTATCCTGAGAAAACCCACGGTCGCAATTGTTGTCCACCACAAACTGATTTGGCCGGAGATCGAACCAGGGACCCAACGCACCAGACGTAAGCATTCTACCACTGAGCCACCGTGCCCCCACGAAATTTTTCAAGTAAGGAAAAGTACCTGTCTCGCAGATCAAGTTATGTCATACGCTATGATTTCATCTAAATTCCTCAACCCTTAAAATTTACAGTCTCGAGAGCTGAACTTTATTTGAAAGCACTGAGTTCAAATTTGAGGTTACTCATTCATGCCAACAAATGGAAACAATGGATGTTTTAGTTTGTTTCTTTCTTTGTTTAATCAACGATGACAGACACTAATAGTTAATAAAAACTGTTATACCAGAAGAATCCAAACGACACAAAAGTGACAAACAGTTTCGAGGCACTCCTCACCTCAACGCATAAAATTATATATATATATATATATATATATATATATATATATATATATATATATATATATATATATATATATATATATATATATATATATATATAAACTTGTTGCTACATAAAGACCCTAGTTGTTCTTGCCAAGCCTTCGGACCTCAATGCACTATATCTAAAAATCGTGCTTAATTAGAGACTGTAATTCTATACATGTCCCAACAATAAATCACTTTTATAATCACTATCGTTATTATCCATTTTCAAATAATTAAATTGAAAGAATACAGTTTAATCATTACAATATATTGCTTTAAAAAATACACAAATATCATATTAATATTCAAATCTAAATATGGCTCGTGTACTATTGTTCTATTTTCCAAGAATTAAATTGAAACAGTAGTTTTTAGGTTGCAATTGAATGATTTTAATAGTTTTAAATCTGCAAATTGCTTCCACGGAACCGACATCTATTGGTATTAGACAGGCAGTACCTCAGGTAGCGGCACATATTAACTTGACTGCATACAATTGGGAATGGGAGTTACTCACGGACTGATATGTTTTTGTATTATAAATACAGTGGTGATATTTAAAATTCTATACTTGTCTATCCTATGGAGTAAAGGTAATGCGATTGAAGGACTATTTTATTTGCCTTACTTTTTCAGGTGACGTTTTGAATCCTCTTTCCGATCTACCAGCTGCTAGTCCTACTGTCGTAAAAGCTGTTCCCGATTTACTCCAGATCGCTGATACAAGTACCAAAGAGGACTGTAAGACTGATAGCCAAATGAATACCAGTGGAGATACGGAAATTGTAGGGAACATGTTTGAGGGCCAGACTATTAATCCTGGTTAGTAGATCTTTCACTTTTTTTTTTTTTTAAAGAAAGACATCACTACATTAAAATAAATAAATAAATTAAAAATTAACAAGAATTTTAGGAATGATAAAAAAAATGTATCAAAAGATTGTGATCTTTGTCAATAATTAGTTTTTGGATGAGGGGGCCACAAACGGATTTTTGAACGGCCTCTAAATCGAATTTTCGTATCTTTTACGGAATAAGCAGATCATACTGAGTTAAGTGATAGTTTGGGTTTGGTTACATTATATGTAATTCTCCAGATATAAGGCCTACAAGAAAATTTTTGGCTGAAATATGTTGTATCCTTTGATTGGAAAAGTATTATCAGTATTTATGTGGAAAGCAAAGGAATACGAACTTATCACTTTGAACATTATAGTATCGAAGTCTGATCAACATGTCATTCCCCCAACGTATTTTAACATATTTTTCTGGAAATCATTGAAAAATGATAGGACCATTTATATTGATTGTGTTTTGGCGTGACTTTCTTATGACTCCCTCTGGGTAGCTGAAAGCCAGTTGAAACTCCATTCTTTTGTTTGTAATCTATCCAACACTAAAATTTCTTGTACTCTATTATTTCGAATTATCCAAACAGGAGATTCATCCACGACTTTTACCATTACTTTATATTCAGTTTTCAAGGGAAATACACTTTTGTTCGAATTAACGAGAGTCCGCTGTATTTATTTCTGATGTCGCATGAACAAAAGCGCTGAGTCGTTTCTGAGAAAATCGTGGTAAAAGAAAGTCATCCCAAGAGGAAACTACCCTTTGTAGATTTTTCATAAGAAGTGACTTATCGTGTATTCTAGTGTTATTAATGGAAGCGATGAAATATGCAGAACATCGCTTGAATCATTTTTGAGAAAATCTTTTGAAAAAAAAAGAATAAACTGCCCTCGTAGATTTTATCATCAGAAAAATGACTTACACCTCAATATAGGATTATTAATGAAATATTGATATATGAAATGTAAACAAAATTGTTAGATCCTATTTCGAGAAAACCACAAATTTTGATTTTTACCCTTCCGTAAACTACCCTTGTTTTTGATGATAGGAAGAAAATTCGGAGCTCCTTCGTCGCTAAGCGGTTAGTGTGCGCACCTTTAGTGTGGGAAACCCGGATTCGATTCCCGGCAGGAGCTCATGTGGTTCGGATTCCACGTTAATCAGTAGGTCTTGTCTCATATAATTAGTCTCGCTGCTGAAAGGGACGCTAAACTCAAAAATCAACTCAAGGAAGAAAATTGGGAAAAAAAGAAGAAAAAAGCCCAAGAGAATTTTATGAAAACCTTTACGTTTAAAGTTTGGTGTGGACACGTTTGAATGGTATGGCTTAAGCTTTACTCCTGGGGAGTGATGCGAAGAAATGTAGTATGGGTTTTGTGTGCGCTGGTGAATCTGACAAACTCGAAATTAGTTCGTAAGGGGTATAACCAAACTGAAAGTTCTGCACAGTCGAACCGCAAGGCAGCCATTTTGAATAGCACACAGTATTCCTGCAGAAAAAGTTGGATTTTTTTTTTGTCAAACATGCTTCTTATGACCTATAAATGAACTTCTAAGTTTGAGTATCTCTTAAATGTAAACAAAGGAGAAGAGAATTAGATTTAATAGATCGCGTAACTCCCCAGGGAGACAATTGTACTTTGAAAGACATTTGGGTTGAAAACTACGATTTCGGGATAAATATTTCGAACAAACGTTTCTTATTTTTCGGCGAGAAATTGAAATTCGTCAAAAAAAAAAAAAAAAAAAAAAAAAAAAAAAACATTTAAAAGAACTGACTTTTTCGCTCTGAATAGTTACTTTCGAAGGGAGTCGAAAATTTGAAACATGTCCAATTGATCCGGCATTGTCCATTTATTATTAGGGGGCTTTGAATTTTTCACTTTACTATATATTCTAGATTTTAGAATGGGTGGATGTGCTGTTTGGGATACTTTGTATGTGTGTGTATTTGTGAGCGAGTAATCTCATTATCTATTCGGTTGATTGCACACTATCTCTGTTTCATCACAGATGTTTTATTTTGAGTATTAAATCTGAACGATTTGCTCGTGTATAAAAGAACGGAAGGGAAAAAATGTGAACTTTTTTTTTTAAGATCCTCTATCTTCTGTGAAAAAAAACGACAGATTTTATGTGGTATTATGGAGAAGTTACACCTTCTGGTAGGCTAGTGAGATCATATACTCAATATATTTAAACAAAGGAAGTGGTCAAGTCATACATATTAGAAATCTCTTTCTTCTTGTTTGCTGTCTAATAAAATCCTTTAAAAAGAAAATTCAATAACTGTAAAGATGAGGTTGAAACTACTAATCTCAAAGGTTGTGTTTTTGATACAAATACCGCTAATATTTACATCCATGTATCTGAAACATCTGTTAAAGCAGTTTCGATAAACACTATAATAATAGTACGTATAAACTGGCAAAGCTTTGTGGACAGGAGGAAATGTTGTGGTAAGACATCTAAAACAAAGGGCAAAAATACGAGCCCGGATGAAGCCAAATGAGTAATTCTCAATCATCTTAAGTATGCACTTTAGCGTTTTACAAATACTCAGGACTATATGTACTCATCACTTCGTATCTTCGCCTCCCATTAAATTGGTGTCATACGATGGTTCTGTGTTATTCCCGTTTTTATCTTTTTTTTTTTTTTTCTTCACCGGTGCTTCTTACTGTAGAACTGGTTTACAAAATCTGTAAACTGGATTTTTTACATCCCTCGAAGGCGTGACTTTTTAAAAGTTGTTGCTGCTAATGGATATAAATAACAAAGGTAAGGATGGCGCAACAGCATTTGTGGAATGTTAATCCAGTCCTCTTTCTTTTACAAATATATTATATTTGTATTTAATAGATACATCCAAAGAAAGTTGAACTTTTTTTAAAGCAACTCCGATTTCTGCGACACCTCTTCTACCGTGTCAAATATTGGTGAAAGCAACTAATTCCTTATAAGGCAAGTGATTTTATAGCATGACTACGCAAATGCATCAAACTGGTATATAATGTAAGTGTCAAATGAGTGGTGATGACTTTTGTAGTGAACAGTATACCTGTTCAGCGACTAGCAAGTGGGAGCTAGTATACGCCTATATGGGGGTGAAAGCTTATAGAGCCGGATTCTTCCTACATTGCTATTCTCAAATTTCAAAGAATCTGTCTGGTACCACACTGTTTTCTTGGGAAGTTCGAGTGCTCGTCCACCTCCTAATCTTCGTTATAATTCATAGAGTTAACGGTATGTTTGCTCTCTTACAGTGTGGAGTTTTTGTTCTCTGTCCAAGCCTAAGGTAATAATGTTTTAAAAATTTGCGGAAGTGACAACATAGCTGTGAAATGAAAAGTTCTTAGCACTGAACATGAAGTTCGAGAAATAGAAAGTAGAAGTAAAGCCTGTAATTCGAAAGTGTGCATTGGGCAAGTAACAGAAAACAGACTATGATTACTTATTACTGCTATCCTACCTACGTACAGATGTAGCCTACAGTAATTTGGTGAATATCTGCAGCAGAGTTGTATGTATGTACTACAGTTTAAATAAATAAACAACAATAGAAAAGGGTAGTATCTGCAATGCAGGCTTCATCGAGTAGTCAAATACTGTACTTCCCAATTCCCCACCTTCAATATCAGATATCTTGATACTACACATTTCGGTTACAACGCCACTACTAAAAAGTTATCCCTTGGATGCACGTCTCATAAAAGGTCCCTTGGATAGCGTTATTACCAAATTCAACTGCATTTTCAAATGCATAGAAGCAATCAATGATGAAATTTGGTGGCATAGTACAACCTATACAGATTATTCACCAGCTTTACTACCTGTCACAATAGTGTGGCCATCTTGCTATTAACTTATAATTTGCAAGCAGTATTGCATATACTTATTGTGTTTCCAGTATGATATATGTATTACTTCAAAAAGTAGAATTGCGAATTATGAAAGAAACACAAAGAGATGAATTGCTCATTCAATGACCTAAAGAGAAGAGCGGATTGATCGTAATTACAGTAATTTTGAAAATAATTACTATTCCCGTCTTGCAATAAATATGATAATTATTTCAAAATGACGTTTCACATTCATCATATTGCCAGCCCCCAAATATGACTATATTGTTCTCTACAATAATTTATTACTTTTGTATGTGTAAACTACCTTAAACGACGAATAAACAATACAAATGTTCTATATTAAGTTGTAAATGCACGTCTTATATAGCCTCGGTGCTGAACGGGACGCTAAACTTAAACACCGAACAAATTACTGATTATTGTAAAATGTTTTGTTTTATAACGTGTGTTCACGTAGACGTATTCGATATTAAAAATATTGATGATGGTTCATGGAATTTACGAACTAGCTTTCATTTTCTTTTGTTTGTAGTTTATTGTATAAAGAGACGAACGTAAGTAAGCCTAAGGTAATTGAAAAATCCCTGTATTCTATCTATCTACTTTTATGTTCTTCATCATTAGCTTTGTTGGGAGCATCTGGTTTTGCGTATGCTGGCCCTAGCAACATTGGTACGAAAAACGGACCATCCTCAGCGTCGGTTACGTCTTCTAGACGCCACACACACCTGATGCAGTCGCCATACCCACTGCGAGGTAAGTGTAATAGAACATGAACGTATTAACTTACGTTATTTACAGGACCAAAGCCAAGGTTTTGTTAAGAGGAGGACGTAAATACTGGCCTCAAAATTAGTGACCAATTATCAGGTAGCAATCTTAAAATATATATTCACCAAACTTGGAGAAGTAGTTCTTTAAATCTATTTACACAAAAATATATTTCATTAAACTTGGGTTTAAAAACCCTCATTTGAGAGTTATGAGGTGCCAAAAATGTGAGGGAAAAATATTGTAGCTGGGAAAATATGGGACCTAAATAAAATTGTTCGATAATTTATAGAGAAACTACTAGATGTTCTAGAATATCTTAAAAAAAATTTTAAAAAAACTGCGGAATCTATCACTATTTTCTATTACAAGAAAATGATGAACCGATAAATTAAATATGTGCGGATTCGAGGAATGATCGAAAACTACTTCAGACTCAAATGAAGAACAATATAGAGAACTGATTTTCCAAAAAGAATAATTCATTCTACATTTTAAACATAGTTTATTTTAGTATTACACATGTGAGAACGAAATAAGTGACTTTGCGTGATGAAACCAGGAAATTGAGTCCTTTATATTTAGACAATATGCGAAACTTGGTATGATTTTCAGTTTAGTGTTCCTTTCAACAGCGAGGCTATAAGAGACCTTCAGCTTAACGTGGAATCCAAACCACATTTGCTTTCGCCGGGAATCGAACCCAAGTTTTCAACTCTAAAGGTACGTGCGCTAACCGCTTACGAGGGAGCTCTACAATATACAAAACGATAAAAGAGTGAAATAATTGGAAAAGCAGTTCAGACACCTTGGAAACAGGTTTAACCTTTAGGAACATAAGCTCTGTAAAAATAGTGATAGTGAAGAGATGCAATGATATAATTCTAAAATAGAGCAAGATCAGGATCATGAGGATATACCACAAGAAAACTTGGATGTTGTTTGGAGTAAATCACAAATTAATTCCAGAATGGTAAAGTAGTGTCAGGGGTAAGAAAGAATATAATGCGAGTGAAATGGATTATTATCAAAAAATTCCGACTGAAGAGTTCGTGATTCGAGTCAAGTACGAGAGTGCAGTACGAGGTCAAATAGTGCAGAAGGGCTTGACAAGAAGATGTTAGAGATTGCCAGCCGCAAGGAAACGGAAATGAAGTTACTTGGAACGTTTATATGATATTCGATGCATGTATATAAGAAAATTGTTTTCCTGTTGGAAGGGAAATAGTTTGTTGGAAATATTAGATGGGTGGAAGCAGTTGTTGATTTCCATATTATGCATTAACTTGAAAAGCATCTTACTGTTATTTGAGATAGTTATATGTAATGCTGTAGGACACATGCTAAGTTATTAAACTTGTGGAAGAAAAATTCTGAAGCTTTCTAATGGAAAACGTTTACAAGTTCATTATATGTCGGAACCTTTTAGTGTTTTGCCCCGCTTTTTTAGTCCGAAAATCTGGAAGCCCTATAAATGATCGAATAGTAGAACAGTTGTCTAACAAATGTTAAGGATGATATTGAATCCCACCCACACGGGACGTACGTAAAGGCCGTAGGCAACGAGCCACTCAGGCAAATATTGAGGTTGATAATGATCAATCAAGTGAGGCATTGGGAAGAAATGCAGAAGCAATTCATCAAACGCCCAGCAGCTTGAGAAGTGATATTCCTACATGACTGGCTGCGGCTCAGAAACGATAGGAGTAAATGCTTACGTTTCTTTGCACCACTGCTTTAACAGAAGGTTATGTTTGTTAGAGAAAGGATTCGTTTCTGGACAAGATGTTGACGTAGGATGAGAAGTGGGTTCTTTCGTACAGAGCACAGCATCATCATCCTTAGTTGGCACCATGCAAAGGAACTACCAAAATGAATTCACTATGAAACTACCAAAACCACCACTACTACAACAGAAAATGGTTGTCTTGGTACGTTTCTGGGCAGAATGCTGACATGCGATGAGAAGTGGGTTCTTTCCTATACTCCAAAGTGCCATGATCCTTGGTTGGCAATATGCAAACTCACTACGAAACTACCAAGAAACACCACTATATCAACAGGAAATTATGTTATTATTATTATTATTATTTGTGGGGCTGCTTGAGATATCATACATCTTGCATTGCTCCTAATTTGCCAGTTGAACAGTGCAACTAAGTACTTGTAGCAGTTGAAATCTGTAGGGAAATTTGAAGGCCATAGAGCCAGTACTTTTGAATCGCAGAGCTGTTATTCTGCTTAAGAACAACGCCAAGGCGTGTGTTCTCAACCATTATCTGACATGGTTAAGAAATTATGATCCATCTCTATGTAGTCCAAGATATTACACCGCTGGATTTCTTCCACTCGCCAAACAACCTTCTATGATGATTCTGAATGTTGTACAAAGTGGCCAACGCACTCTATGACTTCCTTGAGTCAGCTTCCACTGAGTTCTACTACTGTGGTATCAATAGTCTTACCGAGCATTGGAGAACGTTTGTTGCTGATGGTTATTTCTGATTTTTTAGGAAATCTTGTACTTCGTGTTATTGTCTTCATCTTTTTGGGGTCGAAGTCCAACACAAGTTGTTTTGGATAACTAATACATTGTTGTTGAAGAAACGAAAATTAAGTTCAGATCCTACTTCAAGTACAACCAAGTACTTCTGATTTCAAGTTTACTTACTCCACACGTTATCTGATTATTGCCCAAATAACGAAGTATTACAAAATATTCTCAGTTTTTAGAGAATAGAAAGGTTATGGATTATCAAAGATGAATAGAATTGTGATATTACTTACACATCAAACAGTTGATATTGTTCACTAGTTTTTTCAAAACTCACGCTTGAATCTTTTCAGGAAAATACGAGCCACGTAATATAAATAAAGTTTATTTTTTTTATTTGAACACATTTGCTCACATCTTGCCGCATTTTCAAATAATGTTTAGAAATCTATCTCATTATAATAGGTACCATACTCCATAATGTCACTTTTCCTGTTTAGTGTTCTTCCTGTTGTATTGTTTGGCCTCACACTAAATTAAAATGTTAAAATAAAATTACCAAATTTCTGATCGAAGTACTGTTCATCCTATATATAAGTTTATCAATTCTACACAATACTTGACTAAACAGGCAAGTAACCTGTTTAATTAAGTTACATTTTAAAATATTAACTTAGTATTACATTATGAAGGTAACCAACAAAGTTCTATCGCTTTTTGTGGAGGTCTGTGTTCAATTGGGCCCCTCACCGTGAGTTGGATATGAATGGAGATAAGGCGTAGGTCAGTTGTTGGTGTAGGTATATCCAACATACTAGAACGGGGCGGAAGATATGCCAGCCCTTTATTAAGGGTGTCATGACTACGCGGACAATGCAGCGGTGGTTTAACAAGTTTAAGGACGTTGACGAAACACTCGAAGACGCACCACGTGCCGGAAGACTGACAAATGCACAAAAAGAAATTTTCAGGTAGCAATTGTGGCGAACGGTGGCCCAACATGTGAGGTACTGGGACTACAATTCAGTGTGAGTGGAGAAACCATTCGGCAGCACCTCCGTCAACTTGGGAAGCACTACAAGTTGGGTCGATGAGTCCCACATGATTTGACTCCCGACCAGAAGGCGAGCAGACATCTGTGTTTCTTTGCTGTGTCGTCTGAGGAAGGAGCCATTTCTGGACAGAGTGTTGACATGTGATGAGAAGTCGGTCCTGTACGAAGCTCCACGGCGCCGTCATCGTTGGTTAGCATCCCATAAACCGGTTCCCAACCAGCACTGCGCCAGAAGAAGCCCCACATGGCCAGGATTGCCCGGGACACCATACTCCCTGGACATTGCACCGTTCGATTATCACCTGTTCCATTCCTTGGACAATCACCTTATTTATCGTTATTACCTATTACAGAGCTATTGCTCCCTTTACAATAGGTATTACAGGTACTTTCCTTATAAAATTACTCAGTAAAACTAATAAAGACAGACATTACAAAAAGGAAAGAATAAACAAAGTGAAAAGAAAAGTAACAAACGTATACAGAATAATAAAAGAAAATAGTACATACATTCAATACATTACATAGCAAAAGAGTAAATACATTGTTTTGTTATAAATGTGTAATAAATGAATACATGAACAAAGTGCAAACCGTAGATATTCCTATATATAATTTCATATGTATTTGATATTTGTTTTGTAGTTTCTAAATATACATGGTCCAAATCGCATTCCAAATCAATAGGTCCTCATTAGCTACAAAAGTACTGTTTTACTTATTAATGTATTCTTTTATTATGCTAATATAATATTCATTGCAAAGTCGACATCACAACATTTTTTCACTAATAGATTATGCTTTCTAGTTATCCTTGCTATTGGCGAGTTTTGATGTACGAGTGTATTAGATTTACAACAATGAAAAGGTAATCGAACTCGGAGACTGTGCTTCCTAATATTAAAATTTAATTAATGTAATAGTTCCTGACTATCGACCAAACCATTAACTATTTTGTACAAGAACATTTGATCAATTAATTCCCTCCTATCACACAAGCTATCATAATGAAATTCCGTTAAAAGGGTTTTATACGATGTTCTCTCTTGATACGATGATCGTTAATGTTTTTTATAAAAGAGACATCTTAAAAATTTATTTTGTACCCGTTCAATCCTTTTTATATAATATTGATAGCAGGGAACCCAAATTATACATCCGTATTCTAATTTAGTTCTTACAAAGCTATTGTATAGACTGGAAATTGCATTTATATTTCTGAAATCAACATTATTTCAGTAGAGGACGGTAATTCAAATCCCTACTAGAGATGCAAAATACATTGATACCTTCTTCGCTTCACGGCCTACCAAGTTCTACCGCGGTGGAACCATGGCTTTCCAGAACGTTGTCGATGCTGATGGGGACCATTTTTGATCTTCCAGGTACGTCGTAGATGACATATCGATGTTCGAAGGTGGTGGGTGAAAAAGCGATAGAACTTTCTTGTTTACCTTTATAGAATTGTGTACCTGTGTGCATTGATTTTTATGACGAAGTACGTGGTTTTCTGTGCATATGATATTGTATAGTCTTTTCTCTAGCGGTTTAGGGATAGTAGGAACTAAAAGTTGCTATTGATTAAGGTTTCTCGCTATAATATTATTATTTTGCATGATCGTTATGATTAACTAAAGAATTAATCATGTCTTGCTGATGAGCTCTCAAGTAGAAAAAAAAAAAAAAAAAAAAAAAGGAGAGACAGAGAGAGAGAGATGGTGATCAAAACAATAGGAATACCTGAATATACAGTTGTACAACCTTTGTGCTTCAAAACAGCTCTGATGCGACGTACATTGAAGTCATAGCGGCCGTGAATATTAGCAAGTAGAATATTACAAGATTGCGCATGGGGTGCATCACGCAGTTTCGTGAGAGGCGATGGAGTCGTTCACTGAATTCGTGGTTCCAAAACGGACTACACATGTTCAATTATGTTTTGGTCTGGGGATTGAGCAGGCTAAAGGAGGAGGTGGTCAACTTAATCCCGATGTTCCTTAAACCACGTTGGAACAGCTCCAGCTGTGTGAATTTACACCTTATCATTGTTGAATATGGCGTTATGGGTCCATAGAATGGACATGGTCCTCTAAAACGTCGACATACGAGGAGCAGTCAAAAAGTTAGTTGCACTGCTTAAGAAAATAAAACAGGATAGAAATTTTACAATAACTGTATTTGTATTGTAAAATTCCATTTGCAATCTACTTTTCAACATAATTACCTCCGTTAGTTAAGCATTTGTAGAGGCATGGTACAAGTTTTTCTACGCCTTCTGCAAAGAAATCCCGTCCAATGCCCGATAACCATTCTTGGGCTGCAGTTTTTTCTTTGTCATCCGAGTGGTATCGTCGCTATGAAACTTCGTCTTTCATGGGATTAAACACATGGAAGTCACACAGTGGAAGGTCTGCGCCATAAGCAGGGTGATCCACACTTCCCATCTAATCTTTGTCAGAAGTTCGCACGTTTGTTGTTAATATCTGTACGTCCATTCTCAAACGTGTTGCACCACTTCGCGATAGCTTGACATGACACTGCATTTTCACCATACAGTTCATGCTACTAATGATAAATATCAGTGCAGTTACACCTTTTCGCCCATAAAAAACGAATCACTGCACGTATTTTCAATTAGGACGTCACTTGCAACTGTTGGGACATGTTTACGACTGATTATCAGAACACTTCCACTTGCCTCGTGAAAGCCGCTACGTCACACGATACAGCTACATGTCTGCAATGTTGCCACACAGTTTCATCAAAATAGCCTTTGATCGAAAATATTTACGAAGGAATGCAACTAACTTTCTGACTAACCCACGTAATTACGGGCGGTGAATTGACCAGTAAGCGTCAACTCGGACCCAACTGGAAGCCAGGATATTGCACCACACAGCCGCCGCCATATTTCACGATTGGACGGAGACGTTGCGAATCATACGCTTCTTTGTGCGTCCGCCACACAACCACGGCCCGTAGTTTGAAGCGAGGGAAACGTATTAACTCATCTGGCCATATCACATGTTTCCAGTCACCAGTAGTCCATGTTGCTTCTCGGCAGCGTTGGCGTCGTGGTAAAGTGTGATAGTTCCTTATCAGTGGTTTCGCCCATTCAACCAGATTCCGTATGTCTACCAGATGACAGTGGTTGTTGACACAGGGTCTGGGAGGTCGTGCTTGAGATCCTCCGCGACTTGCACCGCAGTTCCACAACGGTTCTGAGTGACCATCCTCTTTAATGTTCGGCAGGACCTGTCACTGAGGGTTCCTCTTCATCGATATGATTTTGCCTTGAGTTTTATAGTAATCAGCTTGGACATTGTCATCTACGACACCCGCAACACACTTTGAACTTTCGTCACCCTCTCACCACATAATTTACTGGCAATATTTATCCTGTTTGGAAATCCTATTACCGTCTGCTTACTTTACTGCACATTGCCGTGCTACTGCTTCCCACGTAGTACGGAGTTTACTTTAACACACCACTACCAAGAGCTCGGCCCTGTGGTCACCGCCTGACAGTTTCCAACTCCAGGTGATGCTGTTATTTTGATTACAATCTATGTGTACATATATAATCAATAAACCAGAGCTATTGAGGGGAAAGTGTCAGTTACAGTCATTGATGATTTCAAGGGGTAGTTTCCCCAGAGCCACGAAATTCCCCCTGGGGTTATACCTCCGATTCTGTTCAATGTGGACTAGTATTTTTTGCATTACTTTCCACTCTTTGTATATTGAAATTCCAACCGGGGAAAATCTCTTGAAATCATCACTGGTTACAGTATACGCGAAAATTCCGTTTGAAGATGGCTCTGCCCCGAGTTAAAGCTTTGAATCTTATTCTAAGAATTAGTTTTCGTAGTACATCCAGTATACAATAAGAAATCAGTAATGCAAATTCAGCAGTAAATACGAAGAATTTACTAATTTATTTATTTTTCTTCCTCAGGTACATACAGTCATCATGGTTCAGAAAAAGGCAAGAATGGTATTGTTAAGAAGGTAAAATGATTAATTTTTTAATAGCCTTTTCTGAAATTTAAATGAACCACAAGGATTGGTCAAATCGAAAGATAACATAGTATCAGATAGAAGTACGTGCCGTATTCTTGATACTCAATGTTGTCTCAACCTCATGAGCCCTCTTTCACCAATGTAAGATTAGTGACACACAGCTGTCAGTCATAAGCTTATGACATAAATATTTCAGAAGAGATTTAGACCCAACCAGTAACTGCGAACACAATTAATTTCGAGGATTAATTTTATGATCCAGACTGCTTATGATATATTAGTCTTAAATCTGCAATTGCTATCTACGTGGGTAACGATGTCTGGTCAACTTTGTTAGGCTGGGAGCTGATGTTATTTGCCTCTTTTTCAGCTGGATAATCCTGCTGGAAGAGTTCATAGGCCGCGAGATCTTCAGCTTGATATCCGATCTGAAACTTTCATCTTTGGTTTATTTCTCGATATGGGACAAATAATTGAAAATCAGCGATTCATAAATCTTGACTCGAAGATGAATGTTCCAAGACCTGACAGCAAGATTGGAAAGTGCGAAAAGTTGATGAGATACTTTGGGCGTAACACACAGTCTTCCTCATCAAAAGCAAGTTATTCTTCGACGAATCTTACTGACGTGGTGGCTTCACAATTATACTAGACAGCTAGCACTGCCCACTGAACAATTCATTCGACACCGCTCTCTTTCATTTTTTCGTAACTGCATGATCTCAGACAACATACGCGTATCGTTATCTTTTCATTTGTTCAGTCCTTGTAATTAAAGTTGTTTCAGTCATTCTTTTATTTATTTATTTTGAATATTGTTTTGTTTTCCTTAGGAGGTTTCCCTAATAGCTTTAGTTAATCTTACTTTTATTAACTGTAGCAAAAAGGATGGCCCAATATCTCACCTATGAGCTTCGTGTGATAAGTCTTTAATAGTTTGTTCATTAAGCAATAGTTTAATATACTTATTTTGGTTAGCTTTATTGAAAGACTGGTTCCCAATGTTAATTTTTATTCATCAACATGTTGTATGAGAGCTATAAACAATATGCACCTAATACAGGGCTAGCAGAAATGATTCATTCATTTTCAGAAGGCTATATTTTCAAAAGTATTGCACGTACACACATGAAAGATTATATATGAAAAGAACCACAAACTCGCAAAATTTGTACACCTTCTACCAAGCGAAGTAGCACAAGTGGTAGAGCTTTGGCTTCGCATTAGTGAGGTCGTGGGTTCAATTCCCGCTGCCGACCTTCTTGACGGATTTTCCAGGGTTTTCCTCAGTCCTACCAAGCAAATGCCGGGATGGTACCTAATAAACAGGCCCTGGTCGTTACTTTCCCAAATCCTTTCCACTGTTGTTGTTAGATATCCAGTATAAAATGGCCTCTGAGCTGTATCTGGTGATTGTTAAATAAGTAAATGTTCACCAATATGTGCCCCTTTGTTGACACGACACGCATTCAGACATCTTTTTTCTTGCTTTCCCTCCATTTTTGGCAGATGCTAACCTCACATTGCCACACCTGATCGGAAAGATAATGGACTCGTGCTGCCATATGGAATACACAAGACAAACTTGATGAGTTTGTGGTTCTTTTCATATATCTTTCATGTATGTACGTGCAATACTTTTGAAAAATATAGCCTTTTCAAAACTAATCATTTATGCTAACCCTGTATTTTTCCTCCTACCAAAATGTCTTCTTCCCTATGCAGACTTTTCTTGGCTGTATCTTCTAAATGGATATTTAATAATGTTGGTGAGAGGCAACACCTTTTGCCAGTGGCGTATTTACGATTTTGTTTCGGGGGCTTTGTTAACTTTATTCCTGGAAATGTGAATTCTGTAAGATACTTAATTTACTTTAAAATAGTAAATAAAATTTCGGGGGGGGGGGGCTTAAGCCCGGAAGCCCCCCTTAAATACGCCACTGCCTTTGCACTCACGTTTCAGCTATATTTTCTTGTGTTATTCTTCTTTATTTTAATTTTTACTTGTTGATGTACCGCGTGTCGCACAACCTTGGCTTCACTAGTTTACCCATGAAACATTTGATATTTCTGAAAAGTGCTTGAAACTGTATTCCATTAATTTGAGGGTATTACGTTAGAGTACATGGCTTCTGTATATTTCCATCTAACATGGCGGATCTCAAGATGGCTATCCTGATATCTGCACAAAAAAGAAGCATCCCATCCGGTCTGTGTGTTCACAGTATGGTCTTATTTCAGAATGTGAAAAGGTAAACCTTGATTTTTGATTGATTTTTTTGTTATAAAGGGAACATAAAAATGTCGTTATTTCACTATAATGTTTATTTTGTAAATGTCTTTCAAATGATACATTACTCAAACCTGTTACTTTTCAAGCTTTCTTTCTTTGGCTACACTCTTGATCGAATTTTGTTAGTTTCTATTTTAATCCTATCAGAAAATACAATGATTTCTTTAGACCTAATTGTACCTTGTCTACCATTTTAGTACAGGGTTCACATAGAGACGCTGTAATTACATCAAAGTGTTTATTTTGTAAGAACCTTTGAAACGGCATATAATTCGATCACGTTTGCTACTTTTTAAACTGACTTTTCTACTTCCGCTCATACATTTGATGATACCCGTCGCCAAAGGTGGTCAAAATGCCTTTCTTTTACGTTAATAGAAGGGATCTCTCTACATTTTTTTTTAAACAGATGTCAATTATTTTTGTTTGCACAGTCTTTTCTGAATCAATAAATGCTGCGCAATTTTCTTCGTTTTGTAAATTATTTTTTCTTCCTATAATATTTGACAGATTATTAATTTTAATACATCAATAGATCTCTTGTAAACTGACTTTACCAACTTCCTTCAATATTCAAAGCATAATATTTGCTGTATGCTATAAGAGACTAATGACCTTGTTGCCTTCCCATTTTTCTGGATTCAATTTCTTACGCAATGCAGGGTGTCTATTAGTGATAGAAGTCAAGAAAAAGCCACTAATTTAGCTGGTGAGATCACAAACTTTTATTCGTATAGAAGTAGAATGAGTTTAGACGGAAGCGCTGCATATTAGAACACTAAAAACTGATTTTGGTGAAATTGCAGTCTGCGACTGTATATAGAATGTGTATAAAATTCTTTCTTTATTTAAGGTTGAAGAAATTTCTTGCATCTGTAGTCACAGTTACGTAGGAGTATGACCATTAGATGGAATTATTCATACGTGTCGTGAAGTAAACAACATTAAAGATAGTTAATTGTTTGTTCAACACCATATAATTAAAGAGCATACAAATATTTTCAATAGGAAAAAGAGGACTGCTGACATCAAGAAATGTGTCGCTGGACGTTTGAAAACGATTTGTTAAGACTCCGGTATGGAGCGTGGCGTTTTAAGGATCAGAGTCGTGGAATTGAGAAAAGCTGAAATATCCTAGCTGGAAGTATTTGAAATGTGGCATTGGTACAGAATGCTGCGCATATTGTAGACCCAAAGGAAAAGGAATGACATACAAAAGGAAGCTAATGAAGGATGACAGATCATGAAGATAATAGGGAAAAAGGAGAAACAGCATGGTTGCTCATCTTATTCGGCACTCCTATTGGATCACCATGTTGATAGAGGGAAAGGCAGAAGAAAGACCAAGGATAGAATATCTAGATGCAGTTATGAAGAAGAGACCTGATCAAAGTATAAACAGCTCTCCCAAGAGAGAGAAAAGTTCTAAAATTTCCACGTTACCCACCAACCTATGGTTGAGGTGAGAAAGAAGACAAATATTTTGATTGATGTTTCTTATAAAAACGTTCAATGCAGATGAAAATCTTGTAAAATTTCTGTAAAGCAATATCTATGAAAATAATGCTGTCGGAGGAGGATCATAATCACTATTAAGTCAGATTGAGAACCCTTCCGACGAGTCTTCGTTATCTCAACGCTCTTTAGCTAGTGTTTTTTTTTGTAGAGTTTCGCAGAACGTTTCGGGTACAAAGTCTATGATTGTAGCTGTGTGAAGTTCGTCTCACAAAGGATATCGGATAGTAATTTGTGGCAACTTTAGCTTTGTTTTTCATTTTTCTTTCTTTCGTAACCTTTAGTCTTGAGCGAAGTTTTAAAGAAGCGACTTGGTTATTATTGAATTAACATTTGGTAATGTATTCAGCATGAAGGAGAGATTCATTTAAGTAAGTGGTGTGACTTGTCGGAAGTTTTAGGTGAGAGAAGAAAATTGTAGCGAAAGTAACCATGAATTAGGGTAACTGACCCTGGTTTATATTCTACTAATGTGAATGCAACATGACATTGTCTTCTTTTGATGTTACAAATCACCTCCCGAAGTATGTGCACTTGTTTGTGTTCGTTTCAATGGTCACGATTGGAATTTCAATTCCAAGTTGGCACCCCTGTCACTCGTACACGATGCGGAATTCAACAACATGCAAAAGGACTTTTTGCCTTCTTCACGAATCACCTCTCGGTGTTTGTGTACGTCTTTCAGGTTCACCCTGTATATTCAGAACTTGTGATTGAGCACCAATGTGATTGAAGACATACAAACGTCAATAGAAGTTGCAATATACAGGGTGTTAATGAACTATACCGACAAACTGTAAGAGATGATTCCTGGCATCAAAATAAGAAAATGTTCATATGACCCTATGGCGAAAAGTGCATAGTTTCAGAGCTAGGGCTGTCCAAAATTGCGAAAAAGCTAAGTTTCAACAGGCCCTATTTCGAATTCCACAAACTGTGGATGGTGGTCCTTATCAGGGTAAAGGAAGCCACGCATACACAATCCAAAAATGCATATTTCATCAATTTTCAATAGGTATACAGGGTATTTCCTACAGGGTGTAATTCTCAGATATGCTCTCAGTAGAGATTTCAGATATACACTGATTTCAAGGAGGTCCAAAGTAGGCAGGAGGTAAGCCTTGACAAGAATGGACATCCAGTGCTTCGTAGGGAAATAAGAAGTGTTGGGAACCAGCAGCTCCACGCGTTTTTGTGCTCAGAATAACGTGTGATGATATGTATTTAGTCAGGGTATATTTCACGTTTTCTTCACTTATAAGCGTGAAAGAAAACATCGCAGCATTTGTTTTCCCCGAGTACGAGAGATCGTGCTGCTGACGATCCTTAACACTTCCTACATCGCGGCAAAGAATTCCGTGTTCACTGCTATCAAGACTTATTATTTGCATACTTTGGACCAATCATAAATACAGAGCATATCTCAAAATTCGGTTGATGGAATGTCTGGGAATTTCAACCTGTAGGGAATAGTCTGTACACCTATTGAACATTAATGAAATGTGCATTTTTGGACTGCGTATGCATGATTTCCTTTACGCTGATGAAGACCACCATCCACAGTTTCTCGAATTCGAAATAGGGCCTGTTGAAATATGGCTTTTTCGTAATTTTGGACAGCCCTAACTCTGAAACTACGCACTTTTCCCCACAGGTCCATATGAACTTTTTCTCATATGATTAATGTGAGGAATCACCTCTTATAGTTTGTCGGTTTAGTTCATTAACACCCTATATAATGAATTTCTGCTCGAACATGTACTGCCCTCTCACATGGATGTAAATATTACAATCTGTAAATATCAAAAACTAAGATGATATCGTAGAGACGGAAGTGCGGAAGGTATGTTCCGACGGGAAAACACGAGACAATATTTGAGCTCCTTCATGGCTAAGCGGTTAGCGTACGCGACTTCGACGCGGAAGATCCGGGTTCGTTCCCTGTGGGAGCTCATGTTGTTCGGATTCCACGTTAATCAGCAAGTCCCGTCTCGTATAGCCTCGCTACTGAAAGGGACGTTAAAATCAAATCAAGACGAGTCCTTTATTTGTATTGTATACGGTGGTGAATCTGAACTTTCGACACACCTCTAACTAGTAATGCCAGCTACCACTTCATGTACATTTGAACTAAAACTCAAGATACAGAGATCCAACCTCGGGAATAAACATTTTTAGGTTTTGAGCTAAAATTACCTCATGTTTTGGTACATTATTGGCTACTTCAATTAGTGAGCCTTTTTTTGAAACACTTTCAATGGTTTACTACTGTTGTCTTGTTTAGTTGGTTTTCTATTGGATTTTTTTCTCTGCATGTAGCGCAGTACAGCCAATTTGTGGCATTCTGAAGTTTCGTGTATACGGAATTTTTCTTTACCCTTCTTCCAGTTGCAAAATCCTACAGTAGAGAAAGCATCTTCCATGGTTTTAGTAAGAACTTTTTTTAAAAAAATATTTTTCAAGATGTCCATACAGTAGAAACAGAAAATGACGTTAATTTTGTTTGGATCGACGTGCAACCACGGAAGGAACCAAGATGGCACAAATTTCAATGTTCGACCTTTTAGAGACTCTTGTGGAAAATTTGTAGGTAACACTAAAGTTTAATTGGGCTTTGAAAATTTCGAAGGGTGAGGAGAATCTGAACCACTTGGTTGACGTGGAGATTGAGAGGTTTCTTCTATAGACATTGATGGTGACCGATACGAGATTTGAATTTCCTTTGCCACTTTCAGGCTGTAATCCATCAGCAAAACTATCATTTGAATTAATTTTTCTCTTGTTTACTTCAATAATGGCACTGCTTTTACCCACGTGCTGTCTTCTTTTCATTTCCTTATGACAGATTGACCCATTTCAAAAAATAAAACAACACTAAACAGAAACAACAGATGAAAAACTTCATATCAACGTTATATTCACAGTAATACACACAAACGCAGCTGTCTAAATATAATTACTTTTGGAGAAAATACGCTGCAAAACATTTCCTTTCAAAAACAGTGGGGCACAGCCCAGCTGACGAAGTTCACAGTACATTAGAAAGAACACGCAAAGAGACTTATGTTACCCGCACACGAAGAAAAAGGTCTTTTTAGGCAGGTTTTGAGTTATATTTCCGAAACTAAACACAGTGTCTTCCATCGATCGTCAAGGTTGACGCAATAATGGTGGTATTTTTACACGAAGCCGATACAGCAAGAGTCGGTATATTAAATAAAAAAAAATCATTCTACGTTTTCTCTTTTCTCTTTGTAATGCTATAAGTGTAGAGGGAAAGGAATCCTTTTAGATACTTAGTAAGCGACGTTTTTTTTTTCTTCCAGCTATCCCTTTCGTGGAAGACTAAAGATAAAATCTCAAGGCAGAAATATTTGCAACTGAGCATGAAACTTTTGATAAGTACTAATTCGAATTCGAAATATTTTTACCTTGTAAGCAAGTTGTAAATCTTTCACAAAGCGGTAGCTGTTCAAAATAAAAAGATACACTAAGAACTGCGTATTTTCAATTAGAATCTACTATTTCCATAAAGATACTAGCTCAGCCTGCGCTCACTACACAGAGCATCATTCACATATGAGCATGAATCTCCTTGTCATTCCTCACAACATTTGTACATGTCCCTCTACAGACACAAGTGAAGGACGTCTTGATAAAAATTGGCAAGGGGTATCACAAAGGGGAGATTTTTTTGATTATTTTTTCAATATCTTGCACCGTTTGCAAGATTTGAGCCTACTTCCGGCTGGAGTTTCTAATTCATGTATGATCAGTGCTTTCTTTCTTCTTGCATGCAGTATGTAATAAGCAAATACATTACACAATTAATTATAATGTCAGTGATATATGGTGTTCATTGGGTAAAACACTCCAAACAATAAAGATTCAACTCACTGTTAGAGTGGAGAAATAGTTACCCTTCGTTTTTCATTACAATTTGGCCATAAAACAAATGCCTGAGAGGTATGCAACCCATGTATACAATTATGTGGTGTTGGAATGTATAATGTGTAGCATATGATGCTTTAGTTTTTTTCTTTTTTTAATTTCAACACTTCCAATGTACCCGTAAAAATATAATAAAGAAATAATGGCCATATTTTTTAAATAGAAGTGGACAATTGTTATGCTTCGAGCAATGCAGTATGCAATGAGCAAACACATTACACACACAATGAATTATGTCAATGATAAGCTACATGGTGTTCACTGGGCCAAACACTCTAAACAATAAAGATTTATCTTACACTGGAGAAATAGTTATGCTTCGTTTTTCATTATCATTTGACCATTAAACAAATGCCGGAGATATATACTAACCTCGTATACAAATGTGCGGTGTTGGGATGTATAACTCGAAGGATATGAGGTTTTACTTTTTAAATTTTCAATACTTCCGTGTACTCCTAAAAAGAATGCAATAAAGAAATAACGTCAATTTAAAAAGAATATTAAATTAGAACTCAATCTTCACAAAATTTGCAATCGATCAGTGGAAACGGCATGTTTCCAGAGTTTGTAGTTTCCGAGATATCATTGTTAAAAGAATTTGCCTCAAACATATAAATATCCACAAACATGTAAACGTAGCATTTTAATATAGATACTTCAAAATTTTATTTTGGCTGCAAATGAATGTGTGCACGTTTCATGGTAGTTTTCGACGTAGCTAATACAGTGTCCCTATGTTCTGTACTTCACTTGTATACCCTGGTAATTGTTACAGAATTTTCTTCAATGAAACTAATTCCTTTCAATTCCAGGAATTAATTGACAATCGACGTTCCCATTCCAGTATTTCATCATTTTTGCCGAGATATTTGGGGAAGAATTCCTGCTTTACAATTTTCTGGGGGGGGGGAGCAATCCCCTCCTAGAAGATTTCTGGGGGGACGCGTCCCCCTCACCCCCCGGCTGGCACGCCCATGATTTATGCTAACCCTGTATTTAGAATAGAAGCAGCTTCCTGATTGAAAGTCTCGAGTTTCCCTTAATAGAACTGTGATTTTAAAGGAGTTACACAGTTTTCTTAGAATAAAACTTTTTGTGCATCGTATACCATCACTTGTTTGTGTCCTGATTTTAGAAAATACAAGACCGAGGATATGTTTAACTTGTATGAAAGTATAAAGACATAATGAAGCAAAAGTCCCTGAATTTATGTAATCTACACAAATCGAGAACGATATGTACTGGGAAGGGGAATTACCTGCTGAGGTGTATAACCGTCACGACTATAACTTGAGAGTAAATCTACACTGGAAGCAAGAATATGCACACTCATGTCCAAAATGATCGTCGCATATCTATAACTGTCATCTTGTAAGAATATAATTTGATAATGATTTTGCAGGGCACTTTTAATACTGATACTATGTGTATAATCGGGAAATGCATATTTGTGGTACATTTCATAGGAAAATAATTGTATATACGAAAATTAGGATGAGTAAACAAAATGTTGCTAAATTGACAAAGTTTTATTTTCGTTTTATTGTTCTTATTTACTACTGTTTCGACATGAAATTTGCCACATACATGTCTTTGACGATTATATACATACTAACATTATAAGAAATACCTGGCGTATTCGTTATCAAATTATATTCCTACAATAACATATTTATAGACATGCGACAATAATTTTGGACATGAGTGTACATAAATCGCCATTAAATTTTCCTTTTTTCTGGATGTATCCTGTTTATATATTTTTTCAAAAAAAAATGGACGTAATAATTGCTACCTAAACTGAAGGTAGCATAAAAATTTAGTTTTTTCATCATCTTGTTAGGAGAATATGGTTCTGATACTCCGTTTTGTTTTGCAGAAGCTGAGACGGTAGGGTAAGATGCACAGTCCGTGCCAATAAGTGGAAATTGTGGTTAGAAGATTGGAGTCAATTAGTACCAATATTTCTTAAGTGGAAGTAAACACACATCTCAAGACTGATTAAAACTACTGCCCTCATTTCCGTTTCTAAACCTCGATTAATCGTGAATAGAAGTTGTGATTTTTGTACTTATGTATGGCGGTAGTTAAATGATGACGTTTTATGTATTTCGAATAGGAGCTTATTCAATCGCTGTTTCTTTATTTTTCTCTTTTTAATCTTAATAGTTAAAGTGAGCGTTATACCTGCTGTTTTTCCTCGTAGCTACAGAAACTTCAGTCTCAATAGTAGTTCAAAGAATTCTGATAAAATCTCGAAATCGAACCCGAGTCGTGCATCACGAAATTTACCTTGCGGGCATTTTGGTTAACTATATTGAAACAGAATTGATAGTAGTAGTTCAGTAAACAGCCAAAGTATAAAACCATTTTAAATTATCAGTTTCTGAAAGAATAGTTATATTATTCAGATATCAATGGGGAACCGATTAATTAATAACAAGAATGTGCATGTTCAGCCCTATATGATCCATACTCGTGTTTGTTACAATATGCATGTTGTTTTCATAAAATATGGAATTGTTCTAATACTTAAGGGAGTTTTTGCAACATGTATGTATAGATGTTTTTCGTTCAAGATACTGTAGAACCTGGTGTTATTCTTATATCAGTACAGGAGAGTTCAAAAATATAAAGACTTTTTGCATTTTTTTTTTTTTAACGTTTTATAATTTTATATAGCCAGTGCCATGAGTAAAGAATATGATATTTTGTTCAATATGTTTGAATTAATGGTAAAATATATTTAGACATCTTATTAAAATTTGAAGTTATTGTTAGTAGAGTTGAAAATAGAGCCTTTTATTATTAGTGAAAAAATATACACACTCTCTCTTAGCTGTATGTGTACATTGAAACTTTTTTTTTTTTTCTTTCAGGATTTTAGTTATTAAGTAGCCAGTATAATGAATAAAGATACGCTGGTATATTAATTATTATTGAATTAACTCTTTCACTACGGATTTAAAACTTTCGGGTGATTCTTGACAAAAGGCAACTATTTAGCAAACAATTCAATTTTCCATTTTATTTATTTAAAATTCAGTTTTAAGAGATTTTGTATTAAAGGAACACTTGAAATTTTAGTCTTTTTTTTTTTTTATTGCCCAATAAATTTGTTTTTACGTGCTCTGGCGAATATTTTAGTGCTAATTGTATACAACATTACCCTTTGAAATGTTCAGCCGTTTATAAATCAATTACGCAGTTTATATTTACAAATGTGTCATTTTTATTGCCCAATAAAATGATACATAGCAGATCACATATATTTGAAATATTCAGAACATGTTCTTTTTTAAAATTGAGGAATTTTTTTGCTCTAATTAGATGGCTTCAAACTCTCACTTTCGTATTTCCCTGCTAACAGAAATCGCTGTCGGTTGGGAGGACAATACAAGGCATTGTCGCTACCAAATATTTCGTATACAATGAACGACTAAAGTCGAATTTCGCAGTGAAAGAGTTACTAGTGAAATATGTTTACAGGGTTCTTACAAATCTAGTATTAATATTCATTCTTGTTTTTCTCTATTTTTTTGAAAACTATTGTTTATGCTAAAAAGTTTGGTTATTGGCGTGAGCAGCTGTAATCTAATAAAGATTTGGAGGAGGAAATATTATACTTTTAAATACTTGCATATGCAAAATTAAAACGTTCTTTCAATATTCTATTTTTATGCAATTTGGGGAGAAATTGAAATGTTTCATTATATCTGTATTTTTGTCTCTTTACTAAATTGTTTCATGGCCTGGTCTCATTTTCTTTGAAGTTGACTGAAGCAATATCCTTATGTTACAGCTGCTCGCTAGGAAGAAGGGTGACCAAGTAAAAAAAAAAAAAAAAAAAAAAAAAAAAAAAAAAAAAAAAAAAAAAAAAATTATTTCCAGATACCTTATAAAATTCATTCAATAGCAAATTCTTTGGTTAGTTTACATGTTTACTTATCCATTGTTATTAATCAGGCCTTTATATAGGTCCACACAGTCGTTCTTTATTTGTAGACCATTATTCCTTACAAGCGGCATTAAATAAGATAATGGTTTGTCTGTCCTGGGGGGGGGGGGGGAAGTACAAATTACGTCTTTTGTGAGAATTGTCAGGCATCAACGAAAGATTTGAAATGATCGTTAGTGAAAGAGTGTCGTACATAAAACCTTTTATAATTAGTGATAAAAATGAGTTCACAGTGGATTACGATGTCATAAAAGATCACTTTCTGTAAGTGAAAATAGTTCAGTTTTTCAAAATAAATAAACGTAGGTTTTCTTTTCAATCGAAGTATCGAAACGCGGCTAATTTCGTTGTCATCAGTAGAGGCAATGTCCGAAATAAAATGGGAAAAAATATCTCCCGTGTTAAGGAAGTCCATCTTCAACTGAATTTATATATTGATTTTTTTTTTTTTTCATTTATTAGTGATATATCCCTTAATGGAACAGCGGTTTCTGTCATGTTTTATGTAGCCAGTATACTGAGTAATGAATATGTTATTGCAGTAATGGTGTAATATGTATAGGTAGCAATGTACGAGTTGAAATTATTTTTCGTAAACAAGTCCAAATTAGAATGTTAATTAGTGTAAAAAGAAGAAGTAAAACTATTAGGGTACCGTACAGAAAGTTCACTTTTTGACCTTAAATAACGAAACTGCATTAAAGTTTTTACAATGTAACCTATATGTGCCATTTTGATTAGGAGAAACCTTGTTCCTCGTTTCTAGTCAATAATAATAGTCATTGTTTATGCAGGGCACTGTACTATGTTCTCTGTTTATACTATTGTTTATTGTTTCGTAAGTGTCTCGTTTATATTTTTATACTGTAATGTTAAAGTACAAATTGTATTTTTCATGGTGGTGTGGTAAATTTATACCATTTGATATCACCATTTACTGTTCATGTTTGTTATTGTTGGAAAAATTTTATTCTAGCAATAAAGAGTAGATTAGTATCATATTTTCTGTTAGTTATCTTTTGTATCCGTCCTCATTTATTGGTCATAATTAAGAGCTAGCAATTTCTTGGAAGAGAATGTCAAAGGGAAACGGTCAGTTGTAGATAAATACATCTTTATTGATAATACAAAGACTAGTTTCTTGAAACGCATAAGACGCGTGTCGGATAACTATATAATCCGTTGATGCTCATTATTTCTACAATATCTGGAGACATTTTGAGAAAAGACTCATTTTATAGAATTAGAGAATTATAAAAAAAAGAACCTATTTCCTTCTCCATTCATTCCGGAGTATTGGTGGCACTTAAAGAGATCACTAATGTTTAAGGCACTGTGGTTTTCTAGAGACAATATTCTATTTTCTGTAGCCGTTTGACTGCAATCATACTAGTGACGTGCAGCGGAATGGGAAGCTGATCACTACAACTATTAGTAGTATACATACCTCACTTCTAGCGCACTTTTCCTTTTTAATCCTTTTATGTACAAAAATACATAATGTATTACAAAGATCTTAGAACTTTATTTACAGCCTGATTTTCGTTGTCGTGATTCAAAAACTGGTCAATAGAAAATTTTGAGTTTAAATATATGAAACACGCAAAATACATATGTTTAAAAACAAAATCACAGCAAAACTGCCGTGGCAGAAATCCTGATACCCATCTAGGAGGTTACTGTTTGTTGTTGATTCCCTCCCTGATGGATCCCAGGATTTTTTAGTTCTCAGTTTTCAAGTACCAGAGACGCCAGCCTTATCCACACGTGAATCAGAAGTGAGGACACTGTAGCCATGTGTTAACATGGAATACAACTTCATAGCTCAATTCATTTTACAGTTCATTTGGAAATACAAATTTATACCCTGGCCGCAGATATAAATTTGGAAGTCCTCGGCTTGGATTTGAACCTACGTTGTCAGTTAAACTCAAGCTTTATAGAACTGCACTTAACCAATTGAGCTACCTGGGTAAGGCGAAGAGTAAGAAAATTCACTCTTGTTCGTGTGGCATTTATACACAAAGCAAGTAACTAATACATAAAAACAGAACCATCTGTTGGATAAGTGTATAACTATTTGAAGAGCTCACTACTAACATAACAGTAAGACAAGAGAGTAATCAGCAAAATGTTGGATTAAAGAGCGCGTAAGTGTTTGAATCTGTTCCGTTTCCTCAATTGCCCGACAAAGTCAAAAACAATAATACTAATATCTCAGTTCCAATTGAATATTTTGGCAATCTGACTGCATAATTGAATAGCCCATATATATATATATATAATGGCAGTAAATATCGAACACCTTGGTCATTTCGTTAAGAAATAAGAATACCGAAAACGTTGCGTACTATCTGAAATTTGTGAACACACCCTTCCGAACCTTGCCTTATCGAAACGTATCGACCTATTGATTTTTATATTAGCTAACGCGAGAAAGTTTCCATATCTGGGGTTTTGTTGGGAGATTGGAGAAATTGCTATATTTTTTGTAAGGTGCAGCACCGCAGTAATGATCCTTTTTCCCATGTGTGATGGTGTCATTATAAGGTATCCTTTTAATAATACGAGGTGTTAATATATGTATATTTATTTGTTATAATGTTACTTTTCAGCAATCATCTTATTTGAAGGAAAAAGAAAATAGTGTTCGATATTCGAGATCCATTTCGTAATATCGAAATGCTGTTCGATAAAAGAGGTTCCTTTAAGAAAAAGTGTTCTTTTGTATCGAACATTATTGTAATTGGAAGGGCTATTAGTGATTTAAATATTAATTTAACTAAGTTGTTAATTTCTTTTACACTGAATTGTAAGCCATCCACCTTGTATCTGATAGTTCTTGGGCTCAAACCGTTATAAAAAAATATTTAGATTTACCATTTTTAGTAATGTTTCGTCTATCGAGGTCTTACGTCGTGCTGATCGCATTATTTCAGACTTTTGACCCTTGCTCTTCTTCTCAATGTATAGACTAGTAAACATAGTTGAAGTTAATCATAAATAATTGTTGAGTACCTTTAACTACTGCTCAGAATTTGCCAATGGGCAAAATTAAGAATCCCAACATGGAAGGTGTCCCCAAAATCAGAATCAAACCTGTCATAAAATGAAACCATTCCAGTATTCGTTATCTGCCTTGATAAGCTGTTCAGCAGGTGAGGTCCGGTATGATGTTCCAAAGGCAGGCATCGAGAACCTTCCAGGTTCCTATAACAATTTTAAATTATCAAGGCGTCAGAAGACTGAGATTGCTCTTGGCCGGAAGCCGTTCCTGAGCCCACAAGAAGAGTAAATTCCTGAATGGGTAATGAACATGACAAAGAGAGGATCTCCGTTTAAGAAAAGTAATTTACTAGACACTGCTCAGGAAATTGTACAGTCTTTAGGAAGAAGCACATCGTTCAAGCATGGAAAACCGGGGAAAATTTGGTTCAGGTGTTTTATGGGACGACATCCTTGCCTGTCTCAGAAGAAGGCTGAAACTATTAGCAAGGGCAGGGCTGCGGTTTTATAAGAGAGAATACGCGGCTGGTTTGCTGAACTTTCGAGCTATATTGAATCTGAGGAATTAAGTGCAATCATGGAAGACCCAAGAAGGATCCTCAACGCAGACGAAACAAACTTTCTGTTCCACACGGTTTTAGGAAAGTATCCTGAAGTGAAAGAACAGCTTCAAATTACAGTAACATCTGTAGAAAAAAGGGCATAACAGTACTTGGCAATTTCTGTGCTGATGGGCATTGCGCCCAAACCATGATCATCTACAGCAACATACAACTTATGCAAATTATGAAAAATAATGTGCCTGAGCTATAGACCTACGAGAAAACAGAAAGTGGCTGAATGAAGACAACAACATTTTTTGACTTACCACCTACGGTTTAGTCCGTGGCTAGAGACTGAGAAAATCACACTTCCTGTTATTCTCTTTCTTGATGGGCACAGGAATCATGTATCACTTCAAGTCAGTGGAAATTGTTACGATTATCGAATACTGGTGAATTGTTTTTTCCCCAATGCCACTCATCTTCTGCAACCAGCAAACGTAGGCGTATTTTCACCCTTGAAACGAGCATTGAAGAATGCTCTTTAAGACGAGAAAATCAAACCTCTCGGAGCACGGGTAACGAAGATAAATTTTGCACCCCAGTTGAAGAAAGTTTGCGATGATGCCGTCAAGGCAGAAATTGTGAAAAGCGCGGTAAGGAAGTGCGGTCTTTATCCATTGAGTTCTGCTGCTGTGGACTATAGCAACTGTGTTGCCGATATTCTGAAGACCCCAGTGTGAAAACCACAGCAAGAGAGTGACCAGAGCACCCTTTCATCTTCTCAACAACTGTTCCCTACTCCTCATCAGAAACTGAAGTTTGTGCTTGATGATCTGGAAGAAGTCATGCCTCCTCATGTTCTTAATATGTTCTGTGACGAAGAGGAACAGAGTGATGGTGATTCAGATTTGGATGCATATTGGAAAAGTGTTAAAACCCGGTACAGTGTGACACATGAAACTAAATTGGCTGATAAAAACTAAACAATAAATGATTCAAGCTCAGAAGAAGAAAACTAAGAGTAAGAAAGTGATAATCCTGAATTCACATGGAATAACGAAAGCTTAAATGTGTACGCACGTTCACTCAAGAAGGATCTTCTAGGTGCCGTCATTTCGAAACTTGGAGTAAAAATTCACAGGTCAAAATTATTGCATCAAGATGAGATTGCTTCGGAATTATTATGCTTGCCTTCCTCAAGTAGTAGTGATGAACTTCCTGAAGCCACAGAGAAACCCCATCAATTTAGGCTGAAGAAAATGTATGCAATATCTTCCGAGGAATACCGAGAACTGAAGAAGAAAGGCAACAAAAAAGATTAACGTAAGATGCTCCTCTCTGTGCTGAAGAGTGACAATATGAAACACATTTTGTAGCTTACAACATTTTAATATGTATTTCTCTTTGCGCTTGCTATCTTACTTTATATTTTAGAATTATTGCAATGTGTGTACAATGAAACTATATCCATATTGTCGTTAAAGTGAACTTGTTTAAAAATAAAATATTCTGTTCAATATTTAAACCCCGCTGTTCAATTATAAAACATCATGTTCGATAATTAAAACATCATTAATCGATATATAGTACAACCCGTTCGATACAAGAAGTAATACAACTTTGCTATTTAAATGCTCTTCAAATTTCAACATTATAATTGTCATAATGGGCTGGTTTCAAACAATAACACCTTTACAGTTTTATCGCTCAAACAGTGCCCTGTTCCTCACTGATAGGAAATAATGATTAAATATTGTAATGTTTTTGGTAGAGTCAATAATGGACCGAGATTTATCCCTTCACCAATTTTATTATAAAATTTGATAAATACAAAACGTCTTTGATTACAAAGAGAATAATGCTGTTTCCTCGTTAATGTCCAAGTAGAGGAGTATAGGTGTTTTGCACGGTGCCCCTTCTCTCAAAGCAGTCTCCAAGGCACCTGCCGGTTCGGTGAGTTTGGAAGGATAGCCCCCTCAGCTCAAGGCAGCTTCGCAAGGCTTTGTTGTTGAGAGGATCCCTAGTCCAGTGCGACCTCAGGGCGGTGTAGGTGATTTGATCAGTTGGACGACTGATCCTGGGTCCCTCGGTGTTCCTCCTTTTATTTGTCCTCCTCGGGTCCTTTCGTGAGGTCCGTCTGCTTTCGGCGTTCCTCGGTGTCCTTCCGCGTTGGCTTGCTGTCTGCTATGTTGTTTATAAATAATAGCACGTGTTGAGTTGACACGCGCGTCTGTTGTGATGTGGGGATCCTTGCACCCCCCACACTGGAAAAAAATAATCTGGAAGATTATTTTAAGGAAGTGCATAATTGTAATTAGTAAAAGGTAACTGCACCAACACTGATACACTTGATACTGTTTGGACACAAAAAAACACTATAAACACCATAATACACCAATATCACTTATGAAAAACTTGTGAAATATACACATAATGGTAATAACACTGTAGTTCTTTCCCAACTAAGCAGGATCAAAAACAGTTTATCATTTCCCTCAAAGTGGGTAGAAGTGTCATTACTGTGATGAATAAATATATCAGTTTATTAAGGATTGCTCACATCCGGTATGAATAGTCTATATCAGTGAAGTCTCTTTCGTAGTATTAGTAAGCGCCAGTGAATTGTGTGTTCCTAATGGTGAAGGTATGTTTAGCCAATTGGTTAAGTTTTGTTTTGTAACGGGACTTATGAAGATTGAGGCACAGTTTAATTATTATTAGAACGAATGAAAAGAGAAGAATCAGTTTTTGAATTTAATAGCTTCTTTTCTTAAAAAAAGAAAAAAACAGAGAATGTGAATTTTTGGTCACTCTGTATAATGTTATCAAGAGCCTGATTTTATGAACATCCTGTATAAGGAGAAGAAGTGACGTAATAAGCATTCATGTACGTTTGTATTGAAGAAAAGATGTTTAAGACAAGAAAGTATTGTATTTCGACCTTGCAAGGATTAATGACTTTTGAAACTAAAAAAGAAAGAGAACAATGTTGATCTTGCATTTTGCGAAGAGAACGGAAATACAAATTGTAACGAAGTTAAGTAACAAAATGAGATATAGTTTATAGTTGAAATAAAGAAGTGCGAATTTATGTCAGTGCATCTCTCTCTCTCTCTCTCTCTCTTTTTTTGTGTTAGTTCCTCTTCTTTTACTGGTAAGTATTAGACATTTTGTTAACTTCTTCTTCTTGGATTTGTGCCTTTTTCTTCTTAATCTTGTGTTCCCTCAGTTTGGTCTTCGTAAAATGGTTTCAAACGGTCCACCGCAATTTCTTGAATTCTGACCTTAAATTTAGATGGTAATTCTACTCTATACAAATTTGAATTAATCTTCTCCAGGACGCGTGCCGGGCCGTCGTAGTGAACTGTGAAATGTTCGGGTAAGCCTATTTTCCTTGTGGGATAATATACCAAAACAAGGTCCCCTGGATTATAAGTTGTTTGTTTATGGCGCTTATCGTAAAACTGCTTTTGTCTGTTATGCGCCTGTTCCAGGTTATTTCGTACTTTCTTCCTGATGGCCGCTAGTTTCTCTCTGTCAATTTGTATATGTTGTCTTGATTCTAGCGTACATTCTGGCGGGGTCCTTGGTTCATAACCAAACAATAAGAAACTTGCAGAATATTTGGTCCCTCCTTGTACGTACGTATTGATACCAAAAATAACGTGCGGTAACCATCTTTCCCAATCCGTATGGTGTTCTTGCACGAAAAACTTTAGACAATTCTGTATGATTTTATTAATTTGCTCTACTAACCCTATGGAAGCATGATTATATGCGGGTGAGTACTTATAGACGAAATCGTACTTCTGCACCAAATTCTGCAAACGAGTTGCTCCATGTACTGGGTGTCGGTCCCAATATAATGTTGTAAAAGCTCCAAATTTGAGAATAATACCATGTTCCAGAAATTTATGTTTTCCGCGTTTATGGCGTCTACTGTCTTTGCAATGACATATCGTGTGGCTAGTTCCGTAGCTAATAGTATGTACTTATTTCTTCCTTTTCTGCTTGGTAGGGGCCCTAACTCGTCATATATCCATGTTGTTGCTATCTCTCCCACCGGGTGATGTAAAAGTTCGGCTTGTTTCTTTTGTGCTAGTTTCTTCAGATGTTGACATTCAGTACACGTGCGTATCTTATGAGCCAGATAGTTTTTCAGATATGGCATATAAAATTTCTTGATAGCGGGCTTGTATGATTTTGAAAATCCAAAATGCGGATTGGTCGCCTGGCGGTGGAAGGTTGTGAACCACAAATTAGCTAGGGACTTCGGTATACATAAAAGATGTACTAATCCATAATTAGGGTGGTGTTGTTTTCGATATAAAATGCCGTTTTTAAGACAAAAAAAATCTTGTTGATCTGACTGTGGAGATCTTTTCCGGTTCCCTTCCTTCTAAAACGGAAATGATGTCTTTGTAATTTTCATCCTTGCGCTGCTCTCTTGCGATATTCGGTAAAGGCTCGTTATTTCCTGCTTCTACAGTATTAACTTGAAGGCTATTTGATTTAAAAGCATAATAGTCCTCCCCTTTTTCTTCGTTATTTTCTTCTTTCTCACCTTCTTTCTTAATATCTTGGGCCTGTTCTAGCCTACTGATTATGTCTGCTGGGTGTTTGGGTCCAGGCAAATATTGTATATCAAAATCATAATCAGCTAGAAATAACTTATATCTTGTGTACTTCCCGACTTTGTCCGGTTGGGTATTCATCGTCGCGATACACTTTGCGTCTACATACAGGTTAAATTTTCTATTAAGTAGAAAGTAGCGAAATTTGCGCAATGTATATATGAGAGCATATAACTCTTTTTGCCAAATGCTTGCTTTCTCTTCACTTTTCGTTAGCCTCCGGGAACAATAAGCAACCACCTTCTCAGTGTCAGTTTTTGGGTCATAGCAGGCAAGTAGTCCTCCTGCTTGAGTTTGACTGCAATCGCTATAGACGCGAATTTCTAGCGAGTCGTCAAAGTGAGCAAGTGATGGAGCGTTTAGTATGTCTTCTTTTAATTGTTCAAAGAGAACATCGTGATTCTCTGTCCATTTAAATTTAGATTTGGATGTTACTAATTGTTGGAAAGGCTCAATTTTTAACGTAAAGTCTTTAATGTGGGCCCTTAGATATGAACATAGGCCAATAAAGCTTTTAAGAATCCGCTTTGTAGTCGGTCTCTTAAAATTTCGTATCTTTTTAGCTATTTTTGGAGATATTTTAATGGATTCCCCACTAACAAGGTGTCCTAATACATTAAGTTCCTGATAGCCAATGTGGGTCTTCTTGGGTGATGCTCGAAAATCGTGTTTCCTAAGCTTCTGGAATAATAATTCTAGATCCTGCAAATACTATGGAGAATTATACGAACTAGTAACAAGATCGTCAGCAAAATTTGTAATTCTATCTGGTAATCCCTCCAAAATCATTCTCGTGGCGACACTTAAACTTTGGGAACTTGTTTTGGCCCCCATTGTGCATCTCAAAAATTCGTATGACTTTCTATTATGATTGAGCTCAAAAGTCATATATTTACGGCTCTTAGGATGCAACAAGATTTGGAAGTAGGAATTGGAAAGATCGGCAGTGCTTATGAAAGTTTTCCCCTTTATAGAGTTTAGAACGTCCTCTGTTGCTTGAAATGGTACCGACAGATACTTGGTATAAGTGTTGCATTTCTGCAGGTTGAGAACTATTCGAAATTCCTTCGTATTAGGCTTCTTGAGCACAAGAAGTGGAGAAGAGAATTCATTATTGTCAGTAGGCCTGATTATGTTTGCCTTAATAAGGTCTTGAATTTGCTTATCTACTTGACTTCTAATATGTAATGGAATAGGTGGGGAGCGGTCGTGGAATACGGCAGACTTAGAAATTCTGATTTTATGAACGTATCCCCTAAAATATCCAATATCAGGTGCATATGTAAAAACGTCTCTGTATTTAAATAAGTCATAAACTGCTTGCTTTTGTTTTCTGTCCAATTCGGGATTGACGTCAAAAAGTTCTTTATTGAAAAGTGTTTTTGTGTACTTTAAACGTTCTTCCGTTTCTTCTTTTGTTTTAAATTGATATGCTTTTTCAAAAAAAATCTGGTTCTTCTAGGGCGTTAAAAGAGATTTCGTGCCCTTCCTCAAGAGCCGCCACTGTCGTGTTTCTCTTTATAGTTACGCTTTTGCCATTTGGATTTGAAATTAACATGACCATTTTGCTTGTTTCTATCTTTTGATCAAGGGCATTTAAGTTATATTTCTCGCGTAATCCAGGAAGCAATGATACATATAGGAATTCTCTGTCAGCTATTTTTTTCTTTCCTGCTACTTGTACATATGTATGCGATCTTGGAGGCAAAGTTATTTGCTTAGTCAGGTATAAACAATTGTGATCCGTCTGCGATATTATCTGAGTTGTTAAAGCTGACAATGTATTCTCTGTACTTTGAACTGGTAACTGCGGTTTCCTCGGTCGTTTAAAAAACGAGATTGTGTTCTTGTTTAAATCCATGGTGGAATGCGAACGTTGGAGAAAATCGATTCCTATTATTATTGGCATTGTTTTGTCAATTATCCTAAAGTAATGAGTGAATGTTGTCTGTCCTATTTTAAATTTTATTAATGCTATTTGGTTCAAATAAATGTTGTTGCCTGAAATTCCTTTTATTATTGTCTGAAATGGAATTATATTTGTCCCAGGGGGAACGATTTGGGTGGGCCATAGGGAAACAGTACTTCCTGTATCAATTATCGCATTTTGAAGGTCCAATTTAGTTTTAATTGTTAAATGCGACCTGTTATTTTCGTCCTCTAAAGCAATATTTTCCCGTCTTTCTGCCAATTGTCCTGATTGTTCGTTTATTACAGGAATTTCGTAATTTGTCTCTCCTCGTTCCGTGTAACTATCGGCCCCCTTGTCAAGGGGCTGCCTTATGCGTTTTTTTGACGCTTGTAACAATTAGATGCCCCATGCTCCCGCTTCCGGCATATTGCGCATACCAAAATTTGATCTTCCGTAGCCTGCTGATTGTTCTTCCCGTTATTATTATTTCTCCTCCTGTTTCCCTGTTTCCTATTCCTCGGATGTTTTTGTAATTCGTCTGGGCTATCACTAGCGACAATTCTGCCATTTTATTGGCCAAGGTAGAGAGGTCACTTTGTGGAGGATTTTGCTCTTGGTGGGGAACGGTCTTAGGTTCCTGGCTTAAGGTTTGAGTTTCTTGAGGGTTGGGTTGAGGAATTGCCATGGGAAGATTATTGTGTTGTTGGTATCCAGGTATATAGCTGTTCATTGGTTGTGTAACAGGTTGCATCTGCACAGGATAGGTATGATGGTATAACTGTTGTCCAGGATATATTGACTTTGGTTCGGTTGATAGGCCATAGGATGTATTATGCAGGTTAGGTATATTATTCTGGCCGTATAACATATGTAATTTTTGTGATAGCTCTGCGTGTTCTCTTTTCCTTAAAAGGTCATTAGCTGCTTCCAGTGTGTTTAATTTATTCTGTAGCGCTTCTACCGTTGCAAACCTTTCTAATGCTATCTTATTAAGGAAATCCCTCTGCAAACCCAAAGATAAATGGTGGATCTTTTGTTCTTCAGTCGCTTCCGGTAATAACTGCCTTATTGCTCGAAGTTTACGTAAAAAGTACGAGTCTATTGGCTCGTCCATTCCTTGCTGTACCTTGAATAATTCCTGCTCTACTTTATACGATGGGACCTTTGGTCTACATAAAGCTACTAACTTAGATTTTAGATTGTCATATGTCATTGTGTCAAATTGATTTTGATTTTTAAACTGTAATACAAGATCTAGTGCCGTGTCTTGTAAATATATTGGTAGAATTTCCTTCTTCTTAGCCGGTGACCATGCCTGCATTGCTGCCATATGGTCGAATATCATAAAAAAAACCTGTCCGGATCCTCGTGCATGTGTCCCGCATACTTCGTTAAATGTGGCATATTAAAGGATAAATTGGATGCACCCTCTGTCATATTTATGTTATTCTTTCCTTATCTATATGTCTGTTTACCCGATCTAGTTTCCGGCATAAATCGCACTTAAGAAAGGAAAGGAAGAGAGAAAAATTTGATAATTAAACTTAGAATTTTGATAGTAAAACTTAGATAAAATAGATTCTGATACTGACCTTGTGCCTGTTAAAAAAGTTAATAAAAAGAGCGTCCCGTACAAAACTTCGGTGCCTATCACCATGTAATGTTTTTGGTAGAGTCAATAATGGACCGAGATTTATCCCTTCACCAATTTTATTATATAATTTGATAAATACAAAACGTCTTTGATTACAAAGAGAATAATGCTGTTTCCTCGTTAATGTCCAAGTAGAGGAGTATAGGTGTTTTGCACGGTGCCCCTTCTCTCAAAGCAGTCTCTAAGGCACCTGCCGGTTCGGTGAGTTTGGAAGGATAGCCCCCTTAGCTCAAGGCAGCTTCGCAAGGCTTTGTTGTTGAGAGGATCCCTAGTCCAGTGCGACCTCGGGAAGGATGGGTGTCCCCTAGTCCAGTGCGACCTCAGGGCGGTGTAGGTGATTTGATCAGTTGGACGACTGATCCTGGGTCCCTCGGTGTTCCTCCTTTTATTTGTCCTCCTCGGGTCCTTTCGTGAGGTCCGTCTGCTTTCGGCGTTCCTCGGTGTCCTTCCGCGTTGGCTTGCTGTCTGCTATGTTGTTTATAAATAACAGCACTTGTTGAGTTGACACGTGCGTCTGTTGTGATGTGGGGATCCTTGCAATATTCATAGGAATGTCCTTAAATGTTCGATATATAGTGACATAACACTATTCTGGGTAGTATAGTTTCAGGGGGCAAATATAACGGTATTGGCTAACTGAAATTTTCAAGGGTATGTATTGTTGGATTGCAAAACTCAGGGATAAATTCTAGAAACCCTAATTTCTCAGTCGTAGTTAAGGTATGTAAAAATTCAAAATCTCAGCTTTTAATTAAGATATTTAAAAAATTCAAACGATACTCAACAAAGATTAAACTAAGTTTTCCATAATGCATCACAGGCAGCCTACCTCTAAGGATAACACTAGAAAATCCCTTTTATAACCTTAAAAATCATAAATACTTACTACTAAAATTTTATAATTAACATGTAATATATATATAGTATGCGGCAAATCAAACAGCACTGAAATTCGCGTACAGATGGCGCGTAGATGTAGTTGCGTATGAGCCATGAGCGCCATACATGTGATCATTTGTGTGTGCATTAGTGTAGTGTGCATTTGGCGCGAATATAGTGTTATTCACAACAGAGGAGGTGTTTATTGTCGAGCACTATTTTTGTTCATACGGTGTGGGGCAGCGTCTCACTGCAGGAGATGAACGCGCACGTCTACTGTATTGCTCTGGAGCTATGGCATATGAAGATTTCACCAGTATCACATGGCTTAGGATGAAAGCCATGTGTACTTTGATCGTTACATTAATCGACAGTGGATTACTGACACGTTCTTGCATGATTTATGGGTTTTTTTGCAGCACCAAAAATCTGTCGTCATGAGGTCAGTGGAGTAGCAAGAATATGGAAAATCCGTTTCACGGGAAATCAAACGATGTCCAAACTCTCGTGGGCAGGACACGTGACTCACTTGCAGTGTGGGCAGTCGTCCGTCTTGCTGCATCCATTGTCGTTGTAACATTTCTCGCAAGCTTCTGCACTACTGAACACAAACAAAAGCAGGCCTAATTACTGAACCATGCATAGTTTCTGAGATCTAGCATGAAACATATCAAAAAATTTATTTTTTTTTTTTGGCTATGACCATCGTCACGCGCGTACTTTTTTCGCGCTTTTACCATGTCCTCTCTTTTTTCTCCATGCAATATCAGTCATTATTTTTTTGCAATAGTTTATTCACATACAGAATTACTTTGTGGCCTAAGCAGCATTTTTAGCACTTTGTCCTCCTGAGATATTACGCCCTAAACATGGCATCAAAATCGCAAACTTCAACATGCAATAGTATTCAGCACTAAACTTATGAACTTTATGCTATTCCAAAATACAGCTTCTTTACAAGTGTAATTTTCTGTACTTTTTCTAGTGATTTCATGTATTGGTTTGCAACCCTGCATATTTATTTAGTAGCAAGAGTATATGTTCTCCGTGTACCTCAGTCTCTCCTCTAAACATTCGTTTTTGTTTGGAATTGTCTGGTATGTACTAATGCTGTGGAAATCGGTTTTTGAAAAACCGAAACCCGGTTTTTGAAAAACGTGAAATTTCATAAAACCGAAATGTCGGTTTTGAAAACCGCTTTTGTGGTTTAGGTTTCGAAAACCGCTTTCGCGGTTTCAGTTTTGAAAACCGCATTTGCGGTTTTTGGTTTTCAGAAAACAGGTTTTCTCAAAAACCAAAAACCGCAAATGTTACAAAAATTCGACAGCACTATTATCAAGTAACGACGAGAAAACAACAAAGAATCTTTCCCCACTTCGGCTCACAGTTGCCAGATGGAGGGAAATTTTCCTCGGCGTAGGGAAAAAATGCTCAAAATTTGCAGTGGAAAGAAGGTATTTTTTCTTAAAATGTCTTAAAGTGTAGGGAAATTCTTGTTGAGTATACTTTTACATTGGCAGAATAAAAAAAAAATAAGTTGCAATTTCTCACAAAAAGGCCCGGCTATCGTTATTGGGAAGTAAAAAGATACATATTAAAGCACGATCGGTGTTTCCTTCACGTGTAAACTATTGCAGGTGTCTGGGATTTGCGATAAGAAACCAGTGAACACATTCAAAACCACAACATTCATATTTATCGGAGTAGCAACAAATCAACAATAAAATTGTGTATTGCGATCTAGATTTTCTTTCTTTTCTTTTTTTTTTTTTAAAAAAAGAAAGGGGAGGTGGTGCTGTTTTGTTAACAATGAGTGACAGTACTATTTTCAAAACAAGGGAAATGAGTAATAATAATATAAAAGATCTCATCTAAGTGGATGAGATTTCAAATTGAATTTCATGAGTTGCATGTGTAGTAATCTTAAATAGGGATATACCTTATTTTGTATTTAGCTTAGTGTTGCCATATTACCCAATTTTAGCGGGTACCACCCGATTTTTAGGTTCTATATTCGTCCCCCGCTTAAACATTTCTTAATCACGAAAAACCCACCCGTTTTTTGGGATTGGAGAAAAATCTAAGCGACTTAGTTGATATAAAGTGTTGGTATATTCAACGTAAACCGCTACACCTCTGACAAGCGCAATCGCGATTGAGTTAAATTTGGACTTGCGCTCAGGCTCAGGCTGTGGGCTATCTGAGCAGTGCGAGTGTGCAGGGCCATTTGCTAATAAGAGATCTGCTCTAATGCACAATGGTTTTCTTTGTGTAGTTCATGTGTTCTATACGAATGAATGTTCGTTTGTAGATGTTGTGACAAACATACTTGAATTATTCATGCCTTCATAAGCTACAAGAATGCTGAACGACAATTTCAAGTGTAACTTTAAAGACTCTTATAGAAGCGAATTTACGTTTGTTAGCCAGGGCAGAACTCAGTTTGAAGCAAAATGTACACTCTGGAAAGTTCAGTTTTGTTTGAAAAGTAGGCTGCAGGGAAGCAAACTGGACCCCACCTGATTTTTATATATTTTGTAAACTAGACCACGAGGAACACGAATCTGAAGGAATTTTGACATTCCGAATTTTGGAACTCGATATATTCGAACATAAAGTGACCACGGAAGTAAACCGAACCCCACCTGATTTTTATATAGTTTGTAAACTAAATCACGAGGGACACGAATCTGAAGGAGTTTTGACAGTCTAATTTCCGGAACTCAAGATGTTAAAACATAAAGTTTAATATAGACGCTATGTATCTACATGAAAAAAAAACAATATTCTCTATACGAAACATAGTATGTCCTGTGAGATATATATAAAGGTAACCAAGAAAGTTCTGTCGCTTTATGTGGAGGTCTGTGTTCAATTGGGCCTCAAACCGTGAGTTGAATGCAAATGGAGATAAGGCGAAGGTCAGTTGTTGGTGTTTGTATATCCAACATTCTACCTGGTTGTGGCAGTTCAGTTACAACGTGAAGTTGTGTAATTACAGAGTGAATATGGAACCTCCACAGAGCGTCATAAGGACGTGTATGCTGTGCGAGTTCAAACTTGAGTCAAACGCTACTGCAGAAGGGCGGAAGATATCTCAGGGCTTCCGTGAGGGTGTCGTGATTACGCAGACAGTGCAAGGGTGGTTTAGCAAGTTTAAGGACGGTGACGAAACACTCAAGAAAGACGCACCACGTGCCAGAAGACCAACACATGTACAAAATGAAGATCTTCAAGTAGCAATTGAGGCGAACAGTGGACAGACATGTGAGGAACTGGGGGTAACGTTCAATGTGAGTGAAGAAACCATTCGGCAGCACCTCCATCAACTTGGGAAACACTACAAGTTGAGTCTATGGGTCCCACATGATTTGACTCCGTGCCAGAAGGCTACGCGAGCAGACACCTGTGTTTCTTTGCTGTCTCGTCTGAGGAAGAAGTCATTTCTGGACAGATGTCGACATGTGATGAAATGTTGGTCCTGTACGAAGCTCCACGGCGTCGTCATCATTGGTTAAAATCCCATGAACCGGTTCCAAAACAGTTGAAACCAGTAATGCGGCAGAAAGTCCTCCTGTGGGTTTGGCGGATTGCTCGCGGCATCGGGAACTGCTAACAGCTAGTCAGAGCATTAATGCAACTGTGTACTGTCAGCAGTTGGGCCGTGTTCAAGAAAAACTCAAAATCCTGAAGTCAGCACTCCTCAATCGCTAAGGGGTTCTCCCGTTACGGGAAACCGCTAAGCCCCTAATGGCTAGAATGACCCGGGACACCATTCTACGCCTTGGATGGGAAACACTATTGCATCCGCCATACTCCCCAGACATTGCACCATTCGACTATCACCTGTTCCATTCCTTGGACACTCACCTTAGAGGACTCCAGTTTAAATCCCTAATAGAGGTGCAAAATGCACTTGATACCTTCTTCGCTTTACGGCAAACCAAGTTCTACCGTGAAGGAATCCATACCCATCCCGAACGTTGGCAGAAGATCGTTGATACTGATGGGTGCTATTTTTGATATTCCAGGTACGTCTTAGGTGACATATCGATGCTCTAAGGTGATAGGTCAAAAAGACAGAACTTTCTTCGTTACTTTTATAATACTATATAAAACTACTGTATAAGTTCTAGTATCTCGAATTCGAGAAGTCGGAATGTCAAAATTCCTTCATTATTGCTTATTTTGGTCTAGTTTGCAAAAATATAAAAATCAGTTGGGGTCCAGTTTGCTTCCGTGGTCACTTTATGGTTGAATATCTCGAGTCCCGACATTCGAAATATCAACATTCCTTCAGATTCGTGTTCCTCGTGGTCTAATTTACAAAATATATGAAAATCAGGTGGGGTCCAGTTTGCTTCCCTGCAGCCGAAAAGTACATTGGAAGTGTCAAAGAAATAACTAAAAAAAAGTGCGAAGGATCCCAGGTCAGTATTTGTAACACACAAGTTCACATCAGTACTTACGGTTTAGAACTCCCCACTTTTCTGACTTTAAAATATTGCAACCCTAATTTAGCTATGACTTGTACAACCATCGAATTATCCCTTTTGCACAGTGCTGCACATATTACCGTAATAGTCTTGGAGCAAATAAAAGAAGTTAAAACACACATACAGGGCCTATAAATCAATACAAATGTCTCGATTGATAGATGCTTTCACAATTACTAAAAAGTGTAATTAAAAACAGCAAACATTGTTTCTGCTTTAAAAAGGACAAACATGGTTTCGCTTATAAAACCACAAACAGGGTTTCGGGCGGCTTTCGCTTTCGACGAGAGCTTTTGCGGTTTTTGTTTGGAAACCCGCCTTTGCGGTTTCGGTTTCGAGAACCACCTTTGCGGTTTCGGTTTTGAAAACCGCTTATACGGTTTCGGTTTCCAAAACCACATTTGCGGTTTCAGTTTTGAAAACCGCTTTTGCGGTTTCGGTTTCCAAAACCGCAAATGTCACAAAAATTCGACAGCTCTAGTAGTACGTCCTGAGCAACTGAAGTATTTGTAAACGCTTGCAAATGCAAAAAATGGCACTCCACCGACAATAAAGATGGACGCCATCCATGAACACTTGTACTTACGACAACGTGAATGGTGTTATTGACCTTCTCATACACAGGGCTCGTCACACTCAAAGTTTTGTAATTTTCGGAGATGGTCGAGCAACCACCTCTGGACCACTTCGTATAGATTGACCCGTAGGTAACGTTAGTTGTCAGCCACCCGTCAAATGAAGTCATTGGTGTTTGGAGGATAGTTGAAGTACTTAATTGTCGCACGTGAACAAATGTGTTACAGTGATTTGTGAGTGGTGTGGTACTTTGCATGGGTTTTCTTCTAATCCTAGTTATTAAATTAAGTGAACACTGAAATAAAGTAAACTGTTGCATGTTGATGCGCGTGAAATAATTGTCCGTGTGTATAACTTCTTTAAGGAGTTGTTTGATGCTGCTTGAAGTAAGTCATCTTTATCGAGAAGTCGTGTCATGGATAGAGCGGTTAAAGTTACGAATGCTTCACAAAGGACAGAGCTCTTTCGTGGCTAAGCGGTTAGCGTACGCGCCTTTGGCGTGGGAGACCAGGGTTCGATTCCCGGCGGGAGCTCATCTTGTTCGAATTCCACGTTAATCAGTAGGTCCCGTCTCATATAGCCTCGCTGCTGAAAGGGACGTTAAACTCAAAATCAACTCCACTCAAGCTTTACAAAGGACAGTGCGTAGGGTTCTCACTGAGAAAGACAAGGCTGAAGAACGTAATTCTCCATTGAGAACTCTGGGGAACTGGCGAATGAATCGAAAAGAAAATCTATTGTAGATGATTTTGATGTAAATATCATTAAGCAAACAATTTCCGAAATGTACATGGAGGGAGCTATTCCAAGTATGGCAGAAATTAATAAAGTGTTAACCCTGTAATTGGGTTCTTTGGTTCGCTATGGAGCTTCACGCACGTAATGAATGTCTCCCAAGACAATATAAGTTTTTAAAGTTAAGATCCATGTATGTGAGGAAACGATAAGGCAATGGCTGAGTAGAGCGAACAATAGATGGTTGCCACAGTCAGTTTGTGGGCCAAGACAAGTGCTGGGAAATGGACACACGTCATTGGAGCAGTTTCATTCACGTCATAAGATGGCCGGGCCACAGAGGGTAACGCCTTCTCTTGGACAGTGACATCGAATTAACAGTAAGTAAGGAATTTCAGATGAGTTTAGGATTTATTATATTTATTTACTCATTCATGCTTGTTATTCATAGATAATAACGTTATGAGAGAGCATATGATATAAATTGTGAGATGAAGTGCAATGAAAAAAAAACACAAACAGATGTGTTAGTTTAAACAAGGATATTATCTTCTGCTCTGAGACTACTCAGAGCGGGTGAAAGACAGTTGGAGCCCTGTTAGTAAAAGCGAAGGAGTGCAGTAATGAGATCTTGAACTATAGATGTATGGATGACGACTATAAATGCGACGATGAGAGTTATGGAAATCTGTGGCCTCTTCACGTTCATGAATTGAATATGGTCGACTGGCGAATAATCGTAAGGTGGTAAGGCTGGAGTCTGCTCGAGAAGTTCATGGAGAATTGGATGAGTGTCTCTGATAAGGTGGTAAATATAACGAGAGCGAAGGCGGTAGAGATGTAGTAGAAGTGTTTGTACATCGGTGCGGCGATAGACGTTTTGTGTTGGAGTGTTAGGTAGTATGCAAGACGTAAAACATGACGTTCCAGGACTCTTAATCTGTTCTAAAATTTTAATGGAGCTGGCAACCAGGTGATATTTCCATGAATTAGAGCAAGGCGTAGAAAAACCTTGTAAGTATAAAGTATCAGCCTCAAATTGAGGCATCAGTTGGTGCCCCGTAAACTACGTAACAAATTGATTCGACGGCGAATATTAGCTTCGATGTTGGAGAGCTATTTGTCAAAGGTGACGCCAAGATACTTCACATTATTTTGTAAGATAAATGGGGAACCTAAGAGTGTGAGATGTAAACGCTTAGGATTTTGAGTTGGACAATATTTGTTGAGTTTGAGTCCAAATAACGTCGTTTGTCTTTTTGTTGCATCAATTTCAGTTTCTATTTGAAAGACCAACTAACAAGTTTGTCGATTGCCCGTTGCAGTTTAGCCTTAATACGATCCACTGTGGAACATAGTGCTACGTACGCAGCAGAGCCGGCGCTAGCAGTTTTGCTGCCCTGGGCGGTACTTTCAAATGCCGCCCCTTTAATCCACAAACCTTATTTTGACAGAAGACATTCAGGTATTAAGAAAAAGTAAGATACCCATATTTAAAAACATGTATGAAATGGAAAAGTAAACAAAAAATTGAACTACCACTCTCGAATGTTTACGTAATATTTAAACGACTCCATACATGACACAATATTCAGTATGATCGATTTCGCTGTACGTGATATACAGCAGGGCATACAGTTTCTTTGAACATATATGCTTTAGTCCGACTAAGAATTTTAATTTTTGAGCTTATTTTATATCAAAATGTGTTTCCAATAGAGTGTGGAGCAAAAAGATAATATAGTGAGTCAAATACAGTGGCTCAATAAAGAAGTCGGACATATACATACTTACACATTGCAAGAGAGGATAAACATTCCAAGAGTATTCTTCAGAGAACAAAAAATATATTTTAATTACTCTATATTATTTCCTTCTGAAAAATAGAAACATCAATGACAAAACTCAGTTTGATGACTATAAAAAATACCAAAAGTGAAAACATGGCGTAAATCCATGTCAAAGAAGAACTCGGACACTTTATTTCTAACAAAATTTTAGACTGTTATTAGATATTTTTAATATTTTGTTGTCAATCCTTTATTTTTCGCGATCGCTTTCAATCTTTCGGGCATCAATTTTACAAATTTTGTGCTGAAGGAAGGATAATTTTTTGCCCATTCAGTCTGAAGTGCTGATTCCAAGTCTTCCTTTGTTCTAATAGTATGATATTTTAACTGGTTTTCCAAATAAGCCCGTAAGTGCTCAATAAAGTTATTATCAGGAGATTGCCGAGGTGTTTCCAGCACATGCAGATAATTATACAGGAGTTAAAAGCGCATATTGAGTGCTTCGTGGTTGGAATCGTTATCCTGGTAGTACTGGAAGTTATTTGTTATTCCCAATGTTTCAGCACGTTGTACCAAATTTTGCTTCAGAATGTTTAAATACTACGTTTGTTTCATAATTCCATCGATTATACACAGTTTACCTGGGCGAGCACCGGACATACAGCTTCAAACCATTACTCAGCCATCTCCACTTTTCACAGTGGATCGAAGATTACGCTGTCGGAATTCTTCATTAGGTTTTCGCCAGATATAACATTGATCATCTGAGCGGAACAAATTAAATTTGCTTTACTCCGCGAATAACACAGTGCTCCTAAACGAAAAATGTTTATTTTTATAAGTTTTTGCAAAACTAAGTGTCTTTTGTCTATTGCACTTGCTCACGAATGGTTTTCTACGGGCTACTCTTCCATGTAAAGTGCTTCTTCTTAGAACCAATCTTATCGTTTCGGGATGCACACTTTTATTAAGATGTTCTGATAGTTCTTTGGCCAGTTTAGCACACTTATCTTGGAGTATTTATTAACCTATAGTACAATCCATCGCTCACCTGACTTTGAAAACACTCTAGGTCTACCACTTTTTGGTTTATTTTCCAATGATTTTGTTGATTTAAAACGTCTAATAATGTCATAAACTTTGGAGTGTGACCTATTTACTATTTCTACAGTATCACGAACTGATTTTCCCTCTTTATAATATTTTAAAATAAGTTCTCTTGTTGCTAAAGAAGTTTGCCCAAGTTGACTTCCCATTTTAAATTTTAAAGATACAGTTTTACCTACGCACGAACAGTGTGGCTTCAACTCGTTTCACTTGGACACCTGAAACTGTCAAGTAGACAAACTCTTGGAAATTTTCCTACTAAGCCCAAAAAGAAAGAGTGGTGCTACCTGTCCGAGTTCTTTTTTGACATGGATTTTAGCTGTATTTACACTTTTTTGCATTTTTTATAGTCATGAAATTGAGTTTTGTTAATGATATTTCTATTTTCCATAAGTAAATAATATAGAGTAATTGAAATATATACTTTGTTCTCTGAAGCATTCTCTTGGAATGTCTATTCTCTCTTGGAATGTGTGAATATGTATATGTCCGACTTCTTTATTGAGCCACTGTATTACGGCAGAAGTAAGTAATTAGCTTAAGACTTATAATGTACTGAAACACAATAGAAATACACAAATTTAACATACTTTAATTGAAAAAAAAAAACTTTTCTTGCTTTGATATGATACTTTCTTCCTTTATCACATTCGCGTAGTCCAATGTTTCAGCCAATTAATGTTCCATTGATATCATCACTAGACCACTTAAACGTGTTTGAGATGTGGAAGAACGTAGATAGATTTTAATAAGCTTAGAGTAAGTTTCGAAAAATTTCTTTCCCTACTTTGCGCGGTTACTGATAAGGTAAACAAAATCATAAATGCAACACTGACATAGGGAGCAAAGTAATATTCTTTAATTAATGTTAGTCTCTTTTGGTGAACTTTTAGGCTTAATTATAGCGGTTAATAGTTTCAGTTCGTCTTTCAAATTACTGGGGTTAATATCTTTCAATTCTTCGCGTATTAAAATGCAGGCACTTTTCAGACAAAAGTTCAGGTGGCATATCGTTCAGATTACTTATACCGTAAAGAAAATCGAAATACTCGCTGTGATGTTTAAGTTGCTCAAATTTTTCTTTTAAATCTAACGCAATCACGTCTAGAAGTTTGTAATAAAAATCTATCTTGTATCTTGTTTGTGGATCTTCAATAGCTTCATCTTCTGCCTTCTATTGAAACTGTCTCTTCTTTCGACTTCAAGCTTGCACTGTATTACCTATCCATGGATCATCCATATCTAATGCTGATGCCAACTCCATCGCATCAACTAAGTAAGATTGAAACTTTGCATCAATGCTGCTCCTCTGAAAGTTCTCAGATTTGTTTTAAAGAAACCCTACTGGATCAAATACATGAGAATCAATGCTTTGGATACTTTTGTTTACTATGTTTATGTGGAGTGAAAAGTCATACCACATAACGAGTGAGTAAAGAAAGTAAAGCCACGAAACTGGTTTGCTATACACAAAGCATCATGGGCGATCATTCTATCCGTTATATTGTAGTTACTTATTTGAAGTAAGGTATCTCTATTTGATATCTAACGAGGGAACCTACCCAAGTGCAACTCTGACTTCGAGTCGAGACTATGGACGTTGGATACCTTGTCCCTAAAGAACATAACACGAGAAAGGATACATCCTCGATCGCAACCGTTGCGGAGATATAAGCGTAAAAAGTTAGAAATTGAGCTCCATACTATACATTACAAAGTCAGATTCCGGGTCAGATTTTTCGGAAACGGTCGGGTAAGGAAACTCAGCGAATACATATCAAATTTGTGTGGGGAGCCCAGCACCTTTTGAATGAAAACATTGTGTCCCTGGGGCACTCGCAGAGTCCCAGGCGGGGTCCAACTTAAAATTTGCAAATGGAACCGGGGGTCAAGTAGCATATTGTATGAAAGCTATTGTTAAATAAAAGAAGATAGAACAAATCTCAACTCTCTACGATAACCCTGAGCAAACGGGAAACTGGTCAAAATGTCAATACAAAAAAATGAAATGAAATGAAATCTTTGAGTTTTACGTCACACGGTTATGCTAGTTAGGATAAAGGAGACGGTGATGATGAGTAATGAATGAAATGGTGGAATGAAGAAAGTGAGAGGAAACGGGAGAACCCCCGAGGAAACCCACGCACATGGTGTTTGTCCACGAGAAAATTTACTTGGCGACGGCTGGGATCGAGCCCAGGACCCTAAGCACCAGAGATGAACGCTCTACCACTGAGCCACCGCGGACCCCAAAATGTCAATCAGAAAATCTATGGCTACGCTTCTAAATCCGTTAAGTTACGACAATAACAAAACAGAAAAGCACGTTTAAAAGTGCAAGGTATTAAAGTAAAGCAAATTGCTGCAGAGTTTCTCTCTCAAAAGCACCCTCCGATATATTTTATTTCTGCATCATTAATCCAGTTTTCTCCAACCCCACTCCTCTCCAAGTTGCCTCACAGTTTCAAGATCACTCCTTTACCATCATGTTTCTCGTTCAGCAAATGCCCCCATAAAAATTTCACAGTGCAATCTGTGAATTTGGGGTCCCGATGCCCGAAGCACATACCGTTGCCTTTTGACCTTCTTACCCTCCACGACGGTTGTAATTGACAATGTATTCTTTCTCTTCTAGGACACGAAATCCAATGGTCATGGTTATTCTATGGTCCATTGGTCATTCGAGGTCATACTTATACTTGGATAAGATCCGTTGTGCGACTCTGTGAGAGACTGCAGCAATTTGCTTTACTTCAATACGTTGCACTTTTAAACGTGTTGTTCTGTTTTTCTTATTGTCGCAACTTAACGGATTTAGAAGCGGACCATAGATTTTCTGCTGTAGGTTGTATTGACATTTTGAGCAGTTGCCCGTTTACACAGGGTTATCGCAGAGAGTTAAGATTTGTTCTATCTTCTTTTATTTAACAATAGCTTTCATACAGTATGCTACTTGACCCCCGGTTCCATTTGCAAATTTTGAGTTGGACCCCGCCTGGGACTCTGCGAGTGCCCCAGGGACACAAAGTTTTCATTCAAAAGATGCTGGGCTTCCCACATAAATTTGATATGTATTCGCTGAGTTTCCTTACCCGACCGTTTCCGAAAAATCTGACCCGGAATCTGACTTTGTAATGTATAGTATGGAGCTCAATTTCTAACTTTTTACGCTTATATCTCCGCAACGGCTGCGATCGAGGATGTATTCTTTCTCGTGTTATGTTCTTTAGGGACAAGGTATCCAACGGCCATAGTCTCGACTCGAAGTCAGAGTTGCACTTGGATAGGTTCCCTCGTAAGTGGAATCAGAGCATCAACTCGACTCTCCAATCTTGTGGTGCTGAATGGTTTTAAAGTGAGGCTGCTAATATGTTCCTTTAGTATGGCCCAACGTTGAGCTGACGCAGAAAATAAGTCAGAAACTTTTTTAACTAAACAAAAAAAGAAAAAAAAGAAAAAGAAACTGTGGACTGAAATGTTGTGGCTGCATCGTTAACGACAAAGTTTAGTAAAGGAACATAGAAGGCTTGGGAATTTATTTTTGCTTTTCATATTGGAACTATTGTCATATCTTTGGCCCTTCATATCTTCGATAGAAGTATATTTCTTTTAGCTGTTTAATTATTACTTCTGTCAGTTCTAGCTAGACCAGTGATGTCTTTTACTGGTACGAAACCAAGAAAGTGTTCGCAAATTTTTATAAGCCATTCTCCATTACTGTATGTAATTTGTATACACGACTCCAAAAGTGCATTACCACCTGCAATTCTCGTTTTCCTGCAATAGCAGGCAACCCAAAAAGCTCGGCGGTTGGGTTGGTTCCGAATTCGAAAGGCGCTGGACCAAACCTCAATTTTGTAATAAATATATCAGTGTGGCAGACTGCAAATGAGGGAATAAAACAAATTGTTAAAAATGACAATAATATTATCATGACGGAGATGGATGACATCAAAAGTTACAAAATAATCTTACTGAAGCAGTTCAAAAAAGATGAATGGCAAAAGACACATATCAGAGGAAAACATTTCTCTCCTCACCTCCCAAAAAAAGAATCTCATAAAAAAGAAAAAGTTACATAAAGTTACGTAAATTTTAATATAATAGCCCCACTCTATATTGTGAAAGTTGACACCCGAAAGGCAAGAACAACTGAACCAAAGTCAATAAAATTGTGCACAGATATTGTAGACGTAAAAGGAGGGAATACGAGTTTCGTATTTTCCTGGAAAAAACGGTTGGGTGGGGCACGGACCCCTCCAAACCTTTTATCACGAAATATCAAAACTGCTAGTAACAGTATGTCAGAAGTGTGTAAAAGACATGAATAATTGCAACGGAACATTTTGTATTGAAAATACGCAAAAACTAAAGGAATACGGCCTTTTTAAATTTTCAGCTGAAAAACGGATTTAGGGGCAAAAGCTCCCACCCAAAATTTTGAAACTTGATGTCCGAAAGGCAAGAAGTGAACCGAAGTGAACGAAATTAGGCGCAGATATTGCAAACGTAACATGAGGATACGAGTTTCGTATTTTCCTCGAAAAAACGGTTAGGTGGGGCACGGAACGTGGCACGGAAAATCAAATGTGCTGGTAACAGCATGTCAGATGTGTGTAAAGGACATGAAGAATTTAATCAAACTGCGTCTATGGACAATACGCAAAAAATAAAGGAAAACATTTATTTAAATTTTCTGTAAAAAAAACAGTTTTAAGGGAAAAAAGCTCAAACCCAAAATTTTGAAAGTTGATGCCCGAAAGGCAAAAGGAAGTGAACCGAAGTGAATGAAATTGTGCACAGATATTGTAGATATAAAATGGGGGAATACGGTTTTAGTATTTTTCTGGAAGTAACGGTTCGGTGGGGCAGTAACCCCTCCAAACCTTTGATCACGAAATATCAAAAGTGCTAGTAACCGTATCTGAGATGTGTGTAAAGGACATGAAGAATTGCAACGAAACTTTATGTGTGGACAAAAAAATAAATGAATATTGTTTTTTTTATTTTCCGCGGAAAAACGGTTTTAGAGGGAAAAATTCCCACACAAAATTTTGGAAGTTGACGCCCGAAAGGCAGAAGAAAAAATGAAATCTTTCAGTTTTACGTCTCACGGTTATGCCGGTTAGGCTAAAGGAGACAGACGTTGATGATGAGTAATGAATGAAATGGTGGAATGAAGAAAGTGGGAGGAAACGGAGAACCCCTAGAAAACCCACGCACACGGTGTTTGTCCGCCACAAAGTTCACTCGGCGGGGGCTGGGATCGAACCCAGGACCCCAAGCACCAGAGGTGAATGCTCTACCACTGAGCCACGGCGGCCCCTGAAAAGCAGAAGTAAACCGAAGTGAATAAAAATTTTCACAGATATTGAATACGTAAAATGAGAATACGAATGTCGTATTTCCCTGGAAAAAACGGCCGCGTGGGGCACGGACCCCTCCAAACATTTGATCACGAAAAATAAAAGTTCTTGTAACAATATGTCAAATGTGTGTATAGGACGTGAAGAATTGCAACGAAACTTTGTGTATGAACAATAGGCAAAGAATGAAAGAATACGTTTTCTTAATGTTCTACAGGAAAACGGTTTTAGGGGGGCAAATGAACCCACCCCAAAAGTTTGAAATTTGACGCCGAAAAAGCAAGAAGAAGTGAACCGAAGTGAATGAAATTTTTCACACATATTGTGAAAATAAAATGTGGGAATTCTAGTTCCGTATTTCCTGAAAAAACTGTTAGGTGGGGCACGGACCACTCCAAACATTTGCTCAGGAAATATCAAAAGTGCTAGCAACAGTATATCAGATTTGTGTAAAGGGCATGAAGAATTCCAATGAAACTTTATGTACGGGCAATACGCAAAAAAAAAAAAAAAAAAAAATGGAGAAGGGTTTTTCTGCGGAAAAACGGTTTTAGGGGCAAAAGCTCTCACACAAAATTATGAAAGTTGACGCCAGGAAGGCAAAAAGAAGTGAACCGAAGTGAATCAAATTGTGCACGGACATTGTAGACATAAAATGAGGGAATATGGGTTTGCTATTTTCCTGGAGAAAAGGAGTGGGTGCGGCACGGACCCTCCCTAACGTTTGATCACAAAATATCAAAAGTGCTAGTATGTCAGATGTGTGTCAAGGACATGAAAAATTGCAACATTACTTTGTGTATGGACAATACGCAAAAAGTAAACGAATACGGGTTTTTCTAAGTTCTGCGGGAAAACGGTTTTAGAGGCAAAAGCTCCCACCCTAAATTTTGAAAGTTGAACTCGAAAGGCAAACAGAAGTGAATCGAAAAAAATGAAATGAAATCTTTAAGTTTTACGTCCCACGGTTATGCCGGTTAGGCTAAAGGAGACGGTGATGATGAGTAATGAATGAAATGGTGCAATGAAGAAAGTGGGAGGAAACGGGAGAGCCCCGAGAAAACCCACGCACACGGTGTTTGTCCACCACAAAGTTCACTTGGCGGGGGCAGGGATCGAACCCGGGACTCCAAGCACCAGAGGTGAACGCTCTACCACTGAGCCACCGCGGCCCCAAGAAGTGAATCGAAGTGAGTGCAAATGTGAACATATATTGTAGACATAAAATAAGGATACGGGTTTCATATTTTCCTGGAGGAAATAGTCGTGTGGGGGCACGGACCCCTCCAAACCTTTGATCACAAAAAATTAAAATGCTAATAACAGTATGTAGAAAGTGTATAAGGGACATGAAGAATTGCAATGAAACGTTTTGTATGGATAATACGTTAGAAATAAAGCAATACGGGTTCTTTTATATTCTGTTGAAAAATGGTATTAGGGGGCAAAAGCTCCCACACAAAATTTTGAAAATTGACGCCCGAAAGGCAAAAAGAAGTGAACCGAAGTGAATGAATTTCTACACAGATATTGTAGACGTAAAATGAGGGAATACAGTTTTCTATTTTCCTGGAAAACAGGGTTGGGTGCTGCATGGACCCCTCCAAACCTGTGATCACGAAATATTAAAAGTGCTACCAACAGTATGTCAGATGTGTGCAAACAACTTGAATTCCAACATAACTTTGTGTATTAACAATACGCAGAAAAATGAATACTTTTTTTTTTGTTCTGCGGAAAAACGGTTTCAGGGGCAAAAGCCACCACCCGAAATTTTGAGAGTTGACGTCCGAAAGGCAAGAAGAATGAGCCGAAGTGAATGAAATTGTGCACAGATATTGCAGACGTGAAATGAGGGTACGAGTTTCGTACTTTCCTGGGAAAAACAGTAGGGTGGTGCACAGACCCCTCCAAACCTTTGATCCCGAAAAATCAAAAGTAATAATAACAGTATGTCAGATGTGTGTAAAGGAAATAAAGAATTGCAACATAACTTTGTGTATGGACAATACGAAGAAAGTAAATGAATACGGGTTTTGTTATGTTCTGCGGGAAAACGGTTTTTGGGGGGCAAAACCTCCCAAACAAAATTTTGAATGTTGACTCCCGAAAGGCAAAAAGAAGTGAACCGAAGGGAGTGAATTTGTGCACAGATATTGTAGACATAAAGTGAGTGAATACGGGTTTCGTATTTTCCTTTAGAAATCGGTTGGGTGGGGCACCGACCCCTCCAAAGCTTTGATCACAAACAATGAAAAATGCTAGTAACAATATGTTAGATGTGTGTAAAAGACATGAAGAATTGCAACAAAACTTTCTGTGGACAAAAAATAAAGAATATGTTTTTCTTTTTTGCGGAAAGACGGTTTTAGGGGCAAAAGAACCCAAAACCAAAATTTTGAAAGCTGACGCGCGAAAGGTAAGAAGAAGTGAACTGAAGTGAATGAAATATGGACAGATATTGTAGACACAAAATTAGGGAATAAGTTTCCTTATTTTCCTGGAAAAAACGGCCAGGTGGAGCATGGATCCCTCCAAACCCTTCATCTCGAAATATCAAAATATCTAGTAACAGTATATCAGATGCGTGTAACGGACATGAAGAATTGCATCAAACTGCGTGTATGGGTTGAGTTGATTTTAGTTTAGCGTCCCCTTCAGCAGCGAGGCTATATGAGACGTGGACCTACTGATTAACGTGGAATCCGAACCACATGAGCTCCCGCCGGGAATCGAACCCGGGTCTCCCACGCCAAAGGCGCGTACGCTAACCGCTTAGCCACGGAGGAGCTCTGCGAGTATGGGCAATACGCAAAAAATAAACGAATACATTTTTTAATTTTGGTTAAAAACGGTTTTGGTTGGCAAAAGCCCCCATCTACAATTTTGGAATTTTTTGACCCCAAAAGACAAGAAGAAGTGGACCGAAGTGAATGAAATGTCCACTAATATTGTAGAGGTAAGGTGAGGGAATACGTGTTTCGTATTTTCCTGAAAGAAAAAAAAATGTGATTGAACCGAGGCGTTGAGTCGCGGGAGAAGTGGACCGAAGCGAAAGCAATTGTATGTAGATATTGGATATGTAAAATATAGCCTCTCGTGTTTCACAAGTGTCGTGTCTCCATCCGATTTCTTCAAATTTGACAGATGAAGTAACAGCAAACACAAACAGTATAGCGTATTTTATAGTATTTCAGGAGGCACCTTTAACCCTTGCTATGTTTTTTAGCATAAAGAAAAGCACGTGTCGATTTATTTCCAGTTTGCTATTGGTATGCCAAATTTGAAGGAAAACGGATAGGAACACTTGAGAAACACGAGAGCCCTTATTTTACATATAATGTCTACACACAATTTGATTTGCTTGAGTCCACTCCTTTCTGAGCTATTACGGTAATATTTCCTTTTTTGGGGGGGGGATGGGACCTAGGCCCCAACACTGTTTTTCCGCAAAAATTAAAACACGTTTCATATACTGTTTTGCAAATAGTCCCTTTACGAAGTTTCGTTCCAATTCTCCATATTCTTTAGGAACTTTTGCGTATGCTTATTTGCACTTTTGATATTCCGTAATCAACGGTTTAGAAGGTCCGTGCCTCACTCAACCGCTTTTCCCAGGAAAATACGAAACCCAATTATCTCGTTTTTCGTCTACATATCTGCGCACAATTTCATTTAATTCAGTGCACTTCTTCTTGCATTTTGGGCCTCAAATTTCAAAATTTGGGATGGGGGCTTTTGCCCCCTAAAACCGTTTTTCCGCAGAAGATAAAAGAAAAACCGTATTCGTTTATTTTTTGCGTATTGTCCCTACACAATGTGTCGTTCCAATTCGTCATGTCCTTCAAACACTTCTGTTATTAGCAGTTTTGGTATTTCATGATCAAAGTTCTGGAGGTGTGTGTGTCCCACCTAAACGGTTTTCTTTTTTTTCTCAGGAAAATGAGAAAAACGTATTCCCTCATTTTATGTCGACAATATCTGTGCACAATTTCATTCAGTTCGGTTCACTTCCTCTGGCCTTCCTGGCCTTAACTTTCAAAATTTTGGGTGATAGCTTTTGCCCCCTGAAATCGTTTCTCAGCACAAAATAAAAAAACCGTGTGCCTTTATTTTTTGGTATGTTGTTCATACACAAAGTTTCGTTGCAATTCTTTGTGTCCTTTACACACATTTGTCATATTGCTATTATCACTTTCGATATTTCGTGATGAAAGTTTTGGAGGGATCCGGTCCCCACCTAACCGTTTTTTCCAGGAAAATACGAAACACGTGTTCCCTCATTTTATATCTGCAATATGTGTGTAAAATTTCGTTTACTTCGGTTTCCTTGGTTTTTGCCTTTGGGGCGTCAACTTTCAAAATTGTGGGTGGGGTCTCTTGCCCCTTAAAACCCTTTTTTCCGCAGAAAATAAGAAACACGTATTCGTTTATTTCATGTATAGTATCTACCTTCCAAATTTTATCAAGATCGGAGTGTTACACTTCAGAAGTGTTGCTTGTTAATAATAATATTTCTCTAAAATTTTATGAACAAATAGAGGGAATTAAAGCGAAAAATTGGGATCAATTGGAACTTCGGCTCCTACCAACATTGAAAGAAATGACAGCACAAGTATTTAGATGCAAGGTACACATAAAATTTAGAACTGAGATTTAACTATATTTCTGTCATGATTTTAATGCAGACTTCGAAGTTCTTAAATGCTAATTAAGTCAGGATTTCACATCCAAATTAAGTTGCAACATAATAATTCTTGTTAGAAAACCCGAATCGGCAATGCGAATTTAAGATTAGCCGATACTTTAGATAGCATGGGAAAAAGTTGAAGAGTGTAACCTAAGTGTGCTGCCAAGTGAGTTGCGAGGCGGTTTAATAAATTGGATGTCTTCTACTCGGCAGAGTCCACTTCAACCGTTTAATTTTGTTTTAAAACAAAACATTTTTGTCATGAGTTACATTTAGGGATGCGCACGAGACGAATCGAGACAGGATTTTCCTGACAAAATTCGAGTCGAGACATGGCACTTCCAATAGAGAAATATACATTTTTCGAGTCGAGACATCACTTTTACAGCACATTTTCGAGACGAGACAGCCACAAATCTTGTCTCATGCGCATCCCTAGTTACATTACCACACACTACATGAGTGACAATTTATATTATGATGGAATATACTATGAGCTTTAATAGAAAAAGTGTAGACACTTGATAATTATTTTATGTAGTAAGATTTCAATAGATTCAGTGCTTGATCGTGCCGTGTGTGAAGTTATGAAATATGAATTGGTTTCAACAGGCGCGGATCCAAGAGGAATTTTATAGGGGATAGGGATACAGCCCCCCCCATGACGCTCAGGTGTACACTGGATAGAGTGGGTTTCAATCCTACTTTATTTACACTGGGTAAAGTTTGAAACTATGGTTTAGTCCAGCGTTTCCCAACCTTTTTCAACTTGCGTCACACTTCAGGGTAACTTGAATTCTCGCGGCACACATATTATTATTATTATTATTATTATTATTATTATTATTATTATTATTATTATTATTATTATTATTATTTGAAAATATAAAATACTGTAGTATTTTTTTCTGGTTACTGACATCCTTCTCACAGAGAAGAAAGCTAGACCACTTTTTTTCCCCGTGGTAAATCATTATGCTTATTTTTCATTTTAATTTAAAAATAGAAAACAATTACAATCAGATATAGGGCTCAAGTTGTTAAAAATACACTTTTTTTTCGAAAACTGTATCCAACCTTTCATTAAGGAGGAGGATCACTAAATAACGAACGAACAAACGAATCTCTTTTACTTTTAAAACACAAATATAGGTAATTCGTATGCATGTTTACTTTGCCGGAAGGATTGAATAATATTTTAAAATTTCAAGTTACGAAATAGTCTGCAACAATAAAGAAGCAATAATGGTCATAACAATGATAACAAATACTTTTTTTTCAAAATTAGAAATGTACAGAAAAATGTTCTACAGAAAAGTAACACAGTATGAAACTTTAAATTTTAGATTCATGGTAGTAATTTGAAATACAAAATGAAGGGTAAGGAGAAAAAACAAGGAATTTCCATGTATGTGCTTTTTCGGGTGCTTTGTCCTATCTGTTGGCGACTCTTGGTACTATTTGACTGTATATGCCATGCATGCCTAGATGTAAAAATGTCCATGTAAAAAGGGGCGAAAGATTTAATAATTCTATTCTTTTTACACGGTTTTCAATGTTAAAACGCCGTTTTCTCGAAAATGTGGTTTTGTGACATTCCTTCTTTTTTTCCCTTACCCTTCAAATATACCTTTTTCTGTATGTCTTGCAATTTGATTGCTATAGAATTAATAATTTTGTTCCGATTTCCTCGCGGCACACCAGCGACCCATTCGCGGCACACCACTGTGCCGCGGCACACCGGTTGGGAAACGCTGGTTTAGTCCATCCCTTGATCATATTCTGGTTCTGCGGTGTTAATATCTGGTCAGAACTTGCTGTTCTAGAAGCCTTAAGTTCATACGCGATAAAATAGTATTTCCGCATTATGCACCTTTTTAAACTATTTTCAATATTTGTATGTATCTTCAGATAAACCCTCCGTGAAAAGTTTTATTTATTGGATACTGTATTTCTGACGATGCTTCCATTATCAAATAGTGTATGTAGTTTTATTTAACATAGAATTGCATACGACAAAACAGTAGAAAACATTCTCATTGTTTTAACTTTTCTTGAGTTGATTTTGAACTTAACGTCCCTTTCAGCAGCGAAGCTATATAAAACGTGGACCTACTAATTAACGTCGAATCCGAATCACATGAACTCCCACCGGGAATCGAACCTGGGTCTTCCATGCGTTAACTTTACTTGAATTTGGACTCGAACGCTCTGCAGCAGATTTAAAACGGTGGACTTGCCACTCCTGAGTTTTTCAATGAATGTATTTCTTAGTAATTATTTTAATTTTACTTTTGAAAAGGTGTAAGCATTTTGCTTTAAAAAAATCCTTGAATTATACGTAGTCAGTGTTGAATACAGGTTTCATTTTTGTACGTGGCAATAGTAACTTCCATGGTCCCCTCTCTTCTACCTCTAGACACAGAAATTTTGTTTTTAATAACGCCAAATTACGATTTTTATCAATAAAGAGTGGCTGTCCTACTAACTCTTGTATCGATTTCCTGCTAAGCAAAGATAAAGTGAATCTGAAAAGGTAGGGGAACGGTAGGTAGCGGCGTGACATCACGCCGTCCCCCATGCCTATCTTTGCCCATTGTAATTTCTTAGGAACTGGGGGGACGGCGTACACATTTTTTGGAGGTGGGGGACGGCGTCCCCTGCATTCCCAAGCACTTTTACCTCTGCTGCTAAGTATTAATTGCTGTAAGGACCAACGAACAATATTATGTGGCAATTCTACTACTACTACTACTACTACTACTAATAATAATAATAATAATAATAATAATAATAATAAATGATCTGAATGATAAAGATATTTTTTTAACTTTCTAATACAATCTCTGTGGGCTTTCGCGAATCTGGATATATTGTTTTTATGAAGAATAAAGAGGCTTCAAACAACGACGATTTGTATAAAAGTCTTATCAGGTTTCTGACAGCTGACCTTGTGTTTGTTTTTTTTCTTACATAATGTTACAAGGCACAGAAGCATTTTGCTTTTTTTTGCCTGAGTGTATTTTCAGTACTAAAATCAAGACTTTCGTTCTGTCGTTGGCACGTGTCGAAGCAGCTTGTTTGCTGTGCGATGTTTTGCCTTCAGGCGATCGACTAGATCGAAGAGTCAAGAAAGAAAGAAATTAACAAAACGATATGCTTGTTTCATGGAGATATGCTTGCTTCTTGGCATTAGTGTTTGAAAACCAAAACTGTTCTGAGTATCCATTTTGTTATGTCCATAATAAGTATAAAGGGAAATGTTAATTCTCATATATAGTAGGGGTAAAACTGAGGGGGAACGCGAGAGTAACGTTATATATATTAGGGATGGCCGAATCCGGATTCGAAATTCGGATCTGGGTTCGAAATTCGGATCTCAGATCTTGATTCTTATCCAAACCCACATCCCACCCAAATTGTGATAAACTTGAATATCAAAAATTCGCCGAAAGAAATTTCACGAAGTCCTGACAGTGAAGAAGAAAACAGAAAATTAAGAAGAATACTGGCAAGTCTATTTGTCTCCTTCAATCTACACTAACGATTAAATGCTTGCCTAACTAAAAAATAATCTGATTTGATCCGGATGAGAGTTCGAATGTCGAATCTAAGTCCACCCGGTTGCAGGACCGAGATGAAATACATACATATTTATATTTGAAACCGGAATACAAAACACGAATATTTAAAATTCCTCAATACACCTATTTCATTGACAATTAAGAAAACATAAACAGTTAAGATAAGTATTGACTAGTTTTTACGTATATTTATCTTGCTCAGTCTGCTCAAAATATCAAATGTATAACTTACAATTAGATTTAATAATTATTTAATAAATCACAATATGAGCACCGAGAATAAACTATGAATTTTGGTGCCCCTTATCTAGATTTGAAATTTCGGATTCATACATAGAATCAGGCTGAAAGATAAATATTTGAGATCTGGAAACCGAAACAAGTGCTAGTACCAAGATCGTAGCCGTTTGTACCTAGGTAGTGCGAGCGGAAGGCACTTGCACTAAGTCTGGGTGTACTTTGGGGAACACGAGAAACTAAAAACAGATATATATTCTTTTTCAGGGGCAAGTCGCGCTTTAACATGACTTTTCATGAGTGTTGTGTTTAAATACGAAAACTGTAATGGCGACTTGTTTGAAATAAATGCCATTTTTTTTAGCAATAAAGTTAGGTACTTTCACATTGAATAAAAATTACCAAAGCACATTTCACTGATGAGAGTGCTGGTTCTTATGGAAGTTTCACACTGAATCGAAGATTTCCTCATGTGGGTATCGGATTGCCACAATTCACCTTTCTGAAAGACGTGGTTTATCAGGAGGTCGGCCAAGATTCTTTTGGACTTAGCGTGTAGACTGCTTCTGGTCTCAATTATTCAAATATAGTAAGACTAACCGTATATAAAGTTGGTTCGAAATGATTTAAAATGAAGGGTGCGGTGGCTCCGTGGTAGAGTGTTCACCTCCGGTGATTGGGGTTCCTGGTTCGATCACAGCTCACGCCGTGTGGACTTTGTGGTGGACAAACATCGTGCTCGTGGGTATTCTCGGGGTTCTCCCGTTTCCTCCCACTTCCTTCATTCCACCATTTCACTCATTTCTCATTATCACCGTCTCCTTTAGCCTAACCGGCATAACCGCGGGACGTTAAACTTAAAGATTTCATTTCATTTCATGATTTAAAATATCACTAATTGACCTTAAGGGTATAATTGCGATTTAAATATTCGTAAATTAGAAGAGATGTAAAAATTAAGCGTTAAAATAAATCCGATAATTCCTAATGCAACCTAATAATAGCAATAAAACTCCTTATGTAACATTTTCAAAGCTAAGATTAACAGTTATGTTCTTGAAGAGGGTTTATGGCAACAGATTATAAATCTAATTATCATAAGTAGTACCTCTGACAGCCCCGCATTTCACATCACCATCGCCCTTCATCCTGACAATTCCGGACATCCGGGCAATTCACTTACCCACAATGACTTTTCAGGCGTTCCAGTGACATCAATATCTCAGTTTGGGTTTGGGTTCATGCTTCGGTAAACCTTGACTATCACCATCAGCAGCTATTAGAGAATCAGAACTTATTTCTGTATTAGATAATGTGGGTAACTATAGCTTTTCGTCTATAGAAGACTGAAAGCCTGCCTTCGGTGCCCGTGGTCATGGGTTCAATTTCCGGAGAGGCACTCAACAATTTCGATGTTGACCCAGCATCGTGGGGGAGTTATCTTAAGTAAGAGGTAGCGGACTCCAGTCTAGAAAGCCGGCATAAGGACTTCGGGTGTCGATGCGTTGACTACACATCCCCACTTTGAACGTAAGGCCGCTGGTAGGAACCAAAGGACTGTCGTGCCAAGAATTTAGTTTGTTTTAATTATCATAAATGCCTTCTTTATTATTAAATTTTATTCAATATTTTCTTTTCAACTAGTTTGCGAAACTCGGAGCTAGCTACTTGTTTTCTTTTTAATTCATGTTCATAGTTAGAAGAACTAATCACTAAGGAAAAACAATCTTTTCAATAAAATTCGTCTCGCGTCTTTCGTAGCTCTAAGTTTAGTTATTTTTAGTTTTTTTTAAAGTTGAAGGGCGGTTTATCATTTCCCCTCGCTTTCCCTATTTTTTTCTCTAGTTTTACCTATATTTCTTTGCACGGACATTGCACCTATACCCACGTGCTTAGTGTGTTCGTTTACAAAAGCGGGCCATTTTCCTGCCACTATAGAAAGTAAGAGTGCACTGTATCAGAGAAATATTTATTGACGTATGTAAGTGAATATATCTGTGACGAAGTCATAATTACTCAGTTTTTGCATCGTACATAGTTTCCTCATCCTCATTAATCTCTTTACCCCCGCTTCCTGAATTCCAGTTCTAGTATTCTTTCTTGATAGCGGACTGATGTCTCATGTAGACTTATTAACTATAACATCAGCAATAAATAAAGTACGGTTTAATTTGCACTAATTTTAAAACATTACATTAATTAAATAATAATAATAATAATAATACGGAGCGAGCTCAGGCTACTTGTTATGATTCTTGCTTCGCAATTGGATAATACCGGATTCGAATTCGGAGACCAGCCATCCTGACTGAGGATTTTCCAGGGTTGTTTCTCAGTTATACTGGGCAAATGCTAGGTTAGTACCTTGATCTAAGACTCTGGAGACCTTCCTTCCATTCCTTTTCCAATGTTTTCATCTGTTGATTACTACAGTGTAAAGTAGCCTCTGAGGATATATCTGGTAGCTTATAGTGAAAAAACAATAACGACGTAATATATCTTCACGAAACGTGTGGGTTAATTTAACTACAGCCTTACAGTCCCAATATATAGCTAAAGTTTTAATATCAATTTCCTGACTTTTAAATACTATTTTCATATTGTTTCAGCTTTCAATTTTCTCATGTATGTTTCCACCGAGAATTGAACCTGAGATCACATGAACAAATGCGAATATGTTAAATATTTTTGAACACTTTAATATACAAAACACAAAACGCTTCAATGATACGACGCATGGATATGTTTTGGTTACCTCCTGCAATGTATGTTTAAAGAAACATGAAGGGTGAAGAAAAAAGAAATCTCTTTTATATTTACTCCTTCAACAAACGACCGACCTCAGAAGGGCAAGCCATAAGTTAGGTAATAAAGTCATACAACGAACACAACCATATCGCTCTCCTGAAATACTCACACCAACCAGTCTACATTTTTTGTTGTATATACCTTCGAAGTTAAAGATATTCATTATTACATTTGTTGATGGTTGGACTCTAGTCAGTCAGAAACTACTATTAATAAAGAGTTTGTTTTGTCTAGTATTCCTGCGATTAAAAGGGCCTTATCTAAAAGATATTTCATTTGTATCTGAGAAAAGGAGAAAGTTTATTTTCTAAGAATAAAATAAATATTATCAATGTGAAGTTAACATTAAGTTTCGAAGAGGAGCTAAACAGAAGAATTTGTTACCATTTACATCAGTTTTCAGACAGTTCACTATACTCTGAAATGGGAAGAAATCAAACTTGGAAACATTTTACTAAAGCGACTTCGACAGAAAGTGCAACATGTAAATATTGCAAGGTTAAAATAAAATAAAGAACAAAGGTAGCACAAACGTGTTACGGAAACATTTAAAAGCACAGCAACCTACTATATCAGTGAATCCGAAAAAAGTTTTAACGAATTTTAGATATTCAATTTTATAAGATCACAATTTCAGATGTAGGTTTGGATACGAATCAAGATCTGAGATTCGAATTTCGGATCCAGATCCGAGATCCGGATCTAGGTCCGGATCCGACAAGATCCGGATTCGGATCTCACTGGATCCGGGATATCCGGATCCGAAAATTTTTGGCCATCCCTAATATATATAATAACATAGCATATTTCTTTCCAAAATTTTATAAAAACTATTTATTTTATAGAGTTCAAAATTCGGCCAAATGTTTATTAGTATTAATATTGCGTGTTCTCTTTTACTTTTTCTTGCTAAGGTAATATTATAGCGCGCTAATAAAAATTAATTTTCTTCCATTTAAAAGCTGTTTAAGATATTGGCTGCATTTTGCAACAGTGCAGAACAGCAGATAGGAATCTAACCAGGTAGATTTCTTTCTCTCTCTTCCCTCGCTAGGTCACGTGCGTGAACTTTGACTTGTCTTAATTAAGAATTGTCCGCGGAGAAAAAGAAACTGATATAATGTAGATTGACAGCAAATAAGAACAAAGTCTGTTTTCTTTCTCTTCATAGATCGTAAAGATTTCCTTGATTCTATGTAAACATCTCCGCGAATAATTACCTGTACAGGAATATAGCAGCTAACAACGTACGAAAGTTTCAGAAAATCTGTCTATGTTGTTTTCAAGTGTGGGGAGTCTGTTCATCTTATAAAATCAGTTTCGAAATGTAGAGCGTAGAACAAACTCACTTATTTTTTGCATCAACTGACAAAAGTTTACATACAGATCAAAGAGAAGTCTTAGTGCGTTTGCACACGGCAACGATAATATCGGTGGAAGCATCGATAATGTCGGCGGTGAAATCGACTTCAATGTACTCAAATCGTAGCTTACACACGCCACCGATATTATCGGCCGATCCTCCGACACGCAGATGCTGTCGGCCAAGCCCCAGATAATGTCGGCGGTATCGCCGACACCGATTTTGTCGGTGGCAATGTTTTCTTATGATTGGATGCACATGTGGCCGATAATGTCGGCCGGCCAGTGGGTTAGATGAAGAGAGTGAGTGACAAGGCGCTGTATATTTTTGTTTCGTTTCTTGTCTTTGGAATTTTGTTGTTTCCATTTTTTTCTATTATAATTGTATAATAATATTATTATTATCTTGTCCTATAAACAACTTCGGAACAGCTTATTATTTTTTTACAGTCTCTGTTTTGGAGTAGCTAATTCCCTTTATTAAATAAGTATAAAATGTGGGAAGTTTGAAGAGTACTGGTTTCCCTCTAAATAGCTATTACCAAATAGAATATAGAAAATTTAGATAACCAAGTTCTTGATTATTTTCCACTAATTTTTAATTTTTGTCCTTTCTCTCTCTGTCTCTCTCTCTCTCACACACACACACTCTTTGATGGTATATTTTTTAATCTATTAATGCATTTAAATTTCAATACATTCTGGAAATTAATTTAAGCGTAATTTTCAAATTTTGATACACTGTGAACATAAGCATATGGAAAAAATCCTGATTATTATTACTTCCTTTTATTTTCATTAGAATTGTGTGCAGATCACTTTTCCCGGTTCCACTCAATAAGCAGTGATTGAATACAATATTTTTTGACAAGTCAAAGTAGAATTATTATTTTGAAACGAAACCAACACAATCAAACACTCTTTCCCAAGCTCCAAGGACAAGTTACTCACTTGGCATTTTCTTGATTGTGATCTCAACAATAGGGATGTGACTTCATGCTTCACTTGTTACAGATTTTTTCTCTCACTTCCAAAACTATCCCAAATCTCCCATTTTAAAAAATAATGTGTAGAATGGCAATTGAAAACAAAGACCAAAGCTATGTATCCAAGTTTTCCCTCTCCCCTTTGTACCGGGATCGACCCCCTGATAGAGTTCTGCATTTTAGCTACAGTGACTGGATCAAAAGGTTGTGTATTATTGCATTCTTACCTTTCTAGTTTTGCTTAGATTTTTAGAGATAGCAGGAATTGTTCCATTCGATATTTTAACTGTTATTGAACTTGTGGAATGTAGACTTTGCATATGGGATAAGATAACAGACTCTTTCAAGGACAGGATTGAAAAGCAAAAAGCACGGCGAGAAATTTATGAAAGCCTTGTCCAGGATTTTGAGTTCATGGACAAAAAGAAACGAGAAACGACAGGTATGTATGCAACAGCGCAAATCTGTCTTCAACATTAGGGGAGGGGGGGACGGGTAAGATCGTTCCCATATTATATATATACATATATAGCGATGTTCAAAATATTTCTGTAGCCGAGAAACAATGCTGTAGAAGATCAGGGGAGCAGAATTGTCTTCAACATTGGGAGGCGGGCAGATTTGAGGCTTATTCTGAGTGGACATTAATTTCATCTCACTTTCCTTTCTAGCGATCGGACACAAATAATCAAATTTCTCTCCCAAAAAACACATTTCAAATCGGATTATTGGGGAGGACAATCTCCCCAGTTCCAAGATTGGAGGGGACATGTCCCCTTCATCCCTCGGGATTTGCTCCAGTGTATGTATGGAGCAATGTAAAACAGAATTACTAATTCGAATTTTATCATTTAATCTACTATGACATTAATGTTAACTACATGGAAAACAAAATAATATATATACATGTGTTTTCATTGGGAAGGCCGATGGGGGCTGAATTTGAACGTAAACACTATCGGGGTTGTCACTATACATCTGAGCAATCCCGATAAATATGGATTCGACACAAATATTGGTCATTTTCTACTACTTTTACATGTCCCGGTAAACGCCCCCTGAGACCCCCTTGGTTCGAATTGTGAAAAAATCGCCTCTGGCCTCCAGCCGATACCGCGAAAACTATGAATGTGACACTAAAATCTGCCATTTTCTACTACTTTTACATATTCCAATAAAAGCCCCTATGATCCTCTGGTTCCAATTTTGAAAAAAACCATGCCTCTGGCCAGCAGCCGATGGGGGCAGTATTTGGAAGTCAACGCTTGTGTGAGTATCACCATTCATCTCAGCGACAGTGAAAACTATTGATTTCAGACTAATATCGGTCATTTTCCATTATTTTTACATGTCTCGCAATTCTCCACCCCGGTGACTCCCAGCCCACATACAATGGTGGCTGAATTAGAAAATCATCGCTAATGAAAGTATCACCATTGATCTCAGCGACCGCGAAAACTATGAAATCGACACTAATATCGGTCATTTTCTACTACTTTTACATGTCTGGGTTAACGCCCTCCTGAGACCCCCCTGGTTCGAATTTAGTCAAAAACGCTTCACCTTGGTCTGGGACCTGAACCAAGGTATCCGTGTCCAAAATTTGGTAACTCTCGGCCAACTTGTCTGGTTCCCAGGCCGGTCCCGGTTGAAAAAAAACTCTTCGTCTTGATCTGTGGCCTAGACCAAGCTACCCGCGACCAAATTTTAAAAACTTTCGTCCACTCGTCTGGTCCACGGGCCGCACACTGATAGAGAGACAGACACTCAGGCAAACTCTATTTTATTTATATTAGAAAGGTCAGATCCACCGTTATTGTAATAGAGCGGTGCTTGAGTGATTGATCGTAGAAATTTAAAATCCAATGAGTGATAATTTCATAGCCTTGTTTTATTACAAGTTTAAACTCTTTAGTCAGTAGAGAAGAGGGCATGATTCGTGGGTCAGAGTTGATGACAATGGGTTTCGGTGGGTCTTGGGTCACAGTGTGTGACAGTGGTTCATGGTGGGTGGTGGGACAGAGTGGGTCACGGTGGGTCATGGGTCACAATGGGTGGTGGGTCAGTTGGTCGTGGCTAAAGTTTTCATTGCCCCACACTCTCTCTGAACTATAGTGTTGAAAATTAATCAGTGAAAATCAATTGCAATTGATCAATCAATTGAAAGTAATTGCTGTGGAAATCAAAAATTGCAATTGAATTAATTGCTAATTAATTTCAATTGCAATTACTTTCAATCGATTGATTAATTGCAATTGATTATCCTTTATTAATGGGCAACTGCAATTAACAATTAACCATTACTTACTTCCGTTGTCAATTGCAATTAACAATTAAATTTACAGATTAATTGTTAATTGTCAATTCAATTGAAATTCGCCCAACACTGCCACTCTTCTCTTCACGGTCCCGATCCGGCCCTTCAAACTTTTTTTTCCTTCTATCAAAGCCAGTACTGCCTATTTGGGAAAAGTCTCAATGTAAAGTGGTAGTGATAAAAACGATGCATATTCGCCGTTCTGTTGGAAGGGGGCTGGTGGAATGTGCCGTAAAAAAAATTAAATCTTTGAGTTTTACGTCCCACGGTTATGCCGGTTAGGCTAAAGGAGACGGTGATGATGAGGAATGAATGAAATGGTGGAATGAAGAAAATGGGAGGAAACGGGAGAATCCCGAGAAAACCCACGCACACGGTGTTTGTCCACCACAAAGTTCACTTGGCGGGGGCTGGGATCGAACCCGCGACCCCTAGCACCAGAGGTGAACGCTCTACCATTGAGCCACCGCGGCCCGGAATGTGCTGTAAAATTTTACGTTGCCCCCATAGGAAAAAATCTAGATTCGACAGTACTAATATATATATATATATAATTGAGAAACACTATTTAAGGCGATTTAGTGAATTTAGTTCACTTTTGGTTTATGTTGGGAATACTGGAAATTGATTGGCAAAGAGAAGCTAATCAGAAACAGGATAGAAATATAGAGCGTGTTTCAAAACAACACTTACAACGTTTGAGAGCTCATTCCTGACACCGTGATAAGACAACCTGGGTGCACAATGCTTCCTTTTGGCGCTATGACCAGCCAAAAACCAGTCCTAAAAATGCCCAAAACAGCCGTAACTCGAGAACAAAATGTCGGATCGAAGTCGGGGGAAAGGAAATGTATATTATTTTTAGCCATGGCTTCCATTAATGCACAACCCGATATGGTACAGAGGCAGCACAAAGGTCACCTCAAATAAATTGAAGAATTATGGGGATATTTTATGAAAGGGGGTTTTTGCATTTCGTAACAAATACAACTCATTTGCCCCAAAATCTTTACGAATAATTATTGGAGAAAACTGCTTCCAAAATTTAACATTGAACCTCCCATAAGGAAAATGAACTTCTGTGTTTACACTTCCAAAAGGGGGGCTAAACATTAATTTTCTTCTATTTCCTTTAGAAATTCGAAAAATTCAGATATTTCTCAATAAGAGTGCCAAATTTTATATTAATGGTGTGAAAACTTCATCTTCTCCCAGTGCTGTAGAAAATTACACGAATTGTATAACAGTCTGTATATATATATATATATATATATATATAACAGTCTGTATATAATTCAAAATCACGTTTTCAGTCAAAAGAAAAAAAATATTTCATTTGTTTACCTTTGGAATACCAATATCTAATCTAAATGATCTAGACCCTCAAAAGTATTGTAATATTTATTTTGTATATTACTGTTACGCACACGCCTAAAATGCCATGATTGTTCTTTCATTTTAGTAGATATTTCTTTTAAAGTTATGTTTTTTAAGTAACATTCCGTATTTTGGAATGCAAAATATTGATGATAATGCTTCTACAATAACTTTGTTTTCCTTCTGTCGTATCTTCCTTTCACACCTCGCAAAAGTCGATTTATGGTCAAAAATGGTTGGAATATGAAAATAGGGATATTTCACCCTGTTTGACAAGTCTTGTTATAAAATACTGTACTTAGAAGTTAAATTCTGTACCACCAGACATGTCAACTCTGACGCGAAATCGTAGCAGTTATAGTAGTATTAACTGTAGTCGTAGTAGTAATAATAAAAGTAGTAGTAATATTAGTAGTATTACAGTACTTTGCAGTCTTGAATAAAGAGTCAGTTTCCCAAACACACTACGATTAACATAGACTGACAGTAAGACCGTACGAACACGGCAAAGGCAGGGGTAGTGGAGGACATTTAAGGGAAAAAAATGACAACATTAGTTTCCAATCTGTCCTTGAGTGCCCGGTTCCAACCCAGAAATACGTGCGCCCGGTTCGGCCCTATAGCATTTGTGTCCGGGCCGAACAGGACACGCCCAGCCCGTGCAGGGCAGAGCCCTGCAAACCCAGGCCCGAAGACGGCCCGGCCCGACCCGAATCGATCTCAATTCTGTGCCCGGCTCGACCCGGCCCGGCCCGGCCCGAATCTCGAGCCGGGCTCTAACCGGGCCGAGCACAAATCGGGCCGAGCCGGGCCGGCCCGACTCGGCCCGAACACTCTGAAAGACTGATCGGAAACTAATGTTGGCAGCCTGTGTTAATCGTAATGTGTTTGGCATGGGCGGCGATTAGGGGAGGCAAAGGGGGCAGTTGCCCCCGCACTTTTTTTAAGTAACCAATTAATGTATATAGTTTCATTTGGAAATGTAACGATTTTGTATGTGTTACTGATTAATAGGAAAAAATGCTGCCATATAATATTTGCTGTTGCGTGAATACGTATTGGTTGTCTTCCCGTGGAGTAAAGAAAGCTACAGTAATTGCGTTTTAATCGCCACAGAAAATAACCCCAAAAAATAACCTATTGGAGCACAATTTCAGCATATTTTCATTTCTTCTTACAAGGGCTCGATACGTTAGTGAGCCGCTTTGAAGCTAATCGAAAGAACATTATGCAAAAAAGTAGGGCCTATTTCACAAGTTATTCTTTAATTGCACAAAAATTGACAGTTCCTAAAATGTCTTTTCTTCTTTCTAAAGTAAGGAATATCGATTAATAAGAGCGTGATAAGAAACAACTTCTACCTTTTCCATTGTTTTGTAGTGTAATATACGAGTGAAGTGTTGTGTTTAAGGATGTACGAGTGTATATACAATAAAATTTAGTAAATTGAACATAACTCTAGGTTTTAAGTTTATTTTGTATAACTGAAGTGTGGATTGTAAGTATTGTTGTGTTTTGATGTGTTCCAAGAAAGTGAAATCTGCACCTAATGGCAACGAACATATTTCAAGAAGTTGCAAAAGCAAATATTTCTTTAAATGTCGTAGCATATGCTTGTAGTATTTACTGTCTTTCATTTTCTAACAGTAATACCATACATTTAATATCATGTGTGGAATTAAATATTAAGTTTTTCATTAATCCTCAGTTTCAATATAACTTTTGCAAAACAAGCATCATTATTCATTACTATGATTAATATTATCCTTTCTATTTATTTGTTTTGCAAATTTATTAAATAATCTGATCACACAATTTTCCAGACAGAATTTTAAGATGTTCATGAGCAAGGAATCAAATCTCTTCTTACACTTTCGTTGTTTAAGAGTACAAAGGGCTAGTATCTACTTGCGTTGTTCTTCTCAATTTACTTAATAAACTATTATATACGATATACGGTATTTTAACTGAAAATATAGTATCCTATTAGTTATACAACCTTTCGTCAAACAAAATGTTAGAAACAACCAGGAAAACTAACATTTATATACAAATATTCAGATCATGTCTTGCCCCCTCACTTTTAACGTCCAACCGCCGCCACTGGTGTTTGGGAAATTAACTCTTTATTCAAGACTGTAAAGTACTGTACTTCTACTACTCTTATTACTACTACTACTGCTACTGCTATTATTATTATTATTATTATTATTATTATTATTATTATTATTATTATTATTATTATTACTTCTACTACTACAACTGCTACGAGCGTCAGAGTTGACATGTCCGGTGGTACATACTTTACAATCTAAGTACAGAAAAAATCGAAGAAATACTAGTTATTATGGCCAGTCTGCGTAGTCTGGCCAGTAGAATGCATTCACATCTGGTGCTAGAGGTCGTCGGATCGATCTCTCCTCGTGTTATGTGAGCTTTGTTGTGGACAAAAATCGTGAGCGTGGGAGTTTTTGGATTAGACCGTTTTCGTCCACTGTCTTCATTCCACCAATTCATCCATCATCATTCATACGTCTTGAGCCGTAATTCCCTAAAGATCATATGAGAAAGTCAAGTCCTTGACCTACTAATTAGAATTTGTTCCGCTACATTAGACCACGGAGGCCGAAACCATGAACTGGCGTGTTCATAAGATTAGCGCAATTTGTAGTAATGTTCAATTAGCACGGCAGATTCCAAATCATATTACATGTTCCTGTATTCTTTATAATTCGATGCTACAATAATAATAACAAAAAACAATGATCAAATAAATCACCCAGACCCCAGGATCGATGAAGTGTTCCTGGAACGGTGCGTAACAAGTAAATAACAGAGCTATATGACGGAATGCGAGGCAGTAAATCAAAACAAAATCCACACATATCATTGTTGATCAAAAAATACCACAAAAGTCCCCTGAATGAAAAATGTATAGATATCAGCTATCAAAAATGCCTCTTAACATCACATATAATAGAAGGGATAGTTGATATTAAGAAAATGAAAATATAAGGTTTCCTAAGAAACCAATAGTGCAAAATGAACATCGCTTTACTGTATGTCCTTGTACGCATCGAATAGCCCGGAAACAGATTCAACAGTTTCAGGCTTTAGAGCATTTCTCCGTTCCTGAGTACTAAAATCTCTTTCAGTAGACGCACTAGAAGCAGGGATGACGAGATACTGACGCGTTAATTTACACAATTTTGGTAATGTTTGTTCTTGTTGCTTCCACCACTGCAGTATATCTAGTTCCCTTACACATGATGACATGTTGAGGTAGATGTCTACTTTATCATCAAATTCACCAGAGACTGAATGTCTATCTTCCCAATCCATTAGTTTATTCTTCTTGGTAGGTGGTTCCAAGTTATGCCAACTACCTAAAGGAGACGATGGTGAGAAATAAATAAAATAGTGGAGTAAATAAAGTGGAAGGAAACAGGAGAACGCCGCGAACCCCCCACACGGTGTTTGTCCACCACAAAGTTCACTTGGTGAGAGCTCGGATCAAACCAGGGACCCCATACACCAGAGGTGAACGCTCAACCGCTGAGCCACCGTTCCAGGAACACCTAATCGACCCTGGCGATTTGGTGATTTATTTGATCATTATATTTTGTTATATTTGTAGCATCATACTATAAACAATACATGAACATGTAACACCATTCGATATTTGCCTTGCTAATTGAACATTACTACAAATTGCACTGATCTTATGAGCACGCCAGTTTATGGTTTTGCCCTCCGTGGTCCAATGGTAGCGTACCAAATTCTACTTACTAGGTCAAGTACTTGACTTTACCATACGTTCTTTAGGTAACTACGGCTCAGGCTGAATGGATGATGATGGGATGAATTGGTGGAAAGAAAACAGTGGGAGGAAGCGGGACCACCCCAGAAACTCCCATGCACACGATGTTTGTCCACAACAAAGCTCACATAGCATGAGCAGGGATTGATACGACGACCTCTAGCACCAGATGTGAGTGTTTTTTCTATTGAGCCACTATTCTCCCTCGTAGATCAAGCATCGGTTCACATTCTACGCAGACCGGCCATAATAACTAGCATTTCTCAATTTTATTCTGTACTTAGAAGGTAAATTCGGTACCAACAGACATGTCAACTCTGACGCGAAGTCGTAGCACTTGTAGTAGTATTAGCAGTGGTCGTAGTAGTAACAGTAGAAGTAGTAATAGTAGTAGTAGAAGTAGTAATAGTAATAGTATTACCAGTACATCACAGTCTTGAATAAAGAGTCAGTTTCCCAAACACATTACGATTAACATAGGCTGACAGTAAGACCGTACAAACACAGCAAAAATAGAGGTAGTGGAGGACATTAAAAAAAACAAGTAGGCTGACAACATTAGTTTCCGAACCGTCTTTCAGACTATAGGGCCGAGCCGGGCCGGCCCGGTTAGGGCCCGGTCCAGTTTGATATTACTTGAAACGGGTCGGGCCGGGCCGGGCACCGGGCCGAATCGGGCCCGCCCACCCCGCAGGGCTCTGGTGCAGGGCTCTGATTCATATCCACTGCAAACGCTGTTTTTGTTCCATTTTGACTTTTATTTTAGTACTCAGACGAGAATTGTGTTCTATGTCTTAATTTTCTGCATTCTTTCACATATGGAAAGATTCGTTTACGTATCTAAATGTTTCATTACGTATGGAGAGCTAAATGACAAACAGGCATGTGCTGATATTAATACAAAGTTTCGAAATATTGAATTATTAAGTATTTCAATCAATGTTGCTTTTTTATACAATTAATAACAAGTCTTATTATATTTAAAAGAAGAAAAACACATCTGCAAAATTTCTCCTGATTGCAAAGGTTGACTTCGAGGTTCGAACCTGGTTTACTTTTTCCCGAAGATATCCGAAGCTGGACTTAGAAAATTTTTTCCTTAAAATAGCAATAGAGAATACCCTCGACCTTTGAGACAACATGTACCTTTCGGGAGTCAACTTTCAAAAGTTTGGTGTGGGTTCATTTGCCCCATAAAACTGTTTTTCTGCAGAAAATAAAAAAGCATTCCTTTATTTTTTTTGCGTATTTGTCCATACAAAAAGTTTCGTTGGAATTCTTCGTGGCCTTTACACACATATGACATACTGTTACCAGCATTTTTTATATTTCGTGATCAAAGGTTTGGAAGGGTCCGAGCCCCCTAACCGTTTTTCTCAGAAAAATACGAAACCAGTTTGCCCTCAATTTAAACCTACAATATCTGTGCAATATTTGATTCAATTTGGTTCACTTCTTCGCGTCTTTCGGGCGTCAACTTTTAAAATTTTGGGTTTGTCTCTTGCCGCCTAAAACCGTTTTCTCGCAGATCATAAAAAACCCGTATTCCTTTATTTTTTGCGTATTGTCCATACAAAAGGTTGTGTTGCAATTCTTCATGTCCTTTACACACATCTGACATACTAGCACTTTTCATATTTCGTGATCAAAGGTTTGGAGGGGTCGGCGCCCCACGCTTCCGTTTTCCCCAGGAAAATACGAAACTCGTATTCCCTCATTTTATGTCTACAATATCTGTGCACAATTTAATTCACTTCGCCTCACTTCTTCTTGCCTTTCGGGCATCAACTTTCAAAACTTTGGGTGGGTTCTTTTGCCCCCTACAACTGTTTCTCCGCAGAAAATAAAAAAAACGTATTCCTTTATTTTTTGCGTATTGTGCATACAGAAAGTTTCTTTGGAATTCTTGGTGGGCTTCACACACACCTGACAATCTGTTACTAGCACTCTTGATATTTCGTGATCAAAGGTTCAGAAGAGTCCGGGCCCCAACTAACCGTTTTTTTTTAGGTAAATACGAAACTCGTATTCCCTCGTTTTATGTCTACAATATTTGTGCAAAATTTCATTCACTTTCGTTTACTTTTTCTTACTTTTTGGCGTCAAATTTCAAAATTTTGGGATGGGGTCTTTTGCCCCATAAAACCGTTTTTCCGCAAAAATAAAAAACCCGTATTCTTTTGTTTTCAGTGTATTGTCCATACACAAGTTTCGGTGCAATTCTTCATGTCCTATACACACATTTGACATACTGTTAGTAGCACTTTTGATTTTTCGTTATCAAACGTTTGGACGGGTCGGCGCTCCACCCGACTGTTTTCTCTAGAAAAATACGAAACCCGTAACCTCATTTTCTGTCTGCAATATCTGTGCAAATTTCATTTACTTCGGCTCATTTCTTCTTTTCTTTCGGGTGTCAACTTCAAAATTTTGGGTGAGAGATTTTGACCCCTAAAACAGTTTTCCGCACAAAATAAGAAACCAGTATTCATTAATTTTTTTTGGTTATTTTGCATACACAATGTTTCGTTGCAATTCTTCATGTTCTTTACACACATCTGACATACTGTTACTAGCGCTTTTGATATTTCGTGATCAAAGGTTTGGAGGGGTCGGTGCCTCACCCAACCTTTTTCTTCAGCAAAATACGAAACTCATATCCTCATTTTACGTCTGTAATATCTGTGCAGAATTTCATTTCCCTCGGCTAATGTCTTTTTACCTTTCGGGCGTCAACTTTTAAAATTTTGGATGGGGTCTTTTGCCCCCTAAAACCGTTTCTCGCAGAACATTAGAAACTCATATTCCTTTATTTTTTGCGTATTGTCCATACAAAAAGTTATGTTGCAATTCTTCGTGTCCTTTACACATATCTCAAATACTGTTACTAGTACTTTTGATATTTCGTGATCAAAATGTTTGAAGGAGTCCGTGCCTCACCCAACCTCTTTTTCCAGGAAAATACGAAACCCGTAACCCCTCGTTTTAAGCCTTCAATATCTGTGCAATATTTCACTCACTTCGGTTCACTTGTTCTGACCTTTCCAGCTTCAAATTTAATATTTTGGGGTGGGTTGTTTTGCCCCATAAATCAGTCTTTCCGCAGAAAATAATAAACCCGTATTCCTTTATTTTTTGCGTATTGTCCATACAAAAAGATATGTTGCAATTCTTCATGTCCTTTACACACATCTCAGATACTGTTACTAGTACTTTTGATATTTGGTGATCAAAGGTTTGGAGGGGTTGGCGCACTACGGAACCGTTTTCCCCAGGACAATACGAAACACGTATCCTCATTTTACGTCTGCAGTATCTGTGCACAATTTAATTCACTTCGGCTCAATTCTTCTTGCCTTTCGGGCTTCAACTTTCAAAAGTTTGGGTGGGGCTATAGCCTTTAAAACCGTTTTCCCGCAGAACATAAAAAACCCGTATTCCTTTATTTTTTGCGTATTGTCGATACGAAATGTTTCTTTGGAATTCTTCATGTCCTTTACACACATCTGACATACTATTAATAGTACTTTCGATATTTCGTGATCAAAGGTTTGGAGGGGTCGGCACCCCACGCTTCCGTTTTCTCAAGGAAAATACGAAACCCATACTCCCCCATTTTATGCCTACAATATCTGTGCACAATTTCGTTCACTTCGGCTCAATTCTTCTTACCTTTCGGGCATCAACTTTCAAAATTTTGGGGTGGGTTCTTTTGCACACAAAATAATTTTTCCGCATAAAATAAGAAACAAGTATTCATTTTCTTTTTGCGTATTCTCCATACATAATGTTTCGTTGCAATTCTTCATGTCCTTTACAGATATCTGACATACTGTTACTAGCGCTTATGAAATTTCGTGATCAAAGATTCGGAGGAGTCCGTGCCACACTTAACCGCTTTTTTTTTTTTTTTTTAGGTAAATGCGAAACCCGTATACCCTCATTTTATGTCTACAATATCTGCGCAAAATTTTATTCACTTCGGTTCACTTTTTCTTCCCTTTCGGTGCCAAATTTCAAAATTTTGGGGTGGGGCCTTTTGCCCCATAAAACCATTTTTCCGCAAAAATGAAAAACCCGTATTTTTTGTTTTCAGCACATTTCCCACACAAAAAGTTTCGTTGAAAGTCTTCATTTCCTTTACACACATCTCACATACTATTAATATTAGTTTTGATTTTTTGTTATCAAACGTTTGGGAGGGTCGGCGCCCCACCTGTTTTCTCTAAGAAAATATAAAACTCTTATCCTCATTTTACGTCTGCAGTACTTGTGCAAATTTCATTCTCTTCGGCTCATTTCTTCTTGTCTTTCGGGTGTCAACTTTCAAAATTTTGGGTAGGAGCCTTTGACCCCTAAAACAGTTTTTCCGCAGGAAATAAGAAACTCGTATTGATTTATTTTATGGTTATTTTCCATACAAAATGTTTCGTTGCAATTCTTCATTTCCTTTACACACACCTCACTGTTACTAGTACTTTTGATATTTCGTGATCAAAACTTTGGAAGGGTTCGTGCCCTTTCCAACAGTTTTCTCCAGGAAAATACGAAACCCGTATTCACTCATTTTACGTTTACAATATGTGTGCACAAGTTCATTCATTTCGATTCACTCGTCCTTGCTTTTCGTTCAACTTTCAAAATTTTGGGTTTGTGCTTTTCCCCGTAAAACCATTTTTACGCAGAAAATAAAAAAAACAGTATTCGTATGTTTTTCGCATATTATCCATACATTAAGTTTCGTTGCAATTCTTCATGTTCTTTAGACACATCTCACATACTGTTACTAGCACTTTTGATATTTCGTGATCAAATGTTTGGAGGGGTCCGTGCCTCACCGAACCTTTTTTTGCAGGAAAATACGAAACCCGTATTTTCTCATTTTAAACCTACGACATCTTTGCAATATTTCACTCACTTCGGTTCACTTCTTATCTTTCTCGCGTCAACTTTAAAATTTTGGGGTGGGTTCTTTTACCCTATAAAACTGTCTTTCCGCAGAAAATAAAAAAACACGTATTCCTTTATTTTCTGCTTATTGTCCATACAAAAAGTTTCGTTGTAATTCTTCATGTCCTTTACACCCATCTGACATTTGTTACTAGTACTTTTGATATTTCATGATCAAATGTTTGGAGGAGTCCGCGCCCTACCCAGCCGTTTCTTAAAGGAAAATAAGAAACCCGTATTCCCTCATTTTATAATATCTGTGCAGAATTTCATTCAGTTCGGTTCACTTCTTCTTACCTTTCGGACGTCAAATTTCAAAATTTTTCGTGGGGGCTTTTGCCCCCTAAAACTGTTTTCCGCAGAACATTCAAACCTCGTATTCCTTTATTTTTTACGTGTTGTCCATAGAAAAAGTTTCGTTACAATTCTTCATGTCCTTTACACACATCTGACATACTGTTACAAGCATTTTTGATATCTCGTGATCAAGGGTTTGGAGGGGTCCGTGCCCCACCCTACCGTTTTTTTAGGAAAATATGAAGCCTGTATTCCCACATTTTACGTCTGCAATATCTGTGCACAATTTTATTCACTTGGGTTCAGTTATTCTTGCCTATCGCGTGTCAATTTTCAAAATTTTGGGTGAGTCTTTTATATTAAACCTTTACTTTATGTAACTTTTTCTTTTCTAAATTCTTTTTTTTTTGGGGGGAGAAGGAGAGAAATGTTTTTTCTGATATGTGTCTTTTGCCATTCATCTTTTTTGGGCTGCTTAAGTAAGATCGTTTTGTAACTTTTGATGTCATCCAACTCCGTCACGATAATAAAATTGTCATTCTTAACAATTTGTTTTATTTCCTTATTTTTCAGTTTGCCACACTGATATATTTTTAACAAAATTGAGGTTTGGTCCAACGCCTTTCGAATTCGGAACCAACCCAACCGCCGAGCTTTTTGGGTTGCCTGCTATTGCAGGAAAACGAGAATTGCAGGTGGTAATGCACTTTTGGAGTCGTGTATACAAAACGAACGATCCTTTGCTCTGTACCAGAAATATGTGGTGTACAGTCTAGCACTATAGTATAATATGTTGCAGCTCTCAACAAAAACAGTATTTTACCTTCAATTTACTCACTAAGAATAGGAATAAAAAAAATTTTGGACATCTTTTCCTTAGTAATGGTGGTATTTATTTTGCCCTTCCATGGTTCTTTTAATGTGTTCGGCCATGATTTGTATTCCTTAAATATAAAAACAATTATATATATATATATATATATATATATATATATATATATATATATATATATATATATATATATATATATAGTTGATAAGACATGATAATGAACAATTTGTAAATTGGTTAAAACCTCGCTGCTAGAACCGAAATGTCTGTAGGTGCTGTAGGCTAGAACGGCCTGTCTCAAGTGGGAGTGTACCTTTTGCGTACTTGGAGTAGAGCGTTAGAATATTGCTGAATAGAAAAATATAAAAGACACTTGACAATCTTATCCGCCCTAGCTGAAAATCTTATCTACGCTGCTGCAAGGGAAATCTTGAACGAGATACCTGTGGGTAGTAGTTTGATAACTAAAAATGAGGGGGAATGCTCTGAATTTCCTGAGTGAATAATTTCCTGAATGTGAGTGAAGTAAGTTTAATTACATTCTCAGGGAACACAATTTTATTTTTCCATGTGGGCCTATTACGAAGCATTATATTTTAATAGTATTCTTTTCTTTTTCAAATTTTGCCGCCCACTAGACGTGCCACCCTGGGCGGTGGCACGGATCGACCCCCCTCGCGCCGGCCCTGGTACGCAGTGTAATCATCAAATTGTAGAGAATATGTTGGTGGTTGAGGGTGTGGCTTATCAGCGACATATCCTGCGTTTTCCTCATTCACACAAGGCAAATACTGGGATAGTAAATAACATACCGCTTCATTCCCTCCCCAATCTCTTTTTCCTTCCCTTTCCTCGGATAGTGTGATCGCCCAGGGACGTCATCCCTCATACGTGACGGGTAACATAGCCTTAAATGCTGAAAGCTCAGAAATCTAATTTCTATTCCACTGTACCGACTTTTTTGTGACACCCTATGTATATATCATACAATTTAAACTGACTTGTGTCGAATTATAATTCATATCAAAGATTTATTTTCTATATCGGAACTTGTAGTCAGACACGTTTTGAGGCAGAGGAACAGATGAAGCAAATCAATACTTCTCTCTTAAGATAGCAGATATTTCAACATTTTTTCTTTGAGACGAGGAAGGAAAAGCCTTTTTCTATATAGTCTCCTGCATTCGTAAGCACATCACGCAATATCATTGGCAGTGGCGTATTTACCATTTTGTTTCGGGAGGGGGCTATGTGCAACAAGGGGAAGCAGAGGCAGTTGCCCACCTGAGTATGAGAATTAAATATATTTTAATCGATTGTCTACTAATATACTAGGAAAAAACGTGAAACTCGTATGTCGGCGGAGGATCTTACCTCCCTCTCCCATGCAATGACGCTCTTGCAAATATATGTTGAATATTTGTAATCTCATTTCAACTTGACTTATTTCATTTCAGAAAAAAAAACAGTTCAGAATGCTCCAAGAGCATTGCCAAAACGAACTTAAAAAGAAACCATTGGCCAAACCAGTGACCAGTTGGACAGTGGCCACCGGTTACTGTTTTGTACCAAAATATTTAGCATCCTTTTAGATATTGATCAACACCAATATGATCTCTCTATGACTTACTGTTCTCGAGCTATGGCTACTTAAAGCTCTGAAAATCGGCCATTATCTCGGGAACGGTAAGAATGACGCGAAAAATTAAACCACTTTCTCTGATAGTTTTTGATGCTCTATCGAATGCAGAGTTCAAAAATTTAAAGAATCGCAAATAACAGACAGACGGACAGAGACAGACAGACGTAGAGAATTCAGTAACGAACTTAAGTTCGTTGAAAATGGAAATATTCAGTTTTATCTGTGTACGTTTTTAACTGAAGGAAAATGTTGAGAGAAGTTGAAGCTGAAATATACTGATTGCAGTTTTAATGGCAAGAATTGCAGACTGGTGAATCTTATGTGATATGATACATACAAAAGTTTAGCTGTGAATCTAACCCTTTATTCTATTCATAGAAGAAAAAGGATTTAGGATTTATATTTCTGGGCCTTCGGCATCTATGGTCATTTAGCCCGTCGCGTTTTGAGTGATGACGTCCCTCGATGAGCACACTATCCGGGGAAAGAGAAGGAAGGAAGCGGCCTGGGACCTTTAACTTAGATACCTCCCCGGCATTTACCTGGTCTGAATCAGGAAAACCCAGGAAAACCTCATTCAGGGTGGCTGGCCTGAAAAAGTGTTTTTCAGGCGAGTGCCCACACTTTTTCGAGCGAGTGCCTACACCGGGAATCGAACCCGGGACCGCTTGCACCGAAGGCAAGAGCATTAGCGACTACGCTAAGCGGGGCCACTAGAAGAAAAAAGAAGCATCCTCTTGGCCTACCTAATTTCCAGGGCTACTTATTCCCCCTCTTGATTTTCTTTCATTCAAACATTTACCTTTCTTTATAACTAAACGATGTAAATATTCCTTTGCTATAATAACTAAGGTTCCGTTATGTTGATATCCGTGCAAGTTGGTGTGGAACACCAGTTTCGGTTATCAGATCAGCTCCTTTTAGTTTTGGTGTTACTTACGACGGCAGACTTGAATCTCAAACAACGGTCGTCGAAAGAAACGAAAGAAACGAAAGAAAGAAAGAAGAACGCAGTTCTTACATGGAATGAAATTTGACAAATACAGTGTTATTTCTGAACAAAGAGCATAAGAGAGTGGAAAGTCAATGAAATTCTTAGAAATGGTAAGAAGGATTATTGTTGCACGTGAAATGCGAAAAACTAACAAATTTATTTCGGGGACGGGGGCTTGGGCCCGACAGCTCCCCAAGATACGCCACTGATCATTTAGTTTAAATACATTGCTAAATATATTTTAATTGTAGATTTTCAATTCTCAAAATGTAATAAAATTATTTTTGTGAAGAAGAAAGAAAAATCTATATTATGAATTTGTAAACAATCAAATAAACAATTAATTTTTTTTTAAACTTATTGTTGTCGCTACGGTAATAAAAAACTAGCTTATACAGTACTGATAAAATACTTAAATTATCCGTGATTGCAAAGAGTAAAACCAAAGAACAAGTGACAATATGACAGATTTGGGTGAAAAATTACAAATAGAGAAACAGCGCTTGGTATCCCTATGTAAAAAATGGGATAAAATTCTGAAAGAAGAGCCAATGCCAGAACCAGCAGCTGACCAGGTATTTTCCACTTTGGGATTGACAAAATTGCTCATGAATGGTAAAATGAAACAGTTTGAGAAACTTCTGGAAGATAGAGAGATTGAATCGAAGTCTGGTAAGCCATTAACCGAAGTGGACGTGACATCATACTGGGAGTTGGTGAAAATTGAGGTTGAAGACGTAAACAAAAGATTTGGTAAATTGGATGCACTCAAAGAATCTAAGTGGGTGATTAAGAAGGATCCTACTGCCAAAGCTAGTCCTAGTCCTTCAAAAGCGAACCACAAGTTGAAGACATGTAAGAATGTTTGTGACAAACCCACCAAAGATACTCAAGACAAACATTTGCAGATGAAAACAAAGTACAGGAAATGGATCAAGAGTGGAGGAACTGTGAGTGACATAGAAATATATACAAGACGTGACCAATCACCTATTCGTATTAACACACCCAAGAAGTAACATTACAACATTCAGAAACCTATTTTTGCATTTTATTCAAGAAAAATCGATTATGTCAAATATTGTGTGTCTAATGATTGTATTGTAATTTGACATTGGAAATAGAAAGGATCGAAATTTGTAACCTCCCGAAAACAGTGTAATTGACTCTCAGAATTGGTGTTTTTTTTTTCTGTTAAGTGTTCTATGCATTGTACCTTACTTTCAAATTTTGTACTAAACTATTGGATTTCTCCGTTTGGAAACAAGTGAGTGAAGTGTCTTCAGATATATTTGTACTCCCACTTTTATTTGTGAATAACCTATAAAAATAGTAAAATTACATAATGCTTGCATTTTTTATTTAAAAAAGTATTTATATATATGTTACCTTAAGATGAGATCGTGTTTCTTCTTCTTAACTTACATTGTTTATCAAAATTTTGTATATTATATATATATATATATATATATATATATATATATATATATATATATATATATAGATAGATAGATAGATAGATAGATAGATATATATATATGGTGTCCCATAAGTCCGTTTACATAGGCCATCTCGGTAACTACTGAAGATACGAAAAAATGATAAGAGCAATATTATTGGAAATTATGTGTTTGCAATTTAAAATGTTGGAATTTTCGGAATTGGACCAACCGTTTGAGCTCTACATTGGTATAGCGCCCAATGGCAAAGAGAAATGCAACGTTGCCACATCTTTGTTCGAAAATAATGAAGCAAGTGTCGTTTCAAGTATCCTGGACCAAGGAGAATAGAAGGGACGGCCACAATGCAGGATATAAAGAAGGATCACACACAACGTCAATACAAGGCAGGGCGTCACCATCAGAACGGGAGAAGGCAGGTACGAAAAAGAAATTGAATTTAATTTATTCACGGCAAACTGGTATTAATGGCTTCGTGATGTCAACGAGACGAGACAACAGGACAATTGAATAAAATTAGAAAGGGCCTAAGAGTCAAAACTTGAAAACCAGGGAAAAATCATAAACATGAGTTACAGGAATAGAAGTTAAACAGATACTGCGACCATGTGAGTGTTTTGAAACAGAAACAATAACTTCTAAGCTATTCTGCGTTTGAAAAACGTATTCTGCATGGTACTAAGGTAACTTTGAACGATACAAGACAATGCGGCATTTAGATCCTTTCTCATTATCCAATTGTTCTCTCGTCTAGAAACATAAGTGCCTGTATCGTCACGTTTTCAGACGAGTTGAAACGAGACATTAATTATCTAGTACCCAACCGGTGGTGTAGGGGTATCGTGCCTGCCTGCTACATGGCATTTGGGAAGGTTGAACGTGGCTACAAATCTTGCTCCGACCGCCTTTCCTGACTGAGGCTTTCCCTGGTTTTCCTCATTTCCCCAGGTGAATGCCCGGATGGTCCCTTTTCTCTGCCTAGGGTCGCTTCCTTCTTGAGTCCGAGACTCATCTAAAGGGCCGATGTGATCTCGCAGTGGGGTTCCAATCTCTTCTTGTGTACCACCTTGATCAAATAACTAAATAAAGTGTCTCGTCTGGTGAGCATAATTGTTCGTGCGCAGGTCTCGTCTCGCATCGTAAAATTGTTGTCTCGTCTCATTTTGTTGAGTGGTTGTCTAGCTTCATGTCTCTGGAAAGTATGGGTTTTCGAAACGAAATGAGACATCAAGAATTTTCTTGTCTCGTGAACAATACTACTTATGTTATTGGAAAGGGATAGAAAAATGTAGACGCCAGCCATTTAAGATGTACAATCCCAGCATTTGTCTGATGGGCGAAAATGACGTACCATCCTTGTTTCTTTGACAGATGAATATAAGGAGAAAGCACATCGATACACACACAAGGATACCACATCTAATCTAACCCATTCACTTCAAGTCATTTACCTGTTGGAAAATCCTCAAACAGGTAAAACAATGCTTTAATTTTGCTTAGCGTAGATGATGTTCAAAGTGAGTCTATCTTGTTGTGCACAAATTGCCACATGAGGTTGGAAACTGCTCCTCACCCGTTGCAAAGTCGCAGTGGTAATAACAGCGTAGACCCCGCGAATATTATGTTGTAGAGCAGCAATTGTACGCGAGCGATCCCTATAAACAACGGACTGTAAGTGGCTCCACAGAAAAAAATCAAACGGTGTAAAATCAGGCGATCTCGGTAGCTATTCCACCGCACTTCGACACTCGATCCAATGTTCACGTATTGCTGCATCCAACTATTGTCGAAAATTAACCCTGAAGTGTGGTGGCGCGACGTAGTCTTGTAAGTGCTGGCGTTTCGCTAGAGACAAGTTTTCCAAATAAGGTTTCAATATTGCTTGTAGCAGATTTTGATAGGTTTCACCTGTCAATCTCGCCTATAGGACCCACCGGAATATTATCGTGAATTGCACACCACACTTTATACGAGGGTCAGCTTGCTAATGAGCAACTTCGGTAACATGAGGGTTGCTGTCTGCCCAATACACATAGTTATGTCTGTTAACAGTTCCATGATGATGAAACGTGGCCACATTGGAAAACATGATGTTAGCTGTCAGGGTGGGTTGTTTGTGTTGTGTACATGTAAACCATTCACAGAATTCACGTCGTCGGTCGGCATCATCCCAATGCAACTGCTGCAAAAAATGTACCTTGAACGGATGAAAATAACGCTTACGTAGGATTCTTTGGTCAGACATTCGACTAGTATTACTCTTTTGGTCCATCTTTCGTATCGGTTGCGTTGGACTACAAGTAACTTTAGCCAGAATTTCAGCAAGTGTGTCATTGTCGGTTACGGATCGCAGTCTGACAGCGAGGTCAGTCCAAGACACTGCCAGTCTCCTTGAAGCGTGTCAAGAACTTGCAAGTCATTGTATGCGATGGTAATAGGAGCTCTGGATTGCGGTGATGAAACTGTTGCTCAGTTGCACGTAGACTCAAGTCGGATGCGTGAAGAAAGACCATTTCCACTTTGTCCGCAGGTGAATACAGTCACTATTTTTCATACATACGAAGACTTATGAACACCAATTCAACACACTACTTGAATGCAACGCACAATTCAACAGCAATTCAACACGCAACGCCACAAACAGAGCTAAACGGGAAGTGAAAGATGACTGACGTGTTGCTCCTGCTTGATTACGTGAGACACTGCCGCTCGAGAAAACAGGCGTATCATGGCACTATGCTAATTTTAGCACATTGCTCAGCGGAACTTTCTGCAATATTTGACGGTTCTCTCTCCCCCTGCTTCTTCCTACCTTCAACGGAATTTCCCATCAAATAACGCACATTTGAACAAATACTGTGTCCCAGCTAAGCCATTTCCGTTCCGTTTCTTCATTTATTTTATTTCGATTATTTTCCAGTTCCTGTACAGTTCGGCATAGTTCAGTCGGTAATGCGTCTGACTACGATTTAGGCTATTCAGGCGGTCATGGTTCAAACTTCGTGCAGAAAATTGGTTCAATTTTTTAAGGGCTTACGTGTATGGTGACAGAGGTGAATTCAGCCCCCTATTAAATTGCGTGTTTGATGAACCAGTACTCTTTTTATGTTCTTTAATTTATGTCACAAGTAGATGACGAGCACTCTTGCTAGACTTGCATTCCCTTGATATCATTCATTTGTCAAAGAAACAAGGATGGTGTGCCAATGTCGCCCATCAGACGAATGCTTCTACATTTTTCTATCCCTTTCCAATGACATAAGTAATATTGTTCACGAGACCAGAAAATTCTCTTCTCGTGTCTTGTTTCGAAAACCCATACTTTCTAGAGACACAAGACTAGACAATCATTCAACTAAATAAGAAAAGACAACAATTTTACGAGACGAGACGAGACCTACGCAGAAATAATTATTCTCACCAGACGAGAAACTTTATTTATTTGTTCAAGATAAAAACACAAGGAGAGATTGGAGCCTCCAGTCTGAGGTGACATCGGCCCTTTAGGACTGGAGGAGGAACTTCTAGGGCCTAGAGAGAAGGGACTATCCCGGCATGCACCCGGGGGAACTGAGGAAAACCAGGGAAAACCACGGTCAGGAAAGTCGGTCGGAGCAGAGTTCGTGCCCACGTTGGAACTACCCAAATGCGTGTAGCAGTAGGGATGAGCACGAGTCGAGTACGATTCGTCGGCTCGATTCGACTCGAAACTCGACTCGAGTTTCGAGTTGAATGAAAGGTAATTGTCTCGAGTCGCGGACCGAGCCGAGTCACTATTTTTGAAGTCGAGTTTCAAGTCAAGTCTGATAAATGGCTTGCTCGATCAGCTCGTTTAACTCGTTTTGAAATCATGGCATGATTCAATTGGAAATCGAAAGCCATGATAAATGTAAGCAATAATGCGAAATACTTTTAGCGTTGCTCAAGACCAGGGGCACTGCTCAAATCTCGTCTCGTCTCGATAATTAGACGACAATAGATAGATAACGAGACATCTTCAAATGTCATGAGCATTAGTAAAGTATATACCTAGATACTGTAGTTCTTACCATCAAGACTGAGACCTGCACGATCGAATTTTTCAGCCCAAGAAGAAGTTCAACCTGGGTAGTTATGCCAACTGGCTGGGCTCGGTTCAACTGAACGAACAGCTCGAGCCGCCTCGGTTTGGGTAAGCCATCGGCTTGGCGCAAGTAGTCGATGTCTTGAGCTGGCTTCATTGGGATGAGCCGTCGACTCGGCTCAGGTGAGCCATCGACAAGGAGCCGGCTCGGTTCGCCTCGGCTAAACTAAGCCGATGGCTCGAGCCGGCTTGGTGGGGTGAGCCATCAGCATGGTTTGGTTCGGCTTAGATGTGCCATCGGCTCGATTGATTGATTGAAAGGATGGAGATGGGCGTGTCGACAACGAGGTCTTCTGCACCCGCCTGTGACACTTTAAAAACAAAAGAAATCAAGGCACAATATTCTAGTAAAATTATAAATACAGAGCGCATAATAATAATAATAATAATAATAATAATAATAATAATAATAATAATAATAAAAAGCATTCAATTGAGGGAATAAAATATCATAGCATTGAAAAAATGTGCAAACTCAATACACGAACAAAATGACTGGTTAGTACACAAAGCATGTTAATCTTCTCTGCCGGAGCAGCTCGACAATAGGTAAAACACACGTGGAGTAGCCCGTAATCAGTAGTGAATATGACTGTACATGGTATAAAAGATAACACAAATGTTATGACAAGGATAAAAAAAGCACAGTAAGACATAAGCAGTGGATAAAATTAGAAATAAATTAATTAAAATGTGGAAAAGATCTCATAGAGCAGTCAGGATCTGGGCATGTTGGAGCAAGAAAAAATCTTTGGGTATCATCGTCTCCCAGCAAAGTAGACGGATCAGGTGGTAGTCCAAGTCGGGCTTGCTCAGGAGCAGTGACGACGCCAGAGGGGGGCAAGCGCCCCCCTAGTAGCTACTTCTGCTCCCCTGACTGCCACCTAGACTGCCCCCCCGACTCCTACAATCTTTAAACATTCTATATGTAGTATTTTAATAGTATCAACCAATCTCATTGTCAAATTGTTAAGTCTACTTTCCATGCATTTACTATGTGGCAGATTAGTCCTCAAGCTTTCTTCTTTGAGCGTCTGGGTATGCACGCATAATTCTCTTTTCTAATTTAAAGCCTTTTGAGGTAAATTTTAGGTATAGGCCTACCTCTTTCTTATGATTTTTAATTATTGTGCCGAGCGAACAATAGTAGATTTGGTCGACTTGTTTTTTTTCTCATTGGATCAACTTCGATTGGAAACAAAAGAAAGGTAAAACCAGTTACGTAACTTGTTTGTATTTTTCCAGGTTTGAAGTTTTAAGTTTCATACTTTGTTTTATTTAAAGGTTCTGTAATTCATTTTTCTGAAACATTATTCTCGGCTTTCAGTATTCCGACGACGTGCTTATAACAGCTTAGTTTGCAACTACCAGGGCTTATTTTTTTGAAAGGGATAAAAGAGTTGTGTTTTCTTTTCCTGCAAATGATAACAATAAATTTATGGAATTAAATTGATTCCCCATAAAACGTATTGTCAGAGTGCTGATCTTCCGTTAGTAATTGGTATATACTAGTGCTCCCTTACTTATTTTATTTCAAAGTACTGACGTGACGTCTACCATATTGACTAGGAACTGCTGAAAAATTCGTAGCCCAACCCAGAAGGAGTGCACATGGAATGGTGAAGTTCTTCTACACTTCCCCCGAGAGTCAATATACTACCTTGTACAGCGCTTCAATTTTTGCAGAAAAGTTAAAAAATCTGACTATTTCCTCGCACCACTGTTCGTAGCACTACCCCTATCAGATCTAAAATGGCGTCCTTTCAAGTGTTCTTTAAGTTAGAGAAATAAGTACAGGTAATAGTTAAGACGGAGCTCAATCTGCGGAATAACAATGATGATCTAGACATTGAAATCCTAGATTATGCAATGTTAGTTGTGTTCGCAGGGGCTTGATGGACAGGTGTATTCCCTTGAAGGAACAGAACTCCTTTCTTTTCATTTACTGCGGCGTTGAATTTTGAATTTTTCTTTCAGTTTTGTGAGTAATGTAGAGATTCTGGATTAAATATCTGACCGTTGCGGAGGTAGTCTATGAGTACGACTCCATACTTATCCCAGAAGAATGTTGCAAACAGTTTCTCAACCTACTTCTGTGTTTTGAACTTCTTGGGGCGATGGAGAAATCAGTGCTACTACTCCATTGACTGTTGTTTCGATTCGGGATCATAGTGGTACACTCCGCATCAAAAAATTGCGACAGCTAACGCCGTGCAGTTAGGCCACCCAATATACACCTTCTTATCTCATAATCGTGCCAGGTAAAGAGACCCCCCTCTCTCTCCTCTTTTCTTCTCTCCTATACTAAAATTAGCTAACAACATGAGCGCAATTCTTATTTCAAACTACACATGTATTAGTTTCGATAAAATGAAATAATAAAACCGAGACGAAACAAGATTCATAAGTTGATGTAGGGAGAAACTCAAACACACACAATGAAAAATTGAAACCAATGGATGTCTATTAAACTGAAATTCAGAAATAAGACAGAGAGAGAGAGAGAGAGAGAGAGAGAGAGAGAGAGAGAGAGAGGAGAGAAGAAGAAAAAAGGAAAGGGAGAACAGATAAAACTGTAGAATTCAAACGTAGTAAGAAAATAAGCTAACATTATAAAGTTCCGTTTCCAGAAATCCAACAGTAATATAGAAATAACGTTTGTTTTTACATATTTTTGCAGAACTATTCGAATATATAGACGATGCTTTAAACATTCATTATGTCTCTTTCATAATGGATAGCATACTCAATTTCAAGTAGAACTGTATATCTCCGAGACACATCTAGGATAATGTCAAAAGTTTAACACACATGCTTTGTTTCCGCGTGGTTCGATTGCTAATTCAGTAGTGTTCATCGGACGTACTGTTCCAAAATACATTCTAATAAACCCAGTAGATAGCGTTGGTCATATCCTCCATTTCAGACTACTAACGCAAACTGAACAAAATAGCAAGAAAAAAACCGAAAAGAAAAGAGAAAGAAAGAAAGAGAAAATAGAAGAGTTCTATTTTACTGCTAAATTTTTATCAGAAATACCCTATATTAAAAGTCCAAAGTGTATCGTAATGAAAAGTTGCAAATGTTGGAGAGGAAAAGTTTATGTTCTTCATAGATGTAGCATGTTTCAAATTTCAACGTGAAAAAAAAAACACATTGAATTATAGGATGAGAACAAATTTTGTGTCGAACTCGTATAAATAAAATTTTGTTTTCAAATAACCAAAGTAGTTACCATTTTCCAGTCTTTTCCGAAGATTTATCTGTTCCGAATATCCAGCATTGATTTCATCTCTTACGGGTATAACGTAATTTGCACTGATAAAATGACACGCTAAGAGCTCAAACGGATCATCGTGTCAGTCGGATGATGTTGGTTAGGTTATAGACCACCATTGGGTCGAGGATTCAAATCCGTAGTGACCCGGTAATTCGACAGACTCGGTAACCCAGATGATAAAAGAGAGATTTTACTTATTCCCTTGCGTTTAAACAGTATTTCTGTCACAGGTGACCAGAACTGGAGATGTTATCCCCAGAGCACGAAAAACACGACGCTGAAGTTCCCAGTTAATTAGATGCTCCAGACCAGGTATATCGGCCTCTTGCTCCGTTTTAACTTTGGAACATGAAGTACGTGTGTGTGAGGGAGGCAGAAAGGGGGAGAAGTGAAAGATGCAAAGACAAGATAGGGAAACATCAAGAAAGAGATAAAGGGGGACGGATATAAATATGAAACGTACTTATCATTATAGTGTATGATATAGAACGCACACACTGTTTATTCGAACTATCGCCAGTGATGCCTTGTATGTTCTCCATCAGAAGATAAATCTCTTCATCCATTATTTTATGCGAAAAAATCATATTACCGGATGAGGAATCGAACCAAGATTTTCCATTTGAGAGTGGCCCGTTACCACTACACCACCGATCGTTTTAGCCAAACTTTGTTTAACAAACGGCGTAGTGTTTCTTTCTGAGAACGATAACACGAAAAGTGTATACTGCAGATCAATGATGTCTTTGGAATGTCCTGGTAATTCCCTTGCCCTTTCCCAACGAGCATTCGTAAATCGTCTTTATCACGATACAGGTGTTTGCTTCCACATTCTTATGTATTGTTTGTCCATTATGATAAGTCGATTCTTTACAATCACTTGTAAAAAATTAACTTTGGCGTGAACAGGATTTGAACCTACGTTCGATAGCTGTATTATTCATAAGGCCATTACGTTACCCCTACACTATCATGCCATCTGAAATTACAAGCCAAATATTTCTTACTTTAGCTCTGATCTTTGGAACGAACCGGTTTCTTTTTGTAACGTTATTTGCACCAAAGTGAACAACGAAATTAATTTATTCGACGGCCTAGAGAGAAATTAGCGTCCACTGATAAAGGAGAAACAAACAGTGAAAGAAAAGATAGAGAAATAAAACATGTTTTGCAGTAATTTCGCCATGCAAGTTCAAAAGTACGCAAATAATAATAATAATAATAATAATAATAATAATAATAATAATAATAACCTACAGCATATTATAATATTGAAAGTAACTATGTTTCTGACTCCTAATATCTTGAAGCACGCGACCGATCTCGTCAAAGGACCCCGCACTTTTCTTATGGAAAGTGGCTTTCGGCTAATGTTGTTGAAACTTCGCTGGTTGATAGTTCTTAACATGTGGATCAAAAGTCTCAATGGGCACAAAGACGGAAATCCACTCCTTCCCCCCAAAAAACCGCCTCCAATTAGCTGGGGGGGATTGAACTGATTTCAGCATGTAAAACAATTTGTTGTTTTAATCAACTCAACAAGGACCCCAAACAACCACATGTTAGACTATCAAACTACCCCACTTGACACCACCCTTTGCCCCCCACATATCCCCCCCCGCGAATTACCTTACGGATGTTCCATATTACTGTAGTTTATAGTTGCGCGTATGTGTTGAAATACCTACAGTTTTGGTCTCACCGACGATATAATGGGTTTCACGTATCGCTGATTACGAATCTGAGGTGAGAGTTCTAGAATTCAAGATGGAGGATCAATATGGCGGATCAAAAACACGAAACTCCTGAATGTAGTCACAAATAGCTGTTTACTAGGGTATTTTGGGTCGTTGGTTACGAATCTGAGATCAAAATTCTTGAATTCAAGATTGCAGATCCAATATGGTAGATAAAAAGATCGAAGCCACAAATCGTAATAGACTAGAGGGTTTTTAGATCGCTGTTTAAGTACGCAACATTCCTTGATACTTCAGCCACCATGTAGAATTATTCTGCACCCTTGCCCTTTACCAAAACCTACCACAGATATCTTAATGCTGAACGGTGTTAAAATAATTCATCAATTATCTGTTCATTATTTTCATCATTTCGGTTTGCAGCATCTAATGTGGTACTTAGCAGTGAGTCATCGGGATATCTAATATTCTGTAAATGTCGTGCATGGCCTAAATACCACAAGACACTTGCAACGTGCGCACATGTACCAAATGTACGAGCACCGCTTTGACATGTACAGTAGTAACCTTGAATAACATTTTGATCATAATCCTGGTCATTGTGTTAGTAGACAGAGGATACCGCGATGCAATTCCTTTTCTGGAATATTCAGGAATTGATCATAGAATGCCCGCACTCCTACTACCGCGTGAAAGACAACTATCAACAGAAGATGCTAATACTTCTCGACTAGTTAATAAAAGTCGATGGATAGTCGAGGCAAGAAACGGGCATCTAAGATCTGTTTTTAAGTTTCTAGCACAAACGTTGAATCTGCAACATGCAAAGAAACTGAACACTTTCTATCGCATAGCTGGAGCTATTTTGAACAGATACCATCCCGTTATTTTCATGCAAGATGCAACCATTGAATTAGCTAGAGAAATGAGAAATAGGTCAATCATGCCGAACGTTGTTAAAGCAAGAGTGGAGGTAGATAATCTTATTAGAAGGAACGGTCAATGGGTACCACTGAATGATCAAGGCCTAATTGATTTATCTATACTTAAACTACTTACGAGATTTGACTGTAGGCACATATCAAGTAGATCTCTCATCCTCTTACGTCCAAGATAAACTAATACGAGATAAGGATGAGCAATTCCAGCTTGACGAAAACGTAACTGAACCGGGATTCCTGCTCTCTCTACTCAAGGTTCCGCAATGCAACTAAGCATCAAGTTTTCATAGCATATGTAGCTAATGATGAAGATGACCAGGATTATGATCAAAATGTTATTGAAGGTTACTACTGTACATGTCAAAGCGGTGCTCGTACATTAGGTACATGTGCGCACGTTGCAAGTGTCTTGTGGTATTTAGGCCATGCACGACATTTACAGAATATTAGATATCCCGATGACTCACTGCTAAGTACCACATTAGATGCTGCAAACCGAAATGATGAAAATAATGAACAGATAATTGATGAATTATTTTAACACCGTTCAGCATTAAGATATCTGTGGTAGGTTTTGGTAAAGGGCAAGGGTGCAGAATAATTCTACATGGTGGCTGAAGTATCAAGGAATGTTGCGTACTTAAACAGCGATCTAAAAACCCTCTAGTCTATTACGATTTGTGGCTTCGATCTTTTTATCTACCATATTGGATCTGCAATCTTGAATTCAAGAATTTTGATCTCAGATTCGTAACCAACGACCCAAAATACCCTAGTAAACAGCTATTTGTGACTACATTCAGGAGTTTCGTGTTTTTGATCCGCCATATTGATCCTCCATCTTGAATTCTAGAACTCTCACCTCAGATTCGTAATCAGCGATACGTGAAACCCATTATATCGTCGGTGAGACCAAAACTGTAGGTATTTCAACACATACGCGCAACTATAAACTACAGTAATATGGAACATCCGTAAGGTAATTCGCGGGGGGGGGGATATGTGGGGGGCAAAGGGTGGTGTCAAGTGGGGTAGTTTGATAGTCTAACATGTGGTTGTTTGGGGTCCTTGTTGAGTTGATTAAAACAACAAATTGTTTTACATGCTGAAATCAGTTCAATCCCCCCCAGCTAATTGGAGGCGGTTTTTTTGGGGGAAGGAGTGGATTTCCGTCTTTGTGCCCATTGAGACTTTTGATCCACATGTTAAGAACTATCAACCAGCGAAGTTTCAACAACATTAGCCGAAAGCCACTTTCCATAAGAAAAGTGCGGGGTCCTTTTCAACATTGATAATTTTCGTGCTCTGGAAGCGTTTTTATCATTTCATTTTAACGGTAAAATATAGGGGCAGGAGGAGGGTTGATAAATAAAAATGAATAAAACGTAATTACTCTTGAACCACCAGACCGATCTCTATCAAACTTCCAACATAGATAAGGTTTGGATCTGGGACGACTTTTATCATTTCAGTTTGACGTTGTAACGTAGGGCCAGAGAGAGGGAGATATATGTAAAAAAATTAAAATGAAAGTGACTGTCTTTGTGACTTCATCACTCTTGAACCACCCGACCGATCTCCATTAAATTTTCAACATAGATGAAGTTCGGGCCTAAGATGGTATTTATCTATTTACTTTGACGATATAACTTAGGTTTGAGGGGAGGGAGGGGTTAAAAAAATAAATTAAACTTAACTCGTGAAACATAGGGTCAATCACAATCAAATTTTTAACATAGATGAGGTTCGGGCCTGAGATGATTTTTATTGTTTCCCTTTCTGGGGAGAACTTGGGGAGGGGAATGGGAGAGGGAGATATATAAAACTAAATAAAACTTAACGACTCTTGAACCACCAAACCAATCTCGATCAAATTTTCAACCTAGATGAAGTTCGAACTTGAGATGATTTCTGTCATATCACTTTGACGGTGTAACTTAAGATATGGGGAGGGCGAGCGACATTTAAAAAAGAAGGAAAAATTACTGGTGTAAGTGGAGAATTATCATTTTTGGAGTCACTGACATTAACAGTGACGCATATGATGCTGTTTAAATCCAAATTCAGCCCCTCAACTTCGAGGAGGGTGAGACATAAAAATGAACGAAATAATCAATATCAGTGTGGAATTCATAGTTTCTCGGCTCGCTGAGATCAACAATGACACTGCAGATGCCGTGCCCCACAGCATAGGGTGGGGAGGGGTTATATAAATCACATCGAAAATAACCGCTATCAAAGAGCATTTTAGTAATCCTAAACAGTGACTGAGTAACGGAACATATTACTATTTTTCTCAATTTAACCCAACGAAGCGGGTAATTGATGTTAATAATAATAATAATAATAATAGACTACTGTACTGTGAATGTGAACATTTATTATTATTATTATTATTATTATTGTTATTATTATTATTGTTCACGTAGCTTTGAACTAGGACGTCGAAATTAGTGCAAAATATGACAACTTCAAGCACATTTGCTTCAGTGTAAGTAGCCAAAGAGCGCCTTTCGACACAGTAAACATGTGAGAAAAGTTTAATTATGATTTGTCATATTTTTGCCCATTACTCCCATGTACTCGACGCGCTCTGTGGCTGTCCCGCACCATGGTCAAATAGTAGCCGGGCATAGGGAAACCTCAATTGTACCGGAATGCGAATGAATATTTTCTAATATATGTAAATTGAATTAGAGTGCTTTCAGTAGATCCGACCTGCGAATTGAGAAGACCGGCAAAAAGTTGCCAATGCCAGTGATCTCAAATTGCTAGTACTGTTCATCCTAACTCGTGCAAAGAGAAACGTCATCTCTAGTGCAAGCGGAAAATTTTTATAGAATAGTGGGCACCAAACTTATGAAGCTTCTGAGCTACCGTATCGTTTTTAAATCCCACTGCGAGCTACTAATAAAATGAACTACCTACTTTTTCTTTTTAAAAAAATACGTTTGTTTATTGCCTGTAAACTTACGTTTCTAGTAAACATGAAATCAAACTAAGTGAGCATATGTCTAATATACACATGAAAAACATAACTTGCACAACCCCTCGCGTATACAATCAACTGTGAGATGAGGCTGACAATGGCAATTACGTGAGAGAAACAAGCAGTTGTTGTCGTCAGCGCCAGCTCAGTGGATGAATCAAGGTTAGCCAACCCGAACGTTAACGCTATTTACCGAAAATGTCCTCGCGAGCTACTAGTAGCTCGCGATCGACGCTTTGGCGATCACTGTTGTAGAAGCTGCATTCAGGGAAGTTACAACTATATCAAGTGCAATAACACTGTACAAGAAATTTAAACTTTTTTCTGTCCTTCAAATGAAATTATGTGGTTTTAACTAAACGACAGGTGCTGAATTCGTTGTTTGAAAACAAAATGTCCCATCACGTCACTGTTTTTGCTGGGCAAGCTACAACACATTATACGAAATGTGCACTCATGTCCAAAAGGATTGTCGCATATCTATAACTGTCTTCTTGCAAGAATATAATTTGATAATGATTTTGCAGGGTCTGATACGAAAAAGATTTATATTACGAAAATTAGAATGAGTAAAACAAAATGTTGCTAAACGGACAAAAAAGTTTTCATATTATTGTTCTTATTTACTGCTCTTTTAACATGAGACTTGCCACATACATGAGACTTGTTTTTGCCGATTATACACATACTAACATTGTAAAAAATACCAGGCGAATTCGTTATCAAATTATATTCCTACAACATATTTATAGACATGCGACAATAATTTTGGAAATGCGTGTACATATTTACATATATTTACTATCCAATGTAGGCTAGGTAGCCGTATTATACTAATATTAAATTTTGTTAACTTGCACTTTAAAATACATTTGTTGGTCCTTGCGCTTTTAGACATCTTCCGGAGTCTCTCTGACGATAGACCAGCAATACTCAGCAAGCATACTTTCAGTCCATTTTCCACTATAACGCTTTTCAAATATGGTAATGTCCTGATGATACTGTTCCGTGTTCATCACTTACTACGCCGAGGTTTTGAGAAAAAATCAAGATGTGAGTGCAAAAAGTATAATTTTAATGACACGTTGTATCCCGTGAGTTGATATCTGCGCACCGTGTTACTAACAATAGCTTGAAAATTTTCATCCTTTACATTTCCAAGAAAACCGAAACATACCGATTGAAATGACAGCCAAGCTAATTTGTCAATTTTAGAGAGTTTAGTTTTAAAGTCTTCATCCTGTATGACTGTTTTAATCTGTGGATCAACAAATACTCCTTCTTTAACTTTTGCCTCGCTTAAGTTTGGGAATTTCTCCTTAAGGTGCATGAAAGCAGTACCTTCTCTATCTAGTGCGAATCTTCATCAACCCAGGCTTGATATCTAGTGTTGGCAAAAATATATCTTGAGGATTCATTATTGGTGTACAAAATATGTTCTTGGTGCCGGGAATTAAATCTTGCCTTTAAGGCCAGTATTTACGGACATAGTGGTTTGCTTTGTCACGGCTATCCCACTCATATAAAAATAACAATACTTGATGTATTCTTGTTGCATTCTTGTGAGAATACCAATAACTATCAAATCCCCACACACATGTCATTTGATTTTTTTATATATTCAATGAAGTCCAATGTCGCATTCGTAACTTCATACGTCTCCTTTGTATGAGACGCATAGCCTACAGAACAAATGGGTGAACATTTCTAATGGAGAAGTACTGCCTTCAGACTTAGTTTCGAGCTGTCAATAAACAAGCGCCAGTCGATGGGATTGTATTCATGTCCAAAAGACTGAAATAAGCCACCAACATCTTTGCAATAAACAATGCCTCCATTTTCAACAAAATAATCTTCAAACTTACTTTGTCGTTTTCTAAACAGACTTATTTTAACATCTTGAGCTAAGAGATTCCAACCTTGAAGCTTAGAGCCCAACAATTACATTTTTCTTTCACGAAGATTTAAGTCTCGAGCAAGATCTTTAAGTACTTCCTGTGTGGTCAAATGAGGTAACGACAGGTATGTCGAAGGTTCAAAGTCTATATCTTCTCTGCTTCTTAAACGTCTAAGGTATCTTCTTCTAAATGAATAGTGTAATGTTCTGGAGCTTTAGGTACTGGAAGATCTTCACTCTGGGGAACTAATCAGATAGTTGTATTTAAATTACGGCCTGAATCTGATGTTTCGATTTAGAGGAAAAACCCTTTACATCTGTCAAGCATAAGTAACAGTCAGTTACATGATCTATTTTTCGCGTCAACTCACAGGAACAGTAAATTTCATAGAATTACGTTTTCCTTGTAGCTTGTGTCCCAAATTCCTGGAACACGTAGTGCAACATACGTGTGGGGACAAAGACTTATCCTGGTCTCCAGCTTCAACTTGTAACGCCCCCGTCCGCAGGCTATCAGACAAGGCGCCGAGAAACCAGTCCAACTAGCCGCAGAGGGAGCTTTACACGAGGAAGAACTACTAGAAAATGTGGTCAAAATTATTAATCGAAAATACAAGGGGGAAATATAAATCACACCAAAACAATATAAATATAACAAATGACAACACACAAACTATTCCCTTTAAATATACAATAATTACAATCAAATCCACTCGTAGATACGGTAATCAAATTGGATAAATTCAATTCTTTAGAATTAAATCTCAAAATTCTCAAATAAATGACGTTAATCTCAAAAGTTATTTAAATTTCCAAATCTAAATTCAAAATTCGACAATCTCAGGCAATTCAAGGACCTTTAACATACGAGTAGATATAATTCATTTCAATTGCAACACTTCTCAAATACTATTATAATCGGATGAAGATTTCCTTTTAGTTCTGAGCCAATTAGCTTTCGATCAAAATTCTAGGAAAATAATATTTTCCAAAAAAAATTATTTAACCTAATTTTAGTTTCTATTAGAGAGCCTAACTAGTCCGAAACAAGGTGTTATTAATTTTCTCAAGCCTGGAAATGTTATTACTAAAAATTATCTTCTCAATCTAGCAGCAAACACTGACCTCAAACAATATAAACATGTCAAACAGTTCAAACACGAATATTCTATGAGTTCACTTTACCTTTCCGAAAAAGAAATTTAATATAATCGTAACTGATCCATGAAACATATCAACCAAACAGTTTGATTGAATTATCAATTTTCTTAGCATTGACCTGAAAAGAAGAAAAATATCACATTTGCACTTCTAAGGATTTGGGTTAAATCTCGCCACCTTTTCTCCCCTGGATTTTCCGTTAAACCTGCTTAATTTTCTATATTGAATTCCTAATTTAACCCGGTTGGAGTACAATAGACGACCCACTTGAATATTACACAGACGAGACACAAACTAGGAAGAAAAATTAGTATTGCACTCACCTTTTATTTTCCGTTAATTAGTTACCTCCAATTTATTTTTGTTCTCCTGGGCCTCAGATGTCTCACTCTTGCATTAAACAAGAATAAACCAATTTACAGGGAGGAAATATGCATTGCAGTTTAACCGGACCGATTTTAATAGCAACTTCAAATAACGGTAAACATCCAATCAAACGAATAACGAATTAATTAACAAAGCATTTTGAACAAGAAAACAAAATTAATTCTTTTAAATCTTGTTTCGCTTGGCTAAATACAACAGAGAGAACTCAGCCAAGCCTCCCATGTTTACTCTTACACTTTCACTCAACACAGCAGCTTGAAAGTTGAGAAAATTGCTACACTCACTAATTCTTGCTAGAAATTTCACAATTAAACACAGCATATTCCTCACTTGCACTGGTTATTCTTATTTTCACTTCCAACTCGAAACACAATATAACAGCAAACTACTCAGACTTGAAGAAAGAAACGAAATAAAATCGCCCTTTTCGAAGTTCTCTCATTTTTTCGTCAATTCCCGAGATCCTCCCCGTCCAAGCAAATACAGCGAAAGTCAGCCTGCACAAGCATGCTGATCACGACCCAAAAAATTTAACATGCGCAAGAGACCTACATGCGCAGATGGAAAAACGTCCTTGAGGCGCTAGACCCCGAACGTAAAGGAAACCTTCTCACACAAATCTTACTCTAAACCTTTCTTTTAACAATTTCGTTCGAACAAGAGCCCTTGAATCATTTCTATTTTTTTTTCTTCAGGCGCTTGTATATACAGGTAACGGGATCGTTACAAACTCTACAGCAAAGTACAGTTCATAAGCTTTTTTCACTAAATATTTAAGGCTCCATTTTTGAGTTACAAATGTAAGTTTACCAGACACATAAATCGCCTTTAGATGTCACTTAATGGGTCTTTTCAGTTTGCAGTCAGTCAGAAGTAAGATGGTGTCCGCTCAATAGAAGGCGTGTTGTGTGGTGCAGTTTCCAAAGATTGACTCACTGATTTCGGTCCAGTGTGCTTTTCGTTGGCGTTTTGGCATTGATCCGCCTGCACCCAAAAACATTCATCGTTTGTATCGCCAATTTGAAGAGACAGGATGCTACAGGATAACTGCTGTAAACACAGATACATTATGTAAAGTTTATGATGAATATAGCTATCGACTAGATATTTTTCGTGCTGCTGCTGGTGGAAACATAGTATTTGTAACAGCATAGATCATCCATCTACTTGAAGTTTTTGTGAATATTTTGCAAATTATTCCATTTTTGTAGTATGCTTTTATCAATATATGGACTTTCAAAATCAGTTCATTCATTTCAGACACCCTGTATATGTGTGTTAGTCAATGACATAATAATGTATCAATTGAAAACGTTAGCTTTGCTTATATTGCAATGTCTGTGCTGACTTTTGCACACAAAACGTGAAATTAAGCTTCTGTATGTTGCACAAGAAACGTCGTCACTGAGCAGCATATGAGATCACACGACTTCCATCAATTTGCAGGAAGAAGAGCTACGTTAACAACACTGTCCTAATTGCATCTCACTATTTTCGGGAAGCTCCCTTAACATGAACTTCTATATTATGAAAAAAAAAAACAACATTTTTACGTTCTATGTGTACAGAGCCGGGCCTAGGCAACTTGCCGCCCCATGCAGTGACATCATCAAGTATGTTACTCCATCAGAAACAACGAAGGAGAGAGAAAGTCATTCACACTTAGAAAGGCCTAAATACTACAAATACAACCTCGTTGTGATTGTTTTTTCTTTAAATAATAATGTATTATGATAGTGAAAGTTAAAGCAGAGACACCTGCAGAGGAGAAATAGTAATCTTTTTTATAGATAGTATTTTTTTTATATATAATTCAATATAGAGCTTCAATTTCAATAAATCAGTTTGTAATCCATTTCAAGTATCTCTTTTATCTTTATTTTCCTTCTACATCTATTAAAAAATTAAAACTTGTTTCCACCTCAATGATAAGGAACTTGTTCATGACAAAGACAAGACTAGTTTTCATATCAAAACTGTGGTAACTAACCAAATGGAACAGGTGTTCGCTACTGTTTGTGAATTGAGTTCTTGTATTTGAGAGCAATCAAGCAATTCATGCTGGAATTTGTTTGACCATTTGCTTTAGCACTGTCCATGTGACCTTAAACTAATAGGACCTACATGAGAGCTCCTTCGTGGCTAAACGGTTAGCGTAAGCATCTTTGGCGTGGGAGTCCCGAGTTCGATTCCCTGCGGGGGCTCATGTGGTTCGGATTCCACGTTAATCCGTAGGTCCTGTCTCATATAGCCTTCCTGCTGAAAGGGACGTTAAACTCAAAACTCAACGAATTACATGATTTATGAATGTAGTGTTCAAATAGGTCAGCTTAGTAAATTTAACAGCCATTATCATGAAGTCTCGCGTATTCCCATAAGATTAATAGAAATAGAAATGAACGATTAATGATTACTGGAAAATTAAATATTAATAGTCTTGTACTAAGAATCAAACGAGCAACCTCTACACCAGTTGCACACACACACACACCTTACTTTAAAGGTTCAAAGTCATTATACATACAACAGATTCCGAAGAATCATTCAAAAATATCTAAAAATCGATAGCTATTGTTAATCTGCGACAATAAACATTCCCTCATTCCAATTATGTAACTAAAAGTTTAATGTTTTAACTTCGTGAGTTTATAATGCAGAACAAACATTTCCAAACCTGTAAATAATATCTGTAGAATCGTTGACAGTATTCAATTAGAAAATTACTAGAACCATTCGCAGATAATTAAAGCTAAATTCAGTTCTTATATTTTTAAGAACTGGTTAAAATTCTAATAGGAGCCCTGTGCTGCCATCTGTTGAGCGCTTTTCCCATTTTGACGCTATTCATACAAGTTACGGTAAAATCATGTAATTGAGGGTTCTCAAGATGGGCGTTAACGCCTCTCGTTTCCAAAGGGGGTGTTTGAGATTTCATGACCTATTAGTTGTTTTTTTCTTATTAATGGACAAAAACCATTATGAGTTTTTCAAATTATCAAAAGCAACAATGCCCTATTTCATATAGGTACAGTCTATAAAGATATAGCTGTGTTTGTATTTTATTTAATGTATTTGTCTATTTCATTGGCTTACAAAACGCGAGAAATTCTCATGTAAGTATTACAGCCATGCGCGCCACCGACTACGTGGGTGCTTCGGAGCTCTAGCACCCACATAAGTAATCTTGTAGGTGCTTCGCACCCACATTGCCTTAACAATGGGCGGTGCAACGCACCTGGGCCCCCAAGCCTAGAGGGGCCCGTCGAGCCCGTTAATTACTCAATAGGTTACTGAATACTAACGAGCAACACACATTATGCTTTATTTTTTCCCAGCTTTACTGTTAATTTCAATCATTGTTTTACATTAATCGTGTATAATGTATAATATTTACTATACATTAAATATTCTAAATATCTTGATCTATCTATTAATATTTTATGCAACCAGTTTAGAGATATGCTTTACTCGAGTCAGTTTTTCTTATCACTTGTGTGCGCTTTAGAGGTGCATATATACAGAAAGGGAAAGTAGAAGATGCCACCAAAAAGCACAGAAAGTCAGTCGTGCTATTCTAATTTTTAACAACCGTCTCTCTCTCTCTCTCTCTCTCTCTCTCTCTCTCTCTATATATATATATATATATATATATATATATATCTGTGTGTGTGTGTGAGAGAGAGAGAGAGAGAGAGAAAGAGATATAGTAGACGGGTAGGTAGATATAATTTTCTTGTGACATGTAGTACATGTAGTAACCAATACAGCATACAAATGGTGTGACGAAATTATGCTGCACTTCCAATATCTTGGAAACGAATAATCTAAGACAGATGGTTGTCAAAAAGTAATTTAAAATCCTTCATCCAGCAGTGGATCGACAATTGTTAATAATGGTGTGTACGAGTTTCAAATATAAATAACCCTGACTGTTTCACTCATATAATCCTAGTTCTCATTCTTGATATCTGAGCATTTCAGATTAAGGAATAAACGTCTATACTATACCTTCTTCTGAGAGATCGTACTTAACCCTGTAGCTGTAAGAATTTCTAAGAATAAAGACACTTAAAATAAAATTTACCATTCCCCTCACCCTCCATTAATTTTCTCGTATGTACAGAGCAAAATAATGTTCTTCAAATAGGTAAATTGTTTTTGGCTATGAAAAATTTGTATTCTACAAGCTCTCCCTTCCAGCTGAAATTTGCAATACACACACTTCCTATGCTAATAGAAATACGAAAGATATAGAAATCTTATCTGCATGGTTTATTTTCGGTTGCCGCAAATGGGTTCTGCTACGTGAAGTTGCCACCGCCCATTTTGTTTTTGATATTGTTTATAAATCCTGAACAAACGAAAATTTTATGAGAACAATCATGAACAAACGATCTACATAGTTTAATTTTCAAATTCTGAAAATAGGTTCTGCCAGGTTTAAACACACACTTTTTTTTGGCTTCTTTCACCCTTTGCTTGGTAATGTGTATGTATGTGTACATGTAGGTTTATCTCGGTATAACAAACGGCTCTGCGAACTCGAAATATTTTAACAACCGGTTCGCGCGAACCGGCTGAATAGCGCCACTGCAGAAAGTGCTCAATAGGTACACATAACACTATAGTGTGGAGTTCTTGTGTACTATTCATTGTTCGTGGAACGGTTTCTTCTTTTCCTTTTTTGTTGAAAAGTTTACAGAAATAAAAATAAGCTTTTCATTGTTGCATTGTTATGTTCTCAATAATTTTGCATTGTAAATATTGATTTTACAAAATATTAACACAGTAATGCTAAACTTGCAGTTAGACCCTAAGCAGATTTTTCCAAGAATTTTCTATATATATATTTTAAATTATACTTCATGCTTTATTTTCTAAAATTATGCTTTATTTTGCTTTTAAAATTAGTTTTCTCTGGACTCTTGGACAACCACAACCACATTCAAGGTACCAACCAAATGTGTAAGTTACTGTTTTTTTTTCTTTTGCTTTTGGATTGCCTTCTTTATTATTCATTACTTATGTACGAGAGAAAATCATTGTCAGTGTTACAATTGCAAACAATTTTAGTAACATTTTTTCTTTCTTTTGGGATCTCCTAAGCCTGTAGGTACTACACTCATGTCCAAAATAATTGTTGCATACCTTTAACTGTCTTTTTGAAAGAATATAATTTGATAATGATTTTGCAGGGTACTTTTAATACTGATACTATGTGTATGATCGGGAAATGTATATTTGTGGTAAATTTCGTAGGAAAAGAATTATAAATACGAAAATTAGAATGAGTAAAACAAAATGTTGCTAAATGGACAAGAAAGTTTTATTTTCGTTTTATTGTTTTTTATTTACTGCTCTTTTGACATGAAATTTGCCACATACATGTCTTTGCCGATTATACACATACTAACATAATAAGAAATACCGGGCGAATTCGTTATCAAATTATATTCCTACATCAACATATTTAAGGACATGCGACAATAATTTTCGACCTAAATGTACATTTCTTATGTGACAAAAAAAAAAAATCATTGTAGTGAAATTCTAGATTACCAGTAACTTCCGTAACATTTTTTGGTTCTGGGGTCCCCAAGCCCAGGGAGACCCTCTAAACTCGTTTATTACTCGGTACTGTATACTTACGTTATTTATTTCTTATGTAAAAGAAGTAATCATTGTGAAATTTTAGATTATGAGTAATTTTGGTAACATATTTTTCTGTTTTGGGGCCCCCAAACCGAGGGACCCACTGAACCCGTTTATTACTTAGTACTGAATAGGTACTTATTCTTTGTTATTCAATTCTTATGTGTGAAAAATAATCATAGTGAAGTTCTACATTACTAGCAGTTTTGGTAATATTCTTTTTTGTTTTTGGGGTCCCCAAGGCCAGTGGCCCCTGCTAACCCGTGTATTACTCAATACTTATAACCTGTTATTTATTTCTTATGTGGAAGAAATAATCATTGTGAAATTTTAGGTTACTCTTGCAATTTTGACATAACAGTTTTTTTTTTTTCAGTTTGGTTGTTTGGTGATAGAAGTACAAATCATTTTAAAGACAGAATGGATTGACGGTATTGAAGATTGGGGTCATCTTTCTCAGAAACTAGCTGTTCATGAGGGAAGTGTGATTCACATGGACGCTACGAAGGTCAGAGTTAGTTGGATGAAAAATGAGAATTGGTAAGGATTTCTAGCATCAAATTTCAGACGAAATTTGGAGAGAAGTTTTGATACGTCTCATTAAATTAATACTTTCTTTAACATATGGAAACAAAGCTTTGAGAGGAAATGAAGGTTAAAAAAAAAAAAAAAATTGAAGACGAGTTTGTAGAGGGGAATTTTCTACGAACAGTGAACTTAATCGCAGAGCTTGATCTGGTTTTGAACACGCTGCTACAACAGGAAAGTAGAGTTAAGTATTTGGGTTCCGCAATGCAGAACGAACTCATTGACATCCTGTCTAGCAATTTGAGAAACTTAATTTTTGATGTTCGAAAATTTCAGTTTTTTCAACAATCGTGGATTCAATATTGGACATAACAGAAACTCATTAGGTTAGTGTCATTCTTCGCTATGTTGTTGTGAACTATGAAGAAGCGAAGTAGGAATTAAAGAAAGTTTCGTAGGATTGAATGCATTGGATAAGCATGGTGCCGAGAATTATGAACATGTCGTTCGTGAAATTTTACTTAGCAACCAAATGGACATACAACGGTACAGAGGGCAGGGATATGATGGAACATTTGTAATAATGAGCGAAGTTTATAGTGATTTACAAGCAAGAATTAGTAATACCACTCCAAATGCTCCGTACATTCGTTGCTGTGCGCATAATCTAAATCGTGTTATTGCCGATGCTGTAAGTCTTCACATACGTTTCCGATTTTTTAAAGTTTTTCAAGATATTTTCCTTTCTTTTCTTTTTAGTTCTAGTGCTCATAAATGGTCACTTTTAGCTCTTGGTAATGAAATGGCTTCAAAATTAAAGAAGATAACTAAAAGAATAAAACATACAAAAAAATGTATAGCTAGATGGGACACAAAACATTGCTGTTAACTAGATGAAAGAGAGAATTACTGATGTCCAGAAATCCCTTACTGCGATTTGTCTGACAAATAAGAAACCAGATGAGTTGGGAGTAGCTGAGGCATTAAAGAAGATAGGGACATTTGAATTTGTGTTGATGCTAGTCCTTTGGGAAATGATCCTAATGTCCATGCATGTAACTTCCAAAAGTTTGCAGTCTTCTGATATTGATCTGCAAGTAGCAGAGAAAAATTTAAAGAAATCACTTCAGGAAATGAAAGATCTTCGGAGAATGTATGACAAGCTTGTAAAATAAACAAAAGACCTGTGCTCGAAATTGATTCTTTCCGAAACATTTCAAGAGAAGCGAGAAAGGTTTGCAAAGAAATATTTTGATGAACTAGCCAGCGACAGCTAATGGATTTTGGTTTCGGGTGTTGCAGTACGAATGATCGGAGACAGAAGATATAAAATGGAGTCATTGACTAATCAGCATAACTTTAGATGCAAATGCTATGTGATATGTGAAATTAAATAAAATTCTGTTTTTTTTTTTTTAAAAAATAAAAATCTCTGAGTTTTACGTCCCACGGTTATGCCGCTTAGGCTAAAGGAGACGGTGATGATGAGTAATGAATGAAATGGTGGAATGAAGAAAGTGGGTGGAAACGGGAGAACCCCGAGAAAACCCACGCACACGGCATTTGTCCACCACAAAGTTCACTTGGCGGAGGCTGGGATCGAACCCGGGACCCCAAGCACCAGAAGTAAACGGTCTACCACTGAGCAACCGCGGCCCCTAAAAAATAAAAAATAAGGCAGAACATTTTATCCGGCTAGTCACATTAGTTAATTAGTAAGTCTATTCTCCTCTCTCTTATTGGAATAAATTTGTCTAATACATGCTGGTTGAACTCCGGTGTTCTCATTGTCAGGTCTTTCTCGATGAAAAGCATAACCAATGTGATAACCAGGGCCCGGATCTTGTTGATAAGTCAACTTTCTTCTGTTACGCATAGGAGAAGACAAGCTCAAGTAAAAACGTTATCCATCAACTCTAGGTTCTAAAAATATAGTTTTTTAGGATCAACTTTTGGTCTCTTTTTGCTGTTTTGAAATTTCAGGTCATTTTTTAATATTTTAAGGTAACTTTTAGGTCACTTATGGTCTTTTTATTCTTTTTTTCTACATAAGGAAATCTTTAAATGGACACGATTTACGGATGTGGAAAAGACGAAGTTGAATAATCTCTTTTCTTACTTCCTGACTATTGGAGTGGAAAAACTGCATTCTTAACAAGCTAATGAAAACTAAACTGTAGCTGGTTAACGAAAGGCGGGGGTTGGTAGGTGGCCAAACAGATAGTTTTGGGTTATTGACCACAAAGAATGTGATCACGTGAATAACTAAAAATGCATTAGAAGGCGTACAAGGGCTTTAAACGTGTTTTATCTATTATTTTCATGTAGTCTAAACTTGCTAAGTTTTATTGTTTAAGAGTGCTTCCTAGTTTCAACTCGGGAGTGAACTGACGCTTTCAATACTTACAACGCCGTACAATGGACAAAAGTGATCAAAGGACTGCAACTAACTGAAACAAAACTTTTTGAATATGAGTGAGAAATGTTAATTAAAAATCCAATGGATATTAAAAAATGTCAATGTTTAATGAAATAAAAGTTTGAGAAAACGTAAGTTTTAAGGTCAATTTTTTTGATTTTTAGGGTCATTTTACAGGAATTTTAGTCATTTTATAGGTCACTTTTTAAAATTTTTTAGGTCAACAAGATCCGGGCCCTGGTGATAACCTTTCTTGGAACATTCAATTCCTTGAAAGTGTCAATTATTTTCGATGTGGAAAAACGCCTGACTCCGTTTGCTGACGCCATAGATACAGTTAACATTAATTCACTAAACAATTTTGCAGAGTCACTAAATACTTTTTCTTGATTATTGCGAACAATTCATTCTAGCAAACCCAGTCCCTGACAGTGATGCAGATTCTTCTGCAGCGTCGACTGACGACAGTTCGTGGCAGAGATTAGTGTTATAAAAAATGTAAATTGACACACTTTATTCACAGTTTATCTAGAAAAATTTTAAACAAATTGTGGAAATATATCTAAGGCAAGCAACATTGCTGCTATAAGATGTTCTTTGAATTTAAATCAGATATTTTTCGAACACTTCTGAATTTCCCTTTGGTTGATTTGTCTAAGCCTTAATTGTAAGTTTTTCCTCAGTGTAGAGCTGAGGAAATTGCTTTTTTTGAAAGTTATTTACAGAAGTTATGGCATAGAATTCGTTCAGAATTTGTAGATTACAGAATTAAAGCACACTGACTCAAGTAAATCTATTAACTAAAAACGAAAACAGCTGATACAAAAGAGGTATATGAATCCCCGTGCGTAAAATAAAAAAACTACATTCGAAATCATCCGTCTTGGTTGTAAGCAATGCACGATAAACACAATATACTTCCACACGAGAGGAAACAATGCTTATCAATGTGATACGTTCTTCAAAGCAAACTTTGAAACCCGCCAGATATAGGATCAGCATGTAACAAAGGCCAAAAGTCAAAGAACGTCAAAACAAACGGCATTGCCAGTTCTACACCTAGAAATGTTTACTGAGTGGGGTCCAAAATATTTGGTGGGGTCCAATACGTCTATGTAATATCGAACTTGTCTTATTTTGCACCCGAAAAGACGATCAGTAATTAATTATTGACACCTATATTTCTAGAAAAAATGATAGAATTATTATTTTTTTATAAGAAAATAAAGAGTACATGATGAGGCGTAAAATAAAATATCAATCATCATCCTACCTACATCAATCATTTTTCTGTTAAATGTGGTGGACAAACACCGTGCTTGTGGGTTTTCTCGGGGTTCACCCGTTTTCTCCCACTTTCTTTATTCCACCATTTCACTCATCTCTCATTATCACCGTCTCTTTATCCTAACCGGCATAAAAGTGGGACGTAAAACTCTCTTCATTTTTTTATTCTTCTTTTAAACAAGTATAGTTCGTTAAGACAGTCTTCGAAGTTAGTCGAGTTTCGAAATTTTTGGAAGGTCCAGACCCGTGGTTGCGTCCCTGAGCATTGCTAACTAGTCCCAAATTCAATGTGGTGTTTCCCGTTATACAGTTTTATGTGGAAAATTATCAAGAGTTTAAAATACATTTGTTTTACAAATCAAAATATGTATATACTAAAATACTATCCACAGAGGGGAGGTTGAATTCTATATATTGACTTACTAATATTTGGTTCACAAATTGCTTTACAAGAAGCCCTCATTATCTATATAAGCTAAGAATTAACTTGTAAATGCGTGTTTACTTTCATTTGTTTTCTACTCTATTACATATTTTCTTTCTTATTTTGTAATTTTGCGATCACTTTTTTGTCGTTATATTGGTTATCTTCAGTATAGTCCCGTAATTTAAAAATATGAATGCATAAAAATAAATTCCATTTGTAATTGGTAGTTAAATAAAATTCAGAAATCTTATTTAGCGCGAAGAACCTTCTCGTTCACTGGGAACCGTGTCTCGTTGTTGCAGAAGCACTGCAACGACCAGAGCCTTTAACTTCTGAGATAGGGGAAAGGAGACTTAACATTCGTTCCAATTGGCGCGCTGTAGAAATCTGGTCGTTGTATGCTTGCTGCAACGCAACATAAATTAGAGACTCTGTGACGAATTGTTTTTCACTTTTTAAAAAGGATTAATGGATTTTATAGTTATAGAAGTAAAACAATATGTTATTTGAATTATATGGAGGTATTAGAAAGTAATTTTTCCTGTTCTTTACTACTACTGTTAATAATATTTTTTCTTAAAATACTTTGGTCGTCGCTTAACACTACAACACTAATATTAGTCGTCACTGGAACTAGCTAAGGATAGTAGACTTGATGTATCGGAAGATACATTTCGTGTCACTGTATTTCATCCTATTCTGGATTGTATTGTGTCACAACTTAGCACCCGTTTTCACGGAATGACTGAAGTGCTCAATAGCTTTTCTCACCCCAGCAATCACGGGCGGATCCAGGACGGACTTCTGGAGGGGCAGTGGGTTGTAATACTGCTACTTAGAGCTACTTTTAAGAGCTCCAAACTCTGGGATAGGTTTATATTTATATATATAAAATAAGAAAGTTTTCCCTTCTGGGGTGGGGCGATCGCTCCAATCGCCCCCCCCCCTGGATCCGCCCCTGCCAGCAATATTGTTGTCTGCATCTTAGGAAGGCCTTCAGTAATCTGGATATGACTTTGCTACAAAGTACAGTAGTGATGTAAACTCAGATTTTCCACGGCAAGTACTGGTATTCAGAGAATATAATAGGTGTGAAATAAGTAACCTCTTAACAAATGGGGGAAATAGTTTTGTTCTTAATGGAAAATGATATTCTACGTCTTTTCCTGATGTGCTTACCAAATGTGTAATTTTTCTAACAACAGCAGTAAGTGTGGCTGCTGCATAACGCTCGTTCTCGAAATTAAAGCTCAAAAAGAACTACCTGAGAAGTAGTACTTCACAACAAAGGTTATCAAATGTAAAACGAAAACAAACTTCAAGACTAAACATAGACAAGATTGTTTCAGATTTTGCTGAAGATAAAGCTAGGAGAAAAAGCATTTGGAAACGACTTTAAATTTTTGTTGTATTGTATGGTACTTTGCATGTTTGAATATTTGAATCCATTACAATAAGTTTATTTTGAAATTGTTTCAGCAGTTGTGCAACATCCCTGATATTACATTTTTATTTCTTGATCATGATGTTCTTTTCTGCAAATAGCATGTGTATAACTATGGTACACTATGAATAACATCGTTTGTTATATCCTTTGTTTTCTCAATCGCAAAGGGGTCCTAGTGTTACAGGACAACGCTAAGCCCCACGTGACTAGGATGACCTGGGACACCATTCTACGCCTTCAATGGGAAACACTATTGCATCCACCATACTCCTCGGACATTGCATCATCCGATTATCACCTGTCCCATTCATTGGACAATCACCTTAGAGGACGCCAGTTCAAATCCTTACTAGACTTGCAAAAGGCACTTGATACTTTCTTCGCTTCATGGCTCACCAACTTCTACCGCGATGGAATCCATGGCCTTCCGGAACGTTAGCAGAAGGTCGTCGATGCTGATAGGGATTATTTTTGATCTTCCAGGTACGTTTTAGGTGACATATTAATGTTCGAAGTTGGTGGGTGAAAAAGCGACACGATTTTCTTGGTTACCTTTATAGATTAACTGTATAGTGGTCTTGTGTCCAAAACCTTGTGCTTGATTTTGAATAACAAAGGAAATAATTTTCACTAAAATCCAACAAAGCAATAACTGCTCTAACACTGATTGTCCCTTTATTGTGTTTTAGATAGTCTAACTGTTGTTTTTGTAATATGTATGTGGGGTACAAGGATTCAAGCTTTGAAACTACCGTTTCTATAAAATCATCGACACTTGCAGTGAGGGTTTGTAATTCTGTTCTTTCGGTATGGGGACACTGGTGATATTCATTACATCATCTGGACCAAAGTCCAACTTACTGAAGAGATTGTGCTTTAGGCTTTGTGGAGAAGAACATTGTTCGCATTGTTGGAGCATACAGATAGGATTCCCATCGTCATACATACGAAATTAAATAAGTTATCTCTAGTTACCATAACCTAGAATATGAAATAGCAACTGAACATGTGGATGGATGGTTCAGATACAGACTGCATGGGTTCCCGGACTTCCTACCAAAACACACCATTTTGGGCGTAGAGTACAGAATTTTGAAACTCCTACTATGAATTGAGGATTTTTTCCCTAAAGGAACAATAGAGCTCGCGTAAGTTGCATACCGGAAGCCTTTTCTGTTTGCACACATTCCTGGATACTCTGATTCAGTCTTTAGTTCCTGGCCTTTGCCTGAAAAATTTTTGATCCTGATAAAAATCTTGAATCATTTGTACTCTCCATGAAGTTTCTTCCCTGGTGTGGGATGGGGTACTTCACATATTTCGTGTTCCAATGTAAGTTTTCTTGCTGCCGAACCATGTATTCTGAAACATTGAGTTCGTTTGCAGTCTTCTTCCTGGACCAAGATTGAGGGGTCAGTGTGAGATAGTCTATTCACTTTGAACGCAACGAAATTTTGAGTTTCCTTGAGTCTATTCACTGTGGGCAACTTCTGCTTCATTAAAGAAACCAAGCGATCTAAATCTGCAGCTTTCTGTTCCAGGTTACGCTCACACTTGTCATATCGCTGCTTGAGCTTTCGTCAAGTTCAACTTTTCAACGTTGGATATCTTGTCTGCTACAACTTCTGCAAGCTCCTGCACTCTAACGTTTTCCATACTTAAGTCTTCCACAATTTGGTACGGAATGCAGCTTCAAGGTGAATTTTGTAAATCTTCTAAAGTTCTGTCAAGTACATCCAAGTACAGCTCGAGTTTCTTCTTTCACTGCTTCAATGTTCAAATCCTGAGTGATATCACTTTTTTCTGATTTCTGGGATAAAACTTCTAGTCTGGGGACAATGGTCAAAAAAAGATCTCATGGGATATATAATGAAGCAAGTATGAGAGATGGCTCAATCTCTTCGTCTTTATGTACAAAATAAGAATTTGCATAGTGATAACCTGGCATTCTGTGCAGAGAGCAGATATTCAATAAAAACAAAATGGCGTAAAGTAGCCTTCCGACACCCCTGCGTCTAACCTTTAAACCCTTATGTCTCACTACCTAATTAAGTTACGAAGACACTTTTATATCGATGTATTTCTGAAGGATGTAGCTTTCCAGTGATGTGCATTTTTTATGTCGAGGATTTTCAGGGGGAAGGAGAAGGGTAAATTTGTCTCTTTTGTCCTGTTTTTACCCTTTCCGCATTTAAAGGTGGGGCCATAACCCCAAAAAGTATACCTAGGTAGAAGGATACAAATTGGTATAAAAAATGAGAATCTGTGTTGCATTAGCTTTCCAACAATTGAGGCAGTGCTAGGAATTTCATTTTTTGCACTGGAGAAGCATCATAAGGAATGGTTCAAGGTAGTATCGATTATGGACTTTTTCAATTTGTATTTTACCGATGAATTAACAAAAACATCGATAATAATAATAGTTGTAATGTTATGATGATTTGAGTAAATTGACGTCAGATTGTGACGGTAGCGTGTTTTCCATACGAGCCATTGTGCCATGATCTAAACCTACAAACTAGATTACAAGTAATCCACAACAAAAAATCATGAGTTACATTGCAGATAGTGACGACCATTTATCTATGAATCAGAGCTTAGTGATTTAGCTTGGCTGCTGATACGCAAAGTCTGTATCTTAAAAATACAGATATTTCAAATTCAGTGCATTCTCCTACTTGAACGGGATTCATACTAGTGCTGTTGAATTTTTGTGACATTTGCGGTTTTCGGTTTTTGAGAAAACCGGTTTTCTGAAAACCGAAAACCGCAAATGCGGTTTTCAAAACCGAAACCGCAAAAGCGGTTTTCAAAATCGAAACCGCAGATGCGGTTTTGGAAACCGAAACCAATGTTTTTAATTACACCTTTCAACAATTGTGAAAGCATCTATCGATCGAGACAATTGTATTGATTTATGTCTGTGTTTCAACTTTTTGTATTTGCTCCCGTTTCCTCCCACTTTCTTACGGTTTAGAACTCCGTAAGTACTGATCTGAACTTGTGTGTTACAAATACTGACCTGGGATCATTTGCTCTTTTTTTTTTAGTTACTTCTTTGATGACACTTCCAAGGTACTTTTCGGTTGCAGGGAAGTAAACTGGACCCCACCTGATTTTTATATATTTTGTAAAGTAGAGCACGAGGAACACGAATCTTAAGGAATTTTGACATTCCGACTTCCCGAACTCGAGATACTAGTACTTATACAGTAGTTTTACATAGTATGTATAAAATTAACGAAGAAAGTTCTGTCGCTTTTTGACCTATCACCTTAGAACATCGATATGTCACCTAAGATCAGGGGTGTAGCCAGCAGGTTTCTGTAGGAGGGGCCCGTCGTTTTTGAAAGGGGGCAGCTACAATCTTTAAAAAATGTGTTATAGCTAGTGTTTTTGAAGCCTGAAAAAAACTGGAAAATTTTGGTTTCCTTCCGGAAAACTAAAAACACTGTTTTAGCTTATTATTATTATTATTATTATTATTATTATTATTATTATTATTATTATTATTATTATAGTAATAATAATAATAATTTCATAAATTATATTACAGATAGTTTGTATTATGTTTAACCAAGAACTACTGCCCCCGACCAAACATTATAACTTTGTGCATAACTATTTCAATACACAGAACCGATCTATATAGGTAAACAAGAAAGTTCTTTCGCTTTCTCACCCACCACCTCCGGACATTCATATGTCACCTAACACGTATCTGGAAGATCAAGAATAGATCGACAACCTTCTGAAAACGTTCTGGAAGGCCATTTATTCCATCGCGGTAGAGGTTGGTGTTCCGTGAAGTGAAGAAGTTATCAAGTGCATTTTGCACCTCTACTTGGGATTTGAGCTGGCATCCTTTAAAGTGATTGTCCAAGGAAGGGAACAGATGATAATCGGACGGTGCAATGTCCAGGGAGTATGGCGGATGCAATAGTGTTTCCTATCCAAGGCGTAAAATGGTGTCCCGGGTCATCCTAGCCACGAGGGGCTTAGCGTTGTCCTGTAACATAAGGACCCCTTTGGGATTCAGAAGTGCTGGCTCCAGAGTTTTGAGTTTCTCTTGAACACGGCTCAACTGCTGACAGTACACAGTTGGATTGATGCGATGACCAGCTGGTAGCAGTTCCCGATGCACGATGCCACGAGCAGTTCATCAACACACAGGAGGACTTTCTTCTGGTGTAGTACTGGTTTCAGCTGCCTTGGAACCGTTCATGGGATGCTAACCAATTATGACGGCGCCGTGGAACTTCGTGCAGGACCCATTTCTCATCACATGGCAACACCTTGTCCAGAAATGGCTCCTTTCTCAGACGAGACAGCAAAGAAACACAGGTGTCTGCTTGCGTTGCCTTTTGACCCGGAATCAAGTTATGTGGGACCCATCGACCCAACTTCTAGTGTTTCCTCAGTTGATGAAGGTGCTGCTGAATGGTTTCGCCACTCACACTGAATTGTCCCCATGCCGTAAGCGTCGGTGGACCACAAATGGGCAATTAGCGACATCACGCCAAACATTGGCGGCGCCGCAGCGACGATCCCCGGTGGCCCCTCTACCGTTTTGAAAATTATGCCACTAGCGGCAGAGATGCGACAAAACGCCAATGAACCACAAAATTACTCCCCCAAACGTTAAATGTTAAATCGGCTATATGTGTGATTTAGTTACATTAAGGTGAGTCTAAAAAACACTTTTAAAAAGTACCAAAAAATTACCCCGAAGGGGACTCAAACCACCAACCTTACGATTACTAGGCAAGTGTTCTTACTACTTCGCTACGATGGCGATGAAGGAAACGTCACTTGTAAAGGGATAAATCGTTAAGACCTTTTTAATTTGGTCAATCACAGTGCTCCTTTAACCGTGTATATTCGACGATAACTGTTTGGAATTAGATAAAATGTGTTCGCCATGTAATTTTGTAACAAAATGACGCGTGTCTATTTACTTTATTTCATAGTTCTCGCATACTCACTTTCTAATGATCGACGACAGTTGTCATCTAAATTCATACAATTATCGCACTTATCTCAAGATTTTTCACGTCATGATGTTGAGGCAGAGGTTATTCTTGACCCTTGGAGCTCACTTTAGGAACAATTCGTCAGCAAAAAATAAAATATAATAATAACTGCATGCACATGACTGGCGACAGTTCGTGTTGGTCCCTTCACGATTCTCCGCGAAGAATCTAAGAAGTGCGGACCAAGACGAAGTTCTCGCTGGTCGCTGCTACGCGGTGGTAAGTTCAACACCCCGACGCGAGATATATGTTTCGACTCGACGAAACCCGGCCGCCAGTGAGGGCCAATTATCGCAGACCTCCACAAAAAGTGACAGAACTTTCGTGGTTACTTTTATACATAAGGCTGATTTTCTTTGAAATTGCACTTAATTTATTTTAAGATTTTCTGAAAAAAAAATGTTTATTTATTATTCGTGACTAAAAAGACATTATCTTATTAACAACTATGTCTCACTTCCTGTTTTACACGAAATAGCATTTTAAAAAGCGAATGAAATCCAAACTGAAAAACTTAATAAAAACGTTGCTTTTCACCAAATTTTCCATCTGATAAAAAGTTTTCTTGAAACACTAATTACAGCATATAAATAATATAATGTACTTACGATTCAGTATAGTACCATTGTTTTATGATAGAATTTATAGTGGGGGGCGCGGTGGCTCAGTGGTAGAGCGTTCACCTCCGGTGCTTGGGGTCCCTGGTTCGATCGTGCTCATGGGTTTTCTCGGGGTTCCGTTTCCTCCCACTTTCTTCACTCCACCATTTCATTCATTTCTCATAATCACCGTCTCCTTTGGCCTAACCGGCATAGGCGTGGGACGTTAAACTCAAAGATTTCATTTCATTTCATAGAATTTATAGTACCTTGTCAAAACGTTTGTCTTCAAACTGTCAAATACAAATCGCCGTAAATTATGTAACCTACTGTCACAAAAAGTATACCATATTATTTTCGGATCGCTATAAGGAAGAAATACCATACTATTTTGTGATCGGTATGGTAAAATACTATTTTTCCATACTATTTTACCGTAAATCATTAATTATATGTAAACATTGTTATTTTTAAATGACTGAAGCGAAGTAATCTCACGATGATGTTTTAACATCTGGTCATTAGGGGGACCAGGAAATCATTTGGGGAGCCTTGCCCCGATGGGCCCCCCGTGGCTACACCCCTGCCTAAGACATACCTGGAAGATCAAAAATAGTACCCATCAGTATCAACGACCTTCTGAAAACGTTCGTGATGGGCATGGATTCCTTCGCGGTAGAACTTGGTTTGCCGTGAAGCAAAGAAGGTATCAAGTGCATTTTGCACCTTTACTACGGAGTTGAACTTTAGTTCTCTAATGTGAGTGTCCAAGAAATGGTTCAGGGATAATCGGACGGTGCATTGTCCAGGGAGTATGGATGGTGTCCCGAGTCACTCTAATCATGTGGGGCTTAGCGTTGTCCCGTAACGGGAGAACCCCTTAGCGATTGAGAAGTGCTGGGACAGGGTTTTGAGTTTTTCTTGAACACGGCTCAACTGCTGACAGTAGACAGTTGCATTAATGTTCTGCTCTGACCAGCCGGTAGCAGTTAACGATGCAAGATGTCGCGAGCAGTCCACCAAACACACAGCAGGACTTTCTGCTGCATTACTGGTTTCAGCTGTTTTGGAACCAGTTCATGGGATTTTAACCAATGATGACGACGCCATGGAGCTTCTCATTACATGTCAACATCCTGTCCAGAAATGGCTCCTTCCTCAGACGAGACAGCAAAGAAACACAGGTGTCTGCACGCGTAGTCTTCTGACCCGGAGTTAATTCATGTGGGACCAATAGACTCAAATTGTAGTGTTTCCCAAGTTGATGGAGGTGCTGCCGGATGGTTTCTCCACTCACATTGAATGTTAGCCCCAGTTCCTCACAGGTCTCTCCACTGTTCGCCTCAATTGCTACCTAAAGATCTTCATTTTGCACATGTATTGGTCTTCCAGCACGTGGTGCGTCTTTCGTGAGTGTTTTGTCACCGTTCTTAAACTTTCTAAACCACCCTTGCACTGTCTGCGTAATCACGACACCCTCACGAAAGGCCTGAGATATCTTCCGCCCCACTGCAGTGGCGTTTGATCCAAGTTTGAATTCGTACAGCATACACGCCCTTATGACGCTCTGTGGAGGTTCCATATTCACTATGTCCTTACACAAGTTCATGTTGTAACTGAACTGCCACAAGCAGGTAGAATGTTGGATATACCCACACCAACATTTGACCTTCGCCTTTTCTCCATTCGCATTCAACTCACGGTGTGAGGATCAATTGAACACAGACCTCCACAAAAAGCGACAGGACTTTCTTGGTTACCTTTATATATCTCACAGGACATAATATGTTTCGTATAGAGAATTATTAAACTTAGTTTAATATCTCGAGCTCCGGAAGTCGGAATGTCAAAACTCCAGATTCGTGTTCCTCGTGATCTAGTTTACAAAATATATAAAAATCAGGTGGGGTCCACTTTGCTTCCCTGCAGCCTACTTTTCAAACGAAACTCAGTTTTCCAGAGTGTACATTTTGTTTCAAACTGAGTTCTGCCCTGGCTAACATACATAAATTCGCTTCTATAAGTGTCGTTAAAGTTACACTTGAAATTGTCGTTCGGCATTCTTGTAGCTTATGAAGGCATGAATAATTCAAATATGTTTGTCACAACATCTACAAAAGAATATTCATTCGTATAGAACCGAAAACCGAAAACCGCAAATGCGGTTTTCAAAACCGAAACCGCAAATGCGGTTTTTAAAACCGACATTTCGGTTTTATGAAATTTCACTTTTTTCAAAAACCGGTTTTCGGTTTTTTCAAAAACCGATTTCGACAGCACTAATTCATACCCAGCATAGGAAAGAGAAATTCTATACGTATTACGAAGGCCATTAATTCCTGTAGCACCAACAGACCAGTCAGTAGAACTAACATCCATTAAACATTTTCAAAAGCTTACCAAATTTGTTAACCATGATGAAATATGAAAGTTGTGGTAACTGTTGACATGGCTTTATATAAGCCACTTAAGCAGCTTGAAATGGCTAATGATATTGATAATGGAAAGTGGCTTTTAAAACCTAGAAAACTACATACAACTATTCCTCAACTACGAACCATAGGACCATACATCGAAGGATGTGGAATTCCAGAGCTTTGGGTGGAAAGTGATATATATATGAATCTGCAGTCACAAGACAGATCCTTGAAGGAAAACATGTTCGCTGTGGAATGGAAGTACATTTTAACACAATGTGGCACTATCAATATTGTTTTTGAATGAATTTGAAAATGAATATTCTGGTGTGCTTGAAGAAGCTAATCGATCTGCCAATGAATTGCTAGTTTCCCCAGGGATAGACAATAAATTGAAAAATTGCAATGGTATCGCAATTTCAAAAGGAAAGAAAGTTTCAGAAAAGCTCAAAGCCTTTTCAGGAAATGGGAGAAACATTGCCATACGTATTTAAGTTGGCACGCATACATATGGATATGCTTCAAACGATGTTACACTTTGTAAACGCAGTAAGATCTGGAAACTGGATTTTAGCACTTGTATCACAAAAGAAGTTTCTAAAATATTTCTTCTGAATGGATTAACAGAACTATGCAATGATGATGTCACTGCTCTTGTGTGAAATTGATTACTTAAAGAAAACTGACAAATTAACAAAGGATGAATAGTAGTAATTGGGTAATAAACAAAAGCTGTACTTATTTTACATGATTTGGGGCAGATGAGGCTTTTGGAATATATAAACAATGATTTGGAACATATAAGAATGAAAATGAAAGGTGGTCTCACTGAAATTTGTCTACTAGGTAAATGAAACACCAAGAACTAGATATTTTGGCAGATCCTGAGTCCAGCAGCAGAGAAGCTCGAGAACATTGCTAGACTATTACATTCAGGAAGGAGCGGTTTAACATGAATGTTCTTTGAAGCTTAGAAAGAGATAAGAAGATAAGGTTAAAAAGCTAGTAAGTACAATAAAATTCACAACAAATGCTTTTAACTAAAAAATGAAAACCTGACACATCTTATCACTGGAAGAGTCTTCTCGAAAGACGCAGAGAAAGACATGATCAGTGTAAAAGAAATAGGAGACCAGTTGAGAGCAATTTTTATCGAAAAACGAATTTCAAATAAATCTGTATATTTCTGGTCGAAGATGAAGAAAACAAGCCTCAAACCATTCACAACTCTTTCTAAAAATTTACAAGTGTCTTTAAATGGTAAATTAGAATCTCTGTTTTCAAGACTTCGTTTAGCATCAAGTTCAAGTCCTGGTATTGATGTTAAATCTTTCCTAAGCCAATATGAATTTTCAGTTATACCCAAGTCACTTTTCTCTGGGGATGGTAAGATGCATCATTGTCTATCAAAGCATAAGTTAGGAACAATTTTGGAAGAATTCCCAAGTGTGAAAAATGAGATTTCTCAAGAAGTAATCATGAGCTGGAAGTGGAGCCAGAGGTAGCTTTAAAAACAATGGTGTAGAACGTGAAAAGAGCAATAACTGACGGTATGGCAGAACTTCATCGCATTGGTAAACCAGAATATGTAAAGACATGCCAAGGTTTATAATAATATTTCTGGGCGTGTGTTTTCTCGAAGTTTGGGCAACATGAAGAGCTACATGTCGTTTCTGATTCATATGTAGCTGGCTCTCTGAAAATGGTCACACGCTATCTGAGAAGAAGGGGATCAGATGTAGTCGAATTTCAAACACATCCATCAACTAAAATATTAAAGACAAGCTTAAAGAAACTCTTGTCTCACGACCAAAACTAACTTGTTTCCAATTACACTTCTTGAACTCGGTATGGAACAAAAGAATATTGTAGTGAGTTGGCAAAATAAGACAATAACAACTTATATTGATGTGAATGAGTTGGAAACAACACAAAAAAAGCAGTTACAAAAATAATTCTTCATACAGCGTTTTTTAAAAAGCAAGGGGCTAATGGAAAAATGAAATCTTTGAGTTTTACGTCCCACGGTTATGCCGGTTAGGCTAAAGGAGACAGTGAAGATGAGAAATGAATGAAATGGTGGAATGAAGAAAGTGGGAGGAAACGGGAGAACCCCGAGAAAACCCACGCACACGGTGTTTGTCCACCACAAAGTTCACTTGGCGGGAGCAGGGTTTGAACCCGGAACCCCATGCACCAGAGGGGCTAATGGAGTTCATATATATTAACCTAATGCTGACGTCCTTGTACTTGCGCTAAGAAGACATCCCATCCTCCCCGTTAATACAGGTATCTATCTTGGTCAAGGAATGAAACGATTCGTACGGCTAAAACACTTATATGACAAACTTGGAGCTGTGAAAGCTGCAGCACTTTCAAGGTGTTATACTACTGGATCTTTCGTCAACAAAGGAAAGTTAACTTGGTGGAAAGCCTTCGGAAACATTACATGTTCCTACAACAACGATGCGAACTCTTGAAAAATTCGTCTGCCAAGTATACATACAAAATGCAAAAATCGCCGAAATAGGTGAAACAAGATTATGGTTACACACTAAGAGACTTCTAGAAGATGAAAAACCTCCCCCAAGAAAAGGAACTTTGGAACCTGCAATATTAAGGGTCAATTTACAAGCTCATCAATGGCAACAGCACCTTCAACAGCATCCTATAATTCCAGGTCCAACTGAATTTGGACGGGAAAAAGTAGAAGATAGATATGAACCGATTATGTGTAGAATGCCTTCATACTTGAACTTACTAGTTGTAGCTGTAAACAGAGATGCTCCAATGGTTGTTCTTATAAAAGTCTTAAATTAAGGTGTACAGAATTATGTGAGTGAAGAAGTAGTGGAACAGTGTGTAATAACAGAAGACGAATCGATCAAGATAGTGACCCTAAGACTGACAGTAAAGAATTTAATATAACATATTATAGTGGTGATGAAAGTGAAGATGACGAGCTTACATAATGATTTCATGGTGTAAACAATACTCCCAAATTAGTCATATGCAAACCTACTTTCCTATTTTGAACTTTGATACTAGAACTTAACATGGTCATTAAAGGAAACAACAGAATGATATTAATTACAATTAAGCTTTAGTTTCTCTCTAACCATTTCTTCTTAGAACATTTTCTTTTTAGTAACATGTGTGGTTAGCATTATAAAGCAGTTCTTACTTCAATAACATAAAAAATTACTGTTCGATGGATCATTTACACTATAAGTGAATAATAAATGTGAGAATGACCTGATTGGCGATAATAAATGTGATTGACATATGCCCAAAAAATCAAGAAAATCGTAGACATCCATATTGCTGCCCTTAGCACTGCCTCTAATTATTCCAGCATCATAAGTGATACATCATTGGAAAGCTAATGCAACACAGATTCTCATTTTTTTTATATATACCAATGTGTATCCTTCTATACTTTATGGGAGTTAACGCCCCACCTTTAAATGCAGAAAGGGTAAAAACAAGGAAAAAAGATACATTTGCCCTCCCCCTTGACCCTCAAAACCCCCGACATCATTAAAATGCCCATTACTGGAGAGCTACATCCTTTACAAATATATCGACAAAGGCTTAAAGGTTAGACGCAGGGGTGTCGGAGGGAAGAATACATTACGCCATTTTATTTTTATTGAATATCTGCTCTCTGCACAGAATGCCAGGATATCCCCATGCAAGTTCTTATTCTGTACATAAAGACGAAGAGATGGAGCCATCTCTCATACTCGTATCATTATATATCCCACGGGACACCATTTGTCCGCAGACTATTCATCAGCTTGTAGAATTTTCATATACACGCAGTTCCCTGCCTGAAATGTTAGTCCACCAGTCCAACATAGGAATTTTGATGGTTGCCTATGCTCGTGCAGTTCTTACAAGGGAAGGTCACGAATTGGCTCCGATGAGATCCGAACGAGACAATTGTGTTTGCATTTGATGTATTATAACCAGGGCCCAGATCTTGTTGACCTAAAAAATTTTAAAAAGTGACCTATAAAATGACACTAAAATTCCTGTAAAATGACCCTAAAAATCAAAAAAATTGACCTTAAAACTTACGTTTTCTCAAACTTTTATTTCATTAAACATTGACATTTTTTAATATCCATTGGATTTTTAATTAACATTTCTCACTCATATTCAAAAAGTTTTGTTTCAGTTAGTTGCAGTCCTTTGATCACTTTTGTCCATTGTACGGCGTTGTAAGTATTGAAAGCGTCAGTTCACTCCCGAGTTGAAACTAGGAAGCACTCTTAAACAATAAAACTTAGCAAGTTTAGACTACATGAAAATAATAGATAAAACACGTTTAAAGCCCTTGTACGCCTTCTAATGCATTTTTAGTTATTCACGTGATCACATTCTTTGTGGTCAATAACCCAAAACTATCTGTTTGGCCACCTACCAACCCCCGCCTTTCGTTAACCAGCTACAGTTTAGTTTTCATTAGCTTGTTAAGAATGCAGTTTTTCCACTCCAATAGTCAGGAAGTAAGAAAAGAGATTATTCAACTTCGTCTTTTCCACATCCGTAAATCGTGTCCATTTAAAGATTTCCTTATGTAGAAAAAAAGAATAAAAAGACCATAAGTGACCTAAAAGTTACCTTAAAATATTAAAAAATGACCTGAAATTTCAAAACAGCAAAAAGAGACCAAAAGTTGATCCTAAAAAACTATATTTTTAGAACCTAGAGTTGATGGATAACGTTTTTACTTGAGCTTGCCTTCTCCTATGCGTAACAGAAGAAAGTTGACTTATCAACAAGATCCGGGCCCTGATTATAACTATACTACGGCAGGTATAACGTCGTTGGCTTCCCGCGAAAAGTTGCAGTGACGTTCACGCGGAGTTGCCAGCTTCGTTACTTGTGGCTCGCTGAGCGCAGCAGACGGTTTCGACATTTCTCTTTTCCTTCCCATCTTACATGTGGTATTAAAAAAAAACAACTAAATTGCAGGTTGGACTGCTTAGTTTGGTATAATTATGTTTAAAAGAGTACTCGATTTCCAATTATCAGTTCAAAGTAGAATAAAATAATAGTAATAATAATAATTATAATGTAATAACTTCATATACCGGCAAAGCCATGTGAAATTTTAATGAATGAGTGTGTTTTCTTTTTTCTTAGTACTTTCTGACTACCAATGTTCCCATTGGCCTTTGTCTCTCGTGATGTTTATTTTATTTATTTTATTAACTTACTGAGTTGTGCTCTGTAGGTGTAGAGTAAGGAAGACGATGGACATGATACATGTACAGTCAGCGACTGTAAAAAGTGGAGGTTGGATACATAAGAAATGATAGCTTTTTCCAGTAGCAGAAAAGTTTCACTGTATGCCTGATAGTTGGACAACCAACATGACAGCAAATACATGCCCGAAAAAATAACATGGCAGGATATTCCTCCATTTGGAGGAAGAAGTATTCCTATCTGAGAGCATCACTTAGAGAAACAACCACGAGATAAATCTGCAGAAATTCCATTCGCGTTAAGTTCAAAAAGATAGGAATTAATGCAAAGGAAACGAAAAGAATAATACGCATCATGCAGAGACCGAAAAAGTATGTAAAGCTAAACAAAATGAGAAAAGAAGAAAAGAGGGAAAGGAAAGAGCAAAAGACATGGGAATAAATTAAATTTTAACACTTAAGGATAAACAGTCTCCGTCTTTCCCCCTGCCCCCTGTATTGTCTTGGTTTTTCTCCCTTCATAGGATAAATCTCTTTCAGTATCAAACGCGAACATCATTTATAATTTTTAATTCCTTGAAAAAAAATGTAACTCAGTCTAGGCCCAGACTCGAACACAGAATCCTTAGAATAATACGCATCATGTAGAGACCGAAACACACACACACACAAACAACCCTCAACAGACACACACACACACACACATACTTACATTATATATATACATGGGCGGAGATTAGGGGGTGCAAAGGGGGGCAGTTGCCTCCCACTTTTTTGAAGCAACCCATTAATGTATATGTCGTAGTTTTATTTGGAAATATAAAGTTTTTGTGTGCATTACTGTTTCATAGAAAAATGGTGCTATATAATATTTGCCGTTGCATGAGTACGTATTGGTTGTTTTCCCGTGAAGTTAAGAAAGCTAGAGGAATTTCGTTTTAAGTGCGACGGAAAACAATCCAAAAATTCGAGCATATTTTCAATCCAGAGATATAGAATCTGTTAAATTCATTTTCAGTTTTGTCAGGAAACGAAGAAGTGATGCCCTTATGTTTCAGAATTGTTGAACAATTTTCTAGTTTAGTGGTCCCTACTTAATACAAATTAATGAAATCAACCACTAAACAAAAAAAGCTGCTCAACAATTGAAAACATGAGGCGTCACTTTTTTCTTCGTTCTCAGACAAAATTCAAAACTGGATTTAGCAGGTTTTGCTTCTATATCCCCTTCTTATAAGGGCTCGATATGTTAGTCAGCCGCTTTGAAACTAATTGAGAGAACATTTCGCCAAAACAAAAGTATTTCACAAGTTATTCTTTAATTGAACACAAATTGACAATTCCTAAAATAGCTTCTCTTCTTTCTAAAGTAAGGAATATTGATTAAAAAGAGCGTAATAAGAAACAACAACTACCTTTTTCATTATTTTGTAATGTAATATACGAGTGAAGTGGTGTGTGTTTAGGGGTGTAAGTGTATATACAATTAACTTTAGTGAATTCAACATAATTCTAGGTTTTAGGATTATTTTGTATAGCAGGAGTGTGGAGTGATTCTAAGTATTGTGTTTTGATGTGTTCCAAGAAAGTTGAAACTGCACCTAATGGCAACGAACATGTTTCGGGAAGCTGCAAAAGCAAATACTGCTTTAAATGTCGCAGCATATGGTTGTAGTATTTACTGTCTTTCATTTTCTAAGAGTAATAATATACGTTTAATAGCATATCTGAAATTAAAAATTAAGTTGTTCAATTACCGCCAGTTTCAGTATAACATCTACAAAACAAGACTCGTTATTCATTACTATGATTAATAATATCCTTTCTATTTATTTGATTTGCAAATTTGTTATTAAATAATCTGATTACACAATTTTCCAGACAGAATTTTAAGATGTTCATGAGCAAGGAATCAAATCTCTTCTTACACTTTCGTTATTTAAGAGTACAAAGGTCTAGTACCTATTTGCGCTAGCCTTGTCAATTTACTTAATAAAATATGAAATACGATATATCGTGCTTTAACTGAAAAAATATAGTATCCTATTAGTTATACAACCTTTCGTCAAAGTGTTAGAAACAACCAGGGAAACTAAGATTGATATACAAATATTCAGATCAAGTCTTGCCCCGCACTTTTAACGTCCAATCGCCGCCACTGTATATATATATATATATATATATATATATATATATATATATATATATATATATATATATATTTATTGATTAAGGATTAAATGAGTTATTTCGTAAATTTTCGAAACGGGTCTTGAAGGAAGTCGTCGCAACAGTAATGACATCTCGTAGCATTGTTACGTAACACACGCAATATAAATAAAGCGTCAAAAGGAGAAGTCACAGGTTGTGGCGTGGATAATTCGGTAAGGTATCTGCTTCTAGAGTGGGCAGCGCGGGTTCGAGTCTCGAGTACACCGATAACTTTTCTCTTTCAAAATGCATTTCTATATTTTTATATATGTTATTAATAATTGGTTTCTTGCATTTTTTGTAAATTATCTTAAATTAGAGGAGTTTAAATAAAGTCAGGAAGGTTAAGACACATATATATGATTGCTTTATCCGTATATGCAGTCCAGAGATGGAGTGGGTCAGTGGGCCACTGGTCAACAGAACGTGCCCACGGCGAACCACCGGGACCTACTCTGGCCCACCGACCCATTCTGCTCAGTGCATTGTAGACAGCTTCTGAACACTGGTGAATTTGTCTACGTTTTACTCTCAAGGCATCCTTTTTTTCTTTTTTCATTTGTTTCTATTGAAAAAAGAACTTCAGGCAATCTTAGATATTGATATTTGCAATTATAATAATAGCAATAGGACTTATTAGTTAGCTTTGAGACGCAGCCTGTGACTTTTTAGAGGAGCTGACTACTGAATAAAAAAATGTTTGAACCGTACCGTACCGAATGTATATACCGTACTTTGCACATCAAGGGTTACTTTGCACAAAATATGAAAAGAGTTTCACAGTCCTCTGTCGGCAAAACCATGAACAGAAAAGAGGAAGTTTCAACTGGCACCGTAAGATAGAACACCTAACTGTATTTTGGCTATAATGTTGGCGGTTAACATCAGTTCTAATTACCGAGAGGGTTCATTGTTGTAGAGGTATGGAAAGCACTCATTCTAAAGGCCGCCAAAATTTGAAAGATATCACGTACGAGATTTTCCGTCAAAGTTAAATCAGTTTCGTAGAATACTACTGTGGATAACGGAACTTCGATGCAATCAGGGACGTGCGCAGGAATTTATTTCGGGAGGGGTCCAAACCTTTCCGGGGGAGGTCCAAACACAATTTCAGGCTAAATTATATTAAAAATTGTAAAATTGCTCCTAAAATTAGACTAAATTTACAAAAAGTCCGGATTTCGGGGGGTCCGGACCCCCAGGACCCACCCTCTGTGTACGTCCCTGGATGCAATAGTTGAAATTGAAATGTGAAACGTTTTAAAGTCATAAAAATGTAAAACTGGGAGAAGGTAGTTTCAGTCTCTACTCGGGGTTCCTTTGCACCGGTCCAAAAATACCGCTTAGATAGGAAATAATTACTACTAGAACCTACTGCATTCTAAATTTAGGTAAATTTCCTATTTAGGAAGATGTTGGAATGAATTTCTTGTTGATAAATAAATTATGAACAGTGGCGGATTCAGAAAAGTAGTTTGAGAGAGGCTTCAACCACAAATATTTCTTTTTTTTTTTTTTTAGAAATGACTAGACTTTTTGGAGGGGGGGCTTCAGCTTATACGCATAGGAATGACTAACATTAGATTTTGAAAAGGAAATCATGCAATTTGGGTAGTTTTCATCCTGAAAGTCCTAAATCCCGTAAATGTCCCACTAATTACGGTTGGGGTGATATTCTTGGACATAAGGAACAACCAAGGAAAATCAGTTCACGGGGATTTTTTTCTGTCCCTGAGTTGGCATTTTTGTGGGACATATGCTAAACTATTAGAATGCGGTTCCTGTGCCAGTAGCAGAAAATACATAATTTTCTTTACAAATATCGATAATTCAAACTAAGTACTAATACCAGTAGCATCATTCTAATATTAATATTTGTAGACTGCATGCAGTTTTGTGTAGAAAGTAAAATGTATAAATGTTGAAGGGAAAACATTGCACGGAAACGTTATGTTCGTATGTCGAACATACTTTTTTGCACGTTGTGCAAAGTAACCCCAGCTATGGGGTTACTTTGCACCAAAGTTTATATTTCAATAGCTATGGTTATACTGAATGTTTACTAATGAACTTGCACTAATGTTTTCCTTATATATATCTAGCTATTATATGTTTAAAATACAGTGTTCTAAATCATTACGTTTGTAAGTTAAATGCAATTTTTTTTTTAAATGGCTTAAATCTTGTGCAAAGTACACAAAGTCTTACGGTACTAAGTTTCATCTCACTAACGCGAAGTACTCTATTTGTTATGTATTTTTAACCCTCTCTCCTCTATTAGGATACGCACTTTAATAAATATGACGTGACAACAACCCAGTTTGAGGTAGGTGTTAACTATGTTAAAAACTTCACACCGAACGGTTCAACCATTTCCTTTACGTTAAACAATGTGTTTTTCATTTGTATAATACAGACGTACCCTCATGAAAAAAAAAAAAAAATGCGCGTATACTGTAACAAACGATTTTTCGCAATTATTCCATTTTCCTTACGTTTATGGGTAAAATTCAGTTATTAGTAAGTGGAGATAATAGAAAGCAATCCATCCAAGAAGATATTTCCAAAAAAGATAATAAAATAATAAAAATATAACAAAAAACAAAATTATGCTCGGTTTTGTGTATACTGGTAATAATGCTTTCAAGAGAATTTTGCAGCAGCAGAGCACGACTGCAGAGCGAATTTCACGATTGGTAGTATCGTAGTATCCAGAAGTTGAATCAAGGAACTAGAAAGTAGAGTAAAATGTTGCATTTATTGGTTTAAACCTAGAGTGTAAATTGTCTACCAAATATAAAGTAGCTTCTGTAGCCAAGATGTTGAACGGAAATATAGAAACAAATAGGAAAACTGTTTTCTTAAATTTGGAAGTGACATGCTCTATAGCCATGAGATTTATTTGTTAAAAGACAGGCAACAAACGTAGTATCTGTGGTCAAGTGGATAGAGTGGCGGACTACTGGTTCTTATACTGTTTTGACACCAGATCGAATCCCATCCCATGCCATCCATTTTACTTTTTTTTACAAAACATTATAGAAAGTGTATAATTTTTATGTTAATAGGAACAAAAAGAATATAATAAGGAAATAACTTTGTTTCCTCTAATGGCATATTTATTCAGAATTAGGGTACTATTAATAATAGCTATTGTTTTCAGTTTATGGTATGGTATACCTGTTCCTCCCCTCTCCGTTTTTGCATAGCAGAAGAAACTTCAACTCACTTCGAGTCAGGAAGAGAAAAAAATACCCGACCTGCAGCCTGACAGTCACAGCGAAAGAAGAACAATAGCTCGTTGTCATAAAAAAAAGCTGATGTTAAATTATTGTTCTAGTGTTTGTGTGTGTGTTTCTTTTTAGAGTATTGACTCTCTCTGTCTCTCCTTTTTTTCATATCCACAAGTGCAAGAAATGCAATCATAAGTCTGTGTAAGGAATAAACAATGCTTTCTTTAAACAAAACTAAATTATACAGCTCTATTTGTGAGGAACACGAATGCTTCCAAAATATGCCATGGATATTAACTATAATCATAACGTTCTTCTGAATTATACAGTAGCGTGAAAAACTGATAATAAAATGGTGTAACAGGCATAAGTTTTTTTCTAGCGTGACCACATTAAACATAACAAATTAAATTTTGGGGATTACAAATTATCACTTTGCGTGTCGGTGTAGGCCTATTCGTTTTCACATTCGAGCGACGAAAGAAGAAAGTGTGGTGATAGTTATAAAAATCGAATACGAGATTTCAATGGATTCAAGTTACATGTCCCCTACATATCGAAAAAATTAGTTTTCCATGTCTGCCCATCTATTCGTCTGTCGGTTCGTCACGGTTTTACATGCACTGAATTAGAGGTCATACTGTTCAATGTATCTGGAACGAATTCTAGATATAACGTTTTAATAACATACTATCGTTTCGAATTTTATATCCTTCGACACCTAAATGTAAGGATAGTTTACTGAAGGATGAACATTTAAAATAATTCAGTTTTCTCAAAAAAAAGCAGCTGTGACGATTATATTTATTTTTATAAATATATATTTTATTAGCAACTCTCCACCGTAGTATCAATTATTTTTCTGAAAAAAAATACATATGGTGTAATTTATTGTGTAGTATGCGATCTGTTTGCACAATTTTCTCAACCAAATTTCATAAATAAACATATAATTAATAACCTAACTATATGACAACTCGTTCGTCATGTAAACATTCAAAAGGAGTAGCTTTCTCCTGATGATTTTACCATTGACGCCTCAGGCAATTGTTTCATATTTCGTAAAGAAATGTTTCATTAATAAACTAACATACAGCATAAATCATTTATCCCTTTAACATACAGAAGGAGACGTTTTCTCAAGAATTGACTTTTTTTTTACAATTTTCTCAGTAATAACTGAGACAAATTTGTTGTAATTTCAGTTAAAATATATTCTGTAATAATCTCACAATATGGTATAACTCACTTGTCCCGAAAAGAAAAATCGAAAAGAGATAGTTTACTTTGAGAGTGAAATTTTTCCTGACGATTTGCTTAAAAATTACTCGATATACTTGGTGCAGATTATAAATAATTTACAATATGGCATAAATCGTTTATCATCAAAATTACAGATAGAAAAGTTTACTTTTGACGGTAAGTTTTTCCCGATGACCTTCCCAAAAATACTCAGGAGATGTTTGTTGTTCATATTTCATAAATAAATGTTACATAAATAACCTAGCTATATGGTATAATTCCCTCATCCTGAAAATCTAGAAGTGGTATATTACTTTTGACATTAAGTTTTACCCTGCGATTTTCTCAAGGACGACTCAGGCGATTGTGTTCGTATTTCATAAATAAATGTTTTATGAAAACACTAACAATATAGCATAGCTCGTTTGTCCTGAAACGATACACAAGGGACATTTATTCTTGGGGTGACGTTTTTCATGATTTTCTCAGAAATTACTCAGACGCTTTTACTTATAGTCCACATACAATTATATCCTTAATAATTGTAATATATGGCTTAAGTTATTTCTAACGGAAATATGACCAATGGGTACTTTACTTTTATGCCTAAAGTTTCTTCTAACAAGTTTTCCAAAACATTATTTTATTGGCAATTTCCCAAATAAATGTTTCAATAATAGCTGCAGCCTAACATGAGTCAGTGTAAGAAATTCGAGCGAGAAAGTACAGTGCGTTTGCTCCGTACCATTTCTTGAATATATTTTAAAATGTTTCCTAATCACAATTTTTGGAACAAAATCGAAAATCCCTTTTAAATGTATCTTGTTGTGGTCAAATGGTTCAAGTGCATTGTTTCTGGATTTGATTTCCAGTGAGAGCTAGTGTATTTTTGTCCAAGAGATGTGACACGTCGGTGCAGAGAAAAAAAGTGTTTAAATAAGCCAGACCAAGCTAATCAATAATACAAAGAAATAATATAATGTTACGAAATTATCGAAGAAACGTTGATAATATTAGGTAGGTGCAACTGAAATGTCCAAACAATTATTGCCAATTTCAAAGGTAAAAAAGTGAAAAATTCAATGCCAGGTTAATCAATGGCCACTCACTATCCTACGAAGAAGTGATTGAGATACCAAAAAATGTTGTAATCGCTAGGAGACATGTTAAAAGAACACAGAGGGCGAGAGAGAGTTTAATACTGCAAATCATGGATAGTCTGCACCTTCGTTTGAGGGCGAGTATTGAACTCCGTAGGCCTACATAGGTTAACATTGAAATGAACATTGCAACACAATACCTGTTTAATATTGATCGGGGCTTGCTGACAGGTTTGCAGGGTATTTGACGGGGTTTGATATTGTAAAGAAAACGATCCTTGTAAACGACTGTGCCTTCCCCACTGTACACTGTAAGTTAAATTCGTGCTTAATTAAAACTATATTTGTTTAAAACTGTTGACCGCTATCACCTGTGCATCACGTACAGCAATCAGCCAGTAATTCTTTGTTTCCGCCCGGCGGGAGCTCATGTGGTTCGGATTCCACGTTAATCAGTAGGTCCACGTCTCATATAGCCTCGCTGTTGAAAGAGACGATAAACTCAAAATCACATCACACATCTTTGTTTTCGCATTTGTTTTAGCCCATAAGTGTCTTTGTTCATGAGCTTCTTCGTGGCTAAGCGGTTAGCGTACGCGCCTTTGGCGTGGGAGTCTCGGAGAGAGCTCATGTGGTTCGGAGTCCACGTTAATCATTAGGTCGACGTCTCATATAGCTTCGTTGCTGAACGAGATGTTAAACTCAAACTCAATGTCTTTGTTCATAAGTTTCTTTGTGTGTGGTTTTGCATATACGTGGCGTGGACATTAAATTTTGATTTCTACGCCATATGTATCTAATTACATACTCACCTATAGAACGAACACAACAAACTTGGAATATATTATTTGTGTATAGAAAATCATCACGCGGCGCTGCGTGGGAGAGCCGTGTGTATGGAATACCATACACATGGCAATCGTGTTGAAAAATGTATAAATAATAATAATAATAATAATAATAATAATAATAATAATAATAATAATAATAATAATAATAATAATAATATAAACAGAAAACGAAACGATCACATATAACTGCAATGGACATATACATTTATTAAGGCATATAACTGCAATGGAATTAAGTTGTTTCCTTCTCTCCCTGAACGCAACAGCCCTTATTGTGCCAAGGCGTAGAAGAGAACTTGTGGGACTCACGACTTTGGGGTGGTGTCTGGTCAGAATATCGGATTCCTTTGTTGTTAGTCCTAACTTTCTAGATGGATGCAGTTATTTCCGGTAAAATATACAAGCAAATAGACTTTTCTGTTACTATTAAAGTGAACAATTATACTCATTCCCTCAATATGATACTTGTGGTTGCTTAACTGTATACAGACAGTTGATCCATGGAAGGATAGTTGATAACAACAACAGCAATAATAATAATAATAATAATAATAATAATAATAATAATAATAATAATAATAATAATAATAATAATAATAATAATAATAATAATAATAAATAACAGAAACTCGACAAATATTCTTCCAAATAATAGGAACAAGTTTGCGTCACACTGTTCACTTTGCTGGACACACTAGTGTGCCGCGTTATACCGATTGTGGCACACTGGAATATAGGGTATGGCTTTTTAATTTTTCCGAACTACTTCAACTGCTTCAATTGAAAGGGATCTATAATAATAAGAGTGTAAATTTAGTCTTTTTATCCTTCGACTCAGAAATAAGGTCCGCGAGAATTTCATTTAAAAAATAATATACTCAGAATTTTATATAGTAGTTTGTTTTATTCGAAATTAATATGTCCTGCAACTGTTTTTTGATTGAAATTATTTGAAATGAAATCTTTAAGTTTTCACGTCCCACGTTGATGCCGGCTAGGTTAAAAGAAACAGTGATGATGAGAAATAAGTGAAATGGTCGAATGAGGAAAGTGGGAAAAAAACGGGAGAACCCCGAGTAAACCCACGCATACGGTGTTTGTCCAGCACAAGGTTCACTTGACGCGAGCAGGGATCGAACCAAGGACTCCATGCACCAGGGGTGAACTCTCTACTACTGAAACACTGCGGAATCTGAAATTATTTAAAGGAGAAAGGGACTACTTTATGAAAACTTGATGACGAACACATTTGTTAAAAAAATATCAGCTTTTCGTGAAATATTGCTTATAGGCAGGGGCGGATTAAGGCTTTTGGGGACCTGGAGCCGACTATTTTAAGGGGGCCCTATGTTAAGAATAGTTTCAGCTCATAAATTTTCTTTGCTGCCTTCCACTGCCTCATAGGCTTATCGAACCACCGAGAACTATGCTGTAATATTTTAATGTGCTCCGAGTTTACAATAATTGGTTTAGTTACATTAATTATTAACAGTTAAATAATTATATTCATTATTAACAGTTAAATACTGCTGATGGATAGACTTAATTCTAGCGATACCGCGAGCGTAACGAGCCGAAAGAAATTTAGCATAGGTCTGTCTATAATATAAATTTAATGCTGTATTTTAGTATTAAACAAAGGGATTTTAAGGGGCCCCCTGAGTTTGGAGTCTCGGAGCCTGGGATCCATTGACTGCGCCCTTAATGCATTAATGTTGATAGATTCAAGGGACCGGGCCTGTCCGAGCTAAAAATTCCGATCCGTGCAGACTTCTAGCCCCTGTGTATAAGCTATCTTGGGAAATACAGTAAAGTTTCGCTGGAGGCAGGCAGAACGCCGAAATTTATGGATGTGTTAAGAAAAGACCTATTAAAAGTCAAACTATGATATAATTTTACATATTGCGCATCTAATAATCATGTTTTGTAAGAAATAAATATAATGCATTGAATCAGGGACGTATCGAGCGTGAGGTCCTGGAAGCTGTCCCCTTCCAAAAGTCAAGCACTTGTTGAACCTTTTTCCCTTTTGAGGTTCTTTTATATCAGATTACTTTGAGGCAGTGTCCAAACTGTGGGCAATACATTGTTGTTATGATTCTAAGAACATACCGTAATGCCATTGTAACTAGGTGGAATTAAAGAACACTTTTAAATGGGAAAAGAAATCTCTAAGTTTTACGTCCCACGGTTATGCCGATTAGGTTAAAGAAGATGGTGATGAGGAGAGATGGGTGAAATAGTGGAATGAAGAAAGTGGGAGAACCCCGAGAAAACCCACAAGCACGGTGTTTGTTCACCACAAAGTCCACACGGCGCGAGCTGGGATTGAACCAGGGACCCCAAGCACCGGAGATGAACGCTCTACCACTGAGCCACCGCGCCTCCACTTTTAAATGGGATTACAATTTCGATTCCGGTCTGTTTATAACATTAATGTATTAGAACGATACACTCATTGCCATTTGCTATTTTTGTTATGATGGCCATTTGCCATTTGATATACGTAGCAGACAGTTTTCCTTACATGTGTCTCAAAAATATTTTTTGATTTCGTTTGTACTACAATGCAGTTTGTTTGAAGTAAATCGGTTCATAAGTGAAAAATAAGAAAAAGTTTAAGAGAAATACAGAGCTGTTGCATTATTATTATTATTATTATTATTATTATTATTATTATTATTATTATTATTATTATTATTATTATTATTATTATTATTATTATTATAGATAATTTTGAAACATTAGAATTATGTGCTTACGAGGATTCATGTTGGTCCTCTTCTGAAAAGAAAACCTGCATACGTGCCTGCACTGAATGATAGACGTATGAGTCATGGTGTAGACGGGCGTGCTAGGCGATAGAGTCCAGAGCATCAAAAACAGACTAAGGGGGTGTGGTGGCTCCGTGGTTGAGCGTTCACCTCTAGTGCTTGGGGTCTCTGGTTCGATCCCAGTTCGCGCCGTGTGGATTTTGTGGTGTACAAACACCGTGCTCGTGGGTTTTCTCGGGGTTCTCCCGTTTCCTCCCACTTCGTTCTAACATTTCACACATTTCCCATCATCACCGTCTCCTTTAGCCTAACCGGCATAAACATGGGACGTAAAACTTAAAGATTTCATTTCATTTTTCTCAAAAACAGACTAAGACCACAACTTGCAGTTCTTCTTGCCGATGGATCCTACTTTTAACCTGCAATGATATGTCAGATGATACGGTATGTGGAGTAAACGAAGGTCAGTAACACGATTTGATTTTTTTTTTAAGAAATGTGATGATTTGTGTCCGACTGCCACTTCAGTTACATCACCATATAATATACAACAGGTTCACCTCAGAAATCAAATTCATTTACCGTAATATGAGTCTCATCTCCTTCCCTTCAGAATAAGCCTCAAATCTGCCCACCTGAAGACAATTCTGCTCCTTGATCCTCCACAGTGCTGCTTTTCAACTGAAAAATATTTTGAACATCTCTTAAAAAATACGGGAACGGTCTTACTCGTCCCCCCCCCAATGGTGAAGACAGATTTGCGCCGCTGGTGTAAGGCTTCTCGACCCTAAACTTTTTTTTTTTTTTTTTTTTTACATTCTGAAACATTGAAATTTGTTATACCAGCACGAATACACGAATACAAATTGCTCATAGGTACGTCGAAAACGAATGTCAAGTAATGTTAACGCGACAAGGAAAGTTCGATGTGACTGCACTGACCCCAGAGAGTACTGACTGTTGTGCGGAGCGTGTAAGGCGGCACGTTTAGAGAGTGGCAAACAACTGAAAATAAAAGCTCCTACGAAGTAAAATCCCAAACTGAATTGAAATAGGCCTTCCTGAACGTGTTCAAGATTTCAATACCGACTCACTAAGACTTTTTTTTTAAATAGTATTCCGTACAACCTACCTTACTCTCTAAAACCGCGAGTCAAGTCAGATAGGCATGTCTACTGCGATACTAGAGTTATTAATAGCACACGACAATTATAATAGTAAATACGATCTTAAGACAGGTTTAAAATGACGGCGTGATTTTCCTAACTTTCACTAATCGTTCCCAAATAGCCCTTTAAGAATGTTTTTGACAGGGAAAGTGTAGAACAAAATTGAACTTGGCATTTTTTAATTACGACCGTATTTACTATTATGATTCGACCTAGTAATAGCGATGCTATGATTGGCTCCAGAGACAATAACAAAAGCGTGATGAAAGAAAATGTTTTGGCCGTCGCGTCGCCAGGTCGTGTAGTGGGTTTAAAAAATAAAACTACAGAAAGAGTACTGAAAGGGATAGGGAAATGTGCTTCTCAGTTGACCATTGAAAAAATAATCAAATAATGGTATAAGTCGTGAGAGTAATTTTGTGTTTATTGTTCAGCAACATTTTTTTTTATCTCTACACTGTTTCAAGTGTTCTTTTTTCCTGTCTGATGAGTTAGCCAAGTAGGTAAGCTGCTCGACTTCTAACTGGGTAATCCATGTTCAAATCTCCCTGCAGCTAACTTTTTCTCCCACTACCGAAATCAACACTGTGTGCTGTGTTGATTTAAAACAAAAAGTGGTAGTCATGCTGGGTCATCGCATTGTGTTGAACATAGGCGGAGTTAGGAATTGTCTGCTGGGAGGCAGACCTTTTGCTCGGTCTCGGACCTGTGGAATACTTCCTAGAGTGTGGAATTAATATGAATAACTCATTTTTTGTCAAAAAGTTGGGGGGCAATGCCCCCCATAGCTCCGCCCATGGTGTTGAATCAACACAGCTATTTTTTACTGTGCAGGACATGCGTTGTAAACAGTAAGGTTAAGGACACATACAAAAGTCATCCAGGGCAGGGGTTTGAATTCACAAAAACGGGAAGAAATTTCATTTCCTCAGTCAAAATTAAATGTGTTGTAAGGCATCTTTACTATTGACAATAAAATGCAATGGAACCAAAATTAAATTTCAATTATAAATGCCGGGCTCAAATTACTATAGGAAATTAAGTAGTATATACTAGAAACAGCCAAAAAATTAAACATGAAGAAATAATTTAATAAAAACAAGCTAACAAGGCTATTACACTTAACTTTATTTTAAAAAAAGAAAAAAAAACACAGAGCAAACGCAACGGTTTCAATGTTCTAACATCTTAATGTGTCATCCGAGTAACATCGAAAATGTTACGTTTACTGTGTGTGTTTTAAATTCAAAAACTGTGTTTGCAATTTCGAGACACGAGACGAGACGAGACATTTCATGAGACGTCTCGTCTTTTATCGTGTCCCATCTCGAAAACGAGACGAGACAAGTAGACTGTCTCGTCTCGCGTCTCATCCTAAAGAGTTCTGTCTCGTCTAGTGGCAACACTGGAAATAGGTAATTTGAACCACTTCCGCCTTGAATATGGAGTTAACGGATGAGATGGAACCTATTCTTTGGATGCAGAATCAATGGCAGAAAGTCACTTTTCGATATCACTTACTTTCTTTGCTCTGATATCTGTCACACACACGGATGAAACCACTCTATAAGACTTCCGACTATTATGCACGGCATAGTTTGGAAGTTTAAAACCTGACTAGTTCCATAAATATTATTAACACTAACATATCAATGATACTCTTGTGTATAATTCAAAAAGTCAGCCGTGAAATTTAATCCAGATTGGAAGTAGTTGTGGAAAGGCCTCTTGCTATAACAGATTTGTGGGTGTTCAAATAAAATCAACATAATCTTTCTATTTCACAACAGGTGAGTAATGCATAGGTCATTTCTACTGTATATCAACTTCACGGACCAAAGCGACTTGTGACTTCATGAAAATCAATTTGTTGGTTCTTCAAGGTCAATACATAAACAAAATAGCTGACCCATTACTTCGATAGAAGAGGAAAATACAACAGACGTGTTTACGTATAAAAGACTAACTAACGCCTCAGGCACTTAGTTGAAGGCTTAACTGGGTGGAAGCAACATAGTAACGTTCTATGGCAAAGAACGCTGTGCTGTGTAAAAAAAAAAAGAAAAGGAAAAAAAATCTCTGGGTTGTTCTGTCAGTTGTGTGTATGAAATACGAGTTTGTTTGTGTGTCTGTCTGTGTGCGGCCTGGGAATCAGACGAGTTGACGGAAAGTTACTAAATTTTGGTCACGGATATCTTTATTCAGGCTCCAGACCAGGACAAAGCGTTTTTTTTTTTTTTTTTAAATTCGAACCAGTTTCTCAGGGGAAGGGAGCGTTTACCGGGACATGTAAAAATATTAGAAAATGACCGATATTTGTTTGAGTTTTACGTCCCGACCGATATTTGTGTTGAATTCATAGTTATCGCGGTCGCTGAGATCAATGGTGACACTTCTATTAGCGATGACTTTGAAAATCGGCTACCATTGTATGCGGGTCGGTGTCACCCGGGGATGGGGTACCGAAATATATAAAAATATTTCAAAATGGCCAATATTAGTTGAGTTGATTTTGAGTTTAACGTCCCTTTTCAGCAGCGAGGCTATATGAGACGTGGACCTACTGATTAACGTGGAATCCGAATCACATGAGCTCCCGCTGGGAATTGAACCCGGGCCTCCCACGCCAAAGGCGCTTACGCTAACCGCTTAGCCACGGAGGAGCCCTTGGTCAATATTAGTGTAAATCCTTAGTTTTCACGGTAGCTGAGATGAAAGGTGATTCTTCCAGAGGCGCTGACTTCCAAATACAGCCCAATTGCCTGCGGGCGAGAGGCGTTCTTTTAAATTTCGAACCAGGGGGTCTCAGGGGGCATTTACCGGGATATGTAAAAGTAGTAGAAAATGACCGATATCTTCTCGTTTCGTTGTTCAGTTTGTTTACATAGATATTTTATCTGACCCATGCGAAAAGTGTGTATTTCAGCTTGTTATTAATAAATGCAAGAAATAAATTATTAGTAATATACAAGGTGGCCCAAAAATAAGTATACAGTACCGTACTGATCAGCTCATTCCATTTTATAAAATTTCTTATTTTTATCCATCAGGTAGACTTAGTTTCTTTATTATTTGTTCTTAATATGTTTTTACTTACTTCTTATGCTTAGAAGAGCCGAAGCAAATAAACTCATAAACTAGAATGTTATAGTTGATCAATACAAAAGTGTATGCCTATTTTTGGACTACGTGAACAGATAGGAATGTATTTTGAAAGAAAAACGAAAGTGTAAACATACATAACCGTATTTGACTTTATATAATCTATCCTAAACCGCGGTCACTAATCTAAGATAGGCTAATGTAGGAAAAAATGCAAGAAAGTAATTAATAATAATAAATATGAGCATATAAAATACATTTTGAAAGAAAAAAGGTCCCCTGGCAGAACTTGTTAGCCTCAAATGTCGAAGCGTTAATCAGAGTTGGAGTGGGTCAGTGGTTCAACAGTATGTGATCCACTGCGACCCACCACCCACTATGACCCACTCTGAACCTTTGTGACCAACTCCGACCCACCAAAACCCATCGTCATAAACTCTGACCCATGATCCACACTCTCTTCAAAACAAAATAAAATTTACAATTGTAATAAAACAAGGTTGTGAAATTATCAATAATCGGAGTTTGAATTTCTACGGTTCAACGCTCAAGCACCGCTCTGTTACAATACCGGTGGATTTGATCTTTACGATATACAATGATAAAGTGTTTGTCATGGGCCAAATTTCGATGAATTTAAATTTAATTATCATATATAATTATTTCTTTGTTGACTTACAGACATTTTCAGTGGAAAATAGGATGAAATTTGAAAGTCTCAAATCAAGGTAAAGTAGACCAAAGTAAAGAGAAGTCTAAAATTGGCCATATAATTAAGCATCCCGTACAAATTTAAAATTCTCACGTAATTAAGCTTACAGTACAAATTTTATGTCCATTTTCCTCACAACTTTATGACGTGATACCCTTATGCTGTGAACGCTCCATATATAAACACAAGTTTCAGCAGTTGTTATAATAAAAACCAGTAGATGTAAAATGCGTAAAACTGTAGTTTTTATTTCTCAATAATTGCTTTTTAATTTGCTTCTGAACTAATATCGATCGTTTTCGATTATTTTTAGAAATCAACCCTATATATAGAAAATGCCTCCCCCCCCAGTAAAAGAGTTTTAAAAAATGATATTGAGATCAGGGCCAAACTATGTATACGCCAAATGTCATTTCAGTTGACTTTGCAATATGATCATGATGATCACACACACATAGTTATATTTAATTTTTTATATAATAATTCATACATTACAGGTGATTCACAATTTTTTCCAATAGTTAGCTCCTCTAAAAGCTCACAGGATGTGTTTGAAAAGTCAAGAAGTAAGTCCTATTGCTATTATTACAAATCCAAATATGGTCAATTGCCTGAAGTTCTGCAAGAGTGCCTGAAGTTCTTTCTTAAATAGAAACAAATGAAAAAACAACAAAAAGGGAGGCCTTGAAAGTAAAAGGTAGAGAAATTCACCAGTGCTCAGAAGAAGCTATCTTCAATGCACTGAGCAGAATGGGTTGGTGAGTCAGAGTGGATCAGTGGGTGAGCGTGGGTCAGAATGGGTTTTTGGCTTAGAGTGAGTCACAGTGAATCACATCCTATTGACCCACGACCCACTTACAAATCTTGACAAATTGACTCACTGACTCACTCCATCTCTGGAGTGCACACACGTATAAAGTAGTCATATATTTATCTTAACCTTCCTGACTTTACTTAACCTCCAATAATTTAAGTTAATTTACAAAAAATGCAATAAAGCAAATATTAGTGACAAATACAAACATACAGGAATGTATTTTGAGAGAAAGAAAATTGAAAGTGCACCAGCCGAGATTTGAACCCGCGTTGCTCCACTCAAGAAGCAGACATCCTCCCGACTTAGCCACGGCAGAACTTGTAACTTCCGGTTTTGAAGCTTTATTTATATTGCGTGTGTTACGTAACAATGCTACGAGGTGTCATTACTGTTGCGACGATCTCCTTCAAGACCCGTTTCGTAAATTTACGAAATAACTAATTTGATCCTTAATCAATAACATTATATATATATATATATATATATATATATATATATATATATATATATATATATATATACAATGTATGTGTGTGTGTGTTGGTGCACCCAAGAGATTAATTCATAATAGATTAATTTATTCTTGATTTTAATCTACAGAACAAATGCTTTTAATGAAAACATGGGACCTGTTGCCGTAGATGGCTAAAAACCGTAAATAAAATTCCAACTTTAAGTGTAACTGGAGTAACTCACCGACAATGGCTGATTTAACACATTTGATAACAGCGCGCGTAAAGGGTTATTTATAAACGGAGTTGATAGAGCCTGTGTAGATAAGTGGGTACCGTGTGTGACTGTTGTTCTAAGGATTCTGTGTTCGAGTCTGAGCCTAGACTGAGTTACATTTTTTTTCAAGGAATTAAAAATTATAAATGATGTTCGCGTTTGATACTGAAAGAGATTTATCCTATGAAGGGAGAAAAACCAAGACAATACAGGGGAAAGACGGAGACTGTTTATCCTTAAGTGTTAAAATTTAATTTATTCCCATGTCTTTTGCTCTTTCCTTTCCCTCTTTTCTTCTTTTCTCATTTTGTTTAGCTTTACATACGTTTTCGGTCTCTGCATGATGCGTATTATTCTTTTCGTTTCCTTTGCATTAATTCCTATCTCTTTGAACTTAACGCGAATGGAATTTCTGCAGATTTATCTCGTGGTTGTTTCTCTAAGTGATGCTCTCAGATAATAATACTTTTTTCCTCCAAATGGAGGAATATCCTGGCATGTTATGTTTTCGGGCATGTATTTGCTGTCATGTTGGTTGTCCAACTATCAGGCATACAGTGAAACTTTTCTGCTACTGGAAAAAGCTATCATTTCTTATGTACCCAACCTCCACTTTTTACAGTCGCTGACTGTACACGATAGAATCATGCTGAAATATGAGGAAAAGATATTTCCTCTTACACAGTGCTGATTCACCGGGGATTCACAAGGGATGGGTTGGGGTCGAATCTAGGATATTTTTCACAAGAAATGTGTGCCGTAAACGGAGCCTTTTCCGGTGCCAAATAAAAAAATAATAATTAGACCTACCTGTTATGACAGACTCTGGATACCGTCCAAATCACTACTGTCTTCGCTTCCGTCGTTCGTCACATCTTCCGGTTCCAACTCTGTATCTGACGAAAGGTGAATGACGAGTTCTTCTACAATGTGGTCTATCAATGCATCCTGTTGCCAGTAGAATTGTTCAATTTTTATCACATGCGCACACGCGCTTTCCCACCTCTCGGGTGTAATAGTTTTAACTACTTCATGAAATAAATCTTGTACCCCTGATTTTGTGAACACAGTATTGTGTTTTGCCACGTACCCTTTAATCTGAGCCCATATAAGTTCAATTGGATTTAAGTCATAGTGGTAGGGAGGGAATATTAGAATCTCGTGTCCGTGCTCACTTGGAAAAGTGTCTATTTCATATTTTACAAGTTTTTCTCTGTTTTCTTTAATCATATTATACAGAACTGTCCGTAATATATTATTCTCGAATGGTATGTTGTGTCGCGCTAACCACTCTTGCATTTCTGCTTTTCTTGTGCTAGACGAGGGGGGGGGGGGTATTTAGTTTGCGCGAATGTACAGATGCATTGTCCATAACTATAACTGAACTTGGTGGAATGTTCGGTAGTAATTGATATTCAAACCATTGTCTGAACCTATCAGCATCCATTTCTTCATGATAGTCTTTCGTAGATTTCGAAACGAAAATCAAGAGTCCATTGTCAACAAAACCGGTGGAAGCCCCAGCATGGACAACAATAAGTCGTTGACCTTTCCCTGTTGGTACTTTTAGGGGAAGTTTATCGTTGTCTGAAACCCACATTTTTCCCTTCGTGTGGTGTGTGTTAACCCATGTTTCATCGAGGTATACTATATGCCTCTCTCCTCCCTCGCTTGTTTGATTTTACGAAAATATTGACATCTCTTGAATATGATGTCTTCTCTTTCGATCAAACACTTTCTGCCGTTATCTGCTTTTTTGTACTGAAAACCCATGTCTTTGACAATTTTAAGATAGACCAAAGCGACCCACTAAAATTTATTTCAGCTTTTGCCCTGACATGTATTTCCTCCATGCTTGTGTGTTGGGAAACAGATGTTGCAAGAAAAAAATGGATAAGATAATTTAAGACGTGCTAAGAAGAAGAACTATTAAAATGTTTTTTTTTTTTTTTTTTTTTTGAGAAAACAACCTTGCCTAAGGGACAAGAGAGACTTCGTAATTATTAGAAATATAATTAAAGTGTGATAAAGACGGAGGATATAAGGAGGATACAGGCTGGCAAAGGGAAGGACGGAAGCAGCCAAAGACGAGAGGAAAATTCAGTCATGTGGGTGAGAGGACACCTTATACTCATGTAAGACCTTTTTCTGCTTGTAAAATCTTAGTTGGAAAAGAATCTGAGCTAAGTAAGGTCTCTTGTGTATAATATTTTGTGATTACGAAATTTACTTTATTTCAATGTAATTTTATTGTGTTTTTGCATTTTCAAATAATCGCTCTCAGTGTTAATAAAGTTTGCTTACTTAAGTATTCCTCCCGGTTCTTTTACTTACTTCCACAGAGAAGAGATAAGAACTAATACATTTGAATTGACAGGCAGTGGATACTCATCACTACCGATACTATAATATTCTTACATTTTTATTAATCACTTGGAACATTTTTTCATTGTACATTATCAAAATAAGACGCCGCAATACATCTTTATCAAAAGCGTCTATATTTGTTTTTGTAGCAGGTTTCTTTCTTTTTTTCGCCTGGGGTGCGTAACGGAGAGACCCGTGCATCTGCTTTCTTTTTTTGTTCAAGAATTGTCCTAATACAAGTGGAGGACAAACCTGTTGCACTTGATGTTCTATCCATCACCGAGCTTACAGAAAGAAATGGTCTATTATTCCGAGCAGCATCAAACTCAGATTGAAAAAAGTTATAAATTTTTACTACAATTTCTCCTGCATCAGAGCGGAGAGTTCTTCCACGCCATACTCCCCCCAAAACCAACAAAAATACGATGCACAACGCTATTGTAACAAGGAGAGTGATACCTTCCATTCCGAGAAGCAAGAACTATTAATTGAAGCGCTTGGAGGATAAAGGTGTTATGTAACAAATTGAATATGACGGGAAATATTGACTTTCTCAACTTTGTCCCTTAACATACCGCCTTCATCCTTTCTAAATACCTGCACCCAGACGAGGACTCAGTAAATAAGGTGTTATGTGGCATTATTAACATATAATACGTGCATGAACCGCTAGAATGCAACGTTTCAAAAAATGTAACATAACACCTTTATCCTCCAAGCGCTCTAATTCACTTACTGCAAGTGTAACAAACAAAAAGGGAACAAAAATAAAAAAAACACACACACACTATATCAATCACTCTTATGCGCAGCACCGAAAACAAGCAGACATTGACACTTGAGAGTTGGTTGACGACACTGTGCGTGAAAATAGAAACTGAATGACCTTGCGATGAGCAAGTTTGGCAAATCTGAAGGGTGGTGATTGGCTGTCCTCCTACCAGACCCCCAGTGACGAACGGGTCCATGCGCGGGAAGGCAACGACGTTATATCTTCTGGACTTGAAACGAATCCCAAAGTTATACGTGCCACCGGTCGGGATATCGTGAGCTAGAACATATTTTGTAACGTAAGAGCTATTAGCTGGCAGAATAGTTTGAGCCGGGTCATTTGTTCGGAAACGGTTGGGTATATGGAAAACTCGACGAAGACGTATTCCATCATTTTCAGGGGCACACTTTTCGGGGTAAAAAAGTTTGCCTCAAGATCTCCCGCAAAGTCCCAGACGGGATCCGATTCAAAAGTTTCCAATGGCAAGGGGGGCCATTTTGCACATCGTTTGAAAGCTATTGCGAAATGAAAGATGAGGCAAGTCTCGGCCCTCTACAATTCTGTGAAAATTGGCAGTGGGTCAAAATGTAAACAAAAACTTAACTGAAAAGTCTACAGCCACCTCTATAAATCTCAAACGGTGCAACAAATGTAAAAACAGAAAAGCACGTGTGGCATTATTTTCAAAGTACAACGATTTAAAGTAAAACGATCTTGTCCCAGAGCCCCGCGGGGTCCTAGGTGAGTCCAACTCAAAAGTTTAGAAGGTAATGTGGCTTAATCAGCGCATCGTTTGAAAGCTGTTGTGAAATGAAAGAAAATGAGTTCACAATGACGGACTAATTTATGTATGACACAATCAGGATAGAAAATGAAAGTGAGAATAACAAAGAAATAGGAAATATTCGAAATGGTATATGAATAAAAAACAATACCAATCTCCGTTCTATGATACTTCCAATTAACTACTGCGGCGGTTAGAACTGCCGCCTGGTGGCAACAACTTCTACATTTCGGTCAGGTCACTCGTAGATCTCTTTATTTCAATGAGTCGAATGAATGAAGATGCAACATAATTGTCAGCTGTGGTTGTCAGATGCAACATAATTGTCAGCATTTATAATACAAACTCATTTTTCACGATGACAGCCATATTTAATTATAGATTATATGTCTTTGACATTTTGTGGATATCTACTATTGACAATAAACGTAAATACCACATTTCGCTTCTCAAGCTCCAGTGGTTTGAGCTGGACATGCCTGTGATACATAGTGCGACATTTTGAACTTAAGATGTCGCGTGTTTGAACATTTCGTACCTTTGCGTCATGTACGCTTACTGACCAACATTCATGCCAAATTTGGTTTTCCTAGTTTCAGCAGTTTGGAGTGCCCATACTTGCGACAGAGTTTTTAAGCGGCCATCTTGGATTCAAGGTGGCCATAGACTTTTCAATTAAGTTTGTGTTTTTATTTTGATCCTCTGTCATTTTGCACAGGGTTATCCTAGAGAATCGAGACTTGTTCTGTTTTCTTTCACTTCACAACAGCTTTCAAACTACGTGCTACTTAACTCTCTTGCCATTTGGAAACTTTGAGTTGGACCCCACCTGGGACACTGCGGGAGCCCTGGGACAATGCGTCTTTACTTTAAATCGTTGTACTTTGAAAATAATGATACACTTGTTTTCCTATTTTCAAATTTGTCTCACCATTTCCGATTTATAGGGGTGGCCATGGACTTTTCAAGTAAGTCTTTTTTTACATTTTTACCCGCGGCCATTTTGCATGGGGTTGCGTAGAGTCGAGACTTGCTCCATCTTTTATGTCACAACAGCTTTCAAATGATGTGCTACTTAATCCCCATTGCAATTGGAAACTTTTGAGTTGGACTCCGTCTTGGACCCTGCAGGGAACCCTGAGGCTAACTTTTTTACCTCAAAAATTGTGCCCTTGAAAATGATTGGATGCGTGTTTGCCTTGTTTTTTATACATCCAACCGTTTCCGAACAAATGACCCGGCTGAAACTATTTTGCCAGCTAATAGATTTTACATTACAAAACTCATGATACGTTCTGACTCATGATATCCTGAAAGGTGGCACGTATAACTTTAGGGTTCGTCTAGTTAAAACATCAAATGCAAACACAGTTGTCTCGTTCGGATCTCAGCGGAACCAGTTCGTGACCTTTCCTTGTTAGTTTAACAACGTCTAATATGTATTATAACATATTCCAGTTATGGTCATTTATGATTAACAGAAATATAACCCTTTTTCGTTTCGACTATTTGTGTTCCTTTGAAGTCATGTGCCTCTCATTCTTCGACTCACACATCTCACGGCTATGTCAGCCGTGAATTCCCTAACTCCCATCAGCCAAAACGTTGAACCCTCAAAACTTCTGCCCAAGCTTTTCTTTTAAGGGGAGACAATTGAACGTCAATGCATCTTTTATTTACTATGTGAAGCCTCGCACATTACCACCTTTATCATGAAGGAGAGCATACGAGGTTCCTAACGGGAACGATTTTGTTCTAAATTACTGCAGATAAAATGTGTGCCTTTTGAAATTATGAAACTATTTATTAGCAGATAACTGTACAAGACATAATAAAAATCACATAATTTATAATTCTTTCTCAGGCTTATTCATTCTGCAAAATTTAAGAAGGCACTTCAGTTTTCTCACTTCGACGACATTGCTAATGACCATGTGACACAGACTGCAATCATAAAATTCGCCGTAAAAAGACATGAATAAATATACCCATTTAACTACTTATGAGAACTATTTAACGCCTTACAGAAATTGTCTAATACTGTCACACCTATATTGTATCTCACATCAATGCAACAAATATTGTTTTAACATTCTACTATACATACATACATACACACATTATATATAAGGAAACCAAGAAAGTTCTCTCGCTTTTTGTGGAAGTCTGTGTTCCATTGACCCTCACACCGTGAGCTGAATGCGAATGGAGATAAGGCAAAGGTCAATTGTTGCTGTGAGTATATCCAACATACTACCTGGTTGTGGCAGTTCAGTTACACCGTGGACGTGCGTAAGGACAGAGCGAACATGGGACCTCCACAGAGCGTCATAAAGGCGTGTATGCTGTACGAGTTCAAACTGGGGTCAAATGCTGCTGCAGCGGAGCGGAAGATATGTCAGGCCTTTTGTGAGTGTGTCGTGACTACGCGCGGATAGTGCAACGGTGGTTTAACAAGTTTATGGACGACGAGGAAACAATCGAAAATGCACCACGTGCCCGAACACCAACACATGTATACACGACTCCAAAAGTGCATTACCACCTGCAATTCTCGTTTTCCTGCAATAGCAGGCAACCCAAAAAGCTCGGGGGTTGGGTTGGTTCCGAATTCGAAAGGCGTTGGACCAAACCTCAATTTTGTTAAAAATATATCAGTGTGGCAAACTGAAAAATAAGGAAATAAAACAAATTGTTAAGAATGACAATTTTATTATCGTGACGGAGTTGGATGACATCAAAAGTTACAAAACGATCTTACTTAAGCAGTTCAAAAAAGATGAATGGCAAAAGACACATATCAGAAAAAACATTTCTCTCCTTCTCCCCAAAAAAAATAATTTTAAAAAAGAAAAAGTTACATAAAGTAAAGGTTTAATATAAAAGACTCACCCAAAATTTTGAAAATTGACACGCGAAAGGCAAGAATAACTGAACCCAAGTGAATAAAATTGTGCACAGATATTGCAGACGTAAAATGTGGGAATACAGGCTTCATATTTTCCTGAAAAAAAAAACGGTAGGGTGGGGCACGGACCCCTCCAAACCCTTGATCACGAGATATCAAAAATGCTTGTAACAGTATGTCAGATGTGTGTAAAGGACATGAAGAATTGTAACGAAACTTTTTCTATGGACAACACGTAAAAAATAAAGGAATACGAGGTTTTAATGTTCTGCGGAAAACAGTTTTAGGGGGCAAAAGCCCCCACGAAAAATTTTGAAATTTGACGTCCGAAAGGTAAGAAGAAGTGAACCGAACTGAATGAAATTCTGCACAGATATTATAAACATAAAATGAGGGAATACGGGTTTCTTATTTTCCTTTAAAAAACGGCTGGGTAGGGCGCGGACTCCTCCAAACATTTGATCATGAAATATCAAAAGTACTAGTAACAAATGTCAGATGGGTGTAAAGAACATGAAGAATTACAACGAAACTTTTTGTATGGACAATACGCAGAAAATAAAGGAATACGTTTTTTTCTATTATTTTCTGCGGAAAGACAGTTTTATAGGGTAAAAGAACCCACCCCAAAATTTTAAAGTTGACGCGAGAAAGATAAGAAGAAGTGAACCGAAGTAAGTGAAATATTGCAAAGATGTCGTAGGTTTGAAATGAGGAAATACGGGTTTCGTATTTTCCTGCAAAAAAAGGTTCGGTGAGGCACGGACCCCTCCAAACATTTGATCACGAAATATCAAAAGTGCTAGTAACAGTATGTGAGATGTGTCTAAAGAACATGAAGAATTGCAATGAAACTTAATGTATGGATAATATGCGAAAAACATACGAATACTGTTTTTTTTATTTTCTGCGTAAAAATGGTTTTACGGGGAAAAGCACCCACCCAAAATTTTGAAAGTTGACGAACGAAAAGCAAGGACAAGTGAATCGAAATAAATGAACTTGTGAACACATATTGTAAACGTAAAATGAGTGAATACGGGTTTCGTATTTTCCTGGAAAAAACTGTTGGAAAGGGCACGAACCCTTCCAAAGTTTTGATCACGAAATATCAAAAGTACTAGTAACAGTGAGGTGTGTGTAAAGGAAATGAAGAATTGCAACGAAACATTTTGTATGGAAAATAACCATAAAATAAATGAATACGAGTTTCTTATTTCCTGCGGAAAAACTGTTTTAGGGGTCAAAGGCTCCTACCCAAAATTTTGAAAGTTGACACACGAAAGACAAGAAGAAATGAGCCGAAGGGAATGAAATTTGCACAAGTACTGCAGACGTAAAATGAGGATAAGGGTTTTATATTTTCTTAGAGAAAACAGTTAGGTGGGGCGCCGTCCCTCCCAAACGTTTGATAACAAAAAATCAAAAATGATATTAATAGTATGTGAGATGTGTGTAAAGGAAATGAAGACTTTCAACGAAACTTTTTGTGTGGGAAATGTGCTGAAAACAAAAAAATACGGGTTTTTCATTTTTGCGGAAAAATGGTTTTATGGGGCAAAAGGCCCCACCCCTAAATTTTGAAATTTGGCATCGAAAGGGAAGAAAAAGTGAACCGAAGTGAATAAAATTTTGTGCAGATATTGTAGACATAAAATGAGGGTATACGGGTTTCGCATTTACCTAAAAAAAAAAAAAAAAAAAAAAAACGGTTAAGTGTGGCACGGACTCCTCCGAATCTTTGATCACGAAATTTCATAAGCGCTAGTAACAGTATGTCAGATGTCTGTAAAGGACATGAAGAATTGCAACGAAACATTGTGTATGGAGAATACGCAAAAAGAAAATGAATACTTGTTTCTTATTTTATGCGGAAAAATTATTTTGTGGGCAAAAGAACCCACCCCAAAATTTTGAAAGTTGATGCCCGAAAGGTAAGAAGAATTGAGCCGAAGTGAACGAAATTGTGCACAGATATTGTAGGCATAAAATGGGTGAGTATGGGTTTCGTATTTTCCTTGAGAAAACGGAAGCGTGGGGTGCCGACCCCTCCAAACCTTTGATCACGAAATATCGAAAGCACTATTAATAGTATGTCAGATGTGTGTAAAGGACATGAAGAATTCCAAAAAACATTTCGTATCGACAATACGAAAAAAATAAAGGAATACGGGTTTTTTATGTTCTGCGGGAAAACGGTTTTAAAGGCTATAGCCCCACCCAAACTTTTGAAAGTTGAAGCCCGAAAGGCAAGAAGAAGTGAGCCGAAGTGAATTAAATTGTGCACAGATACTGCAGACGTAAAATGAGGATACGGGTTTTGTATGGTCCTGGGGAAAACGGTTCCGTAGTGCGCCAACCCCTCTAAACCTTTGATCACCAAATATCAAAAGTACTAGTAACAGTATCTGAGATGTGTGTAAAGGACATGAAGAATTGCAACATATCTTTTTGTATGGATAATACGCAAAAAATAAAGGAATATGAGTTTCTAATGTTCTGCGAGAAACGGTTTTAGGGGGCAAAAGACCCCATCCAAAATTTTAAAAGTTGACGCCCGAAAGGTAAAAAGACATTAGCCGAGGTAAATGAAATTCTGCACAGATATTACAGACGTAAAATGAGGATATGAGTTTCGTATTTTGCTGAAGAAAAAGGTTGGGTGAGGCACCGATCCCTCCAAACCTTTGATCACGAAATATCAAAAGCGCTAGTAACAGTATGTCAGATGTGTGTAAAGAACATGAAGAATTGCAACGAAACATTGTGTATGCAAAATAACCAAAAAAATAAATGAATACTGGTTTCTTATTTTCTGCGGACAACTGTTTTAGGGGTCAAAATCTCTCACCCAAAATTATGAAGTTGACACCCGAAAGAAAAGAAGAAATGAGCCGAAGTAAATGAAATTTGCACAGATATTGCAGACAGAAAATGAGGTTACGGGTTTCGTATTTTTCTAGAGAAAACAGTCGGGTGGAGCGCCGACCCCTCCAAACGTTTGATAACGAAAAATCAAAAGTGCTACTAACAGTATGTCAAATGTGTGTATAGGACATGAAGAATTGCACCGAAACTTTTGTATGGACAATGCACTGAAAACAAAGGAATACGGGTTTTTTTATTTTTGCGGAAAAACGGTTTTATGGGGCAAAAGACCCCATTCCAAAATTTTGAAATTTGACGCCAAAAAGTAAGAAAAAGTAAACGGAAGTGAATGAAATTTTGCACAAATATTGTAGACATAAAACGAGGGAATACGAGTTTCGTATTTACCTAAAAAAAACGGTTAGTTGGGGCCCGGACTCTTCTGAACCTTTGATCAAGAAATATCAAGAGTGCTAGTAACAGATTGTCAGGTGTGTGTGAAGCCCACCAAGAATTCCAAAGAAACTTTCTGTATGGACAATACGCAAAAAATAAAGGAATACGTTTTTTTTTATTTTCTGCGGAGAAACAGTTGTAGGGGGCAAAAGAACCCACCCAAAGTTTTGAAAGTTGATGCCCGAAAGGCAAGAAAAAGTGAGGCGAAGTGAATTAAATTGTGCACAGATATTGTAGACATAAAATGAGGGAATACGAGTTCCGTATTTTCCTGGGGAAAACGGAAGCGTGGGGCGCCGACCCCTCCAAACCTTTGATCACGAAATATGAAAAGTCCTAGTATGTCAGATGTGTGTAAAGGACATGAAGATTTTCAACACAACCTTTTGTATGGACAATACGCAAAAAATAAAGGAATACGGGTTTTTTATGATCTGCGGGAAAACGGTTTTAGGCGGCAAGATACCCACCCAAAATTTAAAAGTTGACGCCCGAAAGACGCGAAGAAGGGAACCAAATTGAATCAAATATTGCACAGATATTGTAGGTTTAAATTGAGGGCAAACGGGTTTCGTATTTTTCTGCGAAAAACGGTTAGGGGGCTCGGACTCCTCCAAACCTTTGATCACGAAATATAAAAAATGCTGGTAACAGTATGTCATATGTGTGTAAAGGCCACGAAGAATTCCAACGAAACTTTTTGTATGGACAAATACGCAAAAAAAAGGAATGCTTTTTTATTTTCTGCAGAAAAACAGTTTTATGGGGCAAAAGAACCCACACCAAACTTTTGAAAGTTGACTCCCGAAAGGTACATGTTGTCTCAAAGGTCGAGGGCATTCTTTATTGCTGTTTTAAGGAAAAATTTTTCTAAGTCCAGCTTCGGGTATCTTCGGGAAAAAGTAAACCAGGTTCGAACCTCGAAGTCACCCTTTGCAATCGGGAGAAATTTTGCAGATGTGTTTTTCTTCTTTTAAATATAATAAGACTTGTTATTAATTGTATAAAAAAGCAACATTGATTGAAATACTTAATAATTCAATATTTCGAAACTTTGTATTAATATCAGCACATGACTGTTTGTCATTTAGCTCTCCATACGTAATGAAACATTTAGATACGTAAACGAATCTTTCCATGTGTGAAAGAATGCAGAAAATTAAGACATAGAACACAATTCTCGTCTGAGTACTAAAATAAAAGTCAAAATGGAACAAAAACAGCGTTTGCAGTGGATATGAATCAGAGCCCTGTACCAGAGCCCTGCACGGGCCGGGCGCGCCCGATTCGGCCCGGTGCCCGGCCCGACCGTTTCAAGTAATATCAAACTGGACCGGGCCCTAACCGGGCCGGGCACATTTCGGGCCGAACCGGGCCGGGCACATGTCCTCCACTACCTCTATTTTTGCCGTGTTTGTACGGTCTTACTATCAGTCTATGTTAATCGTAATGCGTTTGGGAAACTGACTCTTTATTCACGACTGTGATGTACTGGTAATACTATTACTATTACTACTTCTACTACTACTATTACTACTTCTACTATTACTACTACGACCACTGCTAATACTACTACAAGTGCTACGACTTCGCGTCAGAGTTGACATGTCTGATGGTACCGAATTTACCTTCTAAGTACAGAATAAAATTGAGAAATGCTAGTTATTATGGCCGGTCTGCGTAGAATGTGAACCGATGCTTGATCTACGAGGGAGAATAGTGGCTCAATAGAAAAAACACTCACATCTGGTGCTAGAGGTCGTCGGATCAATCCCTGCTCATGCTATGCGAGCTTTGTTGTGGACAAACATTGTGTGCATGTGAGTTTCTGGGGTGGTCCCGCTTCCTCCCATGTTTTCTTTCCACCAATTCATCCCATCATCATCCATTCAGCCTGAGCCGTAGTTACCTAAAGAACGTATGGTAAAGTCAAGTACTTGACCTAGTAAGTAGAATTTGGTACGCTACCATTGGACCACGGAGGGCAAAACCATAAACTGGCGTGCTCATAAGATCAGTGCAATTTGTAGTAATGTTCAATTAGCAAGGCAAATATCGAATGGTGTTACATGTTCATGTATTGTTTATAGTATGATGCTACAAATATAACAAAATATAATGATCAAATAAATCACCAAATCGCCAGGGTCGATTAGGTGTTCCTGGAACGGTGGCTCAGCGGTTGAGCGTTCACCTCTGGTGTATGGGGTCCCTGGTTTGATCCGAGCTCTCGCCAAGTGAACTTTGTGGTGGACAAACACCGTGTGGGGGGTTCGCGGCGTTCTCCTGTTTCCTTCCACTTTATTTACTCCACTATTTCATTTATTTCTCACCATCGTCTCCTTTAGGCTAGTTGGCATAACTTGGAACCACCTACCAAGAAGAATAAACTAATGGATTGGGAAGATAGACATTCAGTCTCTGGTGAATTTGATGATGAAGTAGACATCTACCTCAACATGTCGTCATGTGTAAGAGAACTAGATATACTGCAGTGGTGGAAGCAACAAGAACAAACATTACCAAAATTGTGTAAATTAACGCGTCAGTATCTCGTCATCCCTGCTTCTAGTGCGTCTACTGAAAGAGATTTTAGTACTCAGGAACGGAGAAATGCTCTAAAGCCTGAAACTGTTGAATCTGTTTCCGTGCTATTCGATGCGTACAAGGACATACAGTAAAGCGATGTTCATTTTGCACTATTGGTTTCTTAGGAAACCTTATATTTTCATTTTCTTAATATCAACTATCCCTTCTATTATATGTGATGTTAAGAGGCATTTTTGATAGCTGATAGCATTTTTGATAGCATTTTTCATTCAGGGGACTTTTGAGGTATTTTTTGATCAACAATGATATGTGTGGATTTTGTTTTGATTTACTGCCTCGCATTCCGTCATATAGCTCTGTTATTTACTTGTTACGCACCGTTCCAGGAACACTTCATCGATCCTGGGGTCTGGGTGATTTATTTGATCATTGTTTTTTGTTATTATTATTGTAGCATCGAATTATAAAGAATACAGGAACATGTAATATGATTTGGAATCTGCCGTGCTAATTGAACATTACTACAAATTGCGCTAATCTTATGAACACGCCAGTTCATGGTTTCGGCCTCCGTGGTCTAATGTAGCGGAACAAATTCTAATTAGTAGGTCAAGGACTTGACTTTCTCATATGTTCTTTAGGCAATTACGGCTCAAGACGTATGAATGATGATGGATGAATTGGTGGAATGAAGACAGTGGACGAAAACGGTCTAATCCAAAAACTCCCACGCTCACGATTTTTGTCCACAACAAAGCTCACATAACACGAGGAGGGATCGATCCGACGACCTCTAGCACCAGACGTGAATGCATTTTACTGGCCAGACTACGCAGACTGGCCATAATAACTAGTATTTCTTCGATTTCTTCTGTACTTAGATTGTAAAGTATGTACCACCAGACATGTCAACTCTGACGCTCGTAGCAGTTGTAGTAGTAGAAGTAATAATAATAATAATAATAATAATAATAATAATAATAATAATAATAGCAGTAGCAGTAGTAGTAGTAATAAGAGTAGTAGAAGTAAAGTACTTTACAGTCTTGAATAAAGAGTTAATTTCCCAAACACCAGTGGCGGCGGTTGGACGTTAAAAGTGAGGGGGCAAGACATGATCTGAATATTTGTATATAAATGTTAGTTTTCCTGGTTGTTTCTAACATTTTGTTTGACGAAAGGTTGTATAACTAATAGGATACTATATTTTCAGTTAAAATACCATATATTGTATATAATAGTTTATTAAGTAAATTGAGAAGAACAACGCAAGTAGATACTAGCCCTTTGTACTCTTAAACAACGAAAGTGTAAGAAGAGATTTGATTCCTTGCTCATGAACATCTTAAAATTCTGTCTGGAAAATTGTGTGATCAGATTATTTAATAAATTTGCAAAACAAATAAATAGAAAGGATAATATTAATCATAGTAACGAATAATGATGCTTGTTTTGCAAAAGTTATATTGAAACTGAGGATTAATGAAAAACTTAATATTTAATTCCACAGATGATATTAAATGTATGTTATTACTCTTAGAAAATGAAAGACAGTAAATACTACAAGCATATGCTACGACATTTAAAGAAATATTTGCTTTTGCAACTTCTTGAAATATGTTCGTTGCCATTAGGTGCAGATTTCACTTTCTTGGAACACATCAAAACAGAACAATACTTACAATCCACACTTCAGTTATACAAAATAAACTTAAAATCTATAATTATGTTCAATTTACTAAATTTTATTGTATATACACTCGTACATCCTTAAACACAACACTTCACTCGTATATTACACTACAAAACAATGGAAAAGGTAGAAGTTGTTTCTTATCACGCTCTTTTTAATCGAAATTCCTTACTTTAGAAAGAAGAAAAGACATTTTAGGAACTGTCAATTTTTGTGAAATTAAAGAATAGGCCCTATGAAACTTGTGAAATAGGCCCTACTTTTTTGCATAATGTTCTTTCGATTAGCTTCAAAGCGGCTCACTAACATATCGAGCCCTTGTAAGAAGAAATGAAAGTATGCTGAAATTGTGCTCCAATAGGTTATTTTTGGGGGTTATTTTCTGTGGCGATTAAAACGCAATTACTGTAACTTTCTTTACTCCACGGGAAGACAACCAATACGTATTCACGCAACAGCAAATATTATATGGCAGCATTTTTTCCTATTAATCAGTAACACATACAAAATCGTTACATTTCCAAATGAAACTATATACATTAATTGGTTACTTAAAAAAAGTGCGGGGGCAACTCCCCCCTTTGCCCCCCCTAATCGCCGCCCATGCCAAACACATTACGATTAACACAGGCTGCCAACATTAGTTTCCGATCCGTCTTTCACAGTGTTCGGGCCGAGTCGGGCCGGCCCGGCTCGGCCCGATTTGTGCCCGGCCCGGTTAGAGCCCGGCTCGAGATTCGGGCCGGGCCGGGTCGAGCCGGGCACAGAATTCAGATCCATTCGGGTAGGGCCGGGCCGTCTTCGGGCCTGGGTTTGCAGGGCTCTGCCCTGCGCGGGCTGGGCGTGTCCTGTTCGGCCCGGACACAAATGCTATAGGGCCCAACCGGACGCACGTATTTCCGGGTTGGAACCGGGCACTCAAGGACGGATTGGAAACTAATGTTGTTATTTTTTCCCTTAAATGTCCTCCACTACCCCTGCCTTTGCCGTGTTCGTATGGTCTTACTGTCAGTCTATGTTAATCGTAGTGTGTTTGGGAAACTGACTCTTTATTCAAGACTGCAAAGTACTGTAATACTACTAATATTACTACTACTTCTATTATTACTACTACGACCACAGTTAATACTACTATAACTGCTACGATTTCGCGTCAGAGTTGACATGTCTGGTGGTACAGAATTTACCTTCTAAGTACAGTATTTTATAACAAGACTTGTCAAACAGGGTGAAATATCCCTATTTTCATTTTCCAACCATTTTTGACCATAAATCGACTTTTGCGAGGTGAGAAAGGAAGATACGACAGAAGGAAAACAAAGTTATTGTAGAAGCATTATCACCAATATTTTGCATTCCAAAATACGGAATGTTACTTAAAAAACATAACTTTAAAAGAAATATCTACTAAAATGAAAGAACAATCATGGCATTTTAGGCGTGTGCGTAACAGTAATATACAGAATAAATATTACAATACTTTTGAGGGTCTAGATCAGAGCTGTCCAAATGGCGGCCCGCGGGCCGCATGCGGCCCGCCAAACCATTTTCTGCGGCCCGCATAGCTCTCACGATTTACAATCGTTATTACTGAAAATATTTTCATTTATATTTATTCATGCTTTTAATGTTTGCACTCTTCTTTCGAAATAAGGCATCCATTTAGAGATTCTGTACAACAAAAAGACACAGGTATCCATGGCAACACTGGAGTCAGTAATGCAACTACAAGCAAGACATCGTTGCTGAAGGGACGATTACTTCAATAAACCAAACCGAACCAAACCAATACCTCTGGTCTATCTTCCTAAAGCAGACCCTTTCTTCCTCTAACTCTGCCTAGGAACCATAGCGCGCAAGGAATACACCACTTCCTGTCATAGACACATACACACAAACTGATTTTAGAGTGAAAAGAAGATGGCATTGTTGAACGTCAAGCAAAACTTTCCCACCCCTCTTGTCATGTTTTCAGTTCAGGAAAGGTCAGAGCTCAATTTACCGTGTGGTGTGATGCTTGTAGTGACCACAATACAGGTGCATTTCGCCAGCCCCCCCACCTTGGAGTTTCGAAAAAAAACCTATGCCAATCGTTTGTGCTACGTTTGTGCCGGAATGTACCGGAAAAATTTTCGTTTGTACCACTTCCGGTACGAAGTTATAAGGGTTTTAAAGTGGGGGGGCTGGGGAAACGGCAGCCCCCCCACCTTGGAATTTCGAAACGAAACCTATGCCAATCGTTTGTGCTACGTTTGTGCCGGAATGTACCGCAAGAATTTTCGTTTGTACCACTTCCGGTACGAAGTTATAAGAGTTTTAAAGTGGGGGGGCTGGGGAAACGGTAGCCCCCCACCTTGGAATTTCGAAACAAAACCTATGCCAATCGTTTGTGCTACGTTTGTGCCGGAATGTACCGCAAAAATTTTCGTTTGTACCACTTCCGGTACGAAGTTATAAGGGTTTTAAAGTGGGGGGGCTGGAGAAACAGCAGCCTCCAAACTTCGAATTTCGAAACAAAACCGATGGCAATCGTTTGTGCTACGTTTGTGCCGGAATGTACCGCAAAAATTTTCGTTTGTACCACTTCCGGTACGAAGTTATAAGGGTTTTAAAGTGGGGGGGCTGGAGAAACAGCAGCCTCCAAACTTCGAATTTCGAAACAAAACCGATGGCAATCGTTTGTGCTACGTTTGTGCCGGAATGTACCGCAAAAATTTTCGTTTGTACCACTTCCGGTACGAAGTTATAAGGGTTTTAAAGTGGGGGGGCTGGAGAAACAGCAGCCTCCAAACTTCGAATTTCGAAACAAAACCTATGCCAATCGTTTGTGCTACGTTTGTGCCGGAATGTACCGCAAAAATTTTCGTTTGTACCACTTCCGGTACGAAGTTATAAGGGTTTTAAAGTGGGGGGGCTGGAGAAACGGCAGCCTCCAAACTTCGAATTTCGAAACAAAACCGATGGCAATCGTTTGTGCTACGTTTGTGCCGGAATGTACCGCAAAAATTTTCGTTTGTACCACTTCCGGTACGAAGTTATAAGGGTTTTAAAGTGGGGGGCTGGAGAAACGGCAGCCTCCAAACTTCGAATTTCGAAACAAAACCGATGGCAATCGTTTGTGCTACGTTTGTGCCGGAATGTACCGCAAAAATTTTCGTTTGTACCACTTCCGGTACGAAGTTATAAGAGTTTTAAAGTGGGGGGGCTGGGGAAACGGTAGCCCCCCCACCTTGGAATTTCGAAACAAAACCTATGCCAATCGTTTGTGCTACGTTTGTGCCGGAATGTACCGCAAAAATTTTCGTTTGTACCACTTCCGGTACGAAGTTATAAGGGTTTTAAAGTGGGGGGGCTGGATAAACGGCAGCCTACAAACTTCGAATTTCGAAACAAAACCGATGGCAATCGTTTGTGCTACGTTTGTGCCGGAATGTACCGCAAAAATTTTCGTTTGTACCACTTCCGGTACGAAGTTATAAGGGTTTTAAAGTGGGGGGGCTGGAGAAACGGCAGCCTCCAAACTTCGAATTTCGAAACAAAACCGATGGCAATCGTTTTTTCTACGTTTGTGCCGGAATGTACCGCAAAAATTTTCGTTTGTACCACTTCCGGTACGAAGTTATAAGGGTTTTAAAGTGGGGGGGCTGGAGAAACGGCAGCCTCCAAACTTCGAATTTTGAAACAAAACCGATGGCAATCGTTTGTGCTACGTTTGTGCCGGAATGTACCGAAACAATTTTCGTTTGTACCACTTCCGGTACGAAGTTATAAGGGTTTTAAAGTGGGGGGGCTGGAGAAACGGCAGCCTCCAAACTTCGAATTTCGAAACAAAACCGATGGCAATCGTTTGTGCTACGTTTGTGCCGGAATGTACCGCAAAAATTTTCGTTTGTACCACTTCCGGTACGAAGTTATAAGGGTTTTAAAGTGGGGGGGCTGGAGAAACGGCAGCCTCCAAACTTCGAATTTTGAAACAAAACCGATGTCAATCGTTTGTGCTACGTTTGTGCCGGAATGTACCGAAACAATTTTCGTTTGTACCACTTCCGGTACGAAGTTATAAGGGTTTTAAAGTGGGGGGGCTGGAGAAACGGCAGCCTCCAAACTTCGAATTTCGAAACAAAACCGATGGCAATCGTTTGTGCTACGTTTGTGCCGGAATGTACCGCAAAAATTTTCGTTTGTACCACTTCCGGTACGAAGTTATAAGGGTTTTAAAGTGGGGAGCTGGAGAAACGGTAACCCCCTAAAGTGAACTTTCGAAACAAAACGTATGCCAATCGTTTGTGCTACGTTTGTGCCGGAATGTACCGAAACAATTTTCGTTTGTACCACTTCCGGTACGAAGTTATAAGGGTTTTGATGTGGGGGCTGGGGAGACGGCAGCCCCCCACCTAGGAATTTAAAAAAACCTATGCCAATCGTTTGTGCTACGTTTGTGCCGGAATGTACCGCAAAAATTTTTGTTTGTACCACTTCCGGTACGAAGTTATAAGGGTTTTGAAGTGGGGGCTGGGGAAACGGCAGCCCCCACCTAGGAATTTCAAAACAAAAGCTACGCCAATCGTTTGTGCTACGTTTGTGCCGGAATGTACCGCAAAAATTTTCGTTTGTACCACTTCCGGTACGAAGTTATAATAGTTTTAAAGTGGGGGGCAAACTTCAGAAACATCAAATTCTATACAAATAGAGATAGAAACATTGAGTTAACGGCAATCGTTAGTGCACTTAAAAGCACTAAGCACTAACGTTAGTGCTATCATATTTTGGGATTTATTCAAGATTTTTGGTGGGGGGGCCAACTTCAGAAATATCAAATTCTATACAAATAAAGGTAGAAACATAGTGTTAACGGCAATCATTAGTGCATCATTAGTGCACTTAAACGCACTAAGCACTAACGTTAGTGCTACTATATTTTGAGATTTATTCAAAAAATTTGGTGGAGTGGTCAACTTCAGTAATATCAAATTCTATACAAATAGGGATGAAACATGGGGTTAATGGCAAACGTTAGTGCATCTTTAGTGCACTTAAACGTACTAAGCACTATCGTTGGTGCTACCATATTTTGGAATTCATTCAAGATTTTAGATGGGGGCCAACTTCACAAATATCAAATTCTATACAAATAGAGGTAGAAACATGCAGTTAAAGACAATCGTTATTGCATCGTTAGTGCACTTACATGCACTAAGCATTAAGGTTAGCATTACCATATTTTGGGATTTATTCAAGATTTTTGGTGGGGCCAACTTCAGAAATATCAAATTCCATACAAACGTTTAGTGCTTTCTAAAAGCACTAACGATACACTAATGAATGGCATTAATTTTTTGTTAGTGCTTGAAGTTGACGCAAGTTCACCGTGACCTCCAAAGATATTGTACCTGTAGCACCTACACTAATGAAGTACTAACGTTAGGGGTTGGTGCACTAAGAACCACTAACAATTACACTAGAAGATATCATTAGTGCTTTTGAATATGGCGGAAATCTGATGCAATTAAAAATTCCCAATAAATGTCTTATAGGAGTTTAGTGACATGTAATTGTCCATAACTACACTAATATTGAAGGACAAACGAAACAGTTAGTGTTTTCTAGAAGCACTAAGGATGCACTAACGATTGCACTAGAATAGATCATTAGTACTCTTGAATTTGACGGAAATTTGATGCAATGAAAAATTTCCCATAAATTTATTATGTGTTTCGTTACATGTAATTGGGCATAACTAAACTAATATTGAAGTTCTAACTAAATTGTTAGCGTTTTCCAGAAGCACTACCAATGCACTAACGAATAGCACTAAGTTTTTAGTTAGTGCTTCAGGTGGGGGCGCTAAGTTCACTCTGGCCTCAAAAGGTATTTTAACTATAGCACATTTACTAATGAAGCACTAACCTTAGGTGTAGATGCGCTAAGAAGCACTAACAATGCACTAACGATCGCTCTAGAAGAGATCATTAGTGATTTTGAATTTGGCGGAAATTTATTCAATGAAAAATTTGCCTAAATATCTTGTGAGTCTCGTGATATGTAATTGGCCATAACTACACTAATAGTGAAGCACTAAAGAAATTGTTAGTGCTTTATAGAAGCACTAACGAATTGGACTTTTTTCCGTTAGTGCTTAAAGTGTCAGTGCGAAATTCACGCTGACTTCCCCATAGTTTTTTTTACTTGTAACACCTACACTAATGAAGCACTAACGTTAGGTGTTTGTGCTCTAAGAAGCAATTACGATGCACTAACAATTGCACTAACAGAGGTAATTAGTGCTTTTGAATGCGATGGGAATTTGATACAATGAATAATTCCCCATGTGTTTCTTATGGGAGTTTTGAGACTTATAATTGGCCATTTCTACACTAATGGTGAAACACTAACGAAACTACTTGTATCTTCTAGAAGTACTAACAATGCACTAACGTATAAAACTAATTTTTTCGTTAGTGCTTGTAGTGGGGCTTAAGTTCACGATAATTTCGAAAGTTTTCTTTCCTTGTAACATTAGTGCTTCCTAGTGCACCAACACCTAAGTTTCGTGCTTCATTAGTATAGGTGCTACAAGTAAGAAACCTTTGCGGGCCAGCGTGAACTTGGTTCCCACTTCAAGCAGTAACGAAAAATAAGTCCATTCATTAATGTATCGTTAGCGCTTCTGCAAAACACTCATAGTTCCGTTAATGTTTAACTATTGATGTAGATATGGCCAATTATATGCCACAAAAATCCCATAAGAGATTTATGTGGAATTTTTCATTGCGTCATATTTCCGCCAAAATCAAAAGCACTAATGACCTCTTCTACTGAAATCGTTAGTGCTTCTTAGTGCATTAACACCTAACGTTAGTTCTTCATTAATGTAGGTCCTACAAGTAAAAAAACCTTTGGAAGCTTTCATAAACTTGGCGCCCCACTTCAACCAATAACGAAAAAATTACAGCCGTTTTCATTAGTGCTTCACTATTAGTGTAGTTATGGCCAGTTACATCTCAGGAAACTCACATAAGAAATTTAAGGGGAGTTTTTCACTGTTTCCAATTTCTGCCAAATTAAAAAGCACTAATGATCATTTCCAGTACAATCCTTAGTGCATCGTTAGTGCTTCTTCGTGCACCAACCCCTAACGTTAGCGCTTAATTAGTGTAGGTGCTAGAAGTAAAATATCTTTGGTGGTCAGCGTGAATTTGCGCCCTCTTCAAACACTAACAAAGTAATTAGTGCATTCGTTACTGATTCTTGAAAATACTGACACTTTGTATTTAATTTGATATTTCCGAAGTTGGCCCCCACCAAAAATTTTGAATAAATCTCAAAATGTGGTAACACTAACGTTAGTGCTTAGTGCTTTTAAGTGCACTAACGATGCACTAACGATTACCGTCAACCCCATGTTTCTACCTCTATTTGTATAGAATTTGATATTTCTGAAGTTGGCCCCCCACCGAAAATCTTGAATAATCCCAAAATATGGTAGCACTTACGGTAGTGCTTAGTGTGTTTAAGTGCACTGACGATGCACTAACGATGCGCTAAGTTTAGTGAAAATCTGTCTGCATAAAGATGGGTGGGGGGCTAACTTCATATGAAGTTGGTCCCCCACCAAAATCTTCAATATCTCGTAAACGCTGATAGCACTAACGTTAGTTCTAAATGCACTAACGTGCACTAACGATGCATTAACGATGTGCAACGTTTGGTGTAATTTGCGAGAGGTGGGGGCCAACTTCAGGCACGTAATTTTTTTGCGGTACATTCCGGTAAAAACGTACCACAAACGATTGACACAGTCTTATCTCGAAATTCCAAGGCGGAGGGTTCTGGAAACGGCAGCCCCCTAGTTAAAACTGTCATACTTTTGTACTGGAAGTGATACAAACAAAAATTTTTCCGGAATATTCCGACACAACCGTAGCACAAAAGATTGCAATAGGTTTTGTTTTGAAATTCCTAGGTGGCGGGCTGCCGTTTCCACAGCTCCCCATTTTAAAACCCTTACAATTTCGTACCGGAAGTAGTACAAACGAAAATTTTTCCGGAATATTCCGGCACAAATGTAGCACAAACGATTGGCATAGGCTTAGTTTTGAAATTCCAAGGTTGGAGGCTTCCGTTTCTCCAGCCCTCCCCCACTTTAAAACCCTTATAACTTCGTACCGGAAGTGGTACAAACGAAAATTTATTCAATACATTCCGGCAAAAACGTAGCACAAACGATTGCAATAGGTTTTGGTTCGAAATTCCAAGTTTGGACGCTGCCGTTTCTCCAGTCCCCCCCTTTAAAACCGTTATAACTTCGTACCGGAAGTGGTACAAACGAAAATTTTTGCGGTACATTCCGGCACAAACGCAGCACAAACGATTGGCATAGGTTTTGTTTCGAAATTCCAAGGTGGGGGGCTACCGTTTCCCCAGCCCCCCACTTTAAAACCCTTATAACTTCGTACCGGAAGTGGTACAAACGAAAATTTTTCCGGTACATTCCGGCACAAACGTTGCACAAACGATTGCCATAGGTTTGTTTCGAAATTCTAAGTTTGGAGGCTTCCGTTTCTCCATCCTCCCACTTTAAAACCCTTATAACTTCGTACCGGAAGTGGTACAAACGAAAATTTTTGCGGTACATTCCGGCACAAACGATTGCCATAGGTTCTGTTTCGAAATTCTAAGTTTGGAGGCTTCCGTTTCTCCATCCTCCCACTTTAAAACCCTTATAACTTCGTACAGGAAGTGGTACAAACGAAAATTTTTGCGGTACATTCCGGCACAAACGTAGCACAAACGATAGGCATAGGTTTTTTTTCGAAATTCCAAGGTGGGGGGGGCTGCCGTTTCCCCAGCCCCCACTTTAAAACTCTTATAACTTCGTACCGGAAGTGGTACAAACGAAAATTGTTTCGGTACATTCCGGCACAAACGTAGCACAAACGATTGGCATAGGTTTTGTTTAGAAATTTCCCTTTAGAGGGTTACCGTTTCTCCAGCCCCCCATTTTAAAACCCTTATAACTTCGTACCGGAAGTGATACAAACGAAAATTTTCGCGGTACATTCCGGCACAAACGTAGCACAAACGATTGGCATAGGTTTCGTTTCGAAATTCCAAGTTTGGAGGCTGTCGTTTCCCCAGCTCCCCACTTTAAAACCCTTATAACTTCGTACCGGAAGTGGTACAAACGAAAATTTATTCAATACATTCCGGCACAAACGTAGCACAAACGATTGACATAGATTTAGTTTTGAAATTTCTAGGTGGCGGGCTGCCGTTTCCCCAGCTCCCCACTTTAAAACCCTTATAGCTTCGTACCGGAAGTAGTACAAACGAAAATTGTTTCGGTACATTCCGGCACAAACGTAGCACAAACGATTGGCATAGTTTTTGTTTCGTAATTCCAAGGTTGGAGGCTTCCGTTTCTCCAGCCCCCCCCCCCACTTTAAAACCCTTATAACTTCGTACCGGAAGTAGTACAAACGAAAATTGTTTCGGTACATTCCGGCACAAACGTAGCACAAACGATTGGCATAGTTTTTGTTTCGTAATTCCAAGGTTGGAGGCTTCCGTTTCTCCAGCCCCCCCCACTTTAAAACCCTTATAACTTCGTACTGGAAGTGGTACAAACGAAAATTTTTCCGGTACATTCCGGCACAAACATAGCACAAACGATTGTCATAGGTTTTGTTTCCAAATTCGAAGTTTGGAGGCTGCCGTTTCTCCAGCCCCCACACTTTTAAACCCTTATAACTTCGTACCGGAAGTGGTACAAACGAAAATTTTTGCGGTACATTCCGGCACAAACGTAGCACAAACGATTGCCATCGGTTTTGTTTCGAAATTCTAAGTTTGGACGCTGCCGTTTCTCCAGCCCCCCCACTTTAAAACCCTTATAACTTCGTACCGGAAGTGGTACAAACGAAAATTTTTGCGGTACATTCCGGCACAAACGTAGCACAAACGATTGCCATCGGTTTTGTTTCGAAATTCGAAGTTTGGAGGCTGCCGTTTCTCCAGCCCCCCCACTTTAAAACCCTTATAACTTCGTACCGGAAGTGGTACAAACGAAAATTTTTGTGGTACATTCCGGCACAAACGTAGCACAAACGATTGGCATAGGTTTTGTTTCGAAATTCCAAGGTGGGGGGGCTACCGTTTCCCCAGCCCCCCCACTTTAAAACTCTTATAACTTCGTACCGGAAGTGGTACAAACGAAAATTTTTGCGGTACATTCCGGCACAAACGTAGCACAAACGATTGGCATAGGTTTCGTTTCGAAATTCCAAGGTGGGGGGGCTGCCGTTTCCCCAGCCCCCCCACTTTAAAACCCTTATAACTTCGTACCGGAAGTGGTACAAACGAAAATTTTTGCGGTACATTCCGGCACAAACGTAGCACAAACGATTGGCATAGGTTTTTTTTCGAAACTCCAAGGTGGGGGGGCTGGCGAAATGAGAGATTCTGTACAACAAAAAGACACAGGTATCCATGGCAACACTGGAGTCAGTAATGCAACTACAAGCAAGACATCGTTGCTGAAGGGACGATTACTTCAATAAACCAAACCGAACCAAACCAATACCTCTGGTCTATCTTCCTAAAGCAGACCCTTTCTTCCTCTAACTCTGCCTAGGAACCATAGCGCGCAAGGAATACACCACTTCCTGTCATAGACACATACACACAAACTGATTTTAGAGTGAAAAGAAGATGGCATTGTTGAACGTCAAGCAAAACTTTCCCACCCCTCTTGTCATGTTTTCAGTTCAGGAAAGGTCAGAGCTCAATTTACCGTGTGGTGTGATGCTTGTAGTGACCACAATACTGCAGTCTGTCCTATAACGTTTGAAGTTTTGAAACTGTATCCGTTTTTATTCTTTATTTTAATTCTTTCTTCTTTTTAAGTAGTCTTTGGGTTTCTAGCACTCGTCATTTCACAGATTGATTGACTGTTGAAGTGAAGTGTTCATTGTGCAAGTGTTTGTTTTGTTTTGATTTTGTTGCATTGGAGAAATGAGTGGAAGAAAACGTAAAATAGAAAATGAAAATCGAGTTTATCAGGAGCGTTGGGAAAATGACTATTTCATATCAAATCACATGGGAAAGTTGCAATGTTTAATATGCATGCAGATTGTGTCTGTGCCTAAAGAATACAATGTGAAGAGACATTATTCAACTATGCATGAAAATAAATTCAATAAACACGAAGGTGAGGCTCGAAAAGTGTTGATCGAAGATTTGAAGAAAAAATTGAAGCATCAAACAGGTATGTTTAGTAAAGTAAATAGAATTCAAACCTGTGCGTTGCATGCTTCATAAGCAGTTTCTCTGGAGCTTGCTAAAGCCAAAAAGCCTTTCAGTGACGGAATTATAATGAAGAGATGCGCGGTAGAAATGGCAAAGGCCCTTGGTGACACAACATTAGCGAATCACTTCGAATCTGTATTGCTTTCTCATCAGACTGTACAGAGAAGAGTATTAGAAATAGGTGACCAAGTGGAAATAAAAATTTCAAACGAACTCAAGAAGTGCCGTTTCTTCTCCTTGTGCCTTGATGAAAGTACCGATCACACAGATGTAAGTCAGCTTCTGATTTTTATACAAACAATACAGGCAGATTTTTCGAGTAAAGAGGAGTTGTTAAACGTGTGTCCTCTTCGCGGTACCGCAAAGGGAAGGGACACTTATGAAGCAATTAAAAATTCTGTAGAAAAATTTGGTGGTTTTGAAAAATGTTCATCTATTGTAACAGATGGTGCACCAGCGATGGTAGGGGAGAAGTCTGGACTAGTAGGCCTTTTAAGAGAAAATGGTATAAATTGCCCTGCATTTCATTGTGTTATTCATCAAGAAGCTCTTTGTGGCAAATCATTAAAGCAAGACGAAGTCCTCAAAAAGATTGTCAAAACTATCAACATAATAAGGAGTGGTAATAGAGCTCTTTTACATCGCCAATTTCGTCAATTTTTAGAGGACGTGGAATCAGAATATGGAGACCTACTTCTTTACAATCACGTTAGGTGGTTAAGTGCAGGAAATTGTCTTAAAAGATTTTTTGAACTGAGGAACGAAATCCCTGATTTTCTTAACCAGTTCGTTCCATCAGACACCACATGCCTAGAAGAGGAGCTTCGGAGTGCTGACTTTCTTCGACATTTGGCATTTCTGACAGATATTACAGGGCATCTAAATGAACTGAACAAAAAACTACAGGGAAAAGGTCAATTAGTTTCTGATATAATGGGGCATATCAATGGATTCCGGAACAAACTGAAGCTTTTCCATTCTGCTTTAGGGAAAAATAATTTAGCACACTTTCCAAGTTGCAATCGTCTGACTTTAGATTTTGAAAAAGAAGCATTTGATTTTTCTGAGTTCTGTAGAGACATCGAAAGTATCATGAATGAATTTAATGCAAGATTCTCAGATTTTGACAAACTGAAAAACGACATAGCATTATTTACAAATCCATTGACAACGGACATCGAAGAACAACCTCCAAACTTACAGCTCGAACTTTTGACCTTCAGGTTGACCCATTCTTTCAGACAAGGACAGAGAAAGGAGTAGATTTTTTCAGGCTACTTTCTAACGAACGTTTCCCTAACTTTTGTGAGTTTGGTCAGAAAATAGTGTCAATGTTTGGTAGTACTTATTTGTGTCAAAGTGCATTTTCCACCATGAAAATTGTGAAGAATCGCTTCAGAAGCTGCCTTGGAGATTCTTCTCTTTTACATCTTCTTCGACTTGCAACAACAGAAATGGATGTAGATATCCGAGCCCTTGTAAACGCTGCTAGTCATCCTCATTTGTCACATTGAATAGGTATGTAATATTTCAAATACATTTTTTAGATGTTTCTTTTGTAGTGCAATAATAATAATAATAATAATAATAATAATAATAATAATTATTATTATTATTATTATTATTATTATTATTATTATTATTATTATTATTATGTGCGGCCCTCCACCTTACTAGTAAAGATGGTTATGGCCCTCAGGCCCATTGTAATTGGACACCACTGGTCTAGATCATTTAGATTAGATATTGGTATTCCAAAGGTAAACAAATGAAATATTTTTTTTCTTTTGACTGAAAACGTGATTTTGAATTATATATATATATATATATATATATATATATATATATATATATATATATATATATATATATATATATATACAGACTGTTATACAATTCGTGTAATTTTCTACAGCACTGGGAGAAGATGAAGTTTTCACACCATTAATATACAATTTGGCACTCTTATTGAGAAATATCTGAATGTTTCGAATTTCTAAAGGAAATAGAAGAAAATTAATGTTTAGCCCCCCTTTTGGAAGTGTAAACACAGAAGTTCATTTTCCTTATGGGAGGTTCAATGTTAAATTTTGGAAGCAGTTTTCTCCAATAATTATTCGTAAAGATTTTGGGGCAAATGAGTTGTATTTGTTACGAAATGCAAAAACACTCATTCACAAAGCTAGTAAAGCCGTCTCAAACATTATTTTGGGAAGGCCCCCCTTCCGGGGGCAAGGGCCGTAAAAAGCTGGTGGGTGATGTGTTACCAAATCCCAAAATTTATTTTCGGAGTGCCAGTAAACGTCAGATTAATCACGAATGTCACATAATTAATGCTCCAATGCTCCTTACATGTAAGAGTGACTGATAATGGGGCTACAGCCCCCTTTCAAAAGTAAGAAAATCACCAGAAATATCCTTAGTAGGGACATACAAGAAGAATGTGTTTTTGTTAATTAGTGTGAAATTTGGCGTCATTGTAGCAAAAGAGTATGCATTTTTGAAATATGGAATGCTATTTTGGTAACGCACCGCCTTAGGGGGGCACAGGGGACGAAGCATTAGATGATGTACCTTTATAAAAATTCAAAATTTTGTTCCGGAAATGCCAGTGAGCGTCAGATTTTTCACAAATGTCACAGAATTAATATTCTAATGCTCCTTGCATGTGCCAGTAACTTGTGTGGGGCTATAACCCCCTTTCATAAAATATCCCCATAATTCTTCAATTTATTTGAGGTGACCTTTGTGCTGTCTCTGTACCATATCGGGTTGTGCATTAATGGAAGCCATGGCTAAAAATAATATACATTTCCTTTCCCCCGACTTCGATCCGACATTTTGTTCTCGAGTTACGGCTGTTTTGGGCATTTTTCCGACTGTTTTTTTTTGCTGGTCATAGCGCCAAAAGGAAGCATTGTGCACCCAGGTTGTCTTATCACGGTGTCAGGAATGAGCTCTCAAACGTTGTAAGTGTTGTTTTGAAACACCCTCTATATTTCTATCCTGTTTCTGATTAGCTTCTCTTTGCCAATCAATTTCCAGTATTCCCAAAATAAACCAAAAGTGAACTAAATTCACTAAATCGCCTTCCCCCTATGCTTTCTTCTTATATAGTACTTATTATATATTTATATTGTAATTGACAGAGATTGCCAATATTGATTGAAATATCTGGTTAAAATTCTATTAGAGGAATTCCCTCTTCAGTACAGAAATTCCCTCCTTGCATCCTACCGCCATTTTAGGCGAGATGGGATTAAGTAAGATGGAAATTCCCATCTCGCCTAAAATGGTAGACATTCTTATTTTGGATATATAAGTGGCTGATAAATCGTTAGGCGAGGTGGGATTAGGCTAGATGGGATGGAATCATCTGAAAAGGTAGGGGTACGGTAGGTAGCGGCATGACGTCACGCCGTCCCCCATGTCTATCTTTGCCCATTGTAATTGCTTAGGAAGTGGGAGGACGCCGTACACAGTTTTTGGAGGTGGGGATAGGGTCCCCCGCGTTCCCACGCACTTTAACCCCTGCTGCTAAGTATTCATTGCTGTGAGGACTAACGAAAAATATTGTGATAATAATAATAATAATAATAATAATAATAATAATAATAATAATAATAATAATAATAATAAAAATAATAATAATAAAGTATCTGAATGATACAGATATTTTTTCAACTTTTATTACAATTGCTGTGGGTTCCCATGAATCTGGTTATATTGTTTTTGAAAGGAATAAAGATGCTTCAAACAACAATATGATTTTTGTGAAAGAAAAAAAGCCTTATCAGTTGCAAGAACTGACAAGTGGCCTTGTGTCTGTTTTTTTAAACACAATGTTACGAGGCACAGAAGCCTGCGGTGTGCTTGCTTTTTTGCCTCAGGCAGCTTCAGTACTAAAATTGACTTTGCTTCAGGCAGACAGTACTAAAATTCTGTCAATTTATGTGTAGCTATCAGCAACCACACAGGTTCTTTGAAACGCTGAATTTTACAAGAAAGGTTTTGTCCATCGGATAGGAAGCGAACGAAGCCCATCGTACGTTGTAATTCCTCCCCTCTTTTGCACACTGTGTGAAATTTAACTTGTATACTGTAGTAAGTTACAGAAAAGAGAATGCTATTTTTTAAAAAATGACATTATCGAATAAGATTGACCATTATTACAATATATTCAAGATGAAAAATATTCTTTTAACAGTCGTCGTACTTAGTTATCTGCACTGAAATTCCCATAATGTGCTTTCTTCTTTTCTAATATGAGCTCCGAGCTTCTTCGTGTCTAAGTGGTTAGCGTACGTGCCTTTGGCGTGAGAGACCCGGGTTCGATTCCGGTGAGAGCTCATGTAGTTCGGGTTTGTCAATTAATCAGTAGGTCCCGTCTTATATAGCCTCGCTGCTGAAAGGGACGACAAAATCAACTCAACTCATATTGAGCACCATAGGAGATATAACTCCGAGGTGAATTTTGTCCCTGGAAAAGCTCCCAAAATCACCAACGGTACGAAATATGTCTGCAATGCAACATGTCCATCATTTCCAACTCTATGCTCTGTGATCTAGTTTGCTTTTCATGTTTTCAGTAAACTAGACAGACAAAAGGAAGAATAGAGGCTTTCTTCTAGAAAATTGTGTTCGAGGGTGGGGGGTCACACAGGCTCGTATCCACGGGGAGTCTAGGGGGCCGGGCTCACCAAAAATTTTTACATTAGAATGATTTATGAGCATTAAAGTAGTCAGCCATTAGGATTTTTTTTGTTTTTTTTTTGTTTTAGGATGATACCAGATTCGACTCCTGGTGTAAGCTCAACTTTCAGCATTGTGTCATTTGCAGGTCTCGTCTCATACAGATTCGTTGAAAAACCTCTAAACATGTGCTATGACTAGTATGCGAACTAAAGTTTTTTTTAGCAAAAGAGAGATAAATTTCTTGCTTTAGACTCTGCCCTGTAATCCAGTTTTTCTGGAGGCGAGATAGTATGGTTGGGAACGACCTATCAGATTCAAGTTCCGAACCCACATATAAAAGACCTTCCTTTATAACCTTGGTGTTGTATAAAGACGAAAAACAAAAATATACTGATAGCTCCAGTAATAGATATTATAGCAAAGAGATTTAAAAAATAGGTGGTTTTGAAATAGAGAAAGGACAGTACCTGAGCTTTATTAGTATTACTAGCATATATTACCCGCTTTGCTAAGTTAAAATGAAAATTTTAAAGCACAACTCCGTATTTCATGTGTTTATTACCCGTGAAATATGCTGTTTTCGTTTTTAATGGCATCGATTTAAACAGCATCGGAAAGATCATTGATCAACTCGGCGACCCCAAAAATCATGGATTCGACACCAATAATGGTCATTTTCGGTCATTTATATATATATTTCCTCCTCCCCTATGTTGCGGGCCATGGCAACGAAAGTGTCACTGTTCATCTCAGCGACCCCCCACAAATGTGGATTCAGCACTAATTAACGGTCATTTTCCATTATCTTTAAATATCTCTTCCCCCCTTTCCCCCAAGTTGTGGGGTTGAATTTGAATTTAAACATGATCGAAAGTACCACTGCTCATCTAAGCGACCCAGAAAACTATAAATTTGACACTGATAGTGGCCATTATCGATCATTTTATATATCACTTTCTCCCTTTCCCGCAAGTGGCGGAGCTGATTTTGCATTTAAACCGGATCGAAGATGTCACAGTTCATCAGAATGATCCCGAAAACTATGGATTAGGCACTAATATTGTTTATTTTCGATTATTATTATTATATATAGCTCCCCCTCCCCCGTGCTGCGGCACACGAAATCAGAATTGTCACTATTAATCTCAGCTACTCCGAAAAATATTGATTCGACACTAATATTACTCAGTTTCGATCATTTTTAAACGTTTATCCCCCTCTCCTCCATTGTACCCTCCACCTTCCCAACTATTAGGGCTGAACTTGGATTGAAACAGCATCAGAAGTGTTACTGTTTGTCTCATCGGGCCCGAAAACTATGGATTCAACATTAATATCGGTCATTTTTGATCATTTTTAAATTTCTCTCCCTCTCGCCCCCCCTACGTTGTTTCGTCAAAGTAAATAGCCTAAAGTAATCCCTGCCCCTATACTCATGTATATTGAAAATTTGATTTAGATCGGTCGGGTGGTTCAAGAGTGATGAAGTCACAGAGACAGGCATTTTTATTTTTATTTTTTTTACATATATCTGCCCCCTCTCCCTCCCCTACGTTGGCTCGTCAAAGTGAAATGATAAAAAAAAAAACACCCAAGGCCCGACCCTCATATTTGTTGAAAATTAGATCGAGTTTGGTTGGGTGGTTCAAAAGTTATTAGGTTTTATTAGTTTCTATTTATAGGTTCCCCCCTCCCCCCTAGGATGTACCGTTAAAGTAAAATTACAAAAATGTTTCCAGATCCAAACCTCATACATCTTGAAAATTTGATTGCGATCGTCGGATATTCAAGATATAGTTCAAGAGTTATTAAGTTACAAAAATAGTGGCTTTCAGTCTTATATAAATTGATTTTTATATATATCTCTCCTCCTTCTCCGCCCCCATGTTACTTCGTTAAATTTAAATAACACGATCCCAGGCCTGAGCCTCATCTATGTTGAAAATTTGATCAAGATTGGCCGAGTGGTTCAGGAGTTATTAAATTTTATTTATTTCACCCCCCCCCCTAAGTTGTACCATCAAAGTGAATAGCCTAAAACCAGCCCAGCCGTAAAACTCATCCATGTTTCAAATTTGATTAAGATCAGTGGGGCGGTTCGGGAGAGTTATAGTCACAAACATAGTGTTTCTCAATTATATATATATATATATATATATATATATATATATATATATATATATATATATATATATATTAGTAGTGTCGAATCTAGATTTTTTCCTATGGAAGCAACGTAAAATTTTACGGCACATTCCACCAGCCCCCCTTCCAACAGAACGGCGAATATGCATCGTTTTTACCACTACCACTCTACATTGAGACTTTTCCCAAATAGGGAGTACTGGCTTCGATAGAAGGAAAAAAAGTTTGAAGGGCCGGATCGGGACAGTGAAGAGAAGAGTGGCAGTGTTGGGCAAATTTCAATTGAATTGACAATTAACAATTAATCTGTAAATTTAATTGTTAATTGCAATTGACAACGGAAGTAAGTAATGGTTAATTGTTAATTGCAGTGGCCCATTAATAAAGGAGAATCAATTGCAATTAATCAATCGATTGAAAGTAATTGCAATTGAAATTAATTAGCAATTAATTCAATTGCAATTTTTGATTTCCACAGCAATTACTTTCAATTGATTGATCAATTGCAATTGATTTTCACTGATTAATTTTCAACACTGTAGTTCAGAGAGAGTGTGGGGCAATGAAAACTTTAGCCACGACCAACTGACCCACCACCCATCGTGACCCATGACCCACCGTGACCCACTCTGTCCCACCACCCACCATGAACCACTGTCACACACTGTGACCCAAGACCCACCGAAACCCATTGTCATCAACTCTGACCCACGAATCATGCCCTCTTCTCTACTGACTAAAGAGTTTAAACTTGTAATAAAACAAGGCTATGCAATTATCACTCATTGGATTTTAAATTTCTACGATCAATCACTCAAGCACCGCTCTATTACAATAACGGTGGATCTGACCTTTCTAATATAAATAAAATAGAGTTTGCCTGAGTGTCTGTCTCTCTATCTGTGTGCGGCCCGTGGACCAGACGAGTGGACGAAAGTTTTTAAAATTTGGTCGCGGGTAGCTTGGTCTAGGCCACAGATCAAGACGAAGAGTTTTTTTTTTCAACCGGGATCGGCCAGGGAACCAGACAAGTTGGCCGAGAGTTACCAAATTTTGGACACGGATACCTTGGTTCAGGTCCCAGACCAAGGTGAAGCGTTTTTGACTAAATTCGAACCAGGGGGGTCTCAGGAGGGCATTAACCCAGACATGTAAAAGTAGTAGAAAATGACCGATATTAGTGTCGATTTCATAGTTTTCGCGGTCGCTGAGATCAATGGTGATACTTTCATTAGCGATGATTTTCTAATTCAGCCACCATTGTATGTGGGCTGGGAGTCACCGGGGTGGAGAATTGCGAGACATATAAAAATAATGGAAAATGACCGATATTAGTCTCAAATCAATAGTTTTCACTGTCGCTGAGATGAATGGTGATACTCACACAGGCGTTGACTTCCAAATACTGCCCCCATCGGCTGCTGGCCAGAGGCATGTTTTTTTTTTAAATTGGAACCAGAAGATCATAGGGCCTTTATCGGAATATGTAAAAGTAGTAGAAAATGGCAGATTTTAGTGTCACATTCATAGTTTTCGCGGTATCGGCTGGAGGCCAGAGGCGATTTTTTCACAATTCGAACCAAGGGGGTCTCAGGAGGCGTTTACCGGGACATGTAAAAGTAGTAGAAAATTACCAATATTTGTGTCGAATCCATATTTATCTAGATTGCTCAGATGTATAGTGACAACCCCGATAGTGTTTACGTTCAAATTCAGCCCCCATCGGCCTTCCCAATGAAAACACATGTATATATATTATTTTGTTTTCCATGTAGTTAACATTAATGTCATAGTAGATTAAATGATAAAATTCGAATTAGTAATTCTGTTTTACATTGCTCCATACATACACTGGAGCAAATCCCGGGGGGATGAAGTGGACATGTCCCCTCCAATCTTGGAACTGGGGAGATTGTCCTCCCCAATAATCCGATTTGAAATGTGTTTTTTGGGAGAGAAATTTGATTATTTGTGTCCGATCGCTAGAAAGGAAAGTGAGATGAAATTAATGTCCACTCAGAATAAGCCTCAAATCTGCCCGCCTCTCAATGTTGAAGACAATTCTGCTCCCCTGATCCTCTACAGCATTGTTTCTCGGCTACAGAAATATTTTGAACATCGCTATATATGTATATATATAATATGGAAACGATCTTACCCGTCCCCCCCCCCTAATGTTGAAGACAGATTTGCGCTGTTGCATACATACCTGTCGTTTCTCGTTTCTTTTTGTCCATGAACTCAAAATCCTGGACAAGGCTTGCATAAATTTCTCGCCGTGCTTTTTGCTTTCCAATCCTGTCCTTGAAAGAGTCTGTTATCTTATCCCATATGCAAAGTCTACATTCCACAAGTTCAATAACGGTTAAAATATCGAATGGAAACATTCCTGCCATCTCTAAAAATCTAAGCAAAACTAGAAAGGTAAGAATGCAAGAATACACAACCTAATGAAAATAAAAGGAAGTAATAATAATCAGGATTTTTTCCATATGCTTATGTTCACAGTGTATCAAAATTTGAAAATTACGCTTAAATTAATTTCCAGAATGTATTGAAATTTAAATGCATTAATAGATTAAAAAATATACCATCAAAGAGTGTGTGTGTGTGAGAGAGAGAGAGACAGAGAGAGAAAGAACAAAAATTAAAAATTAGGGAAAATAATCAAGAACTTGGTTATCTAAATTTTCTATATTCTATTTGGTAATAGCTATTTAGAGGGAAACCAGTACTCTTCAAACTTACCACATTTTATACTTATTTAATAAAGGAAATTAGCTATTCCAAAACAGAGACTGTAAAAAAATAATAAGCTGTTCCGAAGTTATTTATAGGACAAGATAATAATAATATTATTATACAATTATAATAGAAAAAAATGGAAACAACAAAATTCCAAAGACAAGAAACGAAACAAAAATATACAGCGTCTTGTCACTCACTCTCTTCATCTAACCCACTGGCCGGCCGACATTATCGGCCACATGTGCATCCAATCATAAGAAAAAATTGCCACCGACAAAATCGGTGTCGGCGATACCGCCGACATTATCTGGGGCTTGGCCGACAGCATCTGCGTATCGGAGGATCGGCCGATAATATCGGTGGCGTGTGTAAGCTACGATTTGAGTACATTGAAGTTGATTTCACCGCCGACATTATCGATGCTTCCACCGATATTATCGTTGCCGTGTGCAAACGCACTAAGACTTCTCTTTGATCCGTATGTAAACTTTTGTCAGTTAATGCAAAATATAAGTGAGTTTGTTCTACGCTCTACATTTCGAAACTGATTTTATAAGATGAACAGACTCCCCACACTTGAAAACAACATAGACAGATTTTCTGAAACTTTCGTACGTTGTTAGCTGCAATATTCCTGTACAGGTAATTATTCGCGGAGATGTTTACATAGAATCAAGGAAATCTTTACGATCTATGAAGAGAAAGAAAACATACTTTGTTCTTATTTGCTGTCAATCTGCATTCCATCGGTTTCTTTTTCTCCGCGGACAATCCTAAGTTCACGCACGTGACCTAGCGAGGGAAGAGAGAGAAAGAAATCTACCTGGTTAGATTCCTATCTGCTGTTCTGCACTGTTGCAAAATTCAGCCAATATCTTAAACAGCTTTTAAATGGAAGAAAATTAATTTTTAATTAGCGCGCTATAATATTACCTTAGCAAGAAAAAGTAAAAGTGAACATGCAATATTAATACTAATAAACATTTGGCCGAATTTTGAACTCTATAAAATAAATAGTTTTTATAAAATTTTGGAAAGAAATATGCTATGTTATTATATATATTAGGGATGGCCAAAAATTTTCGGATCCGGATATCCCGGATCCAGTGAGATCCGGATCCGGATCTCGGATCTGGATCCGAAATTCGAATCTCAGATCTTGATTCGTATCCAAACCTACATCTGAAATTGTGATCTTATAAAATTGAATATCTAAAATTCGTTAAAACTTTTTTCGGATTCACTGATATACTAGGTTGCTGTGCTTTTAAATGTTTCCGTAACACGTTTGTGCTACCTTTGTTCTTTATTTTATTTTAAACTTGCAATATTTACATGTTGCACTTTCTGTCGAAGTCGCTTTAGTAAAATGTTTCCAAGTTTGATTTCTTCCCATTTCAGAGTATAGTGAAATGTCTGAAAACTGATGTAAATGGTAACAAATTCTTCTGTTTAGCTCCTCTTCGAAACTTAATGTTAACTTCACATTGATAATATTTATTTTATTCTTAGAAAATAAACTTTCTCCTTTTCTCAGATACAAATGAAATATCTTTTAGATAAGGCCCTTTTAATCGCAGGAATACTAGACAAAACAAACTCTTTATTAATAGTATTTTCTGACTCACTAGAGTCCAACCATCAACAAATGTAATAATGAATATCTTTCACTTCGAAAGTATATACAACAAAAAATATAGACTGGTTGGCGTGAGAATTTCAGGAGAGCGATATGGTTGTGTTCGTTGTATGACTTTATTACCTAACTTATGGCTTGCCCTTCTGAGGTCGGTCGTTTGTTGAAGGAGTAAATATAAAAGATATTTCTATTATTTTTCCTTCACCCTCCATGTTTCTTTAAACATACATTGCAGGAGGTAACCAAAACATATCCATGCGTCGTATCATTGAAGCGTTTTTTGTTTTGTATATTAAAGTGTTCAAAATATTTAACATATTCGCATTTGTTCATGTGATCTCAGGTTCAATTCTCGGTGGAAACATACATGAGAAAATTGAAAGCTGAAACAATATGAAAATAGTATTTAAAAGTCAGGAAATTGATATTAAAACTTTAGCTATATATTGGGACTGTAAGGCTGTAGTTAAATTAACCCACACGTTTCGTGAAGATATATTACGTCGTTATTGTTTTTTCACTATAAGCTACCAGATACATCCTCAGAGGCTACTTTACACTGTAGTAATCAACAGATGAAAACATTGGAAAAGGAATGGAAGGAAGATCTCCAGAGCCTTAGATCAAGGTACTAACCTAGCATTTGCCCAGTATAACTGAGAAACAACCCTGGAAAATAATCAGTCAGGATGGCTGGTCTCCGAATTCGCATCCGGTATTACCCAATTGCGAAGCAAGAATCATAACAAGTAGCCTGAGCTCGCTCCGTATTATTATCATTATTTAATTAATGTAATGTTTTAAAATTAGTGCAAATTAAACCGTACTTTATTTATTGCTGATGTTATAGTTAATAAGTCTACATGAGACATCAGTCCGCTATCAAGATAGAATACTAGAACTGGAATTCAGGAAGCGGGGGTAAAGAGATTAATGAGGATGAGGAAACTATGTACGATGCAAAAACTGAGTAATTATGACTTCGTCACAGATATATTCACTTACATACGTCAATTAATATTTCCCTGATACAGTGCACTCTTACTTTTTATAGTGGCAGGAAAATAGCCCGCTTTTGTAAACGAACACACTAAGCACGTGGGTATAGGTGCAATGTCCGTGCAAAGAAATATAGGTAAAACTAGAAAAAAAAATAGGGAAAGCGAGGGGAAATGATAAACCGCCCTTCAACTTAAAAAAAAACTAAAAATAACTAAACTTAGAGCTACGAAAGACGCGAGACGAATTTTATTGAAAAGATTGTTTTTCCTTAGTGATTAGTTCTTCTAACTATGAACATGAATTAAAAAGAAAACAAGTAGCTAGCTCCGAGTTTCGCAAACTAGTTGAAAAGAAAATATTGGATAAAATTTAATAATAAAGAAGGCATTTATGATAATTAAAACAAACTAAATTCTTGGCACGACAGTCCTTTGGTTCCTACCAGCGGCCTTACGTTCAAAGTGGGGATGTGTAGTCAACGCATCGACACCCGAAGTCCTTATGCCGGCTTTCTAGACTGGAGTCCGCTACCTCTTACTTAAGATAACTCCCCCACGATGCTGGGTCAACATCGAAATTGGTGAGTGCCTCTCCGGAAATTGAACCCATGACCGCGGGCACCGAAGGCTGGCTTTCAGTCTTCTATAGACGAAAAGCTATAGTTACCCACATTATCTAATACAGAAATAAGTTCTGATTTTCTAATAGCTGCTGATGGTGATAGTCAAGGTTCACCGAAGCATGAACCCAAACCCAAACTGAGATATTGATGTCACTGGAACGCCTGAAAAGTCATTGTGGGTAAGTGAATTGCCCGGATGTCCGGAATTGTCAGGATGAAGGGCGATGGTGATGTGAAATGCGGGGCTGTCAGAGGTACTACTTATGATAATTGGATTTATAATCTATGTTGCCATAAACCCTCTTCAAGAACATAACTGTTAATCTTAGCTTTGAAAATGTTACATAAGGAGTTTTATTGCTATTATTAGGTTGCATTAGGAATTATCGGATTTATTTTAACGCTTAATTTTTACATCTCTTCTAATTTACGAATATTTAAATCGCAATTATACCCTTAAGGTCAATTAGTGATATTTTAAATCATGAAATGAAATGAAATCTTTAAGTTTAACGTCCCGCGGTTATGCCGGTTAGGCTAAAGGAGACGGTGATAATGAGAAATGAGTGAAATGGTGGAATGAAGGAAGTAGGAGGAAACGGGAGAACCCCGAGAATACCCACGAGCACGATGTTTGTCCACCATAAAGTCCACACGGCGCGTGCTGTGATCGAACCAGGAACCCCAATCACCGGAGGTGAACGCTCTACCACGGAGCCACCGCACCCTTCATTTTAAATCATTTCGAACCAACTTTATATACGGTTAGTCTTACTATATTTGAATAATTGAGACCAGAAGCAGTCTACACGCTAAGTCCAAAAGAATCTTGGCCGACCTCCTGATAAACCACGTCTTTCAGAAAGGTGAATTGTGGCAATCCGATACCCACATGAGGAAATCTTCGGTTCAGTGTGAAAGCTTCCATAAGAACCAGCACTCTCATCAGTGAAATGTGCTTTGGTAATTTTTATTCAATGTGAAAGTACCTAACTATATTGCTAAAAAAATGGCATTTATTTCAAACAAGTCGCCATTACAGTTTTCGTATTTAAACACAACACTCATGAAAAGTCATGTTAAAGCGCGACTTGCCCCTGAAAAAGAATATATATCTGTTTTTAGTTTCTCGTGTTCCCCAAAGTACACCCGGACTTAGTGCAAGTGCCTTCCGCTCGCACTACCTAGGTACAAACGGCTACGATCTTGGTACTAGCACTTGTTTCGGTTTCCAGATCTCAAATATTTACCTTTCAGCCTGATTCTATGAATGAATCCGAAATTTCAAATCTAGATAAGGGGCACCAAAATTCATAGTTTATTCTCGGTGCTCATATTGTGATTTATTAAATAATTATTAAATCTAATTGCAAGTTATACATTTGATATTTTGAGCAGACTGAGCAAGATAAATATACGTAAAAACTAGTCAATACTTATCTTAACTGTTTATGTTTTCTTAACTGTCAATGAAATAGGTGTATTGAGGAATTTTAAATATTCGTGTTTTGTATTCCGGTTTCAAATATAAATATGTATGTATTTCATCTCGGTCCTGCAACCGAGTGGACTTAGATTCGACATTCGAACTCTCATCCGGATCAAATCAGATTATTTTTTAGTTAGGCAAGCATTTAATCGTTAGTGTAGATTGAAGGAGACAAATAGACTTGCCAGTATTCTTCTTAATTTTCTGTTTTCTTCTTCACTGTCAGGACTTCGTGAAATTTCTTTCGGCGAATTTTTGATATTCAAGTTTATCACAATTTGGGTGGGATGTGGGTTTGGATAAGAATCAAGATCTGAGATCCGAATTTCGAACCCAGATCCGAATTTCGAATCCAGATCCGAGATCCGGACCCAGATCCGAGATCCGGATCTTCGAATCCGACCAGATCCGGATCCGGCCATCCCTAATATATATAACGTTATCCTCGCGTTCCCCCTCAGTTTTATCCCTACTATATATGAGAATTAACATTTCCCTTTATACCTATTATGGACATAACAAAATGGATGCTCAGAACAGTTTTGGTTTTCAAACACTAATGCCAAGAAGCAAGCATATCTCCATGAAACAAGCATATCGTTTTCTTTATTTCTTTCTTTCTTGACTCTTCGATCTAGTCGATCGCCTGAAGGCAAAACATCGCACAGCAAACAAGTTGCTTCGACACGTGACAACGACAGAACGAAAGTCTTGATTTTAGTACTGAAACTACATCAGGCAAAAAAAAAGCAAAATGCCCGCACGCTTCTGTGCCTTGTAACATTGGGTTTAAAAAAAACACAAGGTCAGCTGTCAGACAACTGATAAGACTTTTATACAAATCGTCGTTGTTTGAAGCCTCTTTATTCCTCATAAAAACAATATATCCAGATTCGCGAAAGCCCACAGAGATTGTATTAGAAAGTTAAAAAAATATCTTTATCATTCAGATCATTTATTATTATTATTATTATTATTATTATTATTATTATTATTATTATTATTATTATTATTATTAGTACTAGTAGTAGTAGTAGTAGAATTACCACATAATATTTTTCGTTAGTCCTTACAGCAATTAATACTTAGCAGCAGAGGTAAAAGTGCTTGGGAATGCAGGGGACGCCGTCCCCCACCTCCAAAAAATGTGTACGGCGTCCCCCCAGTTCCTAAGAAATTACAATGGGCAAAGATAGGCATGGGGGACGGCGTGATGTCATGCCGCTACCTAACGTTCCCCTACCTTTTCAGATTCACTTTATCTTTGCTTAGCAGGAAATCGATACAAGAGTTAGTAGGACAGCCACTCTTTATTGATAAAAATCGTAATTTGGCGTTATTAAAAACAAAATTTCTGTGTCTGGAGGTAGAAGAGAGGGGACCATGGAAGTTACTATTGCCACGTACAAAAATGAAACCTGTATTCAACACTGACTACGTATAATTCAAGGATTTTTTTAAAGCAAAATGCTTACACCTTTTCAAAAGTAAAATTAAAATAATTACTAAGAAATACATTCATTGAAAAATCAGGGGTGGCAAGTCCACCGTTTTAAATCTGCTGCAGAGCGTTCGAGTCCAAATTCAAGTAAAGTTAACGCGTAGAAGACCCAGGTTCGATTCCCGGTGGGAGTTCATGTCATTCGGATTCGACGTTAATTAGTAGGTCCACGTTTTATATAGCTTCGCTGCTGAAAGGGACGTTAAGTTCAAAATCAACTCAAGAAAAGTTAAAACAATGAGAATGTTTTCTACTGTTTTGTCGTATGCAATCCTATGTTAAATAAAACTACATACACTATTTGATAATGGAAGCATCGTCAGAAATACAGTATCCAATAAATAAAACTTTTCACGGAGGGTTTATCTGAAGATACATACAAATATTGAAAATAGTTTAAAAAGGTGCATAATGCGGAAATACTATTTTATCGCGTATGAACTTAAGGCTTCTAGAACAGCAAGTTCTGACCAGATATTAACACCGCAGAACCAGAATATGATCAAGGGATGGACTAAACCAGCGTTTCCCAACCGGTGTGCCGCGGCACAGTGGTGTGCCGCGAATGGGTCGCTGGTGTGCCGCGAGGAAATCGGAACAAAATTAGTAATTCTATAGCAATCAAATTGCAAGACATACAGAAAAAGGTATATTTGTATTTCAAATTACTACTATGAATCTAAAATTTAAAGTTTCATACTGTGTTACTTTTCTGTAGAACATTTTTCTGTACATTTCTAATTTTGAAAAAAAAAAAGTATTTGTTATCATTGTTATGACCATTATTGCTTCTTTATTGTTGCAGACTATTTCGTAACTTGACATTTTAAAATATTATTCAATCCTTCCGGCAAACATGCATACGAATTACCTATATTTGTGTATTAAAAGTAAAAGAGATTCGTTTGTTCGTTCGTTATTTAGTGATCCTCCTTCTTAATGAAAGGTTGGATACAGTTTTCGAAAAAAAAGTGTATTTTTAACAACTTGAGCCCTATATCTGATTGTAATTGTTTTCTATTTTTAAATTAAAATGAAAAATAAGCATAATGATTTACCACGGGGAAAAAACAGTGGTCTAGCTTTCTTCTCTGTGAGAAGGATGTCAGTAATCAGAAAAAAAATACTACAGTATTTTATATTTTCAAATAATAATAATAATAATAATAATAATAATAATAATAATAATAATAATAATAATAATAATAATATGTGTGCCGCGAGAATTCAAGTTACCCTGAAGTGTGCCGCAAGTTGAAAAAGGTTGGGAAACGCTGGACTAAACCATAGTTTCCAACTTTACCCAGTGTAAATAAAGTAGGATTGAAACCCACTCTATCCAGTGTACACCTGAGCGTCATGGGGGGGGGCTGTATCCCTATCCCCTATAAAATTCCTCTTGGATCCGCGCCTGTTGAAACCAATTCATATTTCATAACTTCATACACGGCACGATCAAGCACTGAATGTATTGAAATCTTACTACACAAAATAATTATCGAGTGTCTACGCTTTTTCTATTAAAGCTCATAGTATATTCTATCATAATATAAATTGTCACTCATGTAGTGTGTGCTAATATAACTGGGGTGCGCACGAGACAAAATTTGTGGCTGTCTCGTCTCGAAAATGTGCTGTAAAAGTAATGTCTCGACTCGAAAAATGTATATTTCTCTATTGGAAGTGCCATGTCTCGACTCGAATTTTGTCAGGAAAATCCTGTCTCGATTCGTCTCGTGCGCATCCCTAAATGTAACTCATGTCAAAAATGTTTCGTTTTAAAACAAAATTAAACGGTTGAAGTGGACTCTGCCGAGTAGAAGACATCCAATTTATTAAACCGCCTCGCAACTCACTTGGCAGCACACTTAGGTTACACTCTTCACCTTTTTCCCATGCTATCTAAAGTATCGGCTAATCTTAAATTCGCATTGCCGATTCGGGTTTTCTAACAAGAATTATTATGTTGCAACTTAATTTGGATGTGAAATCCTGACTTAATTAGCATTTAAGAACTTCGAAGTCTGCATTAAAATCATGACAGAAATATAGTTAAATCTCAGATCTAAATTTTATGTCTACCTTGCATCTAAATACTTGTGCTGTAATTTCTTTCAATGTTGGTAGGAGCCGAAGTTCCAATTGATCCCAATTTTTCGCTTTAATTCCCTCTATTTGTTCATAAAATTTTAGAGAAATATTATTATTAACAAGCAACACTTCTGAAGTGTAACACTCCGATCTTGATAAAATTTGGAAGGTAGATACTATACATGAAATAAACGAATACGTGTTTCTTATTTTCTGCGGAGAAAAGGGTTTTAAGGGGCAAGAGACCCCACCCACAATTTTGAAAGTTGACGCCCCAAAGGCAAAAACCAAGGAAACGGAAGTAAACGAAATTTTACACACATATTGCTGATATAAAATGAGGGAACACGTGTTTCGTATTTTCCTGGAAAAAACGGTTAGGTGGGGACCGGATCCCTCCAAAACTTTCATCACGAAATATCGAAAGTGATAATAGCAATATGACAAATGTGTGTAAAGGACACAAAGAATTGCAACGAAATTTTGTGTATGAACAACATACCAAAAAACAAAAGGCACACGTTTTATTTTGTGCTGAGAAACGATTTCAGGGGGCAAAAGCTATCACCCAAAATTTTGAAAGTTAAGGCCCGGAAGGCCAAAAGAAGTGAACCGAACTGAATGAAATTGTGCACAGATATTGTCGACATAAAATGAGGGAATACGTTTTTCTCATTTTCCTGAGAAAAAAAAAGAAAACCGTTTAGGTGGGACACACACACCTCCAGAAATTTGATCATGAAATATCAAAACTGCTAATAACAGAAGTGTTTGAAGGACATGACGAATTGGGACGACACATTGTGTAGGGACAATACGCAAAAAATAAACGAATACGGTTTTTCTTTTATTTTCTGCGGAAAAACGGTTTTAGGGGGCAAAAGCCCCCATCCCAAATTTTGAAATTTGAGGCCCAAAATGCAAGAAGAAGTGCACCGAATTAAATGAAATTGTGCGCAGATATTGTAGACGAAAAACGAAATAATTGGGTTTCGTATTTTCTTGGGAAAAGCGGTTGAGTGAGGCACGGACCTTCTAAACCGTTGATTACGGAATATCAAAAGTGCAAATAAGCATACGCAAAAGTTCCTAAAGAATATGGAGAATTGGAACGAAACTTCGTAAAGGGACTATTTGCAAAACAGTATATGAAACGTGTTTTAATTTTTGCGGAAAAACAGTGTTGGGGCCTAGGTCCCATCCCAAAAAAAAAAAAAAAATATTACCGTAATAGCTCAGAAAGGAGTGGACCCAAGCAAATCAAATTGTGTGTAGACATTATATGTAAAATAAGGGCTCTCGTGTTTCTCAAGTGTTCCTATCCGTTTTGCTTCAAATTTGGCATACCAATAGCAAACTGGAAATAAATCGACACGTGTTTTTCTTTATGCTGAAAAAAACATTGCAAGGGTAAAAGTGCCTCCTGAAATACTATAAAATACGCTATACTGTTTGTGTTTGCTGTTACTTGATCCACCAAATTTGACGAAATTGGATGGAGACACGACACTTGTGAAACACGAGAGGCCATATTTTACATATCCAATATCTACATACAATTGCTTTCGCTTCGGTCCACTTCTCCCGCGACTCAACGCCTCGGTTCACTCACAATTTTTTTTCTTTCAGGAAAATACGAAACACGTATTCCCTCACCTTACCTCTACAATATTAGTGGACATTTCATTCACTTCGGTCCACTTCTTCTTGTCTTTTGGGGTCAAATTCCAAAATTGTAGACGGGGGCTTTTGCCAACCAAAACCGTTTTTAACCAAAATTAAAAAAAATGTATTCGTTTATTTTTTGCGTATTGCCCATACACGCAGAGCTCCTCCGTGGCTAAGCGGTTAGCGTACGCGCCTTTGGCGTGGGATACCCGGGTTCGATTCCCGGCGGGAGCTCATGTGGTTCGGATTCCACGTTAATCAGTAGGTCCACGTCTCATATAGCCTCGCTGCTGAAAGGGACGCTAAACTAAAATCAACTCAACTCAACCCATACACGCAGTTTGATGCAATTCTTCATGTCCGTTACACGCATCTGATATACTGTTACTAGATATTTTGATATTTTGTGATGAAGGGTTTGGAGGGATCCATGCTCCACCTGGCCGTTTTTTCCAGGAAAATAAGGAAACTTATTCCCTAATTTTGTGTCTACAATATCTGTCCATATTTCATTCACTTCAGTTCACTTCTTCTTACCTTTCGCGCGTCAACTTTCAAAATTTTGGTTTTGGGTTCTTTTGCCCCTAAAACCATCTTTCCGCAAAAAAGAAAAACATATTCTTTATTTTTTGTCCACAGAAAGTTTTGTTGCAATTCTTCATGTCTTTTACACACATCTAACATATTGTTACTAGCATTTTTCATTTTTTGTGATCAAAGCTTTGGAGGGGTCGGTGCCCCACCCAACCGATTTCTAAAGGAAAATACGAAACCCGTATTCACTCACTTTATGTCTACAATATCTGTGTACAAATTCACTCCCTTCGGTTCACTTCTTTTTGCCTTTCGGGAGTCAACATTCAAAATTTTGTTTGGGAGGTTTTGCCTCCCAAAAACCGTTTTCCCGCAGAACATAAAAAACCCGTATTCATTTACTTTCTGCGTATTGTCCATACACAAAGTTATGTTGCAATTCTTTATTTCCTTTACACACATCTGACATACTGTTATTATTACTTTTGATTTTTCGGGATCAAAGGTTTGGAGGGGTCTGTGCACCACCCTACTGTTTTTCCCAGGAAAGTACGAAACTCGTACCCTCATTTCACGTCTGCAATATCTGTGCACAATTTCATTCACTTCGGCTCACTTCTTCTTGCCTTTCGGACGTCAACTTTCAAAATTTCGGGTGGTGGCTTTTGCCCCTGAAACCGTTTTTCCGCAGAACAAAAAAAGAAGTATTCATTTTTCTGCGTATTATTAATACACAAAGTTATGTTGGAATTCTTCAAGTTGTTTGCACACATCTGACATACTGTTGGCAGCACTTTTAATATTTCGTGATCACAGGTTTGCAGGGGTCAATGCAGCACCCAACCCTGTTTTCCAGGAAAATAGAAAACCGTATTCCCTGATTTTACGTCTACAATATCTGTGTAGAAATTCATTCACTTCGGTTCACTTCTTTTTGTCTTTCGGGCGTCAATTTTCAAAATTTTGTGTGGGAGCTTTTGCCCCCTAATACCATTTTTCAACAGAACATAAAAGAACCCGTATTGCTTTATTTCTGGCGTATTATCCATACAAAAAGTTTCATTGCAATTCTTCATGTCCCTTATACACTTTCTACATACTGTTATTAGCATTTTAATTTTTTGTGATCAAAGGTTTGGAGGGGTCCGTGCCCCACACGACTATTTTCTCCAGGAAAATATGAAACCCGTATCCTTATTTTGTCTACAATTTATGTTCACATTTGCACTCACTTCGATTCACTTCTTGGGGCCGCGGTGGCTCAGTGGTAGAGCGTTCACCTCTGGTGCTTGGGGTCCCGGGTTCGATCCCAGCCCCCGCCAAGTGAACTTTGTGGTGGACAAACACCGTATGCGTGGGTTTTCTCGGGGTTCTCCCGTTTCCTCCCACTTTCTTCATTCCACCATTTCATTCATTACTCATCATCACCGTCTCCTTTAGCCTAACCGGCATAACCGTGGGACGTAAAACTTAAATATTTCATTTCATTTTTTTCGATTCACTTCTGTTTGCCTTTCGAGTTCAACTTTCAAAATTTAGGGTGGGAGCTTTTGCCCCCTAAAACCGTTTTCCCGCAGAACTTAGAAAAACCCGTATTCGTTTACTTTTTGCGTATTGTCCATACACAAAGTTATGTTGCAATTTTTCATGTCCTTGACACACATCTGATATACTAGCACTTTTGATATTTTGTGATCAAACGTTAGAGATGGTCCGTGCCGCACCCACTCCTTTTTTTCCAGGAAAATAGCAAACCCATATTACCTCATTTTATGTCTACAATGTCCGTGCACAATTTGATTCACTTCGGTTCACTTCTTTTTGCCTTCCCGGCGTCAACTTTCATAATTTTGTGTGAGCTTTTGCCCCTAAAACCGTTTTTCCGCAGAAAAACCCTTCTCAATTTTTTTTTTTTTTTTTGCGTATTGCCCGTACATAAAGTTTCATTGGAATTCTTCATGTCCTTTACACAAATCTGATATACTGTTACTAGCACTTTTGATATTTCCTGAGCAAATGTTTGGAGTGGTCCGTGCCCCACCTAACAGTTTTTTCAGGAAATACGGAACTAGAATTCCCACATTTTATTTTCACAATATGTGTGAAAAATTTCATTCACTTCGGTTCCCTTCTTCTTGCTTTTTCGGCGTCAAATTTCAAACTTTTGAGGTGGGTTCATTTGCCCCCCTAAAACCGTTTTCCTGCAGAACATTAAGAAAACGTATTCTTTCATTTTTTGCCTATTGTTCATACACAAAGTTTCGTTGCAATTCTTCATGTCCTATACACACATTTGACATATTGTTACAAGAACTTTTATTTTTCGTGGTCAAATGTTTGGAGGGGTCCTTGCCCCACGCGGCCGTTTTTTCCAGGGAAATACGACATTCGTATCCTCATTTTACGTATTCAATATCTGTGAAAATTTTTATTCACTTCGGTTTACTTCTGCTTTTCAGGGGCCGCCGTGGCTCAGTGGTAGAGCATTCACCTCTGGTGCTTGGGGTCTTGGGTTCAATCCCAGCCCCTGCCAAGTGAAGTTTGTGGTGGACAAACACCGTGTGCGTGGGTTTTCTAGGGGTTCTCCGTTTCTTCCCACTTTCTTCATTCCACCATTTCATTCATTACTCATCATCAACGTCTGTCTCCTTTAGCCTAACCGGGATAAGCGTGAGACGTAAAACTGAAAGATTTCATTTTTTCTTCTGCCTTTCGGGCGTCAACTTCCAAAATTTTGTGTGGGAATTTTTCCCTCTAAAACCGTTTTCCGCGGAAAATAAAAAAAAACAATATTCATTTATTTTTTTGTCCACACATAAAGTTTCGTTGCAATTCTTCATGTCCTTTACACACATCTCAGATACGGTTACTTGCACTTTTGATGTTTCGTGATCAAAGGTTTGGAGGGGTTAGTGCCCCACCGAACCGTTACTTCCAGAAAAATACTAAAACCGTATTCCCCCATTTTATATCTACAATATCTGTGCACAATTTCATTCACTTCGGTTCACTTCCTTTTGCCTTTCGGGCATCAACTTTCAAAATTTTGGGTTTGAGCTTTTTTCCCTTAAAACTGTTTTTTTTTTCACAGAAAATTTAAATAAATGTTTTCCTTTATTTTTTGCGTATTGTCCATAGACGCAGTTTGATTAAATTCTTCATGTCCTTTACACACATCTGACATGCTGTTACCAGCACATTTGATTTTCCGTGCCACGTTCCGTGCCCCACCTAACCGTTTTTTCGAGGAAAATACGAAACTCGTATCCTCATGTTACGTTTGCAATATCTGCGCTTAATTTCGTTCACTTCGGTTCACTTCTTGCCTTTCGGACATCAAGTTTCAAAATTTTGGGTGGAGCTTTTGCCCCTAAATCCGTTTTTCCGCAGAAAATTTAAAAAGGCCGTATTCCTTTAGTTTTTGCGTATTTTCAATACAAAATGTTCCGTTGCAATTATTCATGTATTTTACACACTTCTGACATACTGTTACTAGCAGTTTTGATATTTCGTGATAAAAGGTTTGGAGGGGTCCGTGCCCCACCCAACCGTTTTTTCCAGGAAAATACGAAACTCGTATTCCCTCCTTTTACGTATACAATATCTGTGCACAATTTTATTCACTTTGGTTCAGTTGTTCTTGCCTTTCGGGTGTCAACTTTCACAATATAGAGTAGGGCTTTTATATTAAAACTTACGTAACTTTACGTAACTTTTTCTTTTTTATGAGATTCTTTTTTGGGAGGTGAGGAGAGAAATGTTTTCCTCTGATATGTGTCTTTTGCCATTCATCTTTTTTGAACTGCTTAAGTAAGATCATTTTGTATCTTTTGATGTCATCCATCTCCGTCATGATAATATTATTGTTATTTTTAACAATTTGTTTTATTCTCTCATTTGCAGTCTGCCACACTGATATATTTATTACAAAATTGAGGTTTGGTCCAGCGCCTTTCGAATTCGGAACCAACCCAACCGCCGAGCTTTTTGGGTTGCCTGCTATTGCAGGAAAACGAGAATTGCAGGTGGTAATGCACTTTTGGGGTCGTGTATACAAAATGAAGATAATGAAGATCTTTAAGCAGCAATTGAGGCGAACAATGGCCAGACATGTAAGAAACTGGGACTACAATTCAGTGTGAGTGGAGGAACCATTCGACAGCACTTCCATCAACTTGGAAATCACTACAAATTGGGTCGATGGGTCCCACATGATTTGACTCCGGGCCAGAAGGCAATGCGAGAAGACACCTGTGTTTCTTTGCTGTCTTGTCTGAGGAAGGAGCCATTACTGGACAGGGTGTTGACACGTGATGAGAAGTGGGTCCTGTACGAAGCTCCACGGCGTCGTCATCGTTGGTTAGCATCCCATGAACCGGTTCCAAAACAGCCGAAACCAGCATTGCACCAGAAGGTCCTCCTCTGTGTTTGGTGGACTGCTCGCGGCATCGTGCATCGGTAACTGCTACCAGCTGGTCAGAGCATCAGTGCAAGTGTGTACTCTCAACAGTTGAACCGTGTTGAACGCTAATCCGCACGTGTCTAGGATGACTCAGGCCATCTTTCTACGCCTTGGATGGGAAACACTATTGCATGCACCATACTCCACGAACATTGCACCGTCCGATTATCACCTGTCCCATTTCTTGGACAATCACGTTAGAGGACGCCAGTTCAAATTCCTAGTACAGGCGCAAAATGCACTTGATTACCTTCTTCGCTTCACGGCCCACCAAGTTCTACCGCGATGGGATCCATGGCCTTCCAGAACGTTGGCGGAAGTTCATCGATGCTGATGGGGACTAATTTTGATCTTCCAGGTATGTTTTAGGTGACGTGGATGTTCGAAAGTGGTGAGTGAAAAAGTGATAGAACTTTCTTTGTTAAAGTTATATATAGGTGTGGTCGGAGTAATGAGAGGCAAACGAGGTAATTAGAGACAAAACATAATCTTGCGCTTGCATTGATTTCTTGAGGAGCTAGAAAAAATAATATGTGTGATTGTACTAAAAAAAATGAAACCTGCTGATATATTAACACCTTTTTCCAGTTGCTTTTTCACACGAAAAATTATGTAAAAATCAGTGTCTCTTATTACTCCTAGGGGGTAATAAGAGACAGGGCTCTCTGTACTCATACATATAGAATAGAAAATGAGTAGTGGTTTAAGAAAAAATCTTCAGACAAACAATTCTGAACAATTCACTTTTTTCATATCTGAAATATGTACATATGTTCCCGAAATATCAAGATTTGGAAAATTAAATTCAATAGTTCGTTCGGAAAATTTATTTGCCTGAGTATTAAATATCCAAAACCATTGAAACAAAGTATAGTTGCGTTTTAAGGACTCTAGATACATCATGGATAAAACTCACACTACCAAATAAAAAAGAATGCTGACAAGAAATTTTCTGGAGAATGTCGAAAATGAACTTAAAAAGTGTCTAAATTCTCAATGAAGAAAAATCACCGCATTTGAAAAATAGTTTTAGCTGACTTAAATGGATTGAGAAAGCTATTAAATTGTAATCATACACAAAGAGAACATTGAAAAATGTAAACCTATTGTTGTCCAAATTTTATGTAAAATGTAGCCTATATAAAATTACATTTTCGGAAAATATTTAAGATGAATATTAAACCTTTTACGATATAGAGTCGATCATATGAAAAATGTACAAAAGAGTTTGGAAATGTCATGCTAGCCTATGTAAAAACCAAGTTAACATTTAAAAACCTCATAATGTAATTTGAACTTTAGTTTTACATAACTATAGGAGGTAGGCCTTATTAATTATCTTAGGCTGGACCACTTAAACAAACATAGAAAAAATGTATAGGCCAAAAAGAACTGTTGGCATATAGGCATGAGTTTAACAAATATTGAGAATAGTCCTACAAACATTAGGCCTACCAAAAGAAGAGGAGTCATATTTAATCTTTCTGTTTTGGTTTCAAAGGTCCTTTTTCACTTTGCTATAAGCACAACGAATTTTTTGGAGCTATTCTCTGGAAATCTGGAATGGTCCATTTCCATTCAGTTTGAGAGGTCCATAAAACACAAATTTAGATGTCACTGTTTGAATGTAATCATAGGCAGGCCAATTGAAACCGCTTAGTTCTTTTTTTTTTTTTTTTTTTTCGGAAATTTAACCTTGCACGATCCTTCATCTGGGAAAGCAATAACCCTCCCAATTTACCAGTAAAGATCGTAGTACACGGCGCAATACATTTCTAAGCAATATTCTACTCTGGTTGGATCAATTTCTCCTGGCAAACTTTCACCAGTTGATGATGAAATTAGTTGATCCAAAGCATATTCTCCACTGTCACTATCTATGCACAGACTCTTGACTGGATTGCCAGAGTAGGAGTTTTCCTATTTACTTACTATATACAAAGAACTAGCAGGTTATACTCGTCACATGCGCTAAATAAGCATAAAGTTGAACTGGGGTATTAAGAGACAGCTGTCTCTTATTACCCCTTCAAAATTTCTAAAAGAGGTAATAAGAGAGATGTTCTCAATTGACCTGAAATGCAAAGTTCCAGCATTTTTCAAAATTTCACACCAATCTTCATAATCTTAGTCACAAAGTTACATAGCGGTCATTTCCACATTTGTAACTCACTTTTCACAATAAAATTTTATTTTAAAACAGTCACGAACTTCTATGGTAAGTTCAAAGTGAAGGTATTTTTTTTTTCATAGCGTGACAACAATATAAAAACTCATATTAGTTCGTAAGTGTAAGTGGGGTAGGAAAGTAAAGGTATTGACGTTGCAATTACTTATTTATTTTTTCTAATAATTTTGATTTGATATTTAGGACATCTTTTGCCATGTTTCTTATAACCCCTGTATCTTATTACCCCAGCCTCCCGTATATATATATATATATATATATATATATATATATATATATATATATATATATATATATATATATATATATATATATATATATAACGCCCTTGTAACAAAACTAATGAACAAAAAACTCTGAAACATTGTACTATGCAAATATCGGCGACGGCGGGATATTGTTTGTCGTACTTTGCGATAGTACGAAGTTAACAGTGTTGCCAATTACCGTATTTTCGAAAGAGATTTGTAAATCTTACGAAATTTATGTATTTTTGTAAATGATAAGGAAAATTATAGTTTTCTTCGAACGTTAGTAAAAGATAAAGTCACTAGAGAAACGTCTGTTCGATTCATAAATGGAAGAAACAAATGCAGATTTTTCTAGATGGTTATAACAGTAAAGAGGTTTTAGTTTGTTAATTATTGAATTGTTGCTAATGGAAGTTTAGAGATTTGGTATGTATCTATTTCCGAGATTTTTTTTTTCAGTTTAGAACAGAAGGTACAGAAACTTCTTGTGGTCTTACATGTTCAAACGTGATAGATTTAAAATTTTCAAGAGAAATGACATAATATTAGTAATCGACTAAATTTATTCGATTATTCTCAAGAAGAAATTACAGCTGCAAAAAAATATATATAAATGGGTTTTATCTCTGGATCTTATTTCTAATTAGGTTACAATCTTTATCTTGTGGTACAGAGTATTTACTCGAGGGAATTAAGATAATTGCTTTTAGAAAGACTTCTTTGAAACTTACTTAAAAACGAAGTTTAGGAATTTTTCTTGTCTAATTATTGGTTGGAAAAAGAAATTAATAAATATATAAGTTTAAGCATTAGATTTAGAATTAAATGAATTAAGAGGAGTGGAAATTGTATATTAGTTTATTTGTATTTTAGTGTTCATTGTTTTTCCTTTTTTGTGGTTTTATTTTTAAAAAAATATAAAATCTTTGCATTATCCAAAATTGTAAAATTGTATTAAATGAATATGGAGAATCTTGTAAGCTACCTAAATGCATGTTGCCAGCTTACTTTTAATATTATCCCTTTACGCGGGGTTTCTTTAAAGAAGATACATAATTAAATCTACAGAACTTATTACGACTAAATATGGTGATAAGTTTGTTCTGCATGTGTCTCGATTTTCTATCTTTTTATTCAATCGGTATGTAAAAATAATTTTTGGAATCGCAGAAAACAGGAAATAGAAACCAGAAATTACGAGATTACTGATTGATATTCCACAACTAACTCAATGCAAACTAACCGTGAAGTTTCTTTCTTCAATGCATCTCACACATTTCTTGGAAAAATTACACCATAGAACGGAACAGGAAAATTCAAGACTTGGTTAGGTTTTAACCTTTCATTTTATAAACCATATATAGATTGGTTTCATTGCTCAAATTCTCGGATTATTTACTTCATAGACAAAACTATAAAACAAAACTACATCCAGGACCAAAAAAAATTTAAAAAAATAGCGTAATAATGCCCTAATCCAGACCTCCTTCTTTCTATTTAAAATTCCACCGTATGTTCGCTCTGTACTTTTAATTAGCTCGTCTTGTGTTAGAGCTATCCACAATTATTCTTGTCCATACATTTCCGTAAACCTATTTCTTGTCTAATTCTTTTGTACAGTCTAATACTTAACGAATCTCGAGATTTCTCGTAAATAATCTCGTATTCTGGATATTTATTTTCGATTTTACTAAGGAATTATAATAAGTCTTTTCTCTTGCAACAAATAATATAATAGGGAAACGGATCATTTTGTTTATACTTCTTTACTAGCTACTGTGCTTCCTATTCTGTGTTTTCGGCGTTAACAATCTAATCTTTTTTTTTCTAAAACACAAATTCAATTTTCGAGCTCCAACAAATGATCTCTTTCCATTTATTATAATCAATTACATTTTTATAAGTGGCTATATATAAACACAAACCTCTCTTTTACGTCTTCATGTTTAACCATAAAGATATATCGTTAGTTAAATACCAAGATCAAAAATAACAATCCTTAAATTTGTAACAAGCATTAACCTAACATAACCCATCTTTATCTTAATGTCTTCTTCTTGTTGCTTCATTATTAAACTAATTAATTCTTCTGGGCTCATGTTTGCATTAAAATGATTCTTATAACACTTTACTCCCTGTTCCGTTAGTCTATTATACAAATGTACAACATATGGACCTTTCGTATTGTAAAACTTCCTTGTAGGTAGAGCAAAGTTAATAAAATCAGAGTCCGGAATCGACTCCCACTACCGGTTTATTTATAAAATCTATAACAACAGTATTTAGAGAAAATATTATGTAACACTTTCTCTAATTTGTAAGGTAAAAGTTAGGTAGTCTTTGACCGTGCGTTCGCGCACAGGATCTCCATAGAGCCCCTGAAGCAGGCTAAGCAACAGAGGTAGGAATCCCGACAGAGCCCCGAAGCAGCTAAGCCAGAAGGAAAGGAATAGCCAAGAGTCCCGGAGCAGACTAGAGGCTTTGGGGGTAGGTTACTCCTAACGCTCCAAGGCAAGCAGTAGGAGGAACACCAGAGAACTGGTACCGTTACACTGATTGCTGTCCAATATATAGGTGTTCAGAGCGGCTGTGGCGCTGCTGCTGTCCTGTCGTCATGCGATTTGTAGAAGAAGCTGGAGGTCCGTCGCTTGCTACTCATAGTAATAACACGTGGTGTAGTACTCCGTCGTAAATCCATGTGATGATGTTTATAAACAGGACCATATGGCATTGTTTGTATACAGAAACACCTAGTCCATTACAATATTTATTAAAACTTGGAAATCAGATCACCTTTTGTTTTAGGCATTGGAAGGTGTCCCCAAGATTTTGCCCCTATACTCTAGAAACCCAATATTTAAAACACGTATCAGTAAAATACATCCCAGCTTATATGGTTTCTTCTTCGCTGGAGTTGGGAGAATGTTATTTTTTAAAAATCATAACATCTGTGTTCTTTAGAGTCATCTATTCTATCTGGCACAACCTTTGACTTCGTGTTTGTAATTAACTTTACTTTTTCTATCATCGTCTTTCCGATTTTACAAATTGTATTGCCCTGTCTTTCTATTAACTCGTCGTTCAGCTTTAAATGAATTTAGAGGGAATTAAAAAGTTCTAATATATTGTTTTATTGTGTAATCTCATACTTACCACTTTTGCTACGGTCTTCCATTTATTTATTAGCTTATTCTTAATTTTTGATACTCTTTGTACCCATATTTCTTCTGCTTTTGATTTTAGTACGACTCTTCCACGCCGTTATGCACTTATCCATAAAGATATATCGTTACTTAAATACTAATACCAAAACAACTAACGATGGCAAAAGAAGAAAAAATACTGATATCTATAATGAGGGATGTATTTACGGAAATCAGCATTTATTTTATACATGTATAAAAATAGTCTTTGTCTAAAATAATAGCTGGTTAGTTCTCTCTGGATTATAATACAGTTTCAACAGATTTATACAATATTTCGTACCGCTCTTTCTAACGAACTATTTTTTTGTTCTTTATACTGCAAATAACTTCACTTTCCACACTAGAAGAGTCAAAATTTCCATCATCATCATCGTCGTCGCCGGCTGGGCTGGTATAAAAGATCAATTTGTGTCAAAATCTACTGTATTCTTGGACACCTTGCCATTCTAAGTAAAGTACAAACTATTAGTAGAATTTTTAATTAAATCTAAAGTTCGAGAGTTAAATATTTTTGCATATCGATCGGGTAAAAGACAGAAAATCGAGATCCATGTATGAACGCAAGCAAAAGGGCATTCACGCTTCCAATTTCCACATCTTGCAACGTTAGACAACCGACTTTGCAGTGATGTTTGCTGGGATGCAGTCATGTCACTGTATGGCAAATATTATGAAAGCACCTGTTAAGTACGTATCATTTACTAACAGTACAGCCTCTGCTAGACAATGATAACTAATGTCCGGATTTGTATGGATTTACATATTTTTTTCTTCATATGTAGGTTCGTCAAATCCTTAAATGTTTGTGATTCACACCTTAGGGTGCTTCAAGTTTCATATTACAAATTTTTACATATTTTGACCAATATTACATATTTCTATGGTTTCTACATTATTATTTTTTTTTTTTACATAAAATTGTCTTAAAAATGTGCGTTTACTGAAATTTTAATTTAAAATAAAAAAAACTCTCCAACTGTGTAGGGCTTGCATCTAGATTCAATTTTGTCTTGTTTATCTTTTTGTTTCTTTACCGAAAGAGAAATATCTCTCTCTTTTTTATTTGTGAAACCATGTTTCGCAGAATTTTCGCCGATAACAAAAGAAATATAAGAAGAAACAAGTAAAAATCCTCTCTCCGGGGTACATTAGCAGCGACCTTTATTCTCAACTCTGGAGGAAGACAGATTACGCGCCTGACAGGAGACTGGCCAGGATATTCCTAAAATGAAGTCTATTTGATTGTTATCGGAGGTCGGACGGGAAAAAAGATGAAAGCAAATCCTGCAATTCAAGTTAAAACTGTATGATGCTGGTGTGCTTTCAGGAATTTACTGCAAGAGTTCGTTCCAAGAAGCTGGCGACAATGGCAATATCATAGCAGGTAACCTAAGGTTTCAAGGAACTTCGCTTGTTCAACTGAATGACAGGAAGACAGTACTCTAGTACTGTAGTTGCAAAACGCACGTGTTTTGTAATGACAGTCGAAGTTAGAAATGGCTCCGATTGCCTCAACTTTATCCGCGAAATTGCGGTCGTGGGTAACCATCGATGATGCGTTTACTACGAGGGGCGCGGTGGCTCAGTGGTAGAGCGTTCACCTCCGGTGCTTGGGGTCCCTGGTTCGATCCCAGCTCGCGCTGTATGGACTTTGTGGTGGACAAACAAAGCTCGTGGGTTTTCTCGGGGTTCTCCCGTTTCCTCCCACTTTCCTGATTCCACCATTTCATTCATTTCTCATCATCACCGTCTCCTTTAGCTTAACTGGCATAACCGTGGGACGTAAAACTAAAGATTTCATTTCATTTTTTTTCCGTTTACTACCGACGGTAAAGTAGTTATGCCAAGTGTGTGATAAAAAAAAAAAATTGGATGTTCAATGAAATCTCAGAACAACATGTACGAAGTGCACTCGATGCAAGAAATAAAAATTTGCGAACTGCAAAACAGCAAGTATTCTTGATACAAATACATCAAGATACTTCAGTGAGTGAGTTTTTCAAACACTTGTGCCAAGCAATGATGGCAGCAAACATTCCTTGGAACAAAGTTCAAGTGCCAAAATACCATGCTTTTCTGGAGAAGTACTGCGGGAGTCGAATTCCTGACGAATCCACTCTTCGAAAGTGTTATCTCGAAGTTTGTTATAGGGAAGCTCTAGATACCATTAGGGCAGAAATAGGTAGTTCATATATTTGGATTTCTGTGGACGAAACAACAGACGTTTTGGGACGTTATGTAGCAAATTTAGTGATTGGAAAGTTAAGTGAAGATGCTCCATCTGAATCCTATCTTATTGCGAGTAAATTGCTGGAACGCACGAATCATTCCACGATTGCTCGCTTTGTAAACGATGGTCTTAAAGTGTTGTGGCCGGGAGGAGTTCAGGAAGTCCTTGTTCTCTATACAGACAGTGCAGTGTACATATTAAAAGCGGGTAGAGCACTTAAAGTTTTTTACCCTCACTTAATTAATTTCACCTGTATGACCCATGCTCGTGAGCGTGTTGCTGAAGAGGTGAGACAACCTTTGCGAAGTAAATCAACTACTTTCTTCCACGAAAAAAATGTTTGTTAAGGCGCCACAAAGTGTTCAAGTTTACAGAGATCAACTGCCAGACATGCCACTTCCTCCGGAGCCTATGCTAACGCGATGGGGCACTTGGATACAAGCAGTACATTTCTACAACGAACATTTTCAAAAAGTTAAGCCTGTAGTTCATTCATTTCCATCGGAGTCTGCTGTGTCAGTTGGCATTGCTCAGAAACTGTTTAATGACTCAAAAGTAGCGTGTGATATCGCATACATATACAGCAATTTTGGTTGGCTACCTACAAGCATTAAAAAGCTAGAGACTGTTGGGCGGCCTCTTCCGGAATCCATGGAAATCATAGAGGATGCAAAGAGACTGCTGCAAGGTGTGTGTGGATATATAGGAGATAAAGTTCGAAAGAAACTAAATGCAGTTCTGGAAAGAAACACGGGTTACGACAGCCTATTGGAAGTGTGTGAGATTCTCAGTGATGAAACAAGAACCCTCTCTGAAGATATTTCCCCTAACTACACCCCCCTGTTGAAACACGCTCCTCTTACCTCATGTGATATGGAGAGATCATTCTCTGCATACAAGAATATTTTATCCGATCGTCGACAAAAATTTACTTCTGATCATTTGGAAATGTACCTTGCAACCTATTGTGCAACAACACACAGTTGAAAACGGGACCACACCACATGAGATTTCTGACGTACAAATGTCGTATGCATTGCTTTTCTCGGGGCTTTCCTGTTTCTCTCTAGCCGATTCACATCTTCCTTCATTCGCATCTGATTTTTATTATCCTGCAATCAGTCTTGTCAGTGACGTATTTCTGTCTCAGCTGTTCAAGCATTTCACTTCATTGAGATTCTTGCATTAAGCAGGATAAAGTGTAGTAGATTTTCCTTTTTATTTTCATAATTCGTTTAAATATTGCATACTCATACGCGTGTTAATATTACGTTTTCATACATATGTATCATATGTAATATTACATATTCTTATATAATATTACATATTTCTTACATTTTAAAGCGATTTTTGTTACATATTTATGTACATGTTTAGGGGGTTGATATTACATAAAAATCCGGACTCTATTGATAACGGTCCACGTGTGAAATTCTGTCAGTGGTTTTATCGGATGTGTGAGCATTATCTTGTATTTCTAACACAGCTACTCTTTAGTGATGAAGCGTGCTTTACAAAATATACTATGTTGAATAACCGGAACAGTCATGTATGGGACGAAGGAGATCTGCACACCATAATCCATTTCGGTCACCAATACACGTTCACAGTTAGCACCTGGGTTGGTATTTTCGGAGATTACCTTATTGGTCCATATGTTTTACCAGTTCGAGTAAATGGATAGTTTTATCGTTATTTCTTGGCATAGGCTTTACCAGAATTCTTGGAGGAGATGCCGCTAGAATTTCGTCACCGCATTTGGTTCCAACATGACGGAACCCCTTCCGATTTCTCACATAACGTCTAGGAATACCTGAATCACGTATATCCGGAGCAATGGATAGAATGAGGTGGTCTCGTGAGTAGGCCTGCTCGTTCACCGGACCTAAACCAATGAGACCTTTTTCTTTCTGTGGTGCATATGAAAGCCTTGGTTTACGAAATACCTGTACTGTCTGAAGAAGAGCTAGTTGCAAGAATTGTTACTGTTAGCCATAGCATTAGGGAGGGACCACGCATGTTAACATTTATTAGAGACTCACTGACAATTCTGCAATTCCGTTGCGATTCCTGTACTGATGTCAGAGGATGACGTTTCAGGCATTGTCTCTGGAGGTGTGTGTTGTAACGATTTCTCGTTAGTTGAGTATATGGTAATTTAATAAATTCATAAAAAAAGAAAATAACATTTATTTGAAGTGGGATCTACTTCACCTCCTTCATATAAATGTATTACTTACGTATTTTGATAATATCGAGAGGTCTGCGCGCTGTATTTAATAAATTACTGATAGCGCCACTTGTTTGTGTGGTGGAATGCCGAAGTATGGTTGAGAGAAAAAAGCGCGCTTGAAGAGGCCCAGACACAATGAGCGGTATGCAGAGTCATTTTGACGCATGATTAGTGTCATACTAAAATGTTCGACTGACATAAGGTTCCTGTAGTAGTCAGACCTTTAGTATGATAGTAATCATACGTCAAAATGACTCTGTATAAAGCGGAATATGAGTGAAATGGTAACGGGTAACAACTTTCAGAAGAGGTCTGGTACGATTCTTTAATATATATTAGTGTACCAAAGGGTTTGTGTGATATGAAAGAAGAAGGTTTATTGTGGTGATCCTTGGCTTTAATAGTGCAATGTCATGCATAAGATTGTAGTTACCGTTACATTATACAGTTGTGTGGAAAATATTTCTTTACTAAGTGACCATTTATAGTACCATTTTGACGTTCTGTTGTTTATGGGGAATTTTCCACGAGTGGCTGTCCGTGTGGGTAGACCAATTAGAGATTTATAAATTAAATAAATTATACGGGAATATTTTCTTTAACATTATTATATTCTACGATTTACGAAGGAAAGTAGGATTAATTGTCTCCCACTTCGTGTGTCCGCTATATTGTGTTAATAATCCCTCAGGCTAAATTGTGGAGTTGAATAAAATGAGGAGTTCCTGTTCATGAATTTATCTATAACCTAAATTAGGTAATAGATTAGGTTATTGATTTATTTTGTAATAATTATATTTCATTTTCTGAATAAGTGAAATTCTAATGTAATATTAATCATACAACTTATGTATGGTTTGATCTATGTATGCGGTTATAAACTGCCTGATCCACGATTCCTTGTGCGAGAAATAAGACGTGTTGCGTTTTATACAGTTTTAGATCCTGCCCTAGGTATCCTCGTCGCCATAAGTGCCTTTACATCGCAGTGACGGGTATGTGACCGCGCAGTACTCCAAGGAAGGGATGGTTGTATAAGAATTTTTGATTAATTTTGAAGAGTTTTTATTTTGACTAGGGAATTAACATAGGTATAGGGAGTAAAGACACAGATTTGAAGCATCAGTGCACGAAAAGATTCGTATTCTCAGTTTTTCTATTTACTGCTTTATATGTTAAGTTAAACACCACAATATGTATCACTGATATCGCAGATCGTATTATTTTGTAAAATCGTGTCTGTAACCTATTGTCAAAACATTCATCTCAAGACATGACGTAGAGAAAAGAGAAAGAGATAAGACATCTGTAATATATGTATAGTTACTCAATAAGTAATTATAAGTAAATTAGACTCAATAAGTAATTGTAGAAATTAGTTAAAGGACACGTAAGAGAGCGAAAAGGAGGTCTAGAAGTCTGAACTTTTTAGAAACGTCCTAGATAGGTGAAAATATAGTTAAAAATTGCAAAAGGTATCACGTAATTTATCCTTCTTTTCTTATATCCTAGTATACTTTTTTCTTTCACATCCAAACATCTCTATTCAGAATTACGAGATAAAGGTGAAGAGAGAAACATTTCCATCTCAAGAAGTATATCAGAAAAAAATCTTTTGACTTAGGCTAGATTCGAACTCGTAACCCTTGAATCCATAAGTCTGCGCTCTACCGATTGAGCTAACAATTACTGTTGCAAAAGCCTGCTTTCTACAACTACCGGTTGCTGAATGTTGTGTATTAACGAAATTGGCCGAGATAATTGCTTCATATAGCTATTGCAATAATAATAATAATAATAATAATAATAATAATAATAATAATAATAAAGAAGAAGAAGATGATGAACAGAATTTAAAAAGTCGCATTGTTAAAAGTTTGGTGTGCGAAGTTAGTCCTAATATGAGATTTTATTAATTATATATAATAAATGTAAGCGTGGTTTATTCGTGCGTGCTACTCAAACTGCGCAACTCATAAGGGTTGTACGCGTATGGTACAGTAGCCTTGCGTCCTCCAACCGTGAAGAAAGATTCGGTTTGAACCTATGCGTGTCCTAAGAGGAAGGAGGAGATTCAAAGAAAGAAAAGTGGTTTACAAATTATGCAAAAATAGAATATCTCACGAGGTGAGGTGATATAGAGTTCAGCGTGTCTTTCAGTTGTGACTCTATACAAGATATGCATCTACGACGTAACGTGGAACCCGAACCACACGACTCCTGCCGGGAATCGAAACCCATATCACCTCTAGCTCTATCATGGGAGACACAGGGACATGTAAAAACAATCGAAAATAAACGATATTAATGTTAAATCCATAGCTTACGAGGTCCTAAAAATTCCTAATTGAAAGATATGAGTGTCTATTCAATAGTTTTCGGGGTCGCTGAAGTGAATAATGACACTCCAGAAACCATAAAAGCCCAAGTTTTTATTCTTCGTTAGCGGCAAGTTAATTCATTTGCTCCTGCTGGAAATGGATTCGTACTATTTCATTCCGATTCAAATATGTATTCTACTGGGAAAACTAATCTCAAATATATCTTTTGACCAATCTCAAATAAATAATTTAAGAAACAATGAGTATATTTAATGGAAACAGACATATGTATTTTTGAATGTTGTATATGAATTTCTAATTTATACTTTATCTAGTAGAAAATGGTGCATCCATTATATATTCTGAAGCAATAGGGAGAGCTATTGGACATGTATTTTATTTATCTACTGTCGAATTTAGTGTGGAATAATTTCAAATAATTTATTTCGAAACTATCGAGACGAGACTGAGACCGCTATTTATCGGTTGAAAGGAGACTAATACTGTAAATAGTCTCGTATTGTCTCGTTTTGATACCAGTCCTACTTCGGGGTTTGTTCTCTAGTAACTGGTTGCGTAGTGCACCTACAGTATATAAGACGTCGTATATTTAAATGTTTGAGAACTTACCCCACCTCCACTTGACGGATCGTTCTAACTAAAACTACCAGACCGTTTATGTAATTTTGCGTTTAAGTACAGGTCCTATCCTTATGTCAATTATTTTCTTGCAACAGAGAATGAAAAATGTAACAGTTATAATGTTGATCGCGCATAATCCTGTATAGATAAAAGGCACTTTATAGAGTGTCGGACTCCGTGGCGTCCCAGTAGTTACTGGCTCGGTAAGTTCATCACTGAACGCGTTTCCGTCATATCGTGCAATGACGTCACCTTTGACACATGCTCGGGACAGGACCACACGTGGAGTAACGCTGTTGTTTTCTTACTCGGTGCTGTTTATTCTCTTTGGAACCTGATGTGAAATTACTGCTTTCTCCTTACTTTCAGCTGTTTTTGCTATTTCTAATTTAGATGTCTATTATATTAGTGGAATTTTATTCCATCATGGAAATATATTTTATTTCTTTTTAAATGTAAATAAAAAGAAAAGTCTATTTGGACAAGTTTCCCCACAACTCTAGAGGTATTGTCTTGGGTGCGCTTTTCTTTTCTTTTCCTTCAGGGCCGCGGTGGCTCAGTGGCAGAGCTTTCACCTCTAGTGCTTGGGGCCTCGGGTTCGATCCCAGCCCCCGCCAATTGAACCTTGTGGCGGACGAACACCGTGTGCGTCGGTTTCCTCGGGGTTCTCCCATTTCCTCCCACTCTCTTCATTTCATTCATTACTCATCATCACCGTCTCCTTTAGCCTAACCGGCACAACCGTGGGACGTAAAACTTAAAGATTTCATTTCATTTCTTCAACACAAATGCAATTAAAACCTGACTCTGAGAGCGCAACAATGTTATCTTGTTCGAAGGGTCAGTGATTTTGTGTCGAAGGTAATGTCACGCGAAGAGACAGGCTGCGCGTGGGCTTACCTTCTCTTACGTTTGGCAACATTGCTCTTGGTCAAGTGGCCTATTGCTTATGCCTTTAGGTATTTGCCCTAAAGCCATACAGCCAGCTGTGTGCGTTCTGTTACTCCCTCCCTGCCCCTCGCGGTGTTTGCGAAAATATTATTTGCTTTTCATGCATTGGGATAAGGGGTAAGACATACCTTGGGACAATGGAAGGGAGTAACATATAAAATGATCGAAAACGACAACCGATGTTAATGTAGAGTTCATAGTTTCGAGGTCGCTGAGATGATTAGGCGTAAAACTATCAGCTATTTTCTGTTAGTGGTTTCTTCATATACGTCTACCAAGTTAACGAACCTTGACTTATCCGCGTACAGTAGTTCGTTAGTGTGTCCTCGATGGCTATTTTTATTTATTCCATGATCATCCCATACCATACAGTATTTTTTATGTTTTGAAAAAGCTTGACTTTATCAATTCGTTAAACAACAATGTTTCTTTTTTCTAACCATGTTTCTTAGTATTATCCTCTTCATTCTAACTAATTCAAATAATTTCAATAATTCAGAATTTTGACCAAAAAATGTTACAATGATCAAGATTTGTATAAGAAGAGGAGCCTTCATTTCTAATCATTGTCATAAACGGAAGGGAAAACTTATAAAAAATTGAAATAACTTAGTAGACGTAGAAAATCGATAGAAATAATGAACATCAACTATTAGTTGACTGTTAGAAGTATAGTAGATATAGTTTTCAACCCAAGTAGAAGATGCACTCTTTGCTTCATGAAAATAATAAACATTTTTGAAAAATAATTACAGAAAAGTAATTCGAAGATATTTACTGAGCGAACGAAGGTTACTGGTTAGTGTTGACGCTTCGTAATTGAGAGTCTCTCGGTTCAAATTTCGATACGAGGCATCCTGACTAGTGATTTTGCAGTACCACTGGGCGAATACCAGGATACCTTTAATACATAAGCTATGGCAAATTTTCTTGAAATCTTTGTTCTTATGTTGTTAATGTTTCAGTGTGAAATGGCATTTTGCTGCATGGAAAATATTTTTAGTAAACAAAATATAGTAGATGAATGGTTAGTGTAAGGGACTTCTACTTGTATTTCTTAGGTTCAAATCCCGACTGTTCTTATTGATTTTTCTTTTAGCTACGCTCATATGTTGCACTCCAGAAGTTCAATTTTGAATTAAATGTAGTCGCAGCTAGTTTAAACTGAAATTATTTTCAAAACTATTTGCTATTACATGTTTTTGTTTTACTTGCGATGTTTCAACTTTGATATTAGATCTTAGAACCCTAATGTAACTCATTTCCCTACGTCATATCATGATGAATGTTTCCACAACAACGATAGTCGGGCGGTAATACAGAATTTCATTGTTACTGCAGGGCCGGATCTTGAAGCCTGCGAACTACGCGTTCGCAGGAGGCGCCAAGTGAACAGGGAGCCACATTAGAAAAATGAATTTTGTTTTAAATTTAAATATTTATTTAAAAAAATGTTATGATGAAAAATTTTCCTCATATAGCTTCAAATACATATTGTACAGACTGAGATACAGATAAAATACATCAAAAGGACAATAAAGTCGAATCTTTGCGTGGTTGGCTGTAAAACACCCTTTACAAATGAAATGGACTCGTACATCAATTGATGTCAATACCACACGCACAAGTGATGCTAGTTTGAGGAAAATTTCCACGGCACAGGATAGACTTTTTAAAGAGGGAAAAGGGATATTTTACGAATATGAGATAAAATGAAGGTAAATTTAGCTTTCCAATAGATGTTGTATTAAGCACTATGACCGTAGAGCTAAAGACAGTGGTATTCTTTCCACAATCCCACCATATGAACAAAATACAAATACAACAGACTCTTCATTCCTTCCTCAACAATCCTTCCGACACCTTGCTAGAGAATATCATTGCCAAATATGTCTTTAAAATCCGAATGGATCAACAAACGAAAGGAATTCAACCGCAAGTATTGTTTATGGATTGGGTGGCATTATCACAGTAGAAAGAAATGTCTCCAAGGGTGTTCCTCCATCTTGTCTTAAACAGTGTCTTCGCATAGTACTTTGGTTCAATGACCTCAGTTAAGGGTTGAGAAAGATCACCGTAAATGAAATTCACATTATCAAAGTTGAAGCAAGCATGGGCGCATAAAAAGGGGACGAGGGGGCCGGGCCCCACCTGGCTTACGACAAGTATAATATATATGTATAATTTCTTAAGATTTTCTTAATACAAATAAAAATACCAAACGTAATATACCAACCAGGAAGATGACCCCTCTAAAAATTCTTCGGGCCCCATGCAAGCAAGTAGGCTTTTCTTGTCGATTCGCCCAGGGAGTGGAGCGAATACTAAGAAAAGACGGGCGGTACAAATGGATTTTTTAAAAATCATTTCTGAGGTAAATTTCAACTTAAGTTCCTAATGGCTCAAATCGCTGTCCACTGCTTAATGCTCACTTTGTTTAATATCTATTAGTTCATTTGTCGTTCGTCAAGATTTTCATTTCTATCCTAAGTCATTTCGTTTTTGTTTTATTTTTTAAATTTATAATGATGTGTGCTTTCACTTTTTAATAGTACTTTGTTTTTCATGTAATAATAATGAGCAACGATATAAAACCAAGTGAGCATTTTATCGGAAAAGAAAGCTACAAAACATGAAAGAAGATAAGAGGCAACCGAAGGCTCTAAAAGGTTTCTTTCGCGTTCTGGACAAAATCATACAAATGTTGAGGTGGGGAGTTGTCAATACCAGTCACTGTTAACGAAGCATTTGCAGGTCGACATTCTTTTGAAACTGTAAGGTTATTTTACCTGATTGCAGTAATTTAATTGTTGAATTAAAATGGGACGATACGGTCATTTCTGTTACGGGTCTGAATTAAATTTCATGTATTTCAAAATATGTTTGAATACAATTAGTTTTCACGCGGCATATAAGTATATAACTTGAAAGGATATAATCGAAAGCGATGAAAGGTCATTTGGATGACAAGTAGTTTTTTCAGTACTCTCACTTTCAATCACAGCAGCATATACAGATGCTTGTTTTATTATAACAGTATAACAATAATTATTAATCCATTCTCTGTTATTAAATTTAGATGGAGCGATATTTTAAATTAGTAATAATTCTAATGCAAAGTAGAGTTTTGATTATTAGTTACTTGTGTTCAGGGATGCACCGACATAGGTGCTAGGGATGCGCACGAGACGAATCGAGACAGGATTTTCCAGACAAAATTCGAGTCGAGACACGGTTCTTCCAATAGAGAAATATACATTTTTCGAGTCGAGACATCACTTTTACAACACATTTTCGAGACGAGACAGCTACACATCTTGTCTCGTGGGCATCCCTAATAGGTGCAGTGTTCCTTTCAGAAAAAATCTTCCGGGGGGGTACACTTAGTATTCAGAGGGCCACTGCTGCTACTCTTTTATTTATTATTATATTACAGACGTATTATTTTGATCTCCTCCCGGGGGAAAGTGGCCCCCTAAGAATATGTGTGGACGAAACACTGCACAGGTAGTCTGAGAGTCTGGATCCTTCAATTAGCACAATTTTAGGGGCAGATACACAAAATTATTTGCATTTGTAGGCTATTCCGAAAAATCTTCGGACCCGAAAGAAAAATCTTGGGTGCATCTTTGCTTGTGTTTACATTGTGTTACTGCCTGATTTCGTACGTTTATGTTGGAAAGAAACATGAAAGAATTGAATTGTTCTATAGGCCTAAAGGGCCCTGAAAAGAATTTTTGCGAAGGAATCTGATTTTAAAGTGCTGCCACTGGATCGAGGACAAATTAAATATCAATTAAGACACACACTTTTGTCGTTTGTTGTGTATTGAATTAGTTTAACTAAAATTAATAAAGAATTATTTGAAATGAAGTATATCTCAAGAACGATTAAATGGACTAGCTTTGATGGCCATTGAAAATTACATTCTGAATGAAATTGATATTGATGCAATAATAAGAGATTTTGCCAAATTGAAAGCCAGAAAAGTGTCTTTATAACATGAACTTTACAGTAACAAAGAAAACGAGAAATTAAGCTAACTACCATATTTGTATCACTAGAAAACACTATTTAAATATGCTTTTAATGAAGTGTAAGAGCATATCTCTTTGTCAAAATCAAACCTGTGATAATGTTAGACTTAAAGCTCATTAGTTTTATTCTATTTCGACTTTTATGTTTCAACTGTATTTGTCAAAATACATCTTAGGTATACATTTTAGTTGTTTCCTGTGCTTATTTAATAAAAAAAATATATAAATTATTAAAACTGGAACTTTGGTCATGATTCATCCACAGTTAATTAGGTTTAATTTCACAATTTTCCTATAATACTCACAGGACGACTGAATTATTATATATTGAAGAAATTTGTAATTGTAACAATTATCTGAAGAATTTTTGTCCATTACAGCATTCTATTCTTTTATTATCATTTAGGCGGGGGCGACTAAATATTGTTTATTTACACTTACAAAATGTCTACAACCGATCCTGTTACTGTTTTATATATAGACCTATATATATATATATATATATATATATATATATATATATATATATATATATATATATAGAGAGAGAGAGAGAGAGAGAGAGAGAGAAAGTCTTGATTCAGAAAAAAGTACAGTTGAACGTACGATGCAACATGGGCTCCTGGAGGGATTTCAAACGAATTTAGTATACGTATACATTACCATCTGAACAATTTAACCCTAAAAATGCTTTCGATCAATGAAATAAATTCCTGCCTACGCTCCTGTAAAGCAGTAAGAATTTTAGGGACTGATCATGGGGTAATGCCTCCCTGGAGCAACGACAGTTCCCCTGAAATCATACCTCTGATAGGTCCGGATGTGACACCAGTATTTGTGTATTACCACTCCTCACTCTAAGTGTATTGAAACTTAAGTCAAAGGAACTGTTCTGAAATCTTCACCGGTCCTCTCCTCTAAAACCGCATGCGAATGGGGCCAACCTTGGTCATATACCACATCTGGGATATTACCGTTTATGTCAGAGATCCCGAAAAATATATATTCGACACAAATAAAGGATGTTTTCGATTTTATTTTATTTTATTTATTTATTTATTTATTTGCCTGTCACCCTCCCACTCTGACCTCCATGCCAACCAAGGCTTAACTTGAACTTAAGCAACATCGACAGCGTCACTATTCATCTGCGACCACGAAAACTAATACCATAACGATTTCGATATTAATATTGTTCATATTGAGTACTTTTACATGCCACTTCCCCCCTTATTACGGATGGCTTCAGTGTCTCGCCCCCACAACTATGAAGCAATTTCAACAAACTTACGTATAGCTATAAACCACCATCTGTAAAATAAATGTGCGGGTGACCTTTTTCGGGGAGCAATTCATTAGCTACTTTTCCAATATCAATGTGGTGGCTTTTTTCTCTTTCCATGCTAAAGATTGCCGAAGAGCTCAACTGCATTTGCACCACTGTCCTATGAATACAGATTTTAATGGCATTTACTTTACTAAGTGCTTGCTTAGGTGTTACAGGAAAAGTGAGATTCTGTTATAAATGAGTAGGGGTCTAAACAAATACGGAAAACTATTAGCAATGACACTACTCGAAATGAGTTTTCGCAATATAATGGAACAGTATTTTATTCGAATGTGAAGGAAATCATTGCATAAATTGGCCCTTCCCCTCCTTAGAAGTCTAAGCTACAATACGTATCTAATAATTTTGAATTAGAAATATATGCATCGAGTTTCATATCCTTAACTTTAAGGTCTCCTGAGTTAAGTAAATGAATAACCTTCCTGCTAACGAAAGAGTAAAGCTTTGGGCTTTAATGGTATCTGGAGTGTAATTATTAATTTCAGCAACCTCGAAAACTATTGAATAGACACTCATATCTTTCAATTAAGAATTATTAAATTTTCACCCCTCCCATTAAACCTCCATGCCGATAATGCTAAACTTTGATGTGAACGATATAGAAGGTTTCATAATTCATGTACTCAAAAGCTAAGGATTTAACATTAATATAGTTTATTTTCGATTAATTTTGCATGCCCCTGTGTCTCCAGGGGCGCCCATTAAGGGGGTAAGAGGGGGCGATTGCCTCCTCTAGAGGAAATTATACTTTGCAAGATCGAAAACCCAAAAATTGTTTGAATATTTACCCCAAAATTTGCAACTATATTTGAAATATCGCGTATACTTGCCCCCTTTGAAAACCACAATATGGGCGCCCTTGTGTGTCTCTCATGATAGATCTAGAGATGATACGGGTTTTGATTCCCGGCAGGAGTCGTGTGGTTCAGGTTCCACGTTACGTCGTAGATGCACATCTTGTATAGAGTCACAACTGAAAGACACGCTGAACTCTATATCACCTCACCTCGTGAGATATTCTATTTTTGCATAATTTGTAAACCACTTTTCTTTCTTTGAATCTCCTCCTTCCTCTTAGGACACGCATAGGTTCAAACCGAATCTTTCTTCACGGTTGGAGGACGCAAGGCTACTGTACCATACGCGTACAACCCTTATGAGTTGCGCAGTTTGAGTAGCACGCACGAATAAACCACGCTTACATTTATTATATATAATTAATAAAATCTCATATTAGGACTAACTTCGCACACCAAACTTTTAACAATGCGACTTTTTAAATTCTGTTCATCATCTTCTTCTTCTTTATTATTATTATTATTATTATTATTATTATTATTATTATTATTATTATTGCAATAGCTATATGAAGCAATTATCTCGGCCAATTTCGTTAATACACAACATTCAGCAACCGGTAGTTGTAGAAATCAGGCTTTTGCAACAGTAATTGTTAGCTCAATCGGTAGAGCGCAGACTTATGCATTCAAGGGTTACGAGTTCGAATCTAGCCTAAGTCAAAAGATTTTTTTCTGATATAATTCTTGAGATGGAAATGTTTCTCTCTTCACCTTTATCTCGTAATTCTGAATAGAGATGTTTGGATGTGAAAGAAAAAAGTATACTAGGATATAAGAAAAGAAAGATAAATTACATGATACTTTTTGCAATTTTTAACTATATTTTCACCTATCTAGGACGTTTCTAAAAAGTTCAGACTTCTAGACCTCCTTTTCGCTCTCTTACGTGTCCTTTAACTAATTTCTACAATTACTTATTGAGTCTAATATACTTATAATTACTTATTGAGTAACTATACATATATTACAGATGTCTTATCTCTTTCTCTTTTCTCTACGTCATGTCTTGAGATGAATGTTTTGACAATAGGTTACAGACACGATTTTACAAAATAATACGATCTGCGATATCAGTGATACATATTGTGGTGTTTAACTTAACATATAAAGCAGTAAATAGAAAAACTGAGAATACGAATCTTTTCGTGCACTGATGCTTCAAATCTGTGTCTTTACTCCCTATACCTATGTTAATTCCCTAGTCAAAATAAAAACTCTTCAAAATTAATCAAAAATTCTTATACAACCATCCCTTCCTTGGAGTACTGCGCGGTCACATACCCGTCACTGCGATGTAAAGGCACTTATGGCGACGAGGATACATGTAGGTTTCTTTCCGCATTCGTCATGTTATAATCTTATGACCCTCCACAGTACCGATACAATTACAAATAAGGTCATGACCTATTGTTTGCTTTGAACCTCTTGTAACCCCTAGCAAGCGAACCCGGGATCCCTTGATTACAAGACGGCGAGTAATATTCATCCGTTGTGGCTAATGTGAGTGCACCTCTAAGCAACGAGTTTTCAATTTACTTTCAATTTGTTTACACTGCATACTTCAAAGAGGGAAGTAGAAAGTGAAGGGAGGGAGATTACTTTCATTGGAGATTGTGCTGTTGTTCCCAGACATGTCCATGTGGTCAGTGATGAAAATTTTCCCGGAAAATTTTCCGATTCTTAAAAACATACTCCACTTATTCCTACATCGTTGTTTAGTCGAGATGTGAGGTGGAAAATTTTCTTCCATATTTTTCCGGAAAATTTTCAGTTCTTAACAAATATCAGTGATCAAGTAACAATTCGTCAGTATTCATAAAATTGATTGAATTCGTATGTAGAAACGTTAAAAAGTGAAAGATCGTTGAAAGAATCTGAAAATTTTCATGGCTCAGACAATTTTCAGTACGATGTAGGAACTAGTGGAACAATTTTTCATGAATCGAAAAATTGTATGTCCTGTACAATGATAATTTTCCGGAAAATTTTCCAATTCATAAAAACATATTCCACTTATTCCTACGTCGTTGTCTAGTTAAGATGTGAGGTGGAAATTTTTCTTCTATATTTTTTCGGAAAATTTTCCGTTCTTAACAAATATCAGTGATCAAGTAACAATTCGTCAGTATTCGTAAAATTGATTGAATTCATATATAGAAATGTTAAAGAGTGAAAGATCGTTTAAAGGACCTGAAAATTTTCATGGCTCAGACAATTTTCAGTACGATGTAGGAACTAGTGGAACAATTTTTCATGAATCGAAAAATTGTCTGTTCTGTACAATGAAAATTTTCCCGAAAATTTTCCGATTCATAAAAACATACTCCACTTATTCCTAGTTGAGATGTGAGGTGGAAAATTTTCTTCTAAACTTTTCCGGAAAATTTTCCGTTCTTAACAAATATCAGTGATTAAGTAACAATTCGTCAGTATTCATAAAATTGATTGAATTCATATATAGAAATGTTAAAAAGTGAAAGATCGTTGAAAGAATCTGAAAATTTTCATGGCTTAGACAATTTTCAGTACGATGTAGGAACTAGTGGAACAATTTTTCATTAATCGAAAAGTTGTCTGTCCTGTTACAGTGATGAAAATTTTCCGATTCATGAAAACATACTGCACTTATTCCTAGTTGAGATGTGAGGTGGAAAATTTTCTTCTATATTTTTCCGGAAAATTTTCCGTTCTTAACAAATATCAGTGATTAAAATTTTCTGTCCTGTACAGTGATTAAAATTTTTCGGAAAATTTTCCGATTCGTAAAAGAATAGTCCACTTATTCCTACATCGTTGATGTGAGGTGAAAAATTTCTTCTATAGAGAGAGAGAAAAACTGTGGTAAAAGTTTATTTCCCAACTTGAAATACAAAATTTTCCGTTTCCCGAAAGCTAATTGGAAAATTATAATTTGTTGCTGACTAACTTTCCTCTACTGAAATTCAATTTTGTAGCTCTATGTGCAGTTAAATATAGTGGAAAATTTTCCACCTAACATCACTATATATAATATACAAATTTGTCAGGCTTATGAAAAGTGTTTTCCACTTGTTTCTACAGAGCAATAAAACTTTCCGATTCAGAAAACAGTTGTTTTACTTCTTGCTTCGAAATGATGAAAACTTTCCGACTCATAAAAAATTCTTCAATTTTTCCATATAAGGCAGGAAATATTTTGATTCATGAACAATTGTTAACTTGTTCCTACATAGTACTGAAAATTGTCTGAGCCATGAAAATTTTCAGATTCTTTAAACGATCTTTCAGTTTTTAACATTTCTATACATGAATTCAATCAATTTCATGATTGCTGAGGAATTGTTACTTGATTACTGATTTTTTTTAGAACGGAAAATTTTCCGGAAAAATATAGCGGAAAATTTTCCGAAATGGAAAATTTTCCGCGGAAAATTTTCCGACTCACATCACTACATGTGGTCCTGATCCGTTCAATGACACTATCACCATTGTGACTGCCTTGCAATACCACGTGACCTATTTCCTATTACTATCTACAACGTGACTCACATGGCCAAGAAACATTCCATATTGGTCATCGCCATGACCAGGTGTGTTTGCAGAAGTATCCATGGTTTCCTCATGGTTCTCCCATTATCTAGCATATGTTCATTCCCTAGACTCTTTTTCACGTTTCAATCATCTGCCTACTTTAGCGTAAGAGGCAATACTATGAAATGTTAATTTGTTTCAAACAAACCTGGGAGGATAAGTTGCCAACTCTTGTCGAGATATCTATCGTCTTAACACGACTTTTTCCTCTTTTTTGTTATATAACCATTATTGTTGCTTTTATGTCATTAGCTCCCAACGTTGTAAACAGTCTGTTGTTCACTACATGGGAGGGGCAAAATGGGTACCTCGTAACTCAATGATAGTGTGCATTTTATGGCAAGGGGTCCCACTTTAGATATGCGACCAAGTGAGTTTGTGATGAAGAACATTGTATCTATTGTTTTTATTTCCGTTCCTTTCTCTTTTTTCGGGGGATACTTCCACTTTCTCGCAAATCCTAGTTGGATCTATTCTTTCAAAATCATTACGTATTATTCATGTCTGTCTCCTTTGGCACACAAGTCATGATTGTGGGTCATGAACCTTCAGATGTAATAATTTCATTTAATTTCCTTTTATCCAAAACATTTAGTCCCTACTATACTTATGCAACCAGCCACAACATACCAAAAATTCTTCGCCATTTTGATTTTGTTCAAAATATTGATGGTCTGTCAACGATTGTTTGTTACTTGGTGGTTCCTGTGGGGAACTCCCTTGCGCCACCACTGAACGATTCAGAATAATGCATTTTTGGATAGAGCAAATTACAAGTCTAAGATAATAACATTCCGCCTCAGCTCAATACCTGAAATTTTTGGAGATATTCGCCCCCAAAGTTCATTTTCCCACGGTTTTGGACAGCCCTACCTCTGAAACTATGCACTTTTGACCACGGGTCCATATGAACTATTTTCCTTACTTTGATGTGAGGAATCTCCTGTTTCAGTTTGTCGGTCTAGTTCATTAACACTCTGTATATAAATGTTTCACCATGTATATTCTTACATATACCAGATGTAACAAAAGTCCGCGGTCATAAGCTTTTAAACCTATTTTCGTCATGAGTAAAATGAAATAAAATACAATCTTTTAACATCTCACATTTACGCCAAGCGAGACAATGATCAAAGCAAGTGAATGATGGAAGATTTAGTGAAATGAGAAAGTGGGAGGAAAACGGAGTATCCCGAGAAAACCCACGAGTACGATGTTGTCCACCACTTGCCCACGGATCGAACCAAAGACCCCACACACCAGAGGTAAGCGCTCTCCACTGAGTCACCGTGCCCCTTCAAGAGTAAAGATACAAGGAAATGGAAAGGACAAAAGTTAATGGAAATAGGTGTATTTCATTCTAAAATGCTACATTTTTTGAAATTTACCAGCCGTTATGGCTCCACACTGGTAATGTACCCTGTGCTAAATCAAAAGCAAGTTCCACTTTACCAGGTTTCTTCCTTTTGGCCCTCATCATATCTACTATATAGCATTGTTGGGGAATAGATTCGAGGTGTCCCTAGGTTCCCTCACAGAACAGTGTGCATGTTATCCAAGTATGTGCGGCATTACATTCCGCTTGACCTCCTTGCTGAATTGGCAATGTGGGGTTACAGTAGAACTCCAATTATCCGAATCAATTGGGACCGGGCCCCATTCGGGTAATCAAAAATTCGGATAATTGGATTTTTTTCTGAAAGGAGGATCTATTTTAATTAATTACTGTATGTATGTTGAGAATGGGAGAAAAAGAACTATTTTTAAAGAAAAAGAGCTTTTAATTAATTAAATGAAAACCGGTTTTGCCCATCCCTAATTGTGACCCACAACATTACAGAGTTGCAAAATATTTCATGGTTGGGCGGAGAATGGGAGAAAAAACTATTTTTAAAGAAAAAGAGCTTTTAATTAATTAAATAAAAACCGGTTTTGCCCATCCCTAATTGTGACCCACAACATTACAGAGTTGTCAAAATATTTAATGGTTGGCAACACTTTTACATGTTAAGTGTATTTATAAGTGCTGTGCATACTGTATTAATCCCTATCAAGAGAAAATGTAATTTATGGCTTCCCGTAGTATTCGCACAGTTAAGCATCGTAACACGGTCTTTTCTATCTTTGTCCTAGAGCACTACACTTCCTTTTAGATACTGAAGTAGTTTTAGGCAGAGCTTTCCAAACAAGAACGGTTCCATCGGCATTGTGCAGAAACTCAGGATCGTAGGAGTCTGCTACAACTTTAAATTTTTTAATAAAATCTTCTGCAGCTCTGGAGTCTGCTGATAACTTCTCGCCACTTAAATCTAATTCATGGACACCATGCCTGGACTTAAAATTTCTTAGCCAACAATTACTTGCTTTAAAGGATGAACAACTAAGCTTCTAAGCTGAGCTAAGATCTTATCTTTTTCACAAAGAATCAGACCCGAAATTGGGTTTCCCATACAACGTTGCTGTAAAAACCACTTGAAAACGACATCTAAATCTTTGTTGCTGCCTTCATTGATTTTTTGAAGAACTTCCACTTTCGTTTTCAAGCACTGACACGAAGTTTAAAAGTGTAGGTTTGCTCCTTTTAATGTCTGAAATCGTTGATTGTCCAACACCGTACATCTCAGCCAACTCTTTACCCGTAACTCCTTTACCTGATTGGTCTATAATTTTTAGTTTATCCGCTAACAATAACATAACACGCTTTCTTCTAGAAGCCGTGGTGAACGACGAAACGCACTCACAAACAAAACAACGCACTGACACGAAAGAGTGTCGTCGCAGTAGGAGGTCAACGACATACTGACTGACTAATCAAAACTAATAGTAACAGGTGGGCCAGACCGGCCATCTGGCGACGACGGCAGCCAATAATAGAACTGCACTATAAGACGGTGACTCGTCACCCCAATAATGTTCGCGCTGCGCCTACACTAGCATTGCAGAGGGAAGGACAATAGCGCGCGTAGACAGAATCTTTATTTTGCGAATCGCAGTACGTTTCCGTCTAAATTTTCTTTCTCAAATTCTCAAAACGATTCGGATAGTCGGAGTTCGGATAATTGGACTTCTACTGTACCAGTGTGGAGTCCAAAGAGCTGGTGCAATTGGATAAAATCAATCATTTAAGATTTAAAACTACCTGTTTCCAACAACTTTCCTCACTTTTATTTTTCCATTTTTATTTATTTATTGATTGATTTTTGTATCTTTAGTCATAAAGAAAATAGCCTACGAACCCAGACTTTCGTTACAATCGATATATATTATATAAATACGTAAAGCATCTGAAAGTCCCACCTGAAAAACCAATGGGGTATGGCATAGTAGGAAAACTATCAACAAATGATGCATCAGGAGCAAAGTGAATTTTTCTAATAGAACAATAGATAAGAGCATAAACAACATGAAAGAGCACACGCGGAGAAATACAACGCCGTTTTTCTCATGCTTATACTGCACACGGTAACGGAGATAAAACCATGAGAATGATTGTAAACAAGGACAAGTGCCTCACTTCACCGCTAGTACAGTGATACGTATGAGCTGTTAGAAGTTGTGGGAAGACACGAAAAAAACATCTGGTGTTCAAGAGGGAAGAGAAAAACATGAGACGTCGTCAGCAACATTTATTTGATGTAAACCTAGTATGTCAAAGTGTATGTTCCAAACGGTAGCCGTCCGCTGCAATACAGGCATCGAGACGCACACGCAAGATCGTCCTAGAGAATATAGCATCGCATGTGGACTGGACTTACATGCGATGTTGCATATTGTCTGATGTTGTTGACACATTCCGGTAGACTATGTCCTTCAGTTTGCCCCAGAGAAAAAATCCAACAAGTTCAAATTGGGAGAACGAGCCGGCCATTCGACAGATTCTCCCCGTCCTTTCAGCTGATTGGGAAACATATTATTCAAACTTGCTGTAGTGTGTTGTGCACTATGAGCTGGGCACAATTCACGCTGATACATTTCTCTCCCTGTCTGAAGCGGTATATCCTCTAATAGTGTTGGTTGATCATTTTCTAGGAACTGTATGTATCGGCCAGCATTCAGTGTCCCATATATGAGAAAAGGCTCAAGGAGATGCTTATCCACTATTCCATAACAGATGTTAACACTACATGGGAGCTGGCGTTCCACTTAGCGAAGCCAGTGTGAAATGGGTGAAATGTGTGTGCATGCAGAATGCGTAATACACTTCACTGACTCATATCGTCGTCCCTGGCAATATCGCGGAGCTAATGTCTGGATTCACAGTAACAGCAGCCAGAACATTTGTTGCACCCACCTCACTTGTAATTGGCTTGTTCCGCACACGTTGTCGCGATGTTACACTTCCGGTGTCCCTTACTTTTACAAAGAGCTTACCAAAAAGACGTCGCGATGGCTGCCATCTGTCTGGACATATCTACGTACACACAGCAGGCTTCTGAGGCATTCTTCCTGCATTCTCCATAGATCAAGATCATGTCGGCGTTCGTAAAAAAGCATCGTCTACATTCTTATCACTACGACTGCTTGCTATCAAATAGCAGGACCTCGTGGCTCGGTAATCGCGTCAAAGACTGCTTTGTCCGAACCTCAGACGACATATGTATCGAAGTACTAATGGTCAAGTTGGTCACTTGTTTATCTGTTTAGATCCATTCTCATGGGCATATCTTCGTTAATATGTGAAGAAGCTTGAGATAAACGGCGTTGTATTTCTTTGTGTGCACCCTTTCATGTTAATCATGGTTTTTATCTATCAATCCATTACAAAAAATTCACTTCGTTCCTGATGTCTTATTTGCTGATAGGCCCTATTCTTCCTACTACACTATACTTTAGTTTGACGAGCTCTATTTGATATTGCTGCTTACCGCAAACCGCATATCGCTAGCGTTCCTCGTTTCTCCGGTATTTCAGGTTGTGCTTTTAGAAGCCTCAACAATGATATATAACTATGGTCTATGGAACCCAGAGGTTCAATGCTGCATTCACAAGAGCTCTCCATTGACTACGTAGTATTCCTATTTTTACGAGATTCATCTTAATATTTTCTTTGCATTTGCGCCTAGGTCTTCCTAATAGTCGTTTCCTGATTGAACTTCTAGTTAAATCTTTGAAAGCGTTCCTATTTTCTTCCATTCGGGTTACATGACCTGCCCACCTGAGCCTCCTAGATTTGATGACCCTTACAATGCTTGGTGAACGGTATAAATTATGCAGTTCCCCGTTATGAAGTTTCCGCCGTTCCCCACTACCTTTCCTCCTGGGTCCGAATATTCATCTCAGGATCTTATTCTCAGATACTTTACGTTCTTCCCTCAGAGTAAACGACCATATTTCGTAACCATACAAAACAACAGGCATGCTTATCGTTTTGTGTATTATAAGCTTCAAATTCCTCGACAGAAATCGTGGCGACAAAACACTTTGAACTGAATAACAACACGAATTCCCGCTTTAGACGACATTTAATTTCTTCGTTAATATGGATTTCGTCTGATAATATCATCGCCGGTTACGATCCCTTAGTGCCTTACCATTTCCCTCTCGTAACATAGGATTTAGCGTACAGGGGATAGTTGACCTTTCTGTCGTTGTGGCGCCACTAACGTGAACTAAACAGAAGGACAGGTTGCCTATTTTCACATAAGTCTGAGTGGATTTTGACAAGTGTAGTGCGGTCAAGGTTACCAAATAAAAATAGCCAAATAAGGGACTGGTTGACGAGTTTCGATGAGCACTAACGGGAAGGGTTTTGATACAGTGATAAAAAAATAAGCCAGGCATCAAATAAAAAAAGTAATCATTTTAGACTAAAAGAAATACAAAAGTATGAACTAATACAAAGAGTTAATATAGATCTAAGAAAAATCAGGTATACCTTATCTTTAAAATATGGATTTACGTAATCTAAACTTTTTTTTTTTCAAAAAAATCGTACTTCACGCTTGACTTAGCTATACTTATAATATTTTTGAAGTTCGGATTTTTCTTTAGGCTGTCGAAGCACTCAGCTTTCATCAACTGGGCAAAATAGATATTTCGTGTGTCAGTACATTTCAAATTCATATGTGAGAAAACTCTTTCCACAAATAAATTTGACGGTGGGATACTTAGGAAAGAGACGACGACTTTAAAGAAATTTGGCAATTCGGAACTTTTCTGAAATAGCATTTGTCATTTACTGCCCACACTCATGACGACTTATTAAAAATTGCGGGCTTTTAAAGTCGTTGTCTGAGGTAAAGTTGTCATCTGGGCAAAATACGGGACTTTTTCTGTCCCATATCGAAGCTCCCGGGACGTGGGACAAATCGTAAAATAAAGGACTGTCTCTTAAAATTTGGGAGTATTGGGAACCCTGAGTGTGGTGTTTTATGTATTTGTTTTATTCTTGCTAAAAAAAAGAAGTCACGTGGCGTATGTAGGCACTATAGTTGCGCAATACTTGTAGTATTGTTATGTAGTAAAATTAACAGCACAAAAATTATTCTTTTATTGTTTTAACTATGGTATATTGTTGTGTATCGTTTTGTCTGGGAGCAATGATGTGTCGGTTAGCAGAGCCATTGTATGTATATACAATAAATCGAATTCTGAAAACTGGATTACTATCTCTGCCTTCCACCGCAAATTCTACTATTATTTCAAAGGAAAATCTTCTCGATCACTTTCCTGATTCTGAAGCATAGGCCTATATCCCTATACCAGATACAGTTACAGAATTGTTGACTGGTCTTCATACTGATCCTAGTAAGTGTCGTTTTTTCCTCGTGTAAATAATTTGATTTATTTATGTTTCTGAGTAATAATGGGATCTATGCATAAGTTGGTTCTTTTCTAAAGAAAAAGTAGAGCTAGAACCTTTAGCTACTAAGGCAACGGTGCCGATTTCTGTGTAACTTTGGGGAAGCCCTATGGCATGTACGCTTTAGTAGAAAAGGAAAACGAATTATCATGTACGGAGAAATTGGACAACCTACTTCAACTTACCATTTTGGGAACCCCATTAGGAGAACCCATTTCAACTACGGGAGGCCCGGCCCCCAAAGCTTCCCGAGATCGGTGCCCTTGCTAATGGAATAGAAGAAGAAACCCGAGCTTTTATTTTAGGTACTATCCCAGTATTTGGTGTGCCAGTAGTAACCCCAAATTTCTCTAATATTTATCTAGATAAAACTATTTCATTTACTTTTGTGAAATGCCATATCGTAGTAATATATCAGTAGACTCCTATTTACATTTTACTAAAACAGATAATAATGATTTACAAAGATCCTATGTTTCAGAAAGATATTTAAGTAATTCTGACACTCTAACCTATGAAACCTATTAATACGATAATGCCGGGGAAAAAAAATATAACCAGTTTGCACTAACATAGGAGAAAAATAGACACATTCATTAAAGTGTAAACTAAAAGTGAAATTCGGTTAAATTATAACGCAAATGAATAACAATTCAGACTCTTTACACTCTATATGCACAATAAGAAATAAGTCACTTCATAACATTTTTAAGAAATTAGTCAATTCATAACATTTTAGCCTATTGTTCATTACTATTGTCACAATTTGTACAATATTTCAATATTCCCATTTATGGTTTTCTTTTCAGACATTGGATCAGGCACAGTGAAATTAGCTTCTACTGCTTTCTTAGGAGATTTTGTAGTTCGGAAAATTATTCAAAGTATGAATTGTGCCTCATGCCACAAACTTATCAGTCAGGACAAGTGCAATTCCACGCTGATGAGCTTGATATATAAACAAGACGGTAGAAACGTAATGTGCTATCCTACAAAAGAAGTAGTATAGGTGATTCACGTTGTTGAAAAGGCCCGTCGGTTTGTGAACACCCGAATTTCGGAAACTCTTTCAGCCTACACTGTTTCACGCTTAGTATTTGCAGTGCTTTTTTAAGACAATCATTCATTCAAATTAAGTGTAAAAATTTGCGATGTAATAGTTCCAGTGTTGCTGAAGAACATAGCAGATGTTGAAGCAGAATGTTTTGAACATGCAAAATTTCTAAATGCAAAGCCATTATCTGGGGAAGTGCTTCGTTTGTAATTTGTAAAGGATTTCTTCCCGGTGTGTTTTTATTCTTAATTAATCGATACAAATTGTATTCAATTTTAAAAACAGTTTAGTTTCTGCGATACTATAGGGGGAAAACTTTAAAACTTTTCCTGTTATAGCTATTTCATTTGCCTGCTACACAGAGAAAATTTTCGTCCACGTCACTAGCGCCACAGCGGCTCCTAAAGGAACTAGGCCCTGTTCGCTTGTCTGTGCTATTTGGGAAGGCGCTAAGAGATCTTAGCCGGCGATGGTTAATATTGATCCTAGATATATGAAAATATCCACTTTATCGAAAGTATTATTTGATATTGTAACGTCTCCGCAATTTGCAGTATTACGATCCCGACGAACTTTCATGTATTTAATTTTCTCTTCATTTACTTCTAAACCCATGTCCCTGCAAGCGTTTAACAAGATCTTTACACACACGCATATATATATATATATATATATATATATATATATATATAAAATAGTAACTTACTTATTGATTCACTAACCACCACATAGAAATTGGCATATGAACTTTAAATTTTGTGGAAATATTCCTCAGAACCCCAGGGTTGAGAGTGATACAAAGTTTTATGATATGGGATCCCCGTTGAGCATATTAGGAGCCTGAACCCTGTTTTTTTCGACGTACAGAGGTTCTCCAAATCTCTTTTGAGAGAAACTTGAAATTTTGTACAAATGTTCTAATTTAACTCTAGGCTAAGGATAAGAAGAAAGTTTAGATCCTCAAAGAAAACAGGCTAACCATTCTCTCTCTTTCACCAGAGCTCCGAAGCAAGAACTTGAGACGGTTGATATATATTTCTACCATGAAGAGTAGGGTGTACGTAAGAAAAGTTTTGTAAAATGTAAGATCCCGAAGAGAGGAAAGGTGGTCGTAAAGATTGTTTTCTTCGCTTTTCAATAGTTCCCAAAACTGTTGGGCTCAGGAACTTTAAATTGCATACAAATGTTCTCATTGATTACTAGGCCAAGAATAAGATTGAGCTTTACTAAACGTGACTCCTACGGGGGAAAAGGGGCTTAGATCTTTTGTCACCTTCCATCTTATCTCCGATTCCGTTAAGCGTAGGAAGTTAAAATTTTGTAGAAATGTTCTTATACTTTGAAGTGTGGGTATGACTGAGTTCAGGGAAATTTCACTTCAAAAGGTGAGTGGGAACAAAAAGACTTTTTTTTTCTGTTATTACAGATTTGTTAACGTTAAGTAGTCTTACACAATAGCACGTAACTTTTTTACAACGTCTAGACCGAATTAAAATAAGTTCTCTAAATCCCCAAAGCAGTAAATTCGCGATTTTATAATGGAAATTGTTAGGCAAAATCTTTAAATCATCTGAACTGTTTTTGAAATGAAATCTCAGTTTAACGTCCCACGTCCCTTTAGGTTGAGGGAGACGATGATTAGGGCAAGTTATTGACGGGAGAATAAGTGGAATAAGGATGTGGAAGGAAATGGGAGTACTCTGAGGACACGATGTTGTCCACTGCAAACGTACTTGGGCGGGGATTGAACCAAAAACCCCACACACCAGATGTAGGCGCTCTACTGAGACACTGTCCACCACATTTGAACTGTTTTAAAGTAGATATGGCAACAGACTTTACGGAAACACTTTACAATACTAAACTTCCATTTATAAAATATGGACAATATCAAATCAGTTGTTTTTGAAAAAGAAATTGTCCGAGAAGAGTTCCCCTGAAGAGTAAACTACCTGTTTGAATTTTTTCGATTCCCGGCGGGAGCTCATGTGGTTCGGATTCCACGTTAATCAGTAGGTCCACGTCTCATATAGCCTCGCTGCTGAACGGGACGATAAACTCAAAATCAACTCAACTCAACTGTTTGAATTTTGTTTCTAAAAAAGGATATATATTATAGAGTTGTAAATGATTTTAATTTTCACCCTCCGCTAGACTAGTTTTTTTTTAAGGGTTAGGCGGAAATTTCGAAATCCCTATGTGAACTTAGGTTTAAAATTTGGTCCGCATCGTTGAACGGTATGCCCTCTACTAACTGAATCCGCATACATCGCGACGAACAAACAAACAAAAAGCGAAAAACATTTCTTTCTTGGTATTAAGTGCCATGAAACATGTAGATAATTTGAAATATCAAATTTGGTGTTTTCACGATCATTATACTTTCCTCCTGTCGTCGCTCCTGTCGTAGCATAAACGTGAATAGACAGTTCATAAACGCTGACTAGAAACACCCGGTCAAATTTGATCAGGATCGTCAATTAGGATATAATTGCTTCCATACAGTGCTTCCATCACCTGCTATTGAACCACAAAGGCTCCCTCCGTTTTCGGAGTGATGCTTCGGTTTTTAAAATCAATATTGCGCAGTATACATTTTAAAGTAATTTTCTGTAGTCTTAAAAATGATTTATGACACTGTTTTATGAGTTAATAGGTAATGTTATTCTTGTCCCCAAGTGCAATAATTTTTTAATGATTTTCTTCTTTATCCAGAAAGTGAAATGTAAAGTTTTGCGTCCCACGGTTATGCCGGCTAGGCTAAAGGAGACTGTCATAATGAGAAATGAATGGAATATTGAGATGAAGAAAGTAAGAGGAAACTGGAGAACCCCGAGAAAACCTAAAGACATGGTGTTTGTCCACCATAAAATTCACTTGGCGTGTTCTGGAATCGAACCAAGGACTCCATGCACCTGAGATGAACGTTCTACCGCTGAGCGACCGCAGTCCCTTCTTTATCCAGAGTACTGATCATGGAACTAATAATGCAATTATTTTAAAACCACTATCCTTAAGAAAACTATCTGTTCGTCGCCTATGTAAAACAATATTTATACTTACATTTAGTAATTTTTTAGTGGGCGTGATACTGAAAAAAATAGAGTACCACGATCCTTTTGAATATTGAGTGATCTCTCAGATATGATGCGTTACAAATATATATTTCTAATAAAGGTAATATGCACGTTTGAGCTAATATATTTATGATAACTTTTGCAATATTGAATACGTTTCTCTGCCTCGACTTGAATAATGTATAGAAACCCATTATCACAGTTATACTTTGTTTCTTCTCTAGCTTTACTAAATAATTCCGGAATTGTACTTCACAATAAGGCTATGGCCGCTTCCTCACCATTTCTAGCCTCCAAAGGACTTGCACCTAGTAAATTAATATCACGTATGAAGTCCCCTCAGGGGTGTCTGTTTGTTAACTGAATGATTTAATTACAGAAATTGTGGAAGTGGGCGAAATAAAAATTAACATTAAAATGTAATGGGATAACAATCAAAAGATAGTATCTTCTTAGAAATTTCGTGGAAGGGTAAATATTCTGAACCTAAAAGTTTCGAAGTGTTTTGTTCGATAGATATAATGACTTTCCATGAAAATTGACACCACACGAAAAGACCTACTAGTACACCGAGTATCAGAGATATTTGTCCCTATTTCCCCTCCCCTCAGTGGTCACATGCTCTAAATGTCTGCCCTTCAAGCAACGTTTTATTAAGCTCAGAACAAAATGAATAAATGCAAACTCAGTACTTTTCACAAATCGCTATTCGAAACAAGTTACTCATTCAAGAGATCAGACTTGGTATCGTCACCGTTCCTAATTAAATTCCAAAGTCCCTAAACACATGCCTCACTGTTTTATTCAGATATATTAGGGAATGAGAATTTCCCTTTAAAGTCATAGAATTCCCCTTCCAAATGTTGAAGATAGTAGAACAGGCATATGTTATAACGTTGTTAGAAAACTTTGGTAGAAGGCATGAAGATTCCGATTCACAAAATTTCGTTATCTTTCCAAGTGTTGAACTGTACGAACATCATGCCTATGTGTATTGGTACACAAAAACTCAATTTTTTTTCGAATTTACTTCCTCTTGAGCTATGAAAAGTGCAGAAGTCGAGTAAGTGTTTTTGTCATTCTAACGTGAACCGAGAAGAGTATGAAGTTGAGTGGTACCCTATGTTAGCTTCAAGATGTCAGTGCGTCAGCTACACTACAGTACGACTTCTAGCTGCCACATTAAATATACCTACCTCCTGTTAAGAAGCCATTTTCAAGTGTGGCACGTATTAGTAAGAAAGACAACTCTGGTCATCTAAGTTCATTTGTGTTGATATTAATGAAAGGCCGAACTGAACTGCCATCTTTTCACATAGAAAACAGTTTTAAAATTTGGGTGCATCCCACAGAAAAATTGGACTGTCTGTTAAAAGTTAGTCTAATTTGAAAAGTTAATTTGTAAAAATAAATAAATAAATAAATTTGAAAGTTAAAAATTAGTGCATGAAAATGTTACAATGCACTGAATGAGTACGAATCTTTAGCTTATGAAAATACTGTTAATACAATAATTCTCCAAAGAGTTCATGTGGGTCAGTGGCGGATTTAGAAGGGACCTCGCGCCCCCTCCTCATGGGAAAACGTAACTCTATTATGTTATTTCAACAAGAAGAGCCGACAAGAGTATTTTTTGTCAGTATATTAAACCATAATCTGCTCTCAATTACTGGTGTTACAAACTAGTTATCCCCAAATACAACAGGTAATATTTTTCTGCCCTTTGCGCAAGAACAAAGAGAGACGAACTTTGGGAGGCTGAAAGTCTAACTTGTGCAAAAAATTATAAGAATTACTCGAGACGTTTTTCTCTTATGAAGGGTTCGTCACCTTGGGAACTAGTGTTACCTAAGAGACGAGAAATGTCTAGCCTCGTCTCATTCTTATTTCGAAAACGAGACTAGAACTACATTCTAAAATTTGAAACCCGACGAGGAACATGAAAATTCTCGACCCATTTTCGAGACGAGAAATTTATCAAGTCTTAAACTATAAACATTATTTTGGTGTTACGTTATTCATAGTGTAAAAATTATAAATTGATAAAGTGATTATACGAACACAAAGAATTGCATTTACCAACTCTTAAAGATATACAAGACATTACAAACATATTTCAATAATAATATAGTTTAAAGATTGTTATATCACATGCTTCGTGAACTTCTTTCGACGAGGGAGGATTCTGATACGCTCTAGATGAAATTAAGAATAGAATCGAGGCGTAAAGGACCCGGCACAATCTTTATGGAAATTGGATTTTGATGGAATTGCTTGAAACCGTGATATTTTGTAGATATTGTGATCCTGAGAGAAAGTCTTAACAGGCACAACCACTAATCACTGACAGTTTAACCACTACAGGGCCGCTTTTTTTAAACAGCCGAAGATAGTCATATTCTGGATGTCGGTGGAAATAACTGTAACTGTGATATGTTGTAGATATTGTGATTCTGGGAAAAGGTCTCAACAGGCACAACCACCCATTACTAACAGCTTGGTCCCTACAGGGTCACTTTTTGAAAACACCCGAGTATAACGATGTTCTGGATTTTTGTGAAAATGAATGAAACTGTGATATATTGTAGATTTTCTCATCATGAGAAAAGGTCTTAATGCACACGACCTCCGTTTGGCCACTACAGGTACAGATTTTTGAAAACTGCTGGGCATAACGATATTTTGGATTTCAGTGAAAATGAATGAAACTCTGATATGTTGTAGGTGTTGTGATCCTTAGAGGTATTGTTAATTTTGGTTTTCCTTTGGCCCGCAAGATGAACATCGGGAAGTTATCTATGCTTAAATGGTGTTGGCCGCTACTTTCTCCATCTCTTTTTTCGGGTTGTGGAATACGATAAGATTTAAACCTTTTCAGGGTTGCATACAATTCCACCAAAATTCCAGAATATCATTACCTTGTGTTGTTTTCAAAGATATGACCCTGTAGTGACCAAACGGTCGGTGATCGGCGGTTGGGCAAATTGAAACTTTTTCTCAGGATCATAATATCTACACGTCACGGTTTCAAGCAATTGCACCGAAATCCAGAATATCATCTTCGGCTGTTTTTTTTAAGTGGTCCTGTAGTGACCAAACGGTCACGGAGATTGTTTCTGTTTCTGCACAGTAAAAAATTGTTGTGTTAATTCAACTCAATTTTAACACAGGGTAGTGGTTCCAGCGTGACTACCACTATGTGGTGTTAGTTCAACACAAACCCCGTGGTGTTGGCGTTTAACACAGAGGGTTTGTTACGTCTTTAACACACAACCCGTGTTGAGCGGTGTTAAATTCGGATCTGTGTTAGTATTTTCGGTGTTGATCGACACCATGTCAGGGTCGATGGTGTGGAGAAAAGTGTTGAGTGTTACTTGTGGCGGTGTTGCACAAACACGAAAAAACTAACACAGTGTGTAGAGTGTTAATATTACACCATGTCAAGTGTCAATATAACACAGTCCCTGTGTTACTTCAACATCATTTTCTTTTTATTTCAACACACAATCTGTGTCATAATTCAAGGTCAGACCACCAGATTAACACCGTTTTTGGTGTTAGTTCGACTCCACTTCTGTGTTACTACGACACCTATTTTGGTGTTGAAGTAACTCCGTGTGTGGTGTTGATGTAACCATTTTTCTGTGTTGGAAAACCATGTAGTGTGCACGCTTACGCTTACCAAAGATTCTAATTTTAAAATAAGAATAATAAACTACAGAACACTTCATATAGAAAATCTTCATTTAAAAAAATTGTCGTCCTCCCCAACATTTATTGTGAAGTATTTCTTGATGGTGCGAAACACAACCTTCACCAACATCTTGTTCTAGAATGATAGGAAACTCTTACCTATATCCTTATAATATGTTTACCTCTTAATCGTGATTCTACTTGTTTTCCGCCATTTTTGAAACACAGTCCCGGGTGTTGACTGGTGAGCTCTAGCGCGGCGTAGAAGTGACAGTAATACGATGCTGTTTTATCGCTGTTGACAGAAACATTCTTCAGAAACATTATGTAAAACAATTGAAAACATTGCGCGGTTTACATGTTGAAATTTTGCGTATACTTAGATTTGTTTAAGTATTTCTTTCTGTTGTATTTGTCTGTAGCCTCAATCCATTAGCCTTTACAATTAGATACCAACATATTTGGCAATCACGCAGAAAACAACACCGAAGATTTTATACTTGTGTTAATTTAACACACAGCCTGTATGTCATTTCAACTATCGGCATTTGACACACAACTCCAAATGGAGAGAGAGTTGTTTTAACCACCTCTTTGTGTTATATTTTAACACAATCGTGTTAACACAGGCATGCCGTTGAAATAACAAACGATTTTTTGCAGTGTGAATTGACATTTTTGTGGGACATATGCTAAACTATCAGAATGTGGTTATCGTACCTGTACCAGAAAATACATAATTTTCTGTACAAATATCGATAATTCATACTAACATGTAACACTTAACAAGTGTAACACTCCGATTTTGATAAAATTTTACAGGTAGATACTACACATGAAATAAACGAATACTTGTTTTTATTTTCTGCGGAAAAACGGTTTTAGGGGACAAAAGCTTTCACTCAAAGTTTGAAAGTTGACGCCCAAAAGGAAAGAAGTGGACCGCACAAACAAAAAACACGTGTTCGCTTATTTTTGTCTATTGTCCCTACACAAAGTTTCGTTGCAATTCTTCATGTCCTTTAGGCATTTCTGACATAGGCCTACTGTTATTAGCTCTTTTGATATTTCGTGATCAAAGGCTTTGTGGGTCCGTGCCCCATCCAACTGTTTGTTTTTTTTTTAAAGGAAAATACGAAACACGTATTCCCTTATTTCAGGTCTAGAACATCTGTGCAGAAATTCGTTCACGTCGGTCCACTTCTTCTTGCCTTTCAGGCGTCAACTTTCAAAATTTTGGGTGGAGACTTTCGCCCCCCTAAAACAGTTTTTCCGCAGAAAATAAAAAAAAAATGTGTTCTTTTATATCATGTGTAGTATCTACCTGCAAAATTTTATCAAAATCGGGGTGTTACACTTGGGAAGTGTTGCATGTAAGTACTGATATCAGTACCATCATTCTAATATCAATTTTTGTAGACTGCATGCAGTTTTGTGTAGGAAGTGAAACGTATAAATACTGAAAGGAAAACATTGCACAGAAACATTATGTTCGTATGTTGAACATACTTTCTTGTATGTGGTGTAAAGTATCCTCAACTATGAGGATACTTTGCACCAATGTTTATATTTCAATAACTATGGTCATAGTGAATGATCACTAATGCACTTGCACGAATGTTTTCCATATATGTGATGTTTCAAAACAACACCGACAACGTTTGGGAGGTGATTCCTGACACCAAGATAAGACAAAAAGTATAGACCAACCTGGGTGCACAAATCCTTTCTTTCCGAGTTATAGGCTACCGAAAACATAAAAAATGAACTTTAAAGGTCCATAGCTCCAAAACTATGGGACCTACCGTAGTCGAGTCAAGACTTCACTTACGAAGTACTATGTGCCCTATAAAAATATCCAAGTTTTAGAATCCTGCAGTACTTCCGCAACAATTTTTATAGTGGTAGTTGGTGAGTACTTCAAATTATATGCCCGTAGGTAAACTACCTTTATAAAAATTGTGTGTGAATACCCTAGGATTCTGAAACTTGGATATTTGGATAGGGTACATACTAGTTCCTAAGTGAAGTCGTGAAGTCTTGACCCAACTACACTAGGTCCCATAATTTTGGAGCTGTGAACCTTTAACCCACAAACGACCAAGACCAGTTTTATTCGTTAGCAACTGCCTTGAACAATACCGTGTTGCATCGAAAACCTGAGAAGAAAACTGAACGAAATTCGTACAACAAGAGAACGGGTAGTGTGCCTGAAGTGGAACAACGGGGGTTTGGCTAACTGAATGATATAGCCCATGTAACGTAGTGAAAAATAAAGTGGGTCACTGGTGGCACAAGGAGCGTTTGTGGGTTAAAGTTCGGACTTTTGTGTTTTCTTCTGCCTATAACTCCGAAAGGAAGCATTTGTGCATCCAGGTTGGTCTATACTTTTTGCATTATCATGGTGTCAAGAATCAGCTCCCAAACGTTGTCGGTGTTGTTTTGAAACACCCTGTATATTTAGCTATTATTTGTTGTAAGTTACATGTGATTTTCTTTAAAATCCCTTATATCTGGTGTAAAGTAACCACGCCTTACGATATATATAAATCAGACATTGTCACTTCTGAAGAGAGGCCTTAACACGTTCCTGACGCATATACACTGGCAGCAAAGCAGTTAAGTGAGAAAGTGAAACAGAAAGGTCTGCTTTTTAATAGTAAACTTACGAACGACGAAAAAAGAGCCGAAATTGCGACTCGAAGTAGGTTTCAGACTTCAGAGCCAGCTGTCGCTTTTGTCAGCGTGGAATTTTTCGGATTATCAGAAAGAGATAATAACGTGGAATCGGAACCAAATGAGCCCCCACAGCATGGGTGAAGCTATGGGGGGCATTGCCCCAGGAACTTTTGGACAAAAAATGCCACCTACAAAGACCTGCCAAGAAATCCGAGACCGACCGAAAGGTCTGCCCCCCCAGCAGACAATTCCTAACTCCTCCCATGCCCCACAGGAAAACGAAACCGGATCTCTCGTGCCGAAGTGAACTGAAATCGAACAAGAGAAGTGAGAGCTCTCCTACTTAGCATAGTCCTGTCAATACTTAATTATTTTGTGAGCCATGGTAGCACAATCCGTAAGGCATCTTCCTGCCAAGTGAACGGCCCGGGTTCGATTCTGCCCGGAGCACGTAACCCTTATTGTATTGGGGTCTGAGGTAAACCCAGCGTCTTTTAAATGGTTATCTGGTGCAACCTTAAGGGAAATAAAGCAGCATGATGCTGGGCGATGCTGGACAAAACAGTTTTTCTTTATAAAAATCAGAAACCGGTTTCTAGAAAAACCGAAAACCGACATTTCGGTTTTCTCCAAAACCGGTTGGGTTTCTCACCGAAACCGGTTTCGGTTAAAACTTTTGGGAAACACATAAAGCTATTTCTGTGCAAACGGAATCGGAGAACAACGAAACACAATTCTGATCAGAAATAGAACAAATTTTGGAAAAAACTGGAATCGGTTTTGAACAAAACAGAAACCGGACGCGGTTTTGGAGAAAACCGATAATCGGTTTCGGTGAAAAGGCGAACCGGTCTTTTGAAAATTTTAGGAACCGGTTTCGGGTTTTCTAAAAACCGGTTTTGTGCCCAGCACTACATGATGCTCACTACATCACCTTAATGAGTGCCAAAATCGGGAAATTCGGAGACTTGACCTCCACACCAGTCATTATGTCCTTGCCCGTCTCGAAAACAAGGAAAAGAGGATTATTATGTCCATAGGAACAAGTAGTTAGAGAATTTAAGGTGCAGTTTTACTATACGGATCCACAGATTGTAAAATGTACCCAAAAAATGGGAAAGTTTTTAATTTGCGTATTTTATGTCGAGAACAGAACCCAACGAACCCCTGCTGGGCTTCTAACCCGTTCCTACTACTACTACTACCCCTACCCTTACTCCTACTCCTATTACTACTTATACTATGGATCCGTATAGTAAAACTGCACGGAATTTTATACTTTTATATCTATTTGATGACCAGCGACATACTCTGATTCCATATTTTACACTTCTGTAAATATTCATATTGTTCCTGTATTAGACCTACCTTTCATAACGGAGAAAAATGCAAACAGTTCTTCAACACTAGAAACCACAGTCAATAAGGTCCGAATGTTATGTTTCTCTTCTAGACACAGAGTATATCACGTACATAAACACACACAGAATGACCAGACAGCACACCTACTTCAACGGTGTACTCTCTTTCACTGTGCGTCACTTGCAGATCAGTTACATGGCTGACAAGTAACTCGAAGCGCTCATGTTACAAGTATTCGATAAAATGTCTAGTCTTTCTGTCGTCAATGTGCAGATGGTAATCTTTGGTATTTATTTTTAAAAGAAAGAAAAGTAAAGAAAAGAGAAAAATGGACATACACTTTAAGGAAACATTATCTTGTAGTAGTTACTGCTTTAAGTTGAAATCATAACAAAGCCAGTTGAGATTGCTCCAAGAGCAGTGTCAGAACAAACTTAAAAGTAATTAATTTTTCTTATTAACTTCTACAGGCTTTATACCACTTTTTCTATGTACTTTATTATTATACTCATTAAACAATTCTTGTGATATGCAGTATCTATCCATTTATAATTTTCTTGAGTACTCATTTTTTTCCCACATGTTTTCTTTGCTGCTAAAACGTTCTACGATATGTTGTTTTACGAAGACACATGCTCAAAATGGAGGGTTCAAAATTGTTAAATTCTCAAAATGTCATCTGTCTATGACTTACGGTTCCCGAGGGCAGCTCCTTAAATCTCCCGAAGTCCGAACATTTTTGGCCAATGTTTGGGGGATCGTGGCCACCGGTTACTATTTGGTACCAAAATGTTCACTATCCTCTTAGGTATTGATTAACACCAATATCATCTCTCTAATTTATGGTTCCCGAGAAATGGCTCCTTAAATCTCGGGAAATCGGAACTTTTTGGGCCAATATCTCGGGAACGGTAAGAGTGACGCAAAAAATTCCATCACTTCTTTAAGATCGATTTTGATGCTCTATAGAGTGGAGAGCTCAAAATTGAAAAGTTCGCAAATAACTGCCACACACACGTACAGACATAGATAATTCAGTAAAGAACTTTGTAAGTTATTTGATTACATTAAATCACACAATACTGTAGAAATTGAGAGGCAGATCGGACCATTTGCTCCTATGAGCCAGAATAAGACAGTAATGTTTTGGTGATGAGTAGCAGCATGCCAACTAGTTGTAGAAATACAGACACAAGCAAAATTGAATGCCTGTTGTACTTAATCTTTCATAATACTTGTAGGAAACAGACCTCGGACCCAATGAGATCCGGATCCGGAAACTTTTCCCCCCGATTCACTGATGTAGTAGGTTGCTGTGGTGTTAAATATTTCTATAATATACTTGCGCTATCTTTATTCTTTATTTTAACCTTGCAATATTTATATATTGTACTTTATGTGAAAGTCTCTTTAGTAAAATGCTTCCAAATATGACTCCTTCCCATTTCAGAGTGTAGCGAACTTAACCGTCTGAAGGAACTGATGTAAATGGTAACAAATTCTTCTATTCAGCTCCTCTTCAAAACCCAATGTTAGCTTCACATTTAAAATAATTATTTTATTCTTAGAAAATAAACTTTACTATTTTCTCGTATACAAATGAATGATCTCTTAGATAAGGCCCTTCCAATCGCAGGAATACTGGACAAATCAAACCCTTTTTTTATTGTAGTTTCTGACTTATTGGAATCCAACCACCAACAAATTTAATACTGAATGCCTTTCACTTCGAAGGTACAACAAAAAAATATAGACTGGTTAGAGTGGCACCACAGTAGATTTTTAAACATACACACGAGAATTTCAGGAGAGCGATATGGTTGTGTAGTGTATGTATATACATTATTGGTTTTTAATAAAAGAGGCCGTTGTATGTCATTTATCACCTAAGTTATGGCCTACCCTTCTGAGGGATTTGTAGAAAGAGTAAATAAAAAATAGATTTCTGTTGATTTTTCTTCACCCTCCAGGCTTCTTTAATCATACATTGCTGGGCGTAACCAACACATATTCATGCATCGTATCATTAATGTGTTTTGTATTTTGTATAGGCCCTACTAAAGTGTTCAAAAATATTTAACACACTCGCATTTGTTTCATGTAATCTCAGGTTCAATTCCCGGTGGGAACATGAGACAATTGGGAGCTAAAACAATATGAAAATAGTATTTAAAAGTCAGGAAAATGATATTAAAACTTAAGCTATCTGTTGGGTCTGTAAGGCCGCAGTTAAATTAACCCAACGTTTCATGAAGATATATTATGTCATTATTGTTTATTTACTATAAGTTACCAGATACATCCTCAGAGGCCATCTTACACTGGAGTAATCAACAGATGAAAACAACATTGGAAAAAGAAGTGGAAGGAAGATCTCCAGTGTCTTACATTAGTGTACTAACGCAGCATTTGCCTAGTGTAACTAAGGAAGAGCATTGGAAAGTCTTCAGTCAGGATGGCCGGTCTCCGGATTCGAACCCGGTATCACTCGACTGCGAAGCAAGAATCCTAACAACTAGCCTAACCTCGCTCGGTATTATTATTATTTAGCTAATAATTAACGTAATGATATAAAATTAGCGCAAATTAAACCATACTTTCTTTATTGCTGAAATTATAGTTAAGAGGCCTACATGAGACATCAGTCCCCCGTTCCCAGCTATCGTCAAATGGACCATGCTTAAGGGGAATACTAAAACTGGAATTAAGAAAGCTGAGGTGAAGAGGTTAATGAGAATGTGGATGAGTAAGCTATGCACGATGCAGAAATTGAGTAATTATGTCTTAATTATAGATATATTAACTTACATATGTTAATTAATATTTCTCTGATATAGGACACACTTACTTGCTATAGTGCCAGGTAAAAGGCCCGCTTTAATACACGGACACACTAAGTATGTGCTCATGGGTGCAACGTCTGTGCAGAGAAAACATAGGTAAAACTTGAATAAATTGGAAAAACGAGGGGAAAACACCCTTCAACCAAAAAGAAAAAAATAGGAAATTAAAAATAACTAAACTTAGAGCCACAAAAGATGCGAAATGAATTTTATTGAAAATATTGTTTTTCTTAGTGATTAGTTGTGTTAATTATGAACAAAAATTACGAAAGAAAACAAGTAACACTGAGTTCTACAAACCAGCTGAAAAGAAAATATTGGATAAAATTTAATAATAGAAAAGAACTCCTGGTGCGACAGTCCCTTGGGACCTGGACCTGCCAGCCGGTTTACGTTCAAACTGTGGATATGTGGTTAGCGCAATGACAAAATCCCTAATGTCGGCTTTCTAGACTGGAGTCCACTATCTCTTACTTCAGATAGCTCCCCAATTGTGCTCACAATGCTAAGTCAACAGCAAAATTTTTGAGTGCCAAACCGGAAATTTAATCCGTGACCACGGGCACCGAAGGCACACGCGCCACCACTGCTTTTTAGAGGTAACCTTTTACCAAATTATATCTATTTAACCTACTGGACGCTTTGCACGGATTATACTGTAACCATTACGACACCACATAGACATAAAAGTAGACGAGGCTAGTTAAAAACTTCTATGTCTTAAGCGGGATTTGAATCCACGACACTCACAGCAAACGATCCACTGTCTAATGCCACAGACCACTCGACTATTCCTGTCGGGTTTTCTTAGCTAAGCGGGAGCACATTTAAGATACCAACTGATTATCTTAAATATTGTTCGTAAATACTAACAATCTAAATCTTATGTATCAAATATTACTTGTGATAATACCATACTCTCTCCGTCACCTATAGACGAAAAGCTAAAGTTACCTATATTATCTAGTACAGAGATAAGTTTTGATTCTCTAATAGCTGCTGCTGATGATAGTCAAGGTTCGTCGAAGATTATCTCCCAAACCCAAACTGAGATACTGATGTTATTAGAACGGCTGAAAGGTCATAGGCTACGATCTCGGTACTAGCACACGTTTTGGTTTTCAGATCTCAAATATTTATCTTGTACTCAGCCCGATTCTATGTATGAATCCGAAATTTTAAATCTAGATAAGAGGCACCAAAATTCATGCTTTATTCTCAGAGCTCATATTGTGATTTACTCAGTAATTATTAAATCATTTTGTAACGTATACATTTGATATTTTGAGGAGACTGAGGAAGTTAAATAGACGTAAAAACTAGTCAATACTTGTCTTAACTGTTAATGTTTTCTTAACAGTTAATGAAATAGCTCTCTTGAGAAATTTTAAATATTCGAGTTTTGTATTCCGGCTTTAAATGTATTCTAGTTTCAGATGTTTCAAACCCGAGGTACGGATGTCTATCCTGGAACAAGGTCCGAACCTAGATTCGAAATCCGTACTCTCTTCAGGATCAAATCAGATCTTTTTAGTAAGGTATGCATTTGATCTTTTGAGTAGACTGAGGGATACAAATACACTAGCCAAATATTTGCCTTAATTTTCTGTTTTCTTCTTCACTGTCAGGACTTCGTGAAATTGCTTTTCACGAATTTTATATATTCAAGTTTACCACAATTTAAGGTGTAGATTTGGATGCGAATCAATATCTGGGTTCCGAATTTCGGACCCAGATCCGAGATCCCGATTTCGGATCCAGATCCAGGATTCGAATTTCGGATCCAGATCCCAAGGATCAGGGACTAATCAGATCCGAATTCGGCCATCCCTACTATGCTTAAGTATGGAAAGTTTTAGAACAGCTACGTCCACCTGTCTCCCTGTTAACAGATATCAGAGCTAAATAGGAGGGAAGGAGAAGTGGCTTTCTAGAATCCATTCTGAATCCTAAGAATAGGTTCTATTTCGTGCCTTAACCTTATATTAAAATCGAAAGTAGAAGGAATCAACTATCATTTCTAGTTTCAATATTGATCTTCATAAAGCAAGAACCGTGACAGATAATAAGAAAAGACTTTTTGATAGGGTCTTATCGTTAGAAGAATACACGTCACCCCAACCTTTTTTCCACTATTCAAAGAGTAGTGGACGAAATTACTATATCCGGCTTCAATGCTAATCGCCATAGTAAAAAAAAAATCTCCAATAAAATGGCGAAAAGCACTTTTATGTGAATACTGCAAGCATAGTTGCATATCCAACTTTCTTCTTCTATTGATACCGGAAATGGTAGAAAGGTACTAACACTTATGGTTTCGATATAGATCTTTATACAGCTAAAGCGGTGGAATGTGGCGAAGGTAGTTTTCAGCGTTCCAATTATAAAATTAATCTCGACCTTAGTCCTCTATCCAAACTGGAAGTGGTGAAAGTCTACCGGTTTCAAGTCAAGAAAAACGACGATGCACAGTTTTTGATATGGATTCAGCACCTTTTGATACACATGTGTTTCGAAACAACACCGACAACATTTAGGAGGTGATTTCTGACACCAAGATAAGACAAAAGTACAGACCTACCTGGGTGCACAAATGCTTCCTTTCGGAGTTATAGGCTGTCGAAAACACGAGAAAACTCTCCAATAAATAGGTCCATAGCTCCAATACTATGGCACCTACCATAATCGGATTAACACTTCACTTACGAAATAATATGTGTGCTATCTAAAAATACATGTTTCAGAATCCTAATGTATTCACGCAACAATTTCTATAGAGGTACTTCGGCTACGGGCATATAATTTGAAGTACTCACTAGCTATCTCTATAAAAAATGTTGCAGAAATACCGCAGGATTCCGAAACCTGAATATTTGGATAGGGCACATACAAGCCCCTAAGTGAAGTCTTGTCCCGACTATGGTAGGTCCCATAGTATTGGAGCTATGGACCTTTAAACTATATTTTTTTATGTTTTCAGCAGCCTATAACTCCGAAAGGAAGCATTTGTGCACCCAGGTTAGTCTATAGGAAAGACCGGGTCTGGTTGGCAGCAGGGGCTGGTTGACGAACTGCATATAACTCCTTCATTAATTAGCATAATGAGCTGTTGCTGCTGTCATAAAAGGGCGACCTATGGACGCAGCTGCCACCTTCATATGGAATTTGTAACTTGCGGATTATGGCGTCTATTAGATGAAGAGTGTTTTTGCCAGTCTGAAGTATTTTTGTTTTCAGTTCTCCGTTACAACATCACAGAATCGTCACTACTAAGAGTACAGAGGTAAGCAATGTAGCATTAGTTAGATCTGAACTTTGTTTTTATGGATATTCAAACAATAAAACATAATGCCAAACAATTGCTGAATAATTACGACTGTGTTGCACAACATGGGCTTGTGGTTAGTTGGCGTATAGCATTTGGGATTGGTTGGCCAGTGCGCCGCACAACCTCGTGTGAAATTTTATTTCATTTTACTTTTATTGTTACATTGTTTGTTTTATTGTTATGTAGTTTCAGTGTGCGAATTAGATAATCTATACTGGGGGGATAAAATTAGGCCAACAGGACATAAAGTCTGAAGGTGCAAATTTCAAAATGAGATAATAATGCCTTACCCCATATATATAAATATATGACATCTGTAATAAATAAGAGATTTATTAATTTAATAAATCTACCGACAATAACTATGCACGTAGATATTGTCTGACATAAACACACCCCATCTAACCTTTCTGAACGTGGAAATGTTGTACTCACTCTTGTCCCCGTAGCTCTTTAAGGTTTATTTACTTAATAATTCGGCCCGAGCGATAGCCTGATCACAAGTATATGTTAATTTTCCAATCATATTGAAATCTTTCACTTTGCGTTATTACATACAGTTTTAAAAAAAAATTATGAAAAGCACTAAAATTATGTTAAACTGGACATACTTTTTTTTTTTAAAAAAAAAAGAAAATCTAGATATTAGCCTATCAAACCAAAAAATGGATTTGTTGCTGGTTCCGATTTCTGACATGAAGGTCAAATCGAAGGCTAAATATTTAAAATCTTTCAATTCAAATTTTGAGCTTGTGATTCTACTCCCCGCTAAAAGCTGCGCTCTTCACGACTTTTTTTTCTCCAAATATCGATCCCGTGATGGGGCTCAGGAAGCAGAGTTGGCGTGGGTCAATGAAAACTTGACCCACGACCCACTGACCCACCACCCACCATGACCCACTCTGACCCACGATCCACCGTGACCCACCACCCACCATGGCCCACTGTGACCCACCATGACCCACCACCCACGGTGACCCACTCTGACCCACCACCCACGGCGACCCACTCGGACCCACCACCCACCATGAACCACTCTCATCTACTTTGACCAACTCTGACTCACCAAAATCCATCGTCATCAACTCTGAACATGATCCACGGCCACTTCTGAACTGACTAAAGAGTTTACACTTGTAATAAAACAAAACTGTGAAATTGTCATTAATCGGAGTTTGAATTTCTACGGTCAATTGCTCAACAAGCACCACTCTGTTACAATAACGGTGGATCTGACCTTTACGATATAAAATGGTAAAGTGTTTGTCAGTGAGGGAATTGAAACAGTTCGAGGTGGGGGGAAATTAGTGTGTGCCTAAAATATACTTGTACTAAGAGAGTATTCTTGCAAGTGTTAATTTCTGAACGCATTCCACAAGAAACTTCTATTCGCAGGAAAATACCCCTGTACAATATGGAAAAGGTTATGGTTTCTCAGTTCACAGTATTTTTCTCACAAAAGACTTGAAAAATCAGTTGTTCATAGGGTATAAAGGTGCTCGGGTACCCTTGTGAGAGCATCTCCATAAACTATATTCATAATTGTAATTTGTGTAATCACTAAAACACCACGTTAAATTTAAGTTACAAATATGCATAATTGCAATTATTATGAATATTTATTCCAAAGTAGTTTACCTAAAGCAAAGAAGAGACTTACTAAAAATTAGATACAAAGTTGAATAACACAAATAAGCCATTAGTAATACAAGTATATATTTTCCGTAACTCATAATTTTCCACCTTAAAACAAATCCGAAATCGGATTTATTTCCTGTTGGTAACTTTTTGGTGGTAAGTCATCCGCAGTGGAATGATGTCCATCCTTCAGCCAAGAAATAACTAGCTCGTCTACTTTGAGCTTGTCTAGCGGTGGGCCATTAACATTGATGAACAACAAGTTAGACAATGTTTGAGCACTTAATCTATTTCTAATATCAGTCATCTGTAAATTCATAAGGGGAAATTCCCGTTCGTACTCTGTCGTGGAAATTGATAATACTTCTACCCGATTTCTGCAACTTCTCATCGACAATCTACTTGTTAGACTTAAGTCTGATAACAATTTTTCTTGGTCAGTTTTGAAATACTCAGCAAGAAGTATCATCTCTCTATCACCATACAACATCTTTTCCATATCGACCATGTCAGTTGGCAATGTCGACCCATGTAGAACAGAAACTTCATCTACCACGCCTTTGATAGGGAATCTTGTGAATAAATTATCAATTAAAGCCTGATAAACTGATGATTTCTTATTTGTTTATAAATTAAATTTTTGTAATTACACATGAAGGTTTGATATCATTACCAAGTTCCCTCCACCGTCTAGAAAGCGAAAGCGAACGAGATTTCTGGAAAGTATTCAGAGGTGAATGGGAATTTCTCTCCTTCTTCCCCTTCAATTACAACACTGCTGTTTGCCACGTGCCAAATTACGATGAATTTCAATTAAATTATCATAGTATAATTATTTCCTTGTTGAATTATCAATACTTTTCAGTGGAAAAAAGGATGAAATTTCAAAGTTCCAAATCAAAGGAAGTAGAGACCAACGTAAAGGGAAAAAAGTGTAAAATTTTCCATTCAATTATGCGTACAATCCAAACTTAAAATTTCCGTGTAATTAAGCTTACAGTACAAATTTTATGCCTATTTTTCTCACAACTTTATGGGTTGATTGCCCTGTGCTGTGAGCGCTCCATATAATAAACATAAGCTTCAGCAATTATTATAGCAGAAAGCAATGGATATATGGAGCCAAGCACTGTATTTTTTGTTTCTGATTTTTTTCTTAAATAACATCGATCGTTTTCGATCATTTTTACAAACCAACTCACTTCCAATTTTCCATATATAGAAAGTCCCCCCCCCCACATAAAGGAGAATTTTAAAAAATGCTAGGACACATTCTGTTTATTTTCAATAAAGAGTTAATACACTGAATTTCAGCTCCGTAAGTTTAACGGTTTGCGAGATACTCATTTTTTTTCGCAAAAATTCGGATCCTCACTACCTCCTTAGGATATTATGCATTATAATAAAAGCAATATAACATCCCAGTTTGGATTAAGGCCTAACTATATACCAAAAGTAATTTCATTTGACTTTGCAATTTGACCGTGATCAGGCACACATAGTTACATTCAATTTTTTATAAATAATTTATATATTACAGTGATTCAAAAATGTATTTTTCCAGTAGTTAGCTCTAAAAACCCACAGGTCTCGAAAGCCAAGTTGTAGTGTAAGTCCTATTGCTATTTTTACTATTAAAAATATCAATATCCAAAAGTGACTGAAGTTCTTTTTTCACTTGGTTAGATATACTCACCTCAGGTAAGTAGACAGAAACAAGTGGAAAAGAAAGGGAAATGAAGGTCTTGAAAGTAAAACGGTGACAAATTTACCAGTCTTCAGAAGATACTGTCTACAATGCAGTGAGCAGAGGGTCGGTAGATCATACTGAGTCGGTGGGTCATGGTGGGTGGTGGGTCGCAGTGGGTCATGGTGGGTGGTGGGTCGCAGTGATTACGGTGGGTGGTGGGTCGCAGTGGGTCACGGTGGGTGGTGGGTCACAGTGGGTCACGGTGGGTGGTGGGTCACAGTGAGTCACATGGTGTTGACCCACGACCCACTGACCCACTTAGAAAACTTGACCCACTTGACCCACTGACCCACTGATCCACTCCATCTCTGTCAGGAAATCAACACTTACAATTACTTTACTGTTAGGTTGCAGATGAGGTGATTCACTATGGGCTAAGTTATTCAAATAAAGTAAAACATTACATTGAAGTTTTTTTCTGACAACATTATTAGCGTGGACAGCAAACTGTACAGCGAAAAGAAAGATGGAGAAATGAAGGGTTAACTTTAAAAAGCCCGCTCCAGTTGAAATGCTTATACAGACACGGACAATGAAACAGAGAACCAATCGTATTAATAAATGCTGAAACAAATCTTCAATTATGCGCTTATTCACCTAAAAATCATCTTCCTGACATGTCTGCTCACTAGGAGCGTATCCCCAGCGTGTACGTTAACATATACTTACGAGAGAATACCTATATCTCAGATTTTGAGTACAGTTTCGAAAGTTCATTTCCGTAAACTGTAAAAGGCTGTGATTACTATGCTAATTATCACAAATTAAATGCAACTTTTGAGTTGCATACACACAAACTACTAGGGAATGAAGACCATGTGCTAACAAAGAGTACACTGGAAAATGAAATAACATGTTATAACAAAAATTAAAATAAGATGATAATCGATACAAATGTAGAGGATGAATATGACATGTCCGAACTTCTCAAAGTATGGTGGAAGAAGCTATTTGTTTACTTCTTCTTGGCCAACCGCTAAGAACATTTATAAAACCATATGTGGCTTTGTTGTACGCAATTAGTACATTCAAATTCACGAACGATGACGAACTGAAGGGTACGAAGGTACAGGTGCAAGTAACAACCGTAGTCATAATATAGTTCAACTAAACAACGGTGAAAATAGTGGATAATTAGGTGGTAAGTAGAAATGACCAAAACTGAATAGCTTACATCGATCATTTCGAAATACAGCTAGAAGATTAAACTTACAAGAAATGACAAAAATCAGTGAAATTTGGAGTTATACTGAGCATAGTTTGGGGGGGGGGAAAGTGAGCATCCCCTTTGGGGATACTTCAGCTGACTTCTTTGGGGGGAACAAAATGTGATTGAGGGAGAAAATCCCCCTCATCCCCCGGGTAATTCGCACCCTGTGTAGTTAACATTTCTACCAATCTTTTACTTCAATGTTATAGAATAACATGCATGTATTGGATTACTGTCAAAATTTAGAAATCGAGATACGACTGTATGCCGGACTCTGAACTTTCTGAATAGGCCTAATTCTCAGGATCAAGAATATTTTGTATGTGCTCTTTTGTTACAAAAATAGAGGCCTAGCAATTGCTTTTTCTTTCTTTGTAGAAAATAGGAAATAAACTGCATTTCTCGATAATTAAGCTAAAACATATCTTAGTTTCTCTTAGATACTTTGTGAACAGCGGGAAATAAACTACCTTTCTTGATAGTTATTTTAATTACATTTTAAAATAATATGAAGAATTAACCTACACCAAATCATATTAAAACTGATATGGTTTTATAATCTTGTAGCTTTCAATGTCATGACAAGCAAGCTAGAATGAAAGAAAGAAGTTTTCGTATTTCATAATGACGATTCTTTTAAATGTTGTGAATAAAAGTCATTTCAAACCTCAAATAGCCTACTTCATTGCAATATATATAATATAATTTAGAAAAATCACGTTTGTTGCTAATAAATCCAATTTTTTTTTGTGTTTTGCTATATTTAAAAAGTATGCCAACTAGCCCCACAGCATCAGCCAACCAGCCCCTTACTAGGGATCGGTTGGCATACTCCGTTTTAAAAGAAAGAAATTTTATTTCTCGAAAACTGTAAGCAACAAAACAAAAACTAAAATTGAATTTATTAGAGAAAACATTGGTCTGTCCGTACACATCCATTACATTGCAATACAGTGCACCATCTGCTCATAAAAAATAAAGAATGAAAAGTTCGCCAACCAGCCCCGGTCTCCTCTACTTTTTGTCTTATCTTGGTGTCAGGAACCACCTCCCAAACGTTGTCGGTGTGTTTTCAAACACCCGGTAAGTTCAGTATTTCCACCTCCGACATTATTATAATATCGCAACCAAAAATTATAGGACTTACTACTTTTCGGTTCTAGTATTGATTCCCATAGAGCTAAAGCGATAATAGAAGGAGACAAATGATTTTCTGATATGGATTTAGGACCCAAAGAACACATTTGACCTCAGGGTTTATTCCTCTCCCAAAAGCAGTGGCGTATTTTGTGGATTGCCGGGCCTACCGGCGGTAGCCCTAGAATATTACAAAATAAAGTTATTATAATATAAACTAAATTATATTGATAATTTTGTAGTTTAGTATCTTCCTACAACGATAAAAAAATTTTGAGAACTGATTTAGAAACATCCACTAACTTCTTTGCATGCAGTCTGTCTCCTTTCCTTAAGAAATTTTCGATATGACAATGTAGAAGAAACTAATCTCTAACTGCTGTAGGAAGTATCACGCAGTTACTAACATTCCCCTTCGGTCCACCTCCACTCTTAGCGTACAAACGGAGACCAGGTAACACCAGTTGCCTATAGATTAATCCGTTCCTGGGCGTGAGCGAAGGGTAAAGGGAAATTATACGAGTAATGACAGCGCATTTTGGGGTCTCTGGTAATTGTCTTGGACATCTTGAACCTAGTTCTGTAGCGGTTTGCGTCAAGGCAATGCAAAATTTTTTATTTACATTATTTTGCAATAGTCGGCATAGCTGCAATAATTATCTGTTGCATTATTTACGTTACGTTGCAAAGGGTCCTCAGACTAAGGCTTCTTCGTTGGCTAATCGCATATTTCAGCGTTCTTCAGTACTCGGACAACTTCCATTTTCTCTGATGAGTAGAATTACCACTTATCAAAAGCAAAATGCAGGAAAACTTCATGCAGCAAATGAAGATAGATATGTAGGGGAAAGTGGGGGAATACCACGAAACGAGGGAATGCCACGCACCCTATTTTCTCAGTTGTAATACTTCGAAACTGATTTAGATTAGTGCTACTATCTAGTTTAAACTATGAAAGACATATTGCATGAGCGAGGCGCCAGTTGCTGCTACGTGTGGCTCATGACATGGCGAAATGTTGTTTTGCTGTAATTTCTTCTAATTTACTTCGTTTGCAGATTTAGAGGTATGTATTGAAATATTTAGTTGATTTTTATATTGTGTATACAGTGTTTTAACGTAGTGTGCTAGTAATAAGTTCATGCTAAATCTGTTTATATGAAACGACGTGAAACTTCTGAAGGTTCAATTTTTCTTTCTCGGCTTGGAATGGGGTAATTGCACGCATGTCGTCCATTGTGCGTGGTATTGCCCCTTCACTAAGCAGTTATCAAAAAAAGTTTATGCTGCGTTTCTTTACCTTGCAGATGCCATGACACTATATTAGGCAAACAGAAAAGTGCAAATGGACATTAGAACAGCTACCAAACGCCATAGGAGAAGTAAATGGCGTAAGAAAAATTAGAGAGGTAGTAAATGATTTTGGGATACATGAGGCTACATTAAGAACAAAAATGAAAGCTAGGACTGTCTGTTTTAAGAAGATGGGAAGAAAAGCTGTATTGAGCTCTACAGAAAAAGCGGAACTTGCTGGTCACGCTTTACATTTAGCCAAGTTGTTTTACGGAATGTCACCAATTAAACTACGCAAAATAATTTATGAATACGCAGAAGCTAATAATATCAAACACAATTTGAATAAAGAAAGTTGATTTGCTGGGAATGATTGGTTGGAATTGTTTTTAAAGAAAAATTCCACGATAAAGTTAAGGAAATCTGAAGCAATTAACGAATTCAATGAAGAAAAAATGAAAGGGTATTTTAAGAACCTGACAGAAGTTACCGAAAAATATCATTTTTGCAAATATTAGATGTTTAACGTTGACGAAACAGGTATATTCACAATATAGACACTAGGGCGTATTTTGGATCCAAAGGGAGTGAAACAGCTCGGAGCACTAATATCATGGAAAAGGGGTAAAACCGTTACAAAGCTGTCAGGTCTTACATACCCCCTATGTTTATCTACACAAGAAAACGCATGTCACCTCAGATGCAGAAAGAAGAATCTACTGGATCTATACATTCGTGGATGGAGCAATGAATCTAGTGGCTACAACATTTTGCTTTTATTGCGAAACCGATAACAAATGATCCGGTCCTACTTATTTTGGATCACACGAGCCATATTTCATTAGAAATCTACAATTTTTGTTAGGGGAAAGGAATTGTTATGGTTACAATACCACCGCATACGTCACATAAACTTCAGCCGCTAGACCTCACCTTTTATGGTCCCCTCAAAACATATTTCAACCAAGAATGCACACTGTTTGCGAAGCGCTACGTTAATGAAAAATTTCTCCATATGACTTAGCCGATATCTTTAATAGAGCTTATCTGCGAAAGTAGAAAATATGGACAAAGCTGTTAATGGTTTTAAACAAGCGTGTATTTGTCCTTTGGAGCCGGACACTTTTAGAAAAGAAGATTTTGAAGCTGCTCAGCAATTCCAGGCCGTAGAACTTGAAGATGAAAGAGAGACTTCTGAAGAAGTGAATTTCCAATTGATTTCCGATGTTCAAACTATTATAGGCCTACGCCAAAATGAACAACCATCTGCGACGAAAATAGGGCTAAATCAAGAAGAACATCAACTACCCGGAACATCATTACAGCACAGTTACCATTGCTTGTCCAACCGTCTTCTTTACAAAATGAGGCTGTGAAAGTCTCACAAATTTCTCCTATCTCCAGGTCTGACAAGTCAACTCCTCGAAATAAAAAGCGTTCAGAAATCTTAACTTCTACTCCAACCAAACGATATTGGAAGATGCTGAATTCAGAAAGAGCACTAAGCGAAGAGAGTACGAAGAAAGCAAAGTTGAGAAGAAAACTCGAAAATTCGATGTTGGTGGAAAACGTGAAGACAACCTGAGGAAACAAACTAGAAGTTGACCTAAACGTAGTCAAAAAAGACTGAAGTTTTTGGAAAGTGCTTCTGATGCTTCACGTTAAGAAATTTGCGCTAGTAATTAGTGCGTGCCAATACCCGATGAAATGCGTGTGATTACCCGATGTGGTGGGGAATACCACGCGTTTCTCGTTTTCCACAAAATTTATTTTTACAGAACCTATGAAAATCAAGGAGCCCTACCAACGATCGAATATGAAACTAGAATGATTCAGTTGCAACATACATTTTCCTCATGCTAATTTGTTTGATTTGTGGTGAGATAGAGGAAAATGTACCTTAAGTGCGTGGTATTCACCCACTTTCCCCTACAACAGCTTTTCCATAATAACTAATAAGATAAAATAAGTCTTTCTAGTAAAGAGGAAATTATATTTATCCACTTGATAAACGAACAGTATGTTGTAAGTTTATAAAAATATAAAAATATTTATAAAAATATTATAAAAATATAAAAATATTCCGGAAGTGTTATGGAATGCAACAAACTTTTATAGCTGCGTTATCTTTTAACCAATTTGAAATTTCAGAAATATTTGGAATTAGATTTTAATCACTTTTAAAATTGTCCTAGGTTAAATAACAACAAGTACACGAGAGTCATTTAGATTGAAGTGGCTCGTGGAAATGTAATTCGGTTTTCGTTTGTCTGGGAGACAAATAACGAACGTAGTGTCTTTCTGCGCAGTGTAGCGATTGTGTCGACATGTTCATGTTCCTGTGTTATGGTGTGTGTGGTCAGCGGACACTGTTATAATGAGATACGCTTAACTTGTACCCTAAACAACGTTCACCAGTGCAAAACAGCATGTTTTCGTCACGTTTCGGGTGGTACAAGGTCGAAATGCACGTAAGGTCCACAAGTGATTACATAAGGCGTGTGGTGACAATACTTTGCGAGATGGTTGCGAGAGATGAGCTACAGCATTAGGTGAGGCGCCAGTCAGCAGAAAAAGAACATGGTGAGAACCACGTTTGAACGGTTAGGAATCATCATGTAGAAGAGTTGCGAGCATTAATCAATAATGAACGGACATGGACGTGTAGTGAACTAGCTAATGAACTGAATATTTCATCTTCATCAGTGTACCAAATGCTAATACATGATCTTGGCTTGTGTAAGTTTGCATCCAGATAGGTACTGTATGTCTAGATGGAGTTGTAAAGGTGGCACTTGGGCATATGCACGCTTACACCCTGAATGTTATGTGTAGGAAAGTCTTGAATTCCTGCACCGCATTATTCCCATTGACGAAACATGGGGGAGAACCTACGAACCAAAGTTGAAACGCCAGTCCAGTGAAGGCATCCCCATAACCGAAAAAAGTAAAACAAGAACCATCAAATATTATGGTTAAGATTATAATGCCTTATGACCACCAAGGCATCATTCTCTTACGTCAAGTACTACCAGGGATTACCGTAAATGCCTCGTATCTGAGTCACCATTACCAGTCAGCATTGCGACGAAAACGACCACGTCTCCTGCAGTTTGCAGGTTGGAAGGTACAGGAGGCACCATATTCCCTAGCCTGTGAAAACGAAAGAAGCGCCTCGGGAACAACATTTCCGTAATATTCCCATGTTGCTCGTGCCTTAGGGCGAATTATGGTGTGAAACTACGGTAGACTTCAAAACTATCCGAATTCAATACTCAAACTTGGTGAAGAAGGTCAAAGATAGAACCTTTTCCTCGAACGCTGAATCAATATCAAAAAACCATTAGGACTACTAGCTATCACCTACTACTTCCTGTTTTAGTTCTATGACGATAAATGTCGTAGCCAGGAATCGTTACTTTGAATCACTCGCGGTTTGAATAGGTTAAGGGAGGAGATAGAACCTATCATTGGAACACTGAATCGATTGCCAAAAAAAAAAAAAAATCTTGATATCTCTTACCGTTCTTCCTCTATGAAAATCAGTATTGAAACATGACGTATTGAACCACTTCCAGTTTTGGTAGTGTTGCGGATAGTTACGATGTACTGCCTTGAGACGCTGAATCGTATGTGAAAAACAGTTTCTCGCTATTTATTATCGGTTTCGTTCTATGGCAACAAATGATAAAATCGGAAATGATTAATTTGAATCACTTCCAGTTTCAGTAGAGCTTCAACGGAGGAAATGGAACCTATTCTTGGAACACCGAATCGATTGCAAATAACCACATCCATTACTCCATGGAAATCAGTATTGAAGACGAAATTAGTGGTAAATTTCAACCACTTCTGATTTTAGTAGAGTGTTGCTGGTTGTAATGATATGTTTCTTTAAACCCTAAATCGATTGCAGAAAACTGCTTCTAGCTGTCTATTACCATTTTTATTCAATGGTCATAAATGGCGAAACAGGAAAATGGTTAATTTGAACCATATTCGCTTTGAATAGAAAGTTAATGGAGTGAATGGAACATATTCTGGGAAGGTCGGATCGATTGCAGAAAACCGCATCTCGATGTCTCTTACCGTTTTTACTCTGATACTTGTCGACAGACGGACAAAGTTGTTCTATAAGACTCCCGAAACTTACGTATAGAACAGTGTGGAAGTCTAAAAACGAAAGAATTTTCTAGTATGCCCTTTCAACATGTCTTGTGTTTTTGCTTCTGCTGAATCGGACATAAACGTGCATTCAGTGTCTTAATTTATCATCCATTTCGGTATTTTTTTTTTTTAAATCTTTAGATGTATTTTGTTTAATACTGATCCACATTCTATAATGACGAAAATATTTCTCTTCCTTACAAATTGAATACTTCAATATTGCTTAAACTATTTTTTTAAAATATTACTTTCTACATGTTTATTTGTATATAGGTTAATGATTTTCTTCGATATTTACAATCTATTTTTAAAAATGTTCCATTATTTAGCTATAAATCATATCATATATTATGCTTATATATCAATCCATTTACTTATTTAAATTTTTGGGTTTGATCCAAAAATTTTGTTAAAATTTACAGTTTACTTCAAGTTTAGAATATTAACCTGTACGTAACTACAAAGTCAGTTAGAACATATAAAACACCAAAATTTAAAGTATTTCATTACAGATATGTCCATGAAAATTATGTGGAATATACAGGGTGAACCAGAAAGATGTGCACAAACTCTGGGAGGTGATTCGAGACATCAAAAGACGACGAAATGTCCTGTTGCATGTTGTCGAATTCCGCGTCGTGTAAGAGTGACAAAGGTGCCAACTTAGAATCGAAACTTGAATACTGGCAATTGGAACGGAATAGAAAGATGTGCACATATTTCGGGGGTTGATTCGTCACATCAAAAGAAAATAAATGCCCCTCTTGCATGGTGCATTGATGCGCACATCTTTCTATTCCGTTGTAATTGTCAGATTTGGAGTTTCGATTCCAAGTTGACGCGAAATTCGTCAATATGCAAAAGGACATTTTGTCTTCTTTTGATGTCACGAATCACCTCCCTGAGTTTGTGAACATCTTTCAGGTTCACCCTGTATATTGTAGTTTTTATTATTACTCTTTTTCCTCCTCCTTAGCATATATATATATATATATATATATATATATATATATATATATTAGGGATGGCCAAAATTTTCCGGAATCCGGATTCCGGAAATTTTGTTTTCCGGAATCGGAAAATTTACTTTCCGGAATTCGGAAAAAATCCGGAATTCGGAAAAATTCCGGATTTCTGAAAAATCCGGAATTCAGAAAAATTCCGGATTTCGGAAAAATTCCGGAATTAAGAAAAAATCCGGAATTCGGAAAAATTCCGGAATTCAGATAAATTCCGACATCCGGAAAAAATCCGGAATTTAGAAAAAATTCGGAATTTTTCCGATTTTACTTTCCGGATTCCGGAAAGTAAAAATTCTGGAATTGGCCATCCCTAGCTAGTAGCTGTTAAAAGAGAAACACAATAATGAATATTTATACTGTATTAGTTTCTTGTAGTTGGATATGTCTTTATCACTTACGTAGACAATTGCTACTGCAGTTATTTACTGCTTTATGAGGAAGGTCTTATTTTCACACACAAAAAAGTCGCCGGTATGTCTCAAACATTATCGCGTTCCCACGTGCAGCTGCTCCAAAGCACTGCAAACTACTTTTTAACCAGGCGAAAGGCAGTGAAGGAAAAGAAATCTCAACAAATATTCTAATAACATTCGCTTATTGTCAACATACCTACAGTGAGCGCAGAAAGTGTTCGTACACCGTGCATACTTTATATTGAAAACAGCTAGCATGAGAACGGGAGGTGGAAAATATATATATAACCAGAATTAAGACTACACATTCATACATTTTATTTCTATATACAAGAGAAATGCCAAACAAAGACAATCACTGTTTTGTTCAGAAGAAAAGAGAGAATTCCTTTTTTGTAAACGCGAAAAGTCACCGTACACTTATGATTGAATTAATGCTTATAAAGTATATTACGTTATTTAATATTTTGTGGGATTACCCTGTGCGTTAATGATTGTCTGTAGTCTTCGTGGCATTGATTTCACCTGTAGTAGTTCGTAGTTCTGTAGCTTCGGGACTGATTATGTCCCATTCTTCTTGAATAGCTTTTCTCAGGCCTTCTTTAGTAGAGAAGCTGTGCCTTCTGATTCTTGTCTCCAGAACAGACCATAGATGTTCTATTGGGTTCATGTCTGGGGATTGGGGAGGTGCGCGAAGTTGTTTCAAGGTATTATAGAGTAGCCACAATCGAGTATTTTCCGCTGTATGTTTGGAGTTGTTGCCTTGCTGAACAATAAATTGTTTTCTGCGCACTAGTATGGAGATTTTCCTTTAATATGTTAATATACACTTTGTGGATCATCACTCCATCGATAAAGTGGAGACAACCCACTCTTGAGGCACTCATACAACCCCAGACGAGCACGGACCCTCCTCCGTGTCTTACTTTAGGGACGAGATTTTGAGGATTCATCTCTGTATTCACCTTGCGTCATACCATACGCCCAGGGTGCGAAATCATTTGAAAATGGTGGGGGGGAAGAAGTTCAGCGATCCACACTAATGCTTCGCGGAGCCTCCAAAAAATTGAAATATTAATGGATTACTATTATTATTATTATTATTATTATTATTATTATTATTATTATTATTATTATTATTATTATTATTATTAATAATAATAATAATAATAATAATAATAATAATAATAATAATAATAATAAATGTTCAAACTAGTCGTAATCGTTATTTAAAAATACTTTAATGTTATTTATTCATTTAACCAAAATTGGTAACTTATCTACTGCATTTAATATACACTTCGGTGCGTATTGTCCAGGGTTAGACTCTAGTGGGAGCACAGTACCCTTGTGTTTACCATTATATTGAAGATTACATTCGCGAAAATAGCAGTAGAGATATATAAGTCAGAAATAATAGTCCCTGAGAACCGATGTCCTAACCAAGCATTAGAACTACTAACTTGAAGCGCTCCATCTGGCAAGCCATAGATCCTCATGAGCTGTAGAGTCAGAGTATAGTTTTTATTATTATTTATGAAATTCTCGTTTCTTCGCTACGTACGTAGTGTTTCAGTTTGGTCGTTCAGATATACGGTCACCTTTGTAAGTCTAAATAATACTACCGGTATGTATCTATATTGTATTATTAGCAAGAATATATTATTATAAATAATGATTTCAATACAAATACTTGATAGACAACAAAAAGCCGTGTTGCCTCAGTGGTAGAGCGCTCACCTCAGGTGCGTGGAATCATCGGCTGGATCCTAGCTCGCGCCAAATTCTGCTTGTGGTATACAAACAATTGTGTGGAGGTTTTCTCGGGGTCCTCTCGCTTCCTTCCACTATCCTAATCAACCATTATAATTCATCTCATCATGACCGTCTTCCTTAGCCGTGGTGAATATTCATAGGACGTTAAACTTTAGAAAATAAAAGCACAAACACTATAATACGATTGATTTGCTGATTTAAGTTTAATGACCCTTTTCAGCAGCGAGGCTATGAAATGTGGGCTTACAGTTTAACCCTTAATATACCAAGCCGAAATTACCAACGTAGTTTACCAAGCTGATTTCTTTTACATTTCTCAATATTTTAGTGTGTAAGGTAACTCAAGTTAAGTTCTTTGGGTGTCTAAAAATATATTTAAGGTAAATAATCATAGATGACATGAAACGACTTGTTTATTTTAACAGTACTTATTAATTCATTATTATTTCTATTTTTGTATTTATAAATGTGATTACATGTTTTTAGCAAGCGTTTCCTAGCTTTCTTTAAAACTGAATCATCTACAAACTGAGTAGAAAGTACACGTACTCTTTTGTTTTTCTTTGGTACATAGCTCACCACTGCAATATTGTCTGAAAATATGAATTTTGATGAACACAAGTCCCTTCCTTTTGCAGTTTCCATCATTGCGGGAATGTCAGTTTTTTTTGTTCTCAAAGTTCCTGTCGTGGTAATATTGTTCTTCAGTAAAAATTGAGCTGTTTGCACAGGTGTAAAGAAATTGTCTGTAGTTACTAGTGCTGTCGAAATCGGTTTTTGAAAAAACCGAAAACCGGTTTTTGAAAAAAGTGAAATTTCATAAAACCGAAATGTCGGTTTTGAAAACCGCATTTGCGGTTTCAGTTTTGAAAACCGCATTTGCGGTTTCGGTTTTGAAAACCGCTTTTGCGGTTTCGGTTTTGAAAACCGCATCTGTGGTTTCGGTTTTGAAAACCGATTTTCTCAAAAACCGAAAACTGCAGAAGTCACAAAAATTCGAGAGCACTATTATCAAGTAACGACGAGGAAACAGCAAAGAATCTTTCCCATCTTCGGCTCACAGTTGCCAGATGGAGGGAAATTTCCCCCGACGTAGGGAAAAAATGCTCAAAATTTGCAGAGGTGAAAGATATTTTTCTTAAAATGTCTTAACGTGTAGGGAAATTCTTGTTTAGTATTCTTTTACAATTGGCAGAATAAAAAAAAATAAGTTGCAGTTTCTCACAAAGAGGCACGGCTATCGTTATTGGGAAGTAAAAAGATATAGAATAAAATATGATTGGTGTTCCCTTCACGTATGAACTATTGCAGGTGTCTGGGACTTGCGATAAGAAATCAGTCAACACATGCAAAACCACAACATTCACATTTATCGGAGTGGCAACAAATCAACAATAAAATTGTGTATTGCGATCTAAATTTTTTTCTTTTCTTTTTTTTAAGAAAGGGAGGTATTTTTTTTGTTAACAAAAGAAAGAGTAATGATAATATAAAAGATCTCAGTCTAAGTGGATGAGATTTCAAATTGGATTTCATGGGTTGCAGGTGTAGTGATCTTAAATAGGGATATACCTTATTTTCTATTTAGCTTAGTGTTGTCATATTACCCGATTTTTGCAGGTACCACCCGATTGTCAGGTTCTATATTCGTCCCTCGCTATCTTAATCACGAAAAACCACCCGCTTTTTGGGATTGGAGAAAAATCGGGAACTGCTACCGGCTGGTCAGAGCAGAACATTAATGCAACTGTCTACTGTCAGCAGTTGAGCCGTGTTCAAGAGAAACTCAAAACCCTGGAGCCAGCACTTCTCAATCGCTAAGGGGTTCTCCCGTTACGGGACAACACTAAGCCCCACATGATTAGAGTGAGCCGGGAGACCATGCTACGCCTTAAATGGGAAACACTATTGCAACCGCCATACTCCCTGGACAATGCACCGTCCAATTATCCCTGAACCATTTCTTGGACACTCACATTAGAGAACTAAAGTCCAACTCCGTAGTAAAGGTGCAAAATGCACTTGATACCTTCTTTCCTTCACGGCAAACCAAGTTCTACCGCGAAGGAATCCATGCCCATCCCGAACGTTTTCATAAGGTCCGTTGATACTGATGGGTACTATTTTTGATCTTCCAGGTACGTCTTAGGCAGGGGTGTAGCCACGGGGCCAGGCCCCCAAAATGATTTCCTGGCCCCCCCTAATGACCAGTTGTTAAAACATCATCGTGAGATTACTTCGCTTCAGTCATTTAAAAATAACAATGTTTACATATAATTAATAATTTACGGTAAAATAGTTTTAACAATTAATCCAAAGCCATGAATAGTCTTGCTATGGTAAAATAGTATGGAAAAATAGTATTTTACCATACCGATCACAAAATAGTATGGTATTTCTTCCTTATAGCGATCCGAAAATAATATGGTATACTTTTTGTGACAGTAGTTTACACAATTTACGGCGATTTGTATTTGACAGTTTGAAGAAAACGTTTTGACAAGGTACTATAAATTCTATGAAATGAAATGAAATCTTTGAGTTTAACGTCCCACGCCTATGCCGGTTAGGCCAAAGGAGACGGTGATTATGAGAAATGAATGAAATGGTGGAATGAAGAAACTGGGAGGAAACGGAACCCCGAGAAAACCCATGAGCACGGTTGTTTGTCCACCACAAAGTCCACACGGCGCGAGCTGGGATCGAACCAGGGACCCCAAGCACCGGAGGTGAACGCTCTACCACTGAGCCACCGCGCCCTCCACTATAAATTCTATCATAAAGCAATGGTACTATACTAAATCGTAAGTACATTATATTATTTATATGCTGTAATTAGTGTTTCAAGAAAACTTTTTATCAGATGGAAAATTTGGTGAAAAGCAACGTTTTTATTCAGTTTTTCAGTTTGGATTTCATTCGCTTTTTAAAATGATAATTCGTGTAAAACAGGAAGTGAGATATAGCTGTTAATAAAATAATTATGTCTTTTTAGTCACGAATAATAAATAAACATTTTTTCAGAAAATCTTAAAATAAATTAAGTGCAATTTCAAAGAAAATCAGTCTTATGTATAAAAGTAACCAAGAAAGTTCTGTCGCTATTTGCGTAGGTCTGCGAAAGTTGGCCCTAACTGGCGGCCGGGTTTCGTCGAGTCGAAACATATATATCTCGCGTCGGGGTGTTGAAGTACTACCGCGTAGCAGCGACCAGCGAGAACTTCGTCTTGGTCCGCACTTCTCAGATTCTTCGCGGAGAATCGTGAAGGGACCAACACGAACTGTCGCCAGTCATGTGCATGCGGTTATTATTATATATTATTTTTTGCTGACGAATTGTTCCTAAAGTGAGCTCCGAGGGTCAAGAATAACCTCTGCCTCAACATCATGACGTGAAAAATCTTGAGATAAGTGCGATAATTGTATGAATTTAGATGACAACTGTCGTCGATCATTAGAAAGTGAGTATGTGAGAACTATGAAATAAAGTAAATAGACACGCGTCATTTTGTTACAAAATTACATGGCGAACACATTTTATCTAATTCCAAACAGTTATCGTCGAATATACACGGTTAAAGGAGCACTGTGATTGACCGAATTAAAAAGATCTTAACGATTTATCCCTTTACAAGCAACGTTTCGTTCATCGCCATCGTAGCGAAGTAGGAAGAACACTTGCCTAGTAATCATAAGGTTGGTGGTTTGAGTCCCCTTCGGGGTAATTTTTTGGTACTTTTTAAAAGTGTTTTTTAGACTCACCTTAATGTAACTAAATCACACATATAGCCGATTTAACATTTTGGGGGAGTAATTTTGTGGTTCATTGGCGTTTTGTCGCATCTCTGCCGCTGGTGGCATAATTTTCAAAACGCTAGAGGGGCCACCGGGGATCGTCGCTGCGGCGCCGCCAATGTTTGGCGTGATGTCGCTAATTGCCCATTTGTGGTCCACCGACGCTTACGGTATGGGAACAATTCAGTGTGAGTGGCCAAACCATTCAGCAGCACCTTCAACTGAGGAAACACTAGAAGTTGGGTCGATGTGTCCCACATAACTTGATTCCGGGTCAAAAGGCAACGCAAGCAGACACCTGTGTTTCTTTGCTGTCTCGTCTGAGGAAGGAGCCATTTCTGGACAAGGTGTTGTCATGTGATGAGAAATGGGTCCTGTACGAAGTTCCACGGCGCTGTCATAATTGGTTAGCATTCCATGAACGGTTCCAAGACAGCCGAAACCAGTACTACACCAGAAGAAAGTCCTCCTGTGTGTTGATGAACTGCTCGTGGCATTGTGCATCGGGAACTGCTACCAGCTGGTCATCGCATCAATCCAACTGTGTACTGTCAGCAGTTGAGCCGTGTTCAAGAGAAACTCAAAACTCCCAAAGGGGTCCTTATGTTACAGGACAACGCTAAGCCCTTCGTGGCTAGGATGACCCGGGACACCATTTTACGCCTTGGATAGGAAACACTATTGCATCCGCCATACTCCCTGGACATTGCAGCGTCCGATTATCATCTGTTCCCTTCCTTGGACAAGCACTTTAAAGGATGCCAGCTCAAATCCCAAGTAGACGTGCAAAATGCACTTGATAACTTCTTCACTTGATAACTTGATAACTTGATAACTTGATAACTTCACGGAACACCAACCTCTACCGCGATGGAATAAATGGCCTTCCAGAACGTTTGCAGAAGGTTGTCGATCTATTCTTGATCTTCCAGATACGTGTTAGGTGACATACACTGAGAAAAATCCATTATCCGGACAGCGGTATATTGTACAAATACAAGGATTCGTTATGTTTACTAAGGAAATCTGTACGGAGCGTACTTTATCCATATGCTACACAGGTATTGCCTTTTACCCGCTTAGATGTTACATTATGCTGCTGCAGGATATCTGACATCTAACAATCTTCTGTATATTACATACGTATACGTATGTTTCATACGTCAGCTATATATTATATACGTCCATCTGTGTGTGAGATCCTGACCGCCTGTAGACACTCTTTCTTTCGCCATGGCTGACGTCATTGAACTACCGTCTTTTGCTTGCGAAACGAGGTTGTTTACAAACGGAAAAGAAGAGAGGAAGGAAACAAAAGCCTGGGTAAGTACAATAGTTAACTATTATTTTAGTTAAATATTCCATTAATTATATATTCTTTTAGTGTAACTTGCTTTAATATAGTACTAACTAAGTAATGTAGTTTATGACAATTCTTACTATTATAACTTGTTAATGATTGAGGAGAATGGAATGGGTGAATCTGAATTTTGAGAAATCTTTGAATATTAAAGTTTTGAAACATTTTACGTTTCAAGGTAGCAAAATGAATGTTATGTGTTTATTCATTCCGTTTTATATGTGACGATTTATTACTTGGTGCAGATTTACTACAGGACTGCTTAACATAATTGCTAATAAACCGTTTTCAGCGCGAAAATTTCCTTGTGTAGTGAAGATTTAGGATTTAGATTTCTGGGCTTTCGACATCAATGGCCTTGTTATTCCGTCACATATGGGGGATGACTTTCCTCGGTGAGTACACTATCCGGGGAAAGGAAGGGAAGAAAGGATTGGGGAAGAAAGAAAACGGCCTGGGACCTATATGTTAGGTACCACTCCGGCATTTGCTTGCTGTGAACGAGGAAAACCCAAGGAAACCTCATTCAGGATGGCTGGACTTAAAATCTTTTGATACTTTTTCGACCGAGTTCTCCCCCGGGATCGAACCCGGAACCGTTCGCACCGAAGGCGAGAGCGCTAGCGACTACCCTACGCGGGGCCACTTGTGTAGTCTAGAAAACTCATTTTTACTAGGATATTTGCAAGATTTTTTTTTTTTTGCTTTTAGTTTAACGCTCCATGATTGTACATCAATGTAAGAGAGAAGGTGACAATGAGATACATGATAATGGTGGAATCAAGAAAATGTAAGGAAACTGGAAAGTCTTAAGAATAACCACACCTACAGTGTTCACCAAAAGCCTATTTGTCGGGAGCAGGAATCGAACCAGGGACCTAACGCGTCAGAGGTAAGCGCTCTACTACAAAGCTTTCTTTTGTTTAAAGAACTTGTTTACATTGAAATATATATATTTTACGAAGATATTGACATATTTTACAGCCTCACTGAAATTTAAAAAAAAAAGTAGTCAGGAAGAGTTTACTTGTCAGATTTTTATTTTTTAATTTACTTTATTTTTATTTTTATTTATTTTTGCTTTGTTATGTTCCCTAGTCAATTAATGTTTGGGTTACTGAAAATTAAAACCTTTTTAGCATTATTGTTATGTCATCACTTTGGAACCAAAAAAGTTAGATTTTTTTTCTTGTGTTTTCATATAGGAAGTTGGTAAGTTTATGCCTTAGCATTGGTTTGGTTTCTAGAACGTAATTGAAGGTCATGTTGAGTTGAGTCTTGGCGGGTTTGAGTTCGTGAAGTGTCAGACACTGCTTGTGCCCCTGTCTTCTGTCTGTGATATTTCCTGGCTTTGGGCTGTGAGGTATTTATGTTGAGGAGTACCAACGCAGGCCGCGTGATATACAGGTAGCTACAACACAGCTTCAACAGCTACGAGTGCCAGGTGTTTGAATTTCATCTTTCGTTACGGCGTGACTAATGCAGTATAGTACTAGGTTCAAATTCTATGGGTGGTAAAAATGGTATACTACTCTCGTGGTGTGGTAAGAAATACAACGTAATTGTTATTAGTTTATTAGTGTTTCTTCATAGTATAGTTTCACTATTTCTAGAAGGAATTAAGGGATATAGTATACGTAAGACCGTCTGAGTTCCAGAAGAAGCTGGACGCTCATACTTTTAGGGATTATTCATTGAGTATCTACGAACTTAGAAAGGGGGTAACAAGCCCACTTTCATTTACTTATCCACTGATACGAAAATAAAGAAGAACGCACCTATTTGCCCTTGTACTTTATATGCTATAGCGCATTACATTATATGCAACAAGGATTTTGGTCTGCATCATGATATAAATTTAAAAATATTTAACATTTTTCGAATCGAAATCAACAAAATGTATTCTAGAAAGTAAACATAGAATGTTAAGCACATATAGTGAAGACAACGCAGTGATTTAATTTGGTAACGTATAAATATATAATATGAAGTATCCTCGCTCACGGAAGACAGGGGGTTCTCATGTATACTATTACCGAATTAAGTATTAACGAAGTAATGAATAAGCAAAAGCACACTTTGATTGGCGTTAACTATTTCTCATGCTCCATTGAGAATGTTTTGATCCTCAGTTGCGCAAACATCCAGTGTGCGTTTTTTGTTTGCTTACACTGCCTTACAGATGAGCTCCCTCGTGGGTAAGTGGTTAGTGAACACGCCTTTGGCGTGGGACACCCGGGTTCGATTTTTGGCTGGGGGCCGCGGTGGCTCAGTGGTAGAAGGTTCACCTCTGGTGCTTGGGGTCCCGGGTTCGATCCCAGCCCCGCCAAGTGAACCTTGTGGTGGACAAACACCGTGCGCGTGGGTTTGCTCGGGGTTCTCCCGTTTCCTCCCACTTTCTTCATTCCACCATTTAATTCATTACTCATCACCGTCTCCATTAGCCTAACCGGCATAACCGTGGGACATAAAATTCAAAGGTTTCATTTCATTTTTTTCGATTCCCGGCCGGAGCTTATGTGGTTCGGATTCCACGTTAATCTGTAGGTCCACGTCTCATACAGCCTTGCTGCTGAAAGGAACGTTAAAATCAACTCAGCACTGTTTTACAGATGCAATTGTTCGATTCCGAGTTCGAATGAAACTTTTTACGGGCAGGGGGCGACTTTTATATATACAATCCAAGGATTTTAGTTATCAGTTAGTGATGCAATATATAGACACATATATATTACAAAATTGAAAGTGACTATGTTTGTGACTCTTGATCTCTTAAGAGCTGCGGTGGCTCAGTGGTAGAGCGTTCACCTCCGGTACTTGGGGTCCCGGGTTCGATCCCAGCCCCCGTCAAATGAACTTTGTGATGGACAAACACCGTGTGCGTGGGTTTCCTCGGGGTTCTCCCGTTTCCTTCCACTTTCTTCATTCCACCATTTCATTCATTGCTCATCATCAGCGTCTCCTTTAGCCTAACCGGCATAACTGTGGGACGTAAAGCTCAAAGGTTTCATTTCATTTTTTCTTAATCTCTTTGGAATCTTGTACTTAGGTTCACAGCGGAAGCGACGAAATAACTCGACTCATCCATTGTAGCTCTCTTCGCAACCAGTTTCCAAAATGTTGGCAATAAGTTTGCGAAACGAGAGATGACGACTCCAATTTTGGGTGAAAAGTCGCTATAAAAAATAATCGAGAAATTCATTGTCTATAAGCATTGTTTTAAAGTTGTAGATGTAAACTAAACAATATGTTCTACTCACTGGCGCAAATCCGGGGGGGGGATGACGGATACATGTCCCCTCCAATCTTGGAACTGAGGGGGACTTCTCCCCAATAATCCGATTTGAAATGTGTTTTTTGGGAGAAATTTGATTATTTTTGTCCGATTGCTACAAAGGAACGTGAGATAAAATAGATGTCCCCCAGAATAAGCCTCAAATCTGCAGCCTCCCAACGCTGAAGACAACTCTGATCCTCCACAACATTGTTTTTCAACTTCATAAGTATTTTGGACATCGCCAAAAAAAGTATGGTAATGGTCTTACCCCCCCCCCCCAATGTTGAAGACAGATTTGCGCCGCTGGTTCTACTCACATCTTTGTAAACAGGGCGCAACCAATCCTTTAATTCAGGGATCATTTCAGGTTGTTTCGGGTACTTTTGTTCATATTGTGGTCAAAATAGTTCCGAAATAATTAACACTACTGTACTTACGTTAAGCAATTTTTTTTGTAAAAGAAAAAGTTCAGAATAATTAAAAGACCCCAAAGGACAAATATAACAAACATCATCTTCGCCTTCATTCACGCATCTATAGCTAATCTTGTTGCTATCGGTAATGATGTATTACGTGTGTTTCTCAACGGAAACTCTGCGAACTAAAGGACATCAAGTTTGTAGTTGTTCTTCGTTAGAGGGCAAGGGTAACATAACAATGCAGGATTGTGGGGCAGTGAGTATGCTGTATTTCCAAACTCTTCATCAGTTGCGCTGATTAAAACAAACAAACAGAAAAAAAGAACGTAAAACTGTTTTGAACTAATAATGCTTCTCTACAGATGAACATTTTGTTTGGAGCAAAAAGTCGCTAAATGTGTAAGTAGGTAAATCGTCATTTAAAAATCACCCAAAAAAGTCTCCAATCGGAAAAAATATTTTTTGTCGCTATCGTAGGGCGACCATACGTCCCGTTTTGACCGGGACAGTCCCGTTTTAGGGGCGTGTCCCGGCCGTCCCGTCAGTAGATGGAAAAAAGTAGTATTCGTCCCGTTTTATGTAAATGAAAGAAGTAAATAACAAACCCAGTATCTTTACTCCTTTTAAAAGTATTAATAATTAATAATAACAAAGAGGCAAAAATTGAACTGAAATTCCCTATATTAAACATACTCTATAGTTCGCAGTACTGCTCGAAAGGCAGCAGCGGTTTTAGCAGTTGGTTGTGTGTTGAACAAATTTCAACGTGTCTTTCCTTTTTCATAAGTACTCGCTCTGTAACAAAGAGAGAGAGGAGGAAATCTGATATCAAGGCACTGATAAGAACAAAGGTAGATCTAAAAGTCTAGGGTTGCAAGAACCTGTCCCGTTTTTAACTGAAAAATTTTATGGTCAACCTACGCTATCGTTGAGGTCGAATTCCCCTTATTTAGCGACTTTACCCAAAATTGGCAACATTGACCCCCACCGAACAACACCCCGTTATCTTTAGCCTAGCCAGAATAATAGCGGGACGTAAAACTTAAAGATTTCATTTCGAACAACACTCCCAGAAACCTATTGTTATACCATTCCCAAAACACCCTTTTGTACAGTTCTCCCTATTAGAAAAAAAAATTGTAAATAGCAGTGTTCATACATAAATATGGAACTCAAATTCCCTGAATTTTCCAGGTTTTCCAGGTATTAATTTTGCAATTTCCAGGTCTAGTGGAAGAAACTAATAGTACGAGAACACATAAATTTTAAGAATACTATATTTATATATTTGAGAATGGCCACCCTTCTCCCCAATGAACGATTGCAATTAAATATTGAGTCACAAGAAAATAAATAATTAAAATAAATAAAATTTAAGTTGAAAAATATTAAGTTGAGAAATCTACTAAGGGAATTATATAATACTTTTGTTCCATAATTGAATACATTCAAAATATACAAAAATATTGGCTTGGGGAAGAAAAAAGGGCCCGCGAAATTTTAACTGATTCTTATAGTACTCGACGACAGAAATAAATTACTGAAAGAATTTTCAAAATCGGCGCAGGTAAACATGCAGAAAATCGCATTTTCATGTACCGGTTCAAAATGGGGAAGAATAAAGGGCCCGCGAGATTTTAACTGATTCTTGTAGTACTCGTCGAGAGAAATCGATTAGTGAAGGAATTTTCAAAATCGGCGCAGGCAAACATAGAAAAAATCTCATTTTCATGTTCCGGTTCAAAATGAGGAAGAAAAAAGGGCCGCAAGATTTTAACTGATTCTTGTAATACTCGACGAGAGAAATCGACTAGTGAAGGAATTGTCAAAATCGGCGCAGGCAAGCATGAAGAAAATCGCATTTTCATGTACCAGTTCAAAATGGGGAAGAAAAAAGAGCCCGCGAGATTTTAACTGATTCTTGTAGTACTCGACGAGAGAAATCGACTAGTGAAGGAATTGTCAAAATCGGCGCAGGCAAGCATGAAGAAAATCGCATTTTCATGTACCAGTTCAAAATGGGGAAGAAAAAAGGGCCCGCGAGATTTTAACTGATTCTTGTAGTACTCGTCGAGAGAAATCGATTAGTGAAGGAATTTTCAAAATCGGCGCAGGCAAACATAGAAAAAATCTCATTTTCATGTTCCGGTTCAAAATGAGGAAGAAAAAAGGGCCGCAAGATTTTAACTGATTCTTGTAGTACTCGACGAGAGAAATCGACTAGTGAAGGAATTTTCAAAATCGGCGCAGGCAAACATGGAGAAAATCTCATTTTTATGTTCCGGTTCAAAATGGGGAATGAAAAAGAACCGCAAGATTTTAACTGATTCTTGTAATACTCGTCGAGAGAAATCGACTAGTGAAGAATTGTCAAAATCGGCGCAGGCAAGCATGAAGAAAATCGCATTTTCATGTATCAGTTCAAAATGGGGAAGGAAAAAGGGCCCGCGAGATTTTAACTGATTCTTGTAGTACTCGACGAGAGAAATCGATTAGTGAAGGAATTTTCAAAATCGGCGCAGGCAAACATGGAGAAAATGGCATTTTCATGTACCGGTTCAAAATGGGGAAGGAAAAAGGTTCCGCGAGTTTGAACCGCTACGATGTATGTTCACGAATGTCCCCGTCTTCTCAAATTTAGTTAATTACTGTGACACTGAAACATGTGACACAGAGTCACATTGTGGATGACTCTGCAATCGGCAATCACTGCACATATACTCCTCCCGCCCCGCAGTTTGATTATTTCGATCCATTTCTCACGTGCTAACGGCATGGTTCAACATCTGCAAGAAAGAGGTAAATGTAACGTTCAATTGGCAATAGCTTTTCACCAAATTAAGCTGCATGAAATCTGATTGCATATTTGACATACTGAGAAAATTCTAGCCCATGGCCATATGTATCACATATCCCATCAGTTCATAAAAATTTTGATCACAAAATTACGGTCGACCGTGTGACGTACTCCCAAAAGGCCTAATGTGTATCACCCACCTCACATTCAATGAAACCACATCCGTGTAGAATTTAGAAAGGAACTTCTTATGATGTATACAGGATGTCTCAAACGTTCCCTGACATAGGGAACTCTGTTATTATCAGAGTTACAACAAAATGTAAGAGGAAAAACATCTCGAAATATGACGTTTTCAATCTAAAGTGAACACTTTTTAAAAAAATCGGACGAGATGTTTGTGCTGTATACTCTTTATGCACCCAATTTTAAATGAAAATGCAACGTTGTCATTTACCTGGACCCACAACATAAGTGATTACTGTTTGAAACGGGGGCTGGCCATCGACATGTTAGCGTAAAAGACAGTAACTTTACTCACTTACGTTGTGGGTCCAGGTAAAGGGCAATGTTGCATTTTCATTTCACATTGGACGCATAGCGAGTGTACAGCGCAAACGGGTCATCCGATTTTAAAAATTCCTTCACTTTAGAATGAAAACATTATATTTGGAGACGCTTTCCAAAGTAGTATAATTTAGTTTGTTTAAATTTACAATTTAATACAAGTAGATTCGGATTTATATGCGTAGGATTTTGTATGCATCTAACTAATGAATTCTTTATTTTCATGCTTAACTTAGTGACTTGGCTTTGGACTGCAACTGATTATTGTAACCCATTATTGCTTGAGAAGAAACAAGATATCCGAATCTTCATTTGGAGAAATCAAACGTCTATTGGAAAGCTGGGGATTACAATCATTAATTTCTACATTTCAAGGTGCGTAAATTATATATTCTGTTTATTGTTAAATTACTATTACTATTATTGGGTTTAGAATCAATCAAGCACTTCATGATATTTTATGGGGATCAAGATGGGTGCCGGATAGATAAGTATTTGAGCGTCAGGCTCTTATTTCTTTTCAATTTAATATTTAATCAATGATTATTTTTCTCCCTCATTATTCCACCAAATCGTATTCCAAGATCATATATCCATTTTTGATCTGTTTCATATTTCTATATTTTCGATTTTTGATATTGTTTATATTTCGATATTGCTGTATTTTTCGATATTTCGAACAAGTTTCGATAGTTTGTCGATATCGATTATCTATATCTAAATTCGGATATCCCAAAGCCCTATCGAACCCCCTCCGAAATGAAGTTTTTGGCTATGGACCTGATTAGGGATGCGCACGAGACAAGACGAGACAGAATTTTTGTTACGAAATTCGAGACGAGATAGAGCTCTTCCAATAGAAACGGATCCAGTTTTCGAGACGAGACATAACTTTCGCGGCACCTTTTCGAGAGGAGACAATCTCAAATCTTTTCTCTTGCGCATCCCTACACTTGATCATGAGGTATCAAAAAAAAAAGTTAATGAGAAATACCGGTAACATGTAAATACAATATAGGTAGCTAAAACATTTTTGTTTTCATTCTTCAGTAATGCATTATTATTAATCTCAGGGGGGCGCGGTGGCTCAGTGGTAGTGTTCACCTCCGGTGCTTGGGGTCCCTAGTTCGATCCTAACTCGCGCCGTGTGCACTTTGTAGTGGACAAACACCGTGCTCGTGGGTTTTCTCGGGGTTCTCCCGTTTCCTCCCACTTTCTTCATTCCACCATTTCACTCATTTCTCATTATCACCGTCTCCTTTAGCCTAACCGGCATAAGCGTGGGACGTTAAACTTAAAGATTTCATTTTTTATTAATCTCTGTATTCTATAGTGTATTCTCAAGCTTAAGGTGATGTATAATTAAATTTTGAATTCAGTTAACTTATTTTGTTTCTCAGATTGTTTTTAAAATGTATGTACAAACGTTTATTTTCATTCTTGAGAGTTTAAAGTGACGTATAGTTATTAAACATAGTATTTAATATTGTACTCTTAACGTGGAAGTGATATACAGTTAACTTTTGAATTCAGTTAACATTTTTCTCTCTGAAATTGCTTTAAAAAGTATGTAAAAACGTTTTTATTTTATTTCTTGAGTGCTAAAAGTGATGCAAAGTTATTAAGCTTACTACTTTATATTGTATTCTTAACCCTAAACTGATACACAGTGCGTTTTTGAATAATTTATGTCAAGTTATTTGAGTGACGAACACTGGTAGAAAATCCTGACTACTACTGGAACATTTTGATTTTAAGGTGACGACTACTGGTGCAAGGATTTTAAAATATTGTTTTTCCTCCAACAGCTACTCCTTTTTTAATTCTAACTACATGGTCATTATAGGAAGGATCAGTGAGTCTTTCCAACTATGGTACAGCTCCGACAGATTCACGATGCTCAAAGAAGAGACAAAATAGTATGTTTTCAACCTTAAAGTGAGAACCACTGGCGTTTTTACCCTGCTATGCAAAAGTAAGTGAGTACTCCAATGGGGTTCCAATGCGGTACTTAATTTCTGCGTTTTAGATATATGGAAATACCTGTCTCTAAAATGTAAAGAACTGATTTTTTTTTTAACTGAAAACTGCAACTCGGTAAGCCTTATGGATACCGAGGTATGGGAAAATAAACTATAGGTATGTGGGGCTTGCATACTTGACGCTACAATTCGGAAATTGAATTAAAATATGACTAACGGCTATCAAGATGTTGTCAAGTAAAGGGAAGACCAACACAGTTAAGGAGTTTTCGTGTTAGATGCTAAAATTTCCGAAATCGGTCATGGAAAGTTAATAAACACCAGTAGCAATTTCATCTTAAAGTAATTAGATATCTTCATGGAGTATTAGAACATCATGGAGTCTACCAAAATTAAATTTTAAAAGCTTTTGAAAATATAATCTGACATTTGTAAACAGTATTCGAAATATGTGTTTACCCAAAACTTCCAGCTAGTACATCTAACATCTGGAGAAACACTGTGAAATAAAAGCGTACGAGATCTTGAAATTTCGGAAACAATTATTGGTGGCAACAAAATTAAATAAGATGGTACTTCTATGGGTTAAATGAGTACCTCAGTACAATTTCGATCGAAAGATTAATTCAGTCCTAAGTTTTCTTCAGGCAATTCCAAGGGTTCATCGAGCTGTGCAAAAGAATGAAAATTCGCTGTCAATATCTAAGATAGTAACCAAGATATAAGGAATTACATATTTTATGACGTAAAAATAGAGATCTTTACGGATTTGTACTTTTGGGTCTTTCCTATAAGAAAAAAAATTCAGAAAACTACTGTATATACCTTAATAGACAATTCAGTGGGCGGGGACACAGTAGCTTAGTGATAGGGTATTTAACTAATCTTTTTTGCAGAAACTATTGGAGTATTCACTTAACCCGTAGAGATACGATCATACTTAACTCCCTATTTAATTTTAAAATTAAATAAAAGGAAATATTTCAATGTAGCGACCCACGATTATGCATTTTAGTCTCAGGGAGATTATGATTAAAGCAAGTGAAAGTTGTTGACAGAATTGATGGAATGCAAAGGGGGGAGGAAAGAGAGTACCCCGAGAAAACCCACGAATACGATGTGCACTACAAACTGACTTGACCGTGGATCGAACCAAGAACCCAATACACCAGAAGTAAGCACTCTACCACTAAGCCACCATGCCCCCGCCCATTTAATTGTCTATTGAGGTATATACGGTTGTTTTCTGAAATTTCTTCTTCTTACAGCAAATACTCAAAAGTACAAATCCATGTGGGTCTCTATTTTTACGACGTCATAAAATGCATAATTCCTTATATCTCGCTTGCTATATTAGATATTGACAAAAAATGTTCACTTTATTTCAGAGCCCGATGAACGCTTGGAATTGTCCAAAGAAAATTTAGAGCTGAATTAATCTTTCGATTGAAATTGTACTGACGAGTCTGAGGTACTCACTTAACCCATATAAGTACCATCTTATTTAACTTTTGTTAGGATCAATAATTGTTTTCTGAAATTTCAAGATCTAATACGCTTTTATTGTATGGTGTCTCTCTAGCTGCTAGATGTACTAGCTGGAAGTTTTAGGTAAATACATATTTCTAATACTCTTTACAAATGTCAAAATATATTTTACAAAGCTTTTAAAATTTAATCTTGGTAGACCCCATCATGTTCTTAAACTCCATGGAAATACCTAATTATTTTAAGATGAAATTGCTACTGATGCTTATTAACTTTCCATGACCGGTTTCGGAAATTTTACCACCTAACACGAAAACCCCATAACTATATGGATCCTCCCTTTATTTGACAATATCTTGATAGTCATATTTTAATTAATTTTCTAAATTGTACTGTCTAATATGCAAGCTCCACGTACCTATGGTGTCGCTTTTTATTTCACCATATTTCGGTAACTGTTAGGCGTACCGACTTGCGGTTTCGGTAAACACACACTTCTAACGTTCTTTAAAGCGTTATTAAGACATATTTTAGAATATTTAGAAATGAGAGTTCTGCGAATATCATGGTACCCGAAAACCCCCATCAGGGCGTGTGTGTAGTGTATTTAATTGAAACTACTTTTGAGGTGTTGTAAGGCCTCGTATTTACGTTTCCGAAACTGCACCACCTAGTACGCAAACCCCACACTTCTATGGTGTCGCTCTTTATTTTCCCATATCTCAATATCCCTAAGGCTTACCGAGTTGAGGTTTTAGGTAAACAAATGTCAGTTCCTTACATTTTAGAGACATACATTTCCACATATCTTAAAAAAAAATACAGACATTAGGTACCTCATGGTATCCCAAACACCATTGGGGTACCCACTTACTTTTGAATAGTAATACATTTTGAGTTGTTCAGCATCAATAAACACTTCATAGTTTTTCTACGTGCAACCCAAAAGTCCATACCCGACCGAATAGATTTTGTCCATTTAATCTCAAAAATGTTAAGATACTTTGTATTGTTAAGTACAACCAAGTTAAGCACACTGAATTTAATATTTTAAATGTTTTCTGATTTTTGTTTCAGGTATTTCGTGCATCAAAACAAAACCAGGATTCTGCTTGGAAGACAGTGAAAAGAAGCAGTGTAGGTTGTGGCTAAAAGTACGTCCTTTCTGAAGACAGACCCAATTGTATTTACATTCTTTTGTACGAATATATAACCCTAATAAAGATACTGTACTACAAATTATTTCTTTCTCCCATAAATTAGAATAAAATATTATCTCTGTTTAAAGAAAATGTTTGTTAGTGTTAAGTCATTTCAACTCTTTTTCTATGTAATAAGAACATTATCCCTCGCAATATTTTTTATCTTTGTGCTATTACGATTGGATGAAGTAAAATTCTATACGAAGCACTATTATTTCAGACATGCATTAATAACTAATGTATTGTTCTGTATGTAAGGCAATGTGTATACTGAACATGTCTAGCGAAGGTGTTGTTTTATTGGGAATCCGAAGAAAGAAAGAAAGAAAAAAGTTGGACTTACCAACGTATACGTGTTCGAATTCTGGACTAATCCAAATTATCCAGAGAAAACATTATATATTTCTTTGTTGCTATTTCAGATGTATCCTTTATCCAAGTCATATGAAACGCAGACTTCATACATCGCTATACTTTGTATGAACTATGTTCCGTATTTACTTGATCACTTTGTAACTTTATCTAGTGTTGACAAGGCCGCAGGTGTTAATCGAATAGTTTAGTGTATCACTCATGTCACCTTGTGACTAAGGTACGTCCTGTCGGTATATATATGGTACTGGGTTCAATTAGCGATAAAATACATTTTTAGCATTAAACAAATGCAAAAATCTACACGAAATGAGATACCATGATCTCTGACTTACGGATAACACCAAGCAACTAATGGTACTGAGTGTGATTGAGTTTACTAGTTACTATCTGGCTAAAATCAGTGTTCCTTTAGCTATACTTTTTTTCGTGCTCTGAATTGCAAAGATTGAAATAACCGTTTTAAATTATTGTATATATATCTTCCGAGTAATTCTGAGAATCATTGCTCTTTCTTTAAGCAATGTATGAGACTGTTAAACTGCTCGTTACTTAAAATGTTGCACTAAGAAGGATGCATCCAGGAAAGTCCAAATTTGCAGAATGTCTAGAGCAGGGAAGGATAAATATGTTTAGTCGATGGCTGCACAACGCCTCCGCTGTCACCACGTTGTCACACAGCGAATACAGCGGACGTTTAAGAATATTCTGCACTTACTATTATGTATCGGCCTGGGAACTTTGGTGCAGCTACCCAGTCTCCTCCTTGGTGTTTCATTTTTAATGGCGAGTACTGAGTAGGAATCATCTTATGAGCGAACACGTTTTCGGCTATCAGCATACTTTTAATTATTACGACATTAAAAAAAACTGTTAATTAAAATGTACACAGAAGTTATTTCTGGAAAATTCTATTCAGGCCTCTTGTGGTTTGAGTTTGAATATAGGATTGTATATGACTGTGCATTTTGCATTATTATTGAAGTGCTGCAACTAACTGCAAACCATATGATAAATTCTTACAGTAATATATCACATATTGATTTACTCTGTATGAAAACGAAAATAGTTTAACATATGGTTAACCTTCTTTGTGCCCATAATTTTAAAATTAACGCTTGTGTCACTTTTCAACACTTGGCTTTGCAGTAGCTTTCCAACGAATTAGCAGGAAGCCCAAACTTACAGGACACCCTGCAGGTTAATACATTTCTTTGGACAGTTTCACTGCTCTAAACTAAGATTTGAAAAGTGTAGCATTGTTAATTTTATTATTATTGGCACAATGGAGATCAACCATATTTTAAGCTATTTTTGTTTCCATACAGAGAAAAACAATATGTGACAACATTACAGTAAGAATGTATCATGCATTCCTCAGTATGTTGCAGCACTTCAATAATGGTGCACTATACGTACAATCTAGATCCTGAATATGTCCAATTCATATATTACAACAAGGCAATACGTATGCGATACAGGTAAAATCCGTATATTTCATATGGACAATCTATAAGCTACATACATCCAATCCATACATTACATATGGCCAACCTGTACGCGACATACGTATAATCTATATGCTGCATGCAGACAGTCTGTAAGCTACATATGTGCAATCTGTATGGTGCATACGGATATTCTGTATGCTGTATCGGGACAAGCTGTGTGCGACATAAGGAAAATCTGTATAATACATACGTACAATACGTATACTGTATCTAGTCGTACGTACGGGGCACAAGTACAATATAGATGCTGTCTCGGGGTTGAACGCAAGAAACACACGTACAGAACTATATTGCATACTTCTTGAAATTATGCTCCGTCCTGATAGTCAGTGTGTGTCGTCATTATTAACCCACATGCTACATACGATCCTGACGTCACAAAGCTAGATATCACCTCCGTATATACTTGTTACTGAAGATGACGTCATACGAATGACGTCATTGCACTTATGCAAACAGTTTGTATAATACATACTTCTTCAGCTATACGTTTGCTGCAGGATGTTATATACGGTTGTACGTTAAGTCCAGAAACTACAGGAATTACGAATGTAACCTACGTTTTTAAGTATGCCACCTACATTTTTTTCTCTCAGTGTATGAATGTCCGGAGGTGGTGAGTGAGAAAGCGATAGAACTTTCTTGTTTACCTATATAGATCGGTTCTGTGTATTGAAATAGTTATGCACAAAGGTATAATGTTTGGTCGGGGGCAGTAGTTCTTGGTTAAATATAATACAAACTATCTGTAATATAATTTATGAAATTACTATTATTATTATTATTATTATTATTATTATTATTATTATTATTATTATTATTATTATTATTATTATTATTATTATTATTAATAATAATAATAATAATAATAATAATAATAATAATAGTAATAATAATAATAATAATAATAAGCTAAAACAGTGTTTTTAGTTTTCCGGAAGGAAACCAAAATTTTCCAGTTTTTTTCAGGCTTCAAAAACACTATCTGTAACACATTTTTTTTAGATTGTAGCTGCCCCCCTTCAAAAACGATGGGCCCCTCCTACAGAAACCTGCTGGCTACACCCCTGGTCTTAGGTGACATATCGATGTTCTAAGGTGATAGGTCAAAAAGCGACAGAACTTTCTTCGTTAATTTTATACATACTATGTAAAACTACTGTATAAGTTGTAGTATCACGAGTTCGGGAAGTCGGAATGTCAAAATTCCTTAAGATTCGTGTTCCTCGTGCTCTACTTTACAAAATATATAAAAATCAGGTGGGGTCCAGTTTGCTTCCCTGCAACCGAAAAGTACCTTGGAAGTGTCATCAAAGAAGTAACTAAAAAAAAAGTGCAAATGATCCCAGGTCAGTATTTGTAACACACAAGTTCACATCAGTACTTACGGAGTTCTAAACCGTAAGAAAGTGGGAGGAAACGGGAGCAAATAAAAAAAAGTTGAAACAGACATAAATCAATACAATTGTCTCGATCGATAGATGCTTTCACAATTGTTAAAAGGTGTAATTAAAAACATTGGTTTCGGTTTTGAAAACAGCATTTGCGGTTTCGGTTTTGAAAACCGCTTTTGCGGTTTCGGTTTTGAAAACCGCTTTTGCGGTTTCGGTTTTGAAAACCGCATTTGCGGTTTCGGTTTTGAGAACCGCATTTGCGATTTCGGTTTTGAAAACCGCTTTTGCGGTTTCGGTTTTGAAAACCGCATTTGCGGTTTCGGTTTTGAAAACCGCATTTGCGGTTTTCGGTTTTCAGAAAACCGGTTTTCTCAAAAACCGAAAACCGCAAATGTCACAAAAATTCAACAGCACTAGTAGTTACCCGTCTTCCAGAGCCAAACAGTGGTTCCATCATTTCACATACTACACGGTGTCCCAAATTTTTCTCTCGTGCCCCTCCTGGAATCTTCCCAGTAAAGACTTGCATGTTGAACAAATATGACATCTTCACATCTGAAGCTGCCCAGACCTTGATCCCATATTTTCCTGGTTTCGATTTCATGTATTGTTTCATTGGACATTTGCCCCGAAATGGGACTAATTGCTCATCCACTGTAATTTCTTCAAAATGTTCAAATAACTTCTTACAATTTTCTACAAACCAATTCCAAATTTCATTTATGGCTTCAAGTTTATCTTTTTCCTTTCTTTCAGCACGTGTTGCTTTATCATCAAACCTGATAAACTGTAGGATATGTGCAAATCTATTCCGTGTCATGGCAGCAATAAAAATTGCAGGAAGAATACTTTCATCTGCCGTCTACATTTCAGAAATTCGTTTCTTCCGGCAGCGAAGAGCTCCAGCGATCAGTAGCACACCAAAAAAAAAAAAAAAAAATGCTCTCATTTCGACAGAATCTACATTGGTCCACACTTTCATTTTGTTTGGAGGATTTTTTGCATTGAAACCCTGAATAACACGTGATGCTTCAGCATTAGTTTGGGTGCAAATTGTATCTACAATTTGGTCATCAAGGAACATATTGAAAACTTCAGACATTGTGGTTGCAAACGTAGCTGATTGTTTTGGGTCGGGAGACTCTTTCACAATATTATGTTGACGACGGCGAGTCACTGGCTGCATTGCACTAGTCCATTTTCGTCCTGTATTTGCAATGAATTCCTCTTCATCAGTATCACAATCTGATGGTTCACTAGCAATGTCACTTTTTTCAGAATTGACTTCAAGGTTGTCTTCTGATTCTGACACACCTTGTTGTGGAATGAAGTCCTCATCAGATTCACTCAGGAAATCTTCTGGGTCACTGAGATTACATTCATTAAGTATATAAGCAATATCATCATCTGAGATCCGCCTACCAGCCAATTTTCAAAAAACTTCAACATTCACAATCTGTAAAAATCCAGTAATATAGTAATTAAAATATGGAACATAGTTTACCAAATGGGGTCCTGCCGGGACCCCAGTTAAATTTTTATTTTTATCTTTTTCCAGAATGAAAGCAATGTATGTTTAATTATACAGTATACGTCTCTAAGGCATAAAGGACACATACAAAAATCAAGAATAAATTGGTTCTTATAGTTGCGGCAAAATCATTAAAAATCATTCACTGGAGTCCTCGCTTGGTATACTAAGGGTTAAGGTGAAATCCGAACCACTGTAATCGTTCAAATTTTTGTCCTGCGGCATCTGTGACTGTCGCCATACTTTTAAGTGTTGCAGCTGTAGATACTGAACACCTGGTAAAGTTCTCCTAACAAACATGCAAAGTTGTGAACAGCATTCACAACACCAAAAACTCTTTCAGAAACAAGATCAATTCGATGTGCCATGCAGTGTACGCTAATTAGGCACGGGTTGACATTTCTTCTAATTTGAGCAGCAACACCTTCGTTTCTCCCAGTAAACACTGCATCCCCGTCCGAACTAAATCCAACCAGTTTTTCTTTAAGATTAAAAATATCTATGCCATCTTCGGAAAACACTTGAATAATTTTCTCTTTAAGGGATTTTGCATCGGCATTTTCTACAGGCACTAATTTATAAAAACGACAACAAGGTTTATTTTCTTCGCCCACATATGTTCATATAACAGCAAGTGCTTATCCGCAAACCTGTTTGTAGGTTCGTCCACTGAAATTGAAAAACAATCTGTTTGTTTGAGAAATTTTACCAATTTTGCATGCAACTGGTACGCTAGAGAATAAAGGTCTTCATCTCGTCAACAACCGAACAACCGAAAAAGTTAAACACCTGATCCTTTTACAAATAAACTAAGTTTTCTAAAACAGCATGCATTTAAAATTATTGTTTGTCTGAAAATTTTCTTTATAGACCTACTTATATTTTCCTATTAAGGTGTCCCCCCTTACAGATTTTGGTGAGGGGGAAAAGCAAGTGTAAAATTTTTGGTGGGGGGGAAATCCCTCCCGTCCCCCCGGGATTTCGCACCCTGCATACGCCTCCCATTGGATTCGATAAGATTAAATTTACTTTCGTCCGAAAATATGACCCTATTCCAGAAAGAAGCCTGATCCCTTATCTTTATACTCTTTTTCAAACTTTAGTCTCTTTATACGATTTGTCTTGTTCACCCATAACATTTTCCTGCCTATCCGACCATGATACCCTGCAAATATTCCGCACTGTACTGGCTGATACTTTAACACCGCGTGTTTCCAGATCCGTTGCCAATTGCACAGAACTACTTTTCGGAACCTTTTTTCTTTCCCTAATAATGTAACGTTTATCTTGTTCACACAACACTCTTGGTCTTCTAGTTTTTTTTGTTTTTTTTTTCGCACAGTGATAGAAACATTATACATCGCAATTATTGTTTGTTCTGTTGAACGAGGCCTGTCTGCAAGGTTTGCTATCTTTCTCAAAGATTTACCTTTCTTATGCAATTTAATAATTACTTTTCTTGTCTCCTCATTTGTTTCTGTTCGGTTGCTTCCCATTTTGACAGCCCACCGTGCAGTTTTTTCACTCCTATTCACAACTAAACTCATTCTGTTATTTGTCATGCTATACAGAGATGTCTACTTAGGTGAATACTAGTGAACCCCAGTTGTGGTATCTTTGTTTCGTATTCGTACGTCAGGTGTACGATCTCTTTTTGCGTCTACTCTATACACTTTCTACGGAATTTATTTACTTTCTGACCATTAAACTTGTCTTCGTGGTTCTTTATTGATATATTCATAAAGCTTAGTTTTCATTATTCATATTGTGTGTGTTATTACACTTCTTAAATTTTCTGTTTCTTTTTCGCAGGCATTCTCGTTTCAATAGCATAGGTGTGCGAACACTTTCTGCGCTCACTGTATGTACAGTAAATACAAATTTATAATTTTTGACTTTACGAAGTATACAATGTAATTGTTCAATAATTAACATAAGCAGGCATTCATTAATTTATATTAATATAATAATTAACAAAACTAATAAGCGGGTGATTGATGACTCAGTGGTAGAGTTTTCATCTATGGTATTCTAACCCAGGACATGTGGGTTTTCGATGGCTAATTTTGTGTTCGAAAATTTTCCCGGTGGTACTCTTGGTTCCCTTTCTTATATTTGTTCCATCATCACTCATTAACGAATTTAGTTTATCAAAACTCTATAGCCATATATTCATTCTGTCCGTCAGTGAAACAAACAGTCTCAAGAACTATCTGATGGATTACCGTCAATTTTGGCCACGATGTACAGAGTCAATAGTTAAGAATCGAGTTTCCTGATGAATGTAATATTCAAACCGGAAGCGGTACAAATCAACCATTTCCGGTTTTAACGTTAATCATTATATAGTAAATATGGTAATAGATAGCGAGAAGCGGTTTCCAGTAATCGACATATATAACATTCATGTAGATAGAATGTTACCCAATTTGTGCATCTGCTGAAAATAATGAGCTTAGGTATTTAGAGAGCATTTTCCGCTTTAGAAAATGTGTGCTTGGTAAAGAATGTAGAGAATTAGCTGAGTCAGGCACGTAGCTAGAATATGGTAATAGGAAGGGGGGTCTGTCACGAAATACTCTGGTTATTTACAAGGGGCTCAATAATTCTAAACTATTTTATTGGCAACATATATTGGTTCGTTTAGCCAAGATTTCTAATGGAGGGATGATATGAAATACTGTGGTTACACACCAGAGGCTCGATCAATCTAAATATTTTACTGACAACATACCCATATTGATTGGTTAGGACAATAAAATGAGGATATATTAGTAAGTATTTTAATAAGAAACTATGAAGAAATCTCGAGTAAAAAAATATAAAAAGTATTGAAAAAGATATAGTCTTCCGAGCTCATTCGAACGGTGTCGAGAATTTTGCGTCTGGGAAATTTGCGCCCTACCTCAAGAACAGGGAAGATTGCGCCTGCGATGTACCTCCACCGGAAAGTTTGAGCCCTGCGAAATAAAAGAACCTATTGGAGCTTACGCATTTGCTCGGAGGGTCTGACATTACAGCATAAACAATCCTCCCCCCCACAACCATGCCATTTGTGATTTATTTTCATTGTGGCTATATAAGGGGAGAATAAAGTTCAATATAAGCCAAAAGAACACAACGGATCAACGCAATCACTGCTTCTTCCAGAGATGATTTTGGGGGAACACTGGCCTCCCCAGAGCTCTCAGAGTGCCCCCTCGGAGGAGATCAAAATAATACGTCTATAATATAATAATAAATAGAATAGTACCACCAGTGACCCCCTCTGGAATACTAAGTGTGCCCCCCGGAACATTTTTTCTGAAAGAACGACTGAACGCAATTGTGTGTTTGAAGTGTAATTCCAGCAAGTAAACACACTGTACATAGTTTTCTTGATAATATTACTGAACTGATTTTACATTCACTTTACATTTTCTTTTCTATATTTTGTGTCCTAAAAAGCCAAACAACTCGCAAGGATTGTGAACAGAGATATCTGGGTAGAGCCAAACAGCCTTTTGTAGATTAAATTATACTCTTTGATTATATTAATAAATAATTATATATAAGTCATTTATACTTTTATTGTAAATTTTGTAGTATAATGAAAAATTGTATTTGTATGGATTGCCCTTTAGTGAACTAAAATTGTATTTTTTTTATTTGTTCGGAATATTATAACGGATGGAGTAACTCACTGAGACGATGAGAGGCAAGCCTAGTTCAAATGTGAGTGGAAGTTACTTTACACAATACAAAAATAAGTTGAATTGTAGGGCGCTAACATCCCAGTGCAAATACACTCTGTAAAGAAAAAATAGCGACACTTGCTCTAATATGGTTTTCTCAACATACTTTAATCAATATGAATTTTTACATGAATTCCTGATAATATTACAAGGCATATTCTTAATGAGCAGTTCATTCTTAATACTTGCGCCAGAGTTTCAGGCTTTTGACATGAATTTGGTGAATTTATATGCATATATAAGTAGCTATGTGTGTTTTGAGCAAAATCGTTTGTAGGAAGAGTAATTCATAAAACTGAAAAAGATCAACAACAATAGCAGAAAACAAGAAATGGAATTTCTTTAGGGTAAGACATATTGTGTGCAAACATCGAGAAGTACGATACACCAAACTAGTATTTTGTATGTGCACCATGGGCTTCCCGCATTGGTAACAAAGCTATTGCAAAATGCAACCTCGATATCACGGAATAACACCCGGATTATCTGTTCCTTGAATTCCATTCTATTTGAGATAGTTGTCTATTGAAATTTCTACTCATATTGATCCACAAATTTTCAACTGGATTCATGTCGGGTGAGTTTGTAGGCCACACGAGTCTCTAAATAGTCATATTCTTGAACCACGTATTAACAATTTTGGCTCGGTGACATGAAGCATTATCGTCCTGGGAAAGGAAGTAGTCCATATCTTCTTCAGAAAAGTCATCTTTAGCTGTTGTAAGAACTTTACGTGCCAGAATTTGATGATATTTTCGTGCATCAAACGATCCTTCACATATATCCGTCGTTCTGACGTCTTTAACGGTGAACCATGCCCATATCATCACTCAGTAACTGAATATTTGAATCTCTTAAACAAAATCCTTGTCAAGTTCCTTGCTTGTTCGTATCCACAACTTCACACCACTATCGTTTCCCACTATTCTAAACTTCTTTTCAATGAAGAAAACGACATGCTTTCAGTTGTCATAAGTCCAAGTTGTATATCGACTCACAAAACTACATGTTGAAGTCCTCTGTGTTTTGTCAGTTTCGACTTTCTACGTGGTTTTTTCTTTGTAATATCCTCTTCATACAGTCAAGACAATACAGTTGTACAAGTAACTGCAGTTCCAAGATCATGTCAAACTACAAAAGCGATTTTTTGGGAAATCACTCATTAAATCTGCGGTGCTATTGATTTCATTTAGCAATCTGCTCTGGGTGATGCTTTCTTTTTTCTTTCACACTGTTGACGAAGGGACGATTTGTTATGCTGTTTGCACTTGTGAATTACTCTTCCTGCCGTAGAATGATGGATTTTCAGAATTCCATCTATTCTTTTAGAGATTTGCCACAACTCACATTTCTTACCCATCTTATTTGTTTACAGTCCACATGTAGCAACAATATCACACACAAACAACACTGCACAACAAAAATTTTGCCACTTGACACACTGTCCAAACAATGAGAAAGCAAAGAACAATCATAAAATGCTATTTACCTCAGCCTACACATTACAAATGCAATGCAGAATTCTTACTACAATAATTTACGAGACGCACTCAGTGCCATCTATCGAAAATACTAGTGATACACAAACAATTGACAAGCGATGTCCTACACCACAGGTGTCACAGATAACGCAAATGAACTATCCCACTCTTCATTTCCTTCTATTCCTCTTCTAACGGGCTGCAACTATGGTTTTCTGTGTAAGTTAGTTTAAGAATTGAGGTGTCGCTATTTTTTCTTTACAGAGTGTATATATCCGGCGCATTTTCCCCTCTTTTTGCGGTAGGGCGCAAACATCCCAGTGCAAATATATTGCGAGCGCATTTTTTCCTATTTTTGTGGTAGGGCGCAAATTTCCCGGGCGCAAAATTCTCGCATTCAAAGAAAATATAATGTCCGTGAAGTTGACAAGCCACTTATGCCAGACTCCAATTTCGACTTTAAACGTCGCTAGTGCTATGTTAGTGTTCGATAGTGACGCAAATCGTTAGTACTCCACAGATAACGTGTGCTTTTTAAATAATGTATATAAGTCTTCTAACTGCATGCCAACACGCCCACTTCTAAGAATCATCTCAAAAATGAGGTTAACCGTTAGAGCAAATAAGTGCTCATTAGTGCCATTAACATTAGCGTTAATGCCTCCATCGTACGGCCCTTTGAGCAGTGGTGCCCACCCACCCCTTATGTCCATGACGTCCCCCCCCCGAATTATCTATCCATAGGTGTTCTTCCATGGAAAAAATATTTTCGATTAATTTTTTACACCACCTCAAACATATTTATATAGATTTTTACCCCCCAAATATTTCCATGACGCAGTTTGCGTCATAGCCCCCTTTGTGGGCACCCTGCTTTGAGTAATAATAACACAACGCTCTTTGCTAGAGTCTCAATGCGTCCCTATATTCTCGCGAACATTCTGACATGCCCAAGTTAGTTACTTTTTTTTTTGCAACTATTGTTTATCTGTTATTGTTTATTGTTTATTCCTAGTCTGCAGAGTAGTCCTTACATTAATATGCCATTGTCCTTGATAATCATTGCGTATTTACAGTCTGTTATTACTGTTAGAAGATATCAAAAAACAACAGATAAAATCTACTACTTAACGGTTCATATTTTTCTTTTACAGTACATAAACGATTAATAATAATAATAATAATAATAATAATAATAATAATAATAATAATAATAATAATAATAATAATAATAATAATAATAATAATAAGACTATTCCAGCATAAAAGTTATCAATTGCATCACACTGGCAACAAGCGACGCATATTTTAACTTCATAAAAATTCGTTTCTCACGATTTTCTGGAAAACTACGTATGATATCTTCATTCTGTCAAGTTGTTTATCTGAGTGTGATATATGTATTACCTCTGGACAATATCACAGTAAAACAAAAATTAAATATTAGGAGTGCATCGTACTTTTGTACTACATCTCATTAACCATGGGATGTAAGTTTCAGCTTAACTTGCATTATACATTCTTAGGATTACAAAAAGGAAATTTTTCGTTTGCATTTGAACAAAATTCTTAGGATTACAAAAAGAAAAAATAATTTTTCCGAATTCCGGAATTTTTCTGAATTCCGGATTTTTCCGGATTCCGGAATTTTTCCGAAATCCGGATTTTTTCCGAATTCCGAATTTTTTCTGAAATCCGGAATTTTTCCGAATTCCGGAATTTTTCTGAATTCCGGAATTTTTCCGAAATCCGGAATTTTTCCGAATTCCGGAATTTTTCTGAATTCCGGAATTTTTTCCGAAATCCGGAATTTTTCTGAAATGCGGAATTTTTCCGAATTTCGGATTTTTCTGAATTCCGGAATTTTTCCGAAATCCGGAATTTTCCGATTTTACTTTCCGGATTCCGGAAAGTAAAAATTCCGGAATTGGCCATCTCTAATATATATGTATATATATATATATATATATATATATATATATATATATATATATATACCTTTTAAAGAAAAAGGTTTTAAAAAATAAAAGTAAATGCTGCCCCTTCTAGCTTTGAAGTTACGTACAACTTGAGTGAAATTATAATCTGACCACAGCAAAGTATTTATTATTACTAATTTGTATTACAGTTTTGGACACATAATATTCTGTGTCTGGTAAAGGAAATAACATATTGCCGAAATAGTACCACAAATTAGTAATAATGTATGTTTTTCTCGGATTTTATCTTTAAGTGATAAAAATATGTACAAAATTATTTCTAAGAATAAAAATAAATAAAAGGAAAGAAATCTGCCAGATGATTGAATATGCTTAGTTGTTCTCGTTCAAATTGTTAGGGAAAAACATCTTTATTTATTAATTTTTCTTTTGTCTTTACTAACTGCTGATGAACTAGCAATATGGTTGGTATTTTGGTTGGTTGTTTGAAGTTTAGCATCAGCACCAATGCTATATGATACGTGAACTTAATTTAAGGTAGCATCTAAACAACTGTAATGCATTCAAATTTCAAAGTTGGGTCATCTGGAACTCCATATATTAAAAGCGCGTGCGCTAGCCACTTTATGAGCGGTGAGGACTTATGCATATAAGAAAAATTTAATTTAATATGAAAAATCTAAGAGTTACAAAGTCAGAATAGAAATGAAATGTTGAATTCGAATCTCTGTTTACTCATAATCAAGATATTGTTCATGTTTGTGAATATACAGATTACTTTATATTTTTAATTCTGTAAAATTAAAATAATAGAGGGTGTCTCAAAACAACACTGACAACGTTTGGGAGGTGATTCCTAACAATAAGATAAGACAAAAAGTATAGACCAACTTGGGTGCACAAATGCTTCCTTTCGGAGTTATAGGCTGCTGGAAACACGAAAAAATAAACTTTAAAGGTCCATAGATCCAATACTGTGGGATCTATCGTAGTCGGGTCAAGACTTCACTTACGAAGTACTATGTGCGCTATAAAAATATCTAATTTTCAGAATCCTGCGGTACTTCGCTACAATTTGTATAGAGGTAGTTGGTGAGTACTTCAAATTATATGCCTGTAGCCAAACTCCCTCTATAAAAATTGTTGCGTGAGTACCTTAGGATTCTGAAACATGTATTTTTGGATGGCATACATATTAGTTGCTAAGTGAAGTCTTGACCCGACTACGATAAGTCCCACACTTTTGGAGATATGGACCATTAAAGTTCACTTTTTTCATGTTTTCAGCAGCCCATAACTCCGAAAGGAAGCATTTGTCCACCCAGGTGTGCCTATACTTTTTGTCTTATCTTGATGTTAGGAATCACCTCCCAAACGTTGTCGGCGTTGTTTTGAAACACCTTGTATAAGAGATTATTTTTCAAGGGAAATACATTAAAATGTAAATCTAACTTACAAAATATTTAAAATAATTTATTGCAGAAGATATGTCAAGCTGAAAGATTAAAGAGTTTTGTACTAATTTTTGGGATAAAATGATTACAGATTTGGAACTGCCGATGTTAGATTTAAACCCAATCATAGAAAATACAGGGTGTCCGAGAAGTTCTTCCCTGATTACAGAAATTGATAACTCAGGCTAGAAATAAGATAGAAATATGAAACTGGTGTTGAATTGTTTACAAACTATAAAAGTTTTGGTCACATCAGTACACTTCCACACAGTACACTTCCATATGAGAAGAATGGCCCGATAATTCGATCGTGCAATAACGCGCACCAAACATTCACCTTTGGACTGCCTCTGGTGAGCTCCCTGACCTCCCTGGGGGGCTCTGAACCCCAAATGCGTACATTATGGCGATTCACTACTCCACTGACAAAGAATGTCGCTTCGTCGGAAAAGGCAATTCATCTGAGATAACCATTATCGTCCTCAATACGTGATAGCATTTCGACCGCAAAGTCATTTCGACGTGTACCGTCGTCGGGCAACAAGGCCTGAACGAGTTGCACTTTGTAAGCACGAACCCAGATAGCAAAAATGACTTGCAACAAACTTGCAGCAGGTTTGCATTTCAAGTCTTGCAAACTTGCAGCAGACTTGCGATGCAAGTCTGCAAGTTTGATGGAAGGTTAATGCAAACTTCCTAGTTGACGCTCTTCGAACTTGCAGCATGCCTGGAGT